>NC_140590.1:1819279854-1820479854 GCF_964204655.1 Triturus cristatus | reverse complement strand
TTAAACCCTAGCACGACCCCCAACACTACACAATCACCACTGCACTACCCTAAACACTAAATCCATTATGAGTCCCTATACTACCCAAACACCACTGTACTATTGTAAACCCTAAATCTACCCCCAGCACGACCCCTTATAGTATCCAAACACCACTACACTCCCCTGGACCCTAAAATACCACTTCGAGCACAACCTCCTACACTACGCAAACAGCTCCGCACTGCATAAACTGTAAAACACTATCCCCAGCACAATCTCCTACACTACACAAACACCACTGCAATAACCTGAACCATAAAACACTATTTCCAGCACGACCCCGTACACTACCGAAACACCACTGCATCATCCTAAATCATAAATCAGTAACCGCAGCACGATCCCCTACACTACAGAAAAACCACTGCATTGCTGTAAACCCTAAATCTACCACCAGCTCGACCCCCTACAGTACCCTAACTCTACTGCACTACCCTAAACCATAAAACACTAGCAGTCCGTCGGCTCACAGCTCTGCATTTGGGAGCCGACGGACCATAGCTCTCCGTGTGCGAGCCGAGCCCACGTGCCGCAGGTGTCCCTCTGCAAGGCAGCTCGACGGCCCGCAGGTGTCCCTGTGGTAGCTGAATTGCAGCTGTCACTCTGCAAACCGATATTGGGAATATAAGGCGGATCTAAAAAGAGCCTTTGTGTTTACGAGTTGGAGCTACATATACGTGTGGATGCACATCTTCAGGTTATTTAGAAACCCTCGATTTCCCTGATCAGTAAAGTGTACTCTATCACTTCTGTGAATATCAGCCATGTGAAAACGTATGTTGTTATTGCATATCGATCCCATTCTATGGTCTCTGTGGTATGCAGAGACAGCTTTGTTGGCATTCTTCCTAGATTTTTCAATCTGAGGACAAAATTGGTTTGACCAATTCCACTTCTATCTTTGGCATATATTGGAATATAAAAAAACAGTTTGAGGCAAAAGCAACATTAATTGTCTAAAGGTTTCCTTCATTTTCATTTCCAAACCTAGCCCAGTCAATGTGCCTAGGTCGTTACCACCACAGTGCACAATCATGAGGTCAGTGTGTTGGAGATGCAAACAGGTTTACCCAAAGGGAGCAATTGGTGACACTTCAATCCTCTTTGTCTAAACCATTTAATGTCCACATTTTGTAAACCTAGGTCTAAGTCAAGACGTCTCTGTTCTGCATACGTCTTCAACCAGAAAACATAGCTATGTCCTACGATCCACACTAGCATTTGGAAGGTATAGCTGGAAGATATGGATAGATGTCTGTAGCTTATGCAGTCCATTTGTAGAATAAGAGACAACTTTAAAGATGGGGAACTACTTTTTTTCTCATACAAAAGGATAACTGATTGGGTGATGAAAGCATTGTTTACTAAAAAGTAGGGTGCATTTTAGTTTGTCGAAAAGCATCTTTGTCATTGGTTAATAAAAAGTAGTTTGAACGTGGAGTTCATATGATAGGATAACATTTGCTCAGTTCAACCACACCTGCTAGTTGCATTTGGAAGGCACTGTTCGAACTTAAAACAAAGGTGATCTTTTAACCTGCAGGTGCGTTAAGTGTTGCAAAAAATGTTGCAAAAAAATATCGGTAGGTTTGAAAAAATGATGAACTTTTAACCTGCAGGTGTCGTAGAATGTTCTAGAAAGTGTGTTGATAGAATACGTTCAACATGTCATCTGTATCTGTTGTTAAAAAAAATGTAAAAGTTTTTATATGGAAAGTTGGAAAATAACCAAAAGATAGATGTTTTGCAATTTAAAAAAATCAAGGAACTATTCTGATTTGTTCTTTACATGTATTTATGTGTGGAGCAACAGGGAAATTGTGCCATTACTGGTTCCATTCTTGATGAGAGCGGTGCATTACATGTACTGTTTGACAAGGAAAGAATTACATGTGTTTGTGACATTTGGAATCTGCATACCAATTACGAACATAAGTTAAATTATGCTTAGTGTGGAAATAATGGGGAAGGGGTAAGAGCAGAAAATTCATGTGTTATTAACTTAACAGAGATGGAACAAAAAGCAGAAATGCTATGTGGACAACTTGTGGTCTCATTTTTTATACTGAAAGGTACATTTCAATATCAGTGAAGACTGGTGTGTTACTGGGAGGCTTTGGATTTTGGTGTTGTCAAATGTAATTTGTTGGGAAGCGTTTTTTCAGAAGACATTTTTTTGTAAATATGTGAGAGATAAAAAATGAATGAAAATAGTCTGTGTATATTTTCAGTATGATTTTGTTCAGAGTGCCAAAGAAAATGTGATTAGAAGTGAAGGTAATTGTCAGGTGTACGCCACCCATTTAAGACAGTTACCAAATTTTTCTTTCCACGTAAAGCTGTTAATATACGTATAGTAAAGGGATGATACATAAAAAGTTTGGGAATTACACCTTTATTTATTCTGTCCAGCTCCCACCACCATTTTGTGCTCCCAGCGGTACTGTTTATAAAAAATAATCTAATACAGGTTTCCATATTATAAAAATAGGAGTTCTAAGTTTATTGCCATATTGGTAGGGTTTGTACTATATAGAGAATGTTGCAATCAGTTTCAATAGTATAAAAGTGCACTGTGTTATGTTGGAAATATTACATATGTATAGGTTGTGATGTTATATTTTATACTGTGAGGTACCTTCGAATATAAGTGAAGACAGGTGTTATACTGCGAACCAGTTCAGAATGTGCACAGATTACATGGAGAGTAAATGGACAAAGTAAACGTGCACGTTGTTTTTGTATGTACGCATGGTTAGAATCATTTGATGATACTTTGAGATATAATCTAAACAGAGTTTGTGCTTTATAATTGGGTACATGCACCTTGTTCGTAGTTAGCGACTAGATGCTGGTCAAGCGATTATTTATTGCTCGTTCTTACAAAATAAAGGGGGAGAGGGGTGTTTCTTTCAAGAGATATTTTATAAATGTGTAAGAGATAAAAAAGAAAAAAAATTCTTAGTAAATTTTCTGTAGGATTTTTTCACACTAGTAAACTGACTCTGATTATAAGTGATGAAAATTGTTAGTTTGTGTCTCCGTGCTGAATGTATGCGGGACTTTAAGTGGACTGGGTCTTGCCGGTGCAAAACACTGCTGCCCCTTTCAGACACCCGCCATTTTTTTATTCCACTTAAAGCCATGAATATAGTAGAAGTTTAGGAATTACACCTCCGTTTACTCTCCTTATCTTCCACACCCATTTTGTGCACCCAACAGTATTGTTTGTAAAAAAAGTAAGTAATAGAGCTTTATCTAGTAGGAAAATAGTAGCTATTGTTTTATTGGCAGGTTTGTGGGATTTGTAGTGTAAAGAGAAGATCATAATCAGTTTCATTGATACAAAAGTGACGTGACATATGTTTGAAAGATTACATGGTTTTAGGAATAAGCTCTCCCTCTGCGAGTCCTCGGGCCCACAGTTGCACCTCTTGAAGCCAATACTGGTAATATACCGCAGCTCTCTCTCTACGAGATACCTCCTTCATGCTCCCTATCCCCACATCACTGTCCTGAACCTATCTCTTTCCAAGTAGACGGTCCATACCTCTCCCTATACTAGAAGGTCCGCAGCTGTTCCTCTGTGAGCCGGCCCACAGCTCTCCCTCTTCAAGCCGACGGGCCGCAGCTCTCCCTCTACGAGCCAGCCATTTGGCTCGTAGTCCACCAGCTTGTCACTCTCCCTCTGCGAATCACCGGTTGGCTCATAGCTCTTCGTCTGCGATCCGTCAGGCCCACAGTTGTACCTTTGCAAGCCGTCACTGAAAATATTCTGCAGCTGTCTCTCTATGAGATATCCCCTTCACGTTCCCATTCTCCACATTACTATTCCGCACATATGCCTTTGCAAGCCGACGACCCACATTTTTCCCTATAGCAGTAGGCCCGCAGCTGTTACTGTGCGAGCCGGCCTGGTGCTCTTCCTCTTCGAGCCTACGGGCCACAGCTGTTTGTCTACGAGCCAGCTAGTCGGCTTGGAGATCTTCCTCTACAAGCCAGCCCGCCGGCCCGCAGCTCCCCCTCTGCAAACCATTGTTCGGCTTGCAGCTCTTCCTCGGCGAGCCAACCCGCAGTTGTACCTCTGCAAGCCATCACTGGAAATATACTACAGCTCTCTCTCTCTCTGTGAGATACCTCCTTCACGATCCCTTTCTCTACATCACGGTGTCGCAGCTATCCATTTGGAAGCTGACGGCCCACACCTCTCCCTATACCAGTTCGCCCGCAGCTGTTCCCTTTGTGATCCGACGGGCCGCAGCTCTCTCTGTACAAGTCAGTGTGCTTGGAGCTCTTACTCAACAAGCCAGCCCGCCGGCCCGCAGCTCTCTCTCTGCTAACTATTGGTGGGCTCGCAGCTCTTCCTCTATGAGCTAGCCCAGGAGCTCATTACTCCCACTCTGCGAACCAGTAGTCGGCTCGCATCTCTTCATGTGTGAGCCTTCAGGCCCGCAGTTGTAGCTCTACAAACCAAGACTGGAAATATACCGCAGGTGCGTTTCCACGAGATCCTACCTTCACGCTTCCTCTCCCCATATCATCTTCCCACACGCATGATTTGCAAGCCGACGGCCTGGCCCTTTTTTTTATAGCAGTCAGCCCGCAGCTGTTCCTGTGCAAGCTGGCCAGCATATTTCTTTCTGTGAGCCCACGGGCTGTAGCTGTCCCTCTACGAGTGAGCGTGCCAGTTTGCAGCTGACCCTCTGCAACCCAATATTTGCCTCACAGCTCTTCGTCTGCAAGCCGTCGGGCCCGCAGTTGTAGCTGTGCAAGCCAACACTAGAAATATACCTTAGTTCTGTCTGTGCAATATGTCCTTCATGCTACCTCTTCCAAAATTAGCGGTGTAGCTATCTCTTTGGAAAGCGACGTCCCGTACTTTTCACTATAGTATTTGGGTCGTAGCTGTTCCTCTGCTAGCCGGCCCACAGCTCTACCTCTGCGTGCCATGTAGTTTACCAATCCTGGTGTCAGTGTCATGCAGTTGTTCAATCATCCATCCAGCACTGTCTACTTACCCTATCACTCTGCCAATATGTAAGCACTTATAAATTTACCATGCACTCTGTTTGCAGCATTGTAATAATTCTAGTTAGTGGTTATGTACTTAAAGAATGGCCTAGCCACTAGGACAAGTATAGCTATAATATTCTGTGCAGTATCTGTCCACACTTCTAACTAGCTACATACTATTGGTACAGTCCTATAAATAACCAGTTAGTAACCATGCAGTCTAGGAATGATGCTGTCAGTCCCATGCACTTTTCTAATCACCCTTCTAGCACTATATACTTATCTTATTATTCTAGTAATATCTAACACCTACAAATTCACCATCTAGTCTGTTTGCAGCATGTCATCATTCTAGTTAGTAGCTATGTAGTTATGGAATTGGGTAGCTAGTAAGACATGTGCAGCTACAATATTTTGTGCACTATCTATGCATACCTTTAACTAGCTACACACTATTGGTACACTGCTATAAATAAACAGTTAATACATGTGCCGGGTAGGAATCCAAATGTCAATCATATACTTTTCTCCAATCGTCCATCCAGCGCAATCTATTTATCCTATCACTTCGCGAATACCTAAGCACTTTTAAATTCACTATGCACTCTTTTTTCAGCACTGTAATCATTGCAGTTACTAGTCATGTACTTATGGAATGACCTAGCCACTAATACAAGTAGAGCTATAACATTCTGTGCACTATCCATGCAGACCTTTACCCAGCTACATACTATTGGTACACTTCTCTAAATATCCAGTTAGTACCTATGCAGTCTAGGAATTCTCCTGTTGGTCTTATACACTTCTCCAATCACTTATTCAGCACTATCTACTTATCCTATTACTCCGCCAATATCTAAGCACTTATAAATGCAGTCAGGTACTCTCCTTGTAGTATTGCAATCTTTTAGTCACTAGCCATGTATTCATGGAATGATAGAGGTTATTACCGTGCAGTTCCATATTTAGATGTATACTCTTAATGCTGTGCTCTAGTATCTTTCACACTACTCATACACTACTACAATTATGGAGGTAGCACTGTTCCATTGCTGAAATCATTGATCTAGTTTCTTTGTATTTTTATAGTTATATATGTGAATATTTTCCATAATTATTTTAATTATATTAAACTGTTTTCAAAACTTTTCTTATTTTACAGATATTTTGCATAATTTTTAAGAAAGAGTAAAAATGACAAGAAAAGAGATAAGAAAAAGAGAGCACAGAAAAGAGGTTTATTTAAAAAAAAAATGGAAAAGAGGAATTAGATCAACTACAACATGAATCTTTAAAGAAAAAGTGTTCTGGTAATAGAATTAAAGATTTTTTTTTAAAACTGTTTCTAATTTTAAAAATAAAAAACAGACAGATACAACAAGGACAGTGAAACAAAAGGAAAAGAAAAATCTAGAAAAAAGTGGAAAACTGGATTATTGGGAAAAGAATTATGTTGGAAGAGGAAAAAACTATTTTCAGAAATTTGAAATAAAAAAATCTATAAAAGTAGAGTACTCCAAAATGTACTAAACAAGTGTAAAATATATACAATGAGATCAGCATTTCACAGACAAAAAAGGAGATTCTAAGTGAAATTGAAAAAGCCTTTGAATTGGAAAGAAAATTATTTATCTTAATTGTAAAAAGATTGAAGACTTTAAATACAATAATGCAGTGTATGAAGGAGAAATGTAAAAGGAAAAGAATTGTAAATAGAAATAAGTTTTGTAAACTATTTTCCGTGGAATGGAAGCATACTTCTAGTACGGAACCTTTTTTTAATGAAGAAAGTTATTTTCAAGAAAATAGATTACTACATGCAGTTATCTGTAGTCATTGTTATGAGGTTAAGAATGGGTCTTCAATTGAAAAAGAAAAGATAGTTCCTAGAAATGGTGAACAAGTAATAGCTGAGGAAGTTCAAGGGAGAGGTACCCAGGCTCCAGTGTTTACATGGGATTGTAGTAGTATTTGTAGCATACGTCAATCTATTGTTATTTTACTAAATTTCTTAAGAGAATATGGAAGAAAAACTGTGAAACAGAAGATTAAGATATTACAAGGACTGGATCCTTGCAAAGTGAGAAAAAATACAGGGTTGCAAGGTTATTCTCTGGCTTGTCTTTCTAGGAAAGTGTGTCAAAGTCGTTTTCATCATTTGAGAATGTTAGCAGTATATAATTCCGAAATGTGAAAGTTAGTTAGAAGATTATATTATGTGAAATATCCTGCATTATGTCTAAACGAAATTAATACAGCTCTTTTGCATGGTTCAGTGTTGGATGTAAAAAAAAGTTTGTGATGCTATAGAGTTACGTTACTTTGCTGGTCAAGAGGAGTTTAGAGAAAGTGAGAGTTTGATAATTGTAGGTGTTGAGGAAGAGATGGAAGATAGTACTGATGTTTAGTTTGAAAAAGAAATAAAGCTTAAAGTAGTGTCTGGTGAAAATCCCAACTATATTTGTATTTGATGTCGACGTACTCATTATAAAATTCAAACTAGGAATGTAGATGTGTTTTTAAAAACTGAAAACAAAATCAATGATAAATGGAAAGAATTTGCTGCTTATCTGTTTGTGGAAGGTCGTTTTGACTTAGGTACTGTACAATGTATTTGTAAATATTGTTACAATAAATTAGAAGAAAACAAAATGCCAGATAGAGCTGTCCATAATTACTTTTAATTAGTAGGTATACCGCCTGAACTTAAAGATTTAAATACATATGAGGGCATCCTTATTCAATCTGTGCACCCTTTTAAGGCTATAATTTGTATGGAGCCTAAAACAGGTAAGCTGTCTCCAACAGATCTACAAAGAGGTTTAAAAGGAAGATTTGTGTATTTACCTTTAGATTTTAAGAAAAATTTTGAAACTGTTGGTGTAGAAAGAGAGGATATTGAACCTGTAATCATTCTTGTTAATGGTGTGCCCACCAAGAGTCGGAAAATATGGCAAGAGTTATTAGATGTGAGGAAAGACCAAAAGGCTACATTATATTTGGTGCAAAACAATATTTACTATAAAAGTGTAAATGTAGAAGAAGAAGAAATGACTTTAGAAGATGAAACAGAATTTCAAGTGGACACATAGAAAAAATTGAGAACTCAAGAAAAGAAGAAATATATAAACATTATACTATTCACCTTCTACATTCAATTGAATTGTTCCACATGAAAAAAGCAAAAGGAACTCCCATGAGTGTGTGGGAAAAAGTTTAGAAGCTTGTTGTTTTCCACAGCTGTTCCCTACTGGAAAAGGTGGATGATATGATGAACGACCAGTTCAGATTCCAGCTTCAGAATATCGTACTTTAAGACTCTACTCAGAGAAACCAAGATTTTGTCAGTGTATTCCATATTTGTTTCATCTTTATTTGAGAGTGATCTGTCTGCACTTTCATATGCAGTGAACCATATATTAAAAACTGGAACACATCTTTCACATGTTCCTGCAAAGCAATTTATGGACAAAGTTGAAGAAAGAGATGAAAATTTAGAATCACAGTTAATTAATTTGATGGCATGTCATCGTGGTACTAATGAATATTGGTATCGACTTCATGGAGAGCTGAAATGTATGTTGAGGAACTTAGGAACCCCTATGTGGTTTGTTACACTTAGCTGTGCTGAGTACACATGGGATGATTTACTGGATATTCTACGAGCAGCAAATTCAAATATAGAAAATATTGAATTGAAGACACCTGCAGAACTGTGTTCCCTAGATCCAGTAAATGTCTGCAGATATGTTAATCATAGATTTGAAGCTATGATGTCTTTCATCTGTAATAAAAAATATCCATCCATTGGTGAAGTTACTGATTTCTTTTGGAGAAAGGAATACCAAGCTAGAGGTGCTCCTCATATACATATGCTTTTATGGATCAGGGATGCACCCAAATTTGGAACTGATTTGGATGAGACGGTTTTATCTTTTATTGAAGATTATGTTACCTGTGCGATTCCGAAAACAGGAGCAGAATATATTTTTAGACATCAAGTTTTACGATTTCAAAGTCATTGTTGTGGAAAATATTGTCGATGGAAATAAAAGTCAAAGGAAAAATTTTACACAAAGGGGCCGATTCCAATCCTGGAAAAAGGCCGCACGAATCGTCGTATGGAGTGTTTTCTCCGTACGATTCGTACCCGGTAAACTGTCCGTACAACCTAGGAAGTACGATTCGTACAGAAAGCCTATTTCTGTCCGAATCATACAAAAGACCGTACGTGTAAAAAAAACTACGATTCTGATCGGACGTATTTAAGCAGCGTTTTACGGCCCAGCAAGTACGATTCGTCCCTACGTCACTCCGTACGGCTCTTTTTTTACAGGAGCCAATAACAGCCGTTAAAGCTGAGTCCCCAGGGGTACGAGTCATACAGGCATACACCCCGTGCATTGTGTATGTACGGTGCGTACCCCCAGCGCGTATGTATGCACCATACCCCCAGCGCATATGTGCGGTGCGTACCTCCAGCGCGTATGTGTGCACCGTACCCCCAGCGCGTATGTAAACACCATACCCCCAACTTTTCCCAATACGATTCGTACGGATCGGGCCGATCCGTATGTACTTTTTCCTGTACGAATTGTACTTCACGGGACAGACGTGACTTGTACGATTCATACGGAAGAAAATACGGTTACGAGTCGTACGGAAAAAAAAAATACAGGATCGGAATCGGCCCCAAAATGTCGATTTGTTTTTTTTTCGATATGCTTAATGGAAATATTTTCAGAAACATCATTCAGCCAGTTGGGAAGATGTTGGTAATTACGGATTTAATTATTGATTCTGTTCTTTCATATTGCGTTTGGAAAATTGTGTTCAAAAGAAGGTGGTCATATATTTGATCTTTGTATTATATACTATGTTTTTCATGATGTTTATTTGTGAAAATGTAAATACCAAGCTGCGTTTGTTGTAGATATTTTGAAGAGAAATATGTTTTTTTTTCTAACAATCTTATTGATTGTATTTTTTTTCCCACTGTCATCTGATGATCAAGATTGAAATCACTGTGTTTGGTGAAATTCAATAGAATCTGAAGACAGCAAAAAAAGGCAAATTGAATATGTGATGTAATTGTATACGTATGTTCTGTTGCAAAAACTATAAAGTTATATGTATCCATATACATTTTTTCTTCTCTTTTACAGATCTTGTTACTAAAGTTTAACACATTTAAAATTTGCATAAAAAAAGAAGTACATATAATTTACTATTAATTTGATATCTACTTGAAAACAGCTAAGATTAATTCACCCAGGTACTACCCTTGTAGTCTATCAAAGACACTGTTATTCCCCATACCCATCTCTAGTGACCCAGCCAGTACTATATACTAATGCAATCTGTCTACTAATATCCAAGCACTTATAAATACACTATGCACTCCCTTTACAGCACTATATTCAACTAGTTTTTAGTCACGTACTTATGGAATGGCCTAATTACTAATACAAGTACAGCTACAATATTCTGTACACTAACCATGCAGATCTCTAACCTCCTATATACTATTAATACACTCCTCTAAATAGGAAGCTATTATCCATGCAGTGTAGGAATCCTCCTGTAAGTCCGATGCACTTCTCCAATCACCCATTCAGGCAATACGTAACCACTTATAAATTCATAATGCACTCTGTTTTCAGCACAGTAATTATTCCGGCAACTAGTTATGTACTGATGAAATGGACTAGTTACTTACACAAGTAACCGCTATTATTATTAATAGTAGCTTTCAGTGAGGTTATAGTTACAAATTAGCATTTAAAAAACCTTTGAAATTCACTGAAAGAACCATAGGTTTCAGAGACGTTATAGTTAGTTGCACATTTTGTTTTCCACGTCCAGTAATTTCCAAAGGAAGAGTGAACAGTTTTATGTCTGCAGTGAGGCATGCTATCACTCGAAAATCACCAAAAAATACTTATAATGTAAAAAGAACAGAAGAATCAAAATACATCAATGATTACAATCCAGTGATTTTAAAGATGTGGAACGGAAATATGGACACACAATATGTTGCAGATAACTTAATTGCTGTTGCTCGCTATTTCACGTCATATATTACGAAATCTGAGAAGACAGAATTGAAAGAAATGTGGGAGGAAATTACACAGGAGAAGACAATTAGCAAAAAATTGTTCAGCTTCAGCTTGAAGATGCTTTCACATCGAGAAATTGGATCCTATGAATGTTCAGATCAATTGACATCTGCAAGTTTATATTCAAAGTCAAGAGGAATCATCTGGATAAGTCTAGGCCTTGCTGCAGCACGAATTGAGTTTTGAAATCTGTACAAGAAATGGAATACTTGGCACTGAATGAACCAGAAAGTACAGATGTTCTGAAATCAAATATGTTGGATACATACTATACAAATAGAAGTACATACCTGGAAAACATATGTCTATATGAAATACTACAACATTATAGTTTAAAAAAAAATGTTACATAAATAAATGAAGGAAAATACGCTGAAATTGGATCTGAGGGATGTTTGGTAAAGCAAGACAAAGGAAATTTGATTAATCACAGGAAATTAAGTTGTGATACTCCAGATAAAAGAGAGTTTTTCTATTTAGCTCTTCTGTAACTCTTCAAGCCTTGGTGGAATGAAATGGAATTACTTGGAGATTTGGACTGCTATGAAGATTCTTTCAATGCATGTAAAGATAGCATTGAATGTACAATTATTCCAAATTATCTACAAATACAATAGAGTTCTGCTCCACAAAGTCAAGATCCACTAGGAGAAGCCATACTTGAAAATGAAATGGCAATTTCAATGAGTGAAGTGGAAATGGTGATGCAGCAAGCACAACAGGAAAATACTGATTTGGAGGAACGTTTGAATACTGAACAGCAAGAAATATATCACCAAGTTACACAACAGATACAATATGGATTACTGCATGAAAAGAATGATTGTCAATCTACATCATTTAGACCTATTCTTATGTACATCAGTGGACAAGCTGGAACGGGGAAACGTTTCCTGATTACATGTTTGTCAAGTTATCTACAGAAAACAATGGATTCACATTTATCTTGTGTTATAACGGCTCCAACTGGGTTAGCAGCACACAACATTAAAGGGATTACATTACATCATCTACTTATGTTACCAGTAGAACATGAAAATAAGTTGGAATACCACACGCTATCTGGAGAAGCTTGTTTCGAAGTTTCTAGAGTACTGAAGAAAATGAAACTTCTGGTAATTGATGAAGTAAGCATGGCCTCAAACTTAATGCTTGCGTTTGTACATTTGAGGATGCAGCAGATTTGAAAAACAAATTATAATGTTTTATTTGGAGGAGAACATGCAATTGTATTTGGTGATCTACTACAACTCACACCTGTGAAAGGCCAACCAGTTTTTAAGACCCTTATTCATGAAGACACTAAAAAATCATTGGGAAGTATTGGAAATGTGAACATTTGGACTTATTTTGAATATAAGGAACTTATCAAGAACATGCGACAAGCAAATGATGAAAGCTTATGGAAAAATTCTTCAAAATATTAGAATTGGTGTCTTAACAAAGGATGGAAAAAATGCTTTAGAAAGTCTGCTACTAAGAAACTTGTTTCCAAAAGAAAATATTGCAGCTGAAACAATCTACCGAAGAATTGCAGAAAAAAAATCTAACATTTGCCTTATGCCAACACTGAAATAATGCTCTACATTCAAAGAAGAACTGTTGAAACTGGAGAATGAACTGATAATGAAAATGGTAGCTATTGATAAAATAGAACATGAAGGAGTAACTATTCTTTTGTCAGAGAAATTGCAGTTAAAATTAGACTCTTTGGAAAAATCAATATCTAAGAGTGCTGGTTTGGAAAAGACCTTATATGTATGTCTAAACTGCCGGGTAATATTACGGCGTAATTTAGATGTTGAGAAATGATTAGTAAATGGAGCAATGGGGAAAGTTGTTGACTTTGTTAGTGATGCAAATAGAGATGGAATTGAATTTTCGAAGATTACATTTGATCAGATTGAAGAGGTGAAACAGATTCTGTTTGTTTCTTGCTTGTAAAAGATTTGTATGTTCATAGAAAACTGTTTGTTTAGCATATGCAGTGACTATTCATAAATCTCAAGGTTTAAGTGTAGATAGTGCGTTGGTAAATATTGGAATTACTGACTATTTTTTTTATATTTCCACTACAAATTATTCACCCTATTGGAAGCATGTGAATATGGTTTTAGAAGTCTATCATGGATATACTCATTGCAAATGTTTTCAGAAACAACATTCGGCCTATTTGGAATCAGGCACATTCCATCTTCATTAACTCTTGGGCTTTCAGTGGTACTTTGGTACCCCAGCAACTGACGGGTCTTATTGGAAATCTTTAAATAACAGACACTTGTATACATTGAATTTTCTTATGGAAATGGAAAGTGTTATTTCATTTAATTTACTTCAATTTTATTTGTTTAACAATGGGTAGAACTTTATTGTGTGTGTGTGTGGGGGGGGGGGGGGGTGCCTCTGTGCTTACCCAAAATGTGATCTCTTCCGTCTCTATCTCTATGCTGTCAACGGTGAATCGTGTACTTTCAAGAAAAGTAACACAACTCTAATTTTCACTGCTTGAGTAGCTATGGAGATTGTTTAGTGGCGTGAAGCTTTCAGAAGTGCATGTAGTTTATAAATGCAATATATGCCAATATAATGCGATGTACAGGTGTATGAGTACATATGATGAGTGAGTACATGTATGAGTGACTGTATAGGACTGTTGGTGAATGAGTGGATGTGTATGTGGATCTTAGAATTACTGAATAGCCAATACCAGTTGTTGTAACTGGTATTGGTATGTCCATTGTTTTGAAATTTTTAATTTATATTTTTGAATGTGTGTATCAAAGGTTATATTAGGAGGAGAGGAGGTCTGCCACTCTATCACAAGGATGATGTCATCAGTGATGTCATCAGTGATGTCATGAGTGATGTCACTGACCATGTCATGAGTGATGTAATATGTGACGTCATCAGCAGTGCATTGCGGGCGCGCGAGTTATAGTTAGATGAACTAACTATAACGGGGGAATTTCTATGGTTTTGTACGAGTGAAAAGTCCAGCTAACTATAATGCCCCTGAAACCTATGTTTTTTTCAGTGAATTTCTAAGGTTTTTTAAATGCTAATTCCTAGCTATAACGTGCCTGAAACCTATGCTTTTTTCAGTGAATTTCAAAGGTTTTTTAAATGCTAATTTCTAGCTATGCCTACAGAGATAGGACATGTGAAGAAAGAAGGCAAAACGCACAGAAAGAAAAAAAAGAAATGCAGAAAGAAGCAACAGAAGTCCTCAAAGACGAAGAAAAGTGCAGGAAGAAGTATAACGTGCAGAAAGAACAAACAGAAGAGCAGAAACAAGCCTTGTTGCAAAATCATCCTGTACCCTCAACTTTTTCAGACGGATACTGGTGGTAACTGAGTCTGACTAACCAGTCCTCGAGCCAGTGCTATGTTAAAAGACACTCAGAATACAGTGAAAACACCTACATACACTAGGGCACACTATGTGTTGGGGTCCCCTTCTGATTAGCATGACCTCCTCTGTAAGCCCCTAGTATATAATAGGGCAGGGGATTAAAACTACCTCTTAAAACGCACCACAGGGCGTGTTTGAACACATCACCTCATGCCCCGTCCCCTCCCTTCCCCACTGTGTAAACACGCCCTGTAGCCATTTTAAGTTGGGAGATTAAGTCCCCTTGACTCCTGAGGGTCCCTAGGGTCTAACTAGACCACTAGGTACCTCCAGTAAGCGCCACAGAGCTGCGTTGCAGAGAGGTGTAAAAAGTGGCACGGCCTGCACCACCTCTCTGCAACGCAGAGCAGTGGTGCTTACTGGAAGCACCTGGTGGGCTAGTTGGACCCCAGGGTCCCTGAGGATTGAAAGGGAATTATTTCCCCAACTTAAAAACACGCCACAGGGCCTGTGGGTGTTCTGAGTTGAGAGATTAAGTCCCCTTGAATCCCAAGGGTCCCTAGGGTCAAACTAGCCCACTAGGTACCTCCAGTAAGCGCCACAGAGCTGCGTTGCATGGAGGTGTAAAAAGGGGCGTGGCCTCAGAACACCTGTCTGCAACGCAGCTCCCTGGCGCATACTGGAGATACCTGTTGGGCTAGTTGGCCCTCAGGGACCCTAGCCACTAGGTACCTCCAGTAAGCGCCACAGAGCTGCGTTGCATGGAGGTGTAAAAAGGGGCGTGGCCTCAGAACACCTGTCTGCAACGCAGCTCCCTGGCGCATACTGGAGATACCTGTTGGGCTAGTTGGCCCTCAGGGACCCTCAGTATTGAAGGGGAATTAATTTCTCAACTTACAACTGGCCAGGGGGCGCGTTTGCAGAGTGCTGCAAGGAGGGGGCGTGGCCTCCGGCGCGATGCCGGTCTTTTATTTCAGGGGTGTGGAATTTTCCAAATAATCTAGTTGTCCAAGGGACAAAATGCCACTGAGATCTACATGTCCTGTAAAATCCACTTGTCCCACCTACCCCTGTTCCACATCAAACCTAAGGGCTCCGGCTGACAGAGAAACATTAATATATTTTTGCTTTATTAAAATCAGTAAACCATTGAATGCTGTGCAATAATAATGCTAAAGGAAAACTTGTCAAGCGATATTATCGCGTCCCTGCCCCCCTGCGCCCCCTCCCCTTAACCCTGACGGCAATTCTTTTATTTCTATTCCCCTTTGTTTCCATTTTTTTGGGCTGTGTATTTATTCCCACAAAATACGTACATTTCAAACCATACGTAATGTACTAATTTACCGTCACCCTTGGCTGTGTATTTATTCCCACAAAATACGTACATTTCAAACCATACGTAATGTACTAATTTACCGTCACCCTTGTAAAAACGTATGGGTGGGATATAAAAGGTGTCAGCCAGCGTGCCTCCTTCCATTTCCCCCTCACTCTAACCATTGAGAAGTGTGGCTCAATGGTTAGAGTGGCAGACCTCGATGCAGAGCACTGGTCCGGGACCAGGGTTCGATTCCCCTCACGGCAGGGTCTCGGGCTATAAATTCCGCGGACCGGATATTCTCGCCTCAGTGCCTATTCTAATCATGGGTCCCACGCTGCAACTCTGGGCAATAGCTTGCTTAATCTCCACAACGGCCCCAACAGCGCTGCGATGCCTGGCCTCACCATGGGGGTGCCCAGGAGTGGACACCTCACATGGAAAGCCAGGAAGGGTTCCACAGCGGTATGAGTAAAAGCGCCAGGATGCCCCCGTTGGGGGTGGCAGTGCGCTGTACAAACACATTTACATTTACATTTTACTTTTGCAGCTGGCCAGACGTGAGCCCTACGTTCCTTGCGAATCGGTAAGTTGTATCGAAAAAGAAACAGCAAAGTTGGGAGCTTCCTTTAATAATAAGAATCGTTTTTTCGCCAAATGTACCCTCTTTGCAACATTAATCAATTGTGTATTGTATATTTGTCGGTGTGTTTACGCAGTTATGGGCTGAAAGTTAATAGCTCAGTATTCTATATTAGGACTTTAAGTGATAAATTGCAAGTCACCAACGGATGTCTCTTTTAAAAGCATTAATCTGCAGATCTGTTCCCATCCTATGCACTCTGTAATCGACTTTGTACATGTTCTTTGCAGCAGGCATATTAACCCTCTGCACTAACTTCACCGAGGTCACAACCTCAACTATACAAAACACGGATCTTTTCGCCAAATGTACCCTCTTTGCAACATTAATCAATTTTGTAATGTATATTTGTCGGTGTGTTTATGCAGTTCTGGGCTGAAAGTTAATAGTTCACTATTCTATATTAGGACTTTAAGTTATAAATTGCAAGTCACCAACGGATGTCTCTTTTGAAAGCATTAATCTGCAGATCTGTTTCCATCCTATGCACTCTGTAATCGACTTCGTACATGTTCTTTGCAGCAGGCATATTAACCCTCTGCACTAACTTCACCGAGGTCACAACCTCAACTATACAAAACACGGATCTCTTTCCAGGATGGTAATTCATCACACAAGTTTCCTACACATTTCTGTGAGGCCTGGTAATTGCCGGCGGACAGAAACGCTGCAGCAGGTGCTTCGAAAGCTTTTAGTGCTGGCTGCGCCGTGTGCGACAATGTTTTTTTGCCCATAAGCCAAAGGAGTGAAAGTGTAGGAGTCACATGTCACCCATACTGGTAGGCAGTAGTTTAAGAGTGCTTGGTGTGGAGAAGCACAAACGCAGAGTCGAAAAAGAAACAGCAAAGTTGGGAGCTTCCTTTAATAATAAGAATCGTTTTTTCGCCAAATGTACCCTCTTTGCAACATTAATCAATTTTGTAATGTATATTTGTTGGTGTGTTCATGCAGTTCTGGGCTGAAAGTTAATAGTTCACTATTCTATATTAGGACTTTAAGTTATAAATTGCAAGTCACCAACGGATGTCTCTTTTGAAAGCATTAATCTGCAGATCTGTTTCCATCTGCGGTATGAAGGCTCCAGACCCGCGATGTTAAACCCGCGTTGCGATGGCAGCGCATTAATCTAAATTCGTTGTAATGGGTGTTTCCCCCATGAAGCGGTGGTAGCGCAGCGCACCTGCTTGCGATACGCTTTTTTGACGTCCTCATCTGAGGCGCCGAGGCGGGCCAGGCCTAGGCTTTTGTACTAATTAATCTACCCACGCACGGTTGCTAAAAATATAAATAAAAGAAAATCGCAGCACCTCCGTCACAATATCACACAATTCAAGCGGGCAAAACTGCTTATTTTACCTGAATGCTTATTGCAAGCCTCGTGGCGGCCACGGACTACTGTTGGCAGAGGCTGAGTGACGTTTCACTCCCCCAGCCAATCACTGGCTAGAGCCCAGTCATGGGCTGCTAGCCAATCAGATGCCGCCAAAGGCTCTCTGCAAGCTTCGGATTGGCTGTGAGCCCCAGAGTGCCCACAGCCTGTTGTTTTAACATGATTAAAACGTGATTAATGTCTACATGTCCGTCGGACATAAATAGACAATAAATCTTCTTGCCCGTCAATATAAACAACATGGTTCGGGCGTCAGGCGATATGATTCCCCCACCCCTGTTTCTCTCAAACATGGTTCGTGATATCACAGCAGAAGGCTTTTTCACATGGTAAAATCACCTTAGAACACACCACAATTCCTAAAATGAGTATGGTACCATCAACAAATGATTTATAATGTAACTAAAGTCTTAAAACCTTCTATTAACTGCAATGCTTTTTAATGAGGTGCTATCATGTATATTGGTCCCAAGATGGCTGCCAACACTTCTTGGATGAAGTACTGACAGCCAATCAGATCTCACGATGAGATGTGTGGTTAGGCTCCGCCCAGATATGTATATGATTTTACTTTTGATTTTCTCAGGAACTACTGAACAGATTGACACCATATATGCAAAAGGCACATGCCTGACCTGAGGACTACCTCTTTGCCAAATTTCAAGTAATTCTGTTCAGCCGTTCGGGCTGTACCTTGGACTAAAGGTCCCTATGGAAAATTGCATGGGGAAAACGCGTTTTGGGACCCCCCTTTTTTCTCAGCCCCCACTTGACGAATCCCCCCGAGACTTTCAGGGTAGGAGCGGAGCGGAGCGCCCCACCTATTTTGAAAATTTTGCGAGGATTCGACAACCGGCGCCAAAGTTATTCCAAATAGAATGTTGCGGATTTCCTATGGGGAAACACGGTCCTTAGGTAGTTATAGTTAGGACCCTCTTACCATAGGAAAACCGCAACATTCTATTTTGAATAACTTTGGCGCCGGTCGATGAATCCTCGCGAAATTTTCAAAATAGGTGGGGCGCTGCGCTCCGCTCCTACCCTGAAAGTCTCGGGGGGATTCGTCAAGCGGGGGCTGAGATAAAAGGGGGGTCCCAAAACGCGTTTTTCCCATGCATTTTTCCATAGGACCTTTAGACACAGCTACAGCCCGAACGGCTGAACAGAGTTAAATGAAATTTGGCAGAGAGGTAGTCCTCAGGTCAAGGAAGTGCCTTTTGTAGGTTTGGTGTAAATCTGTTCAGTAGATTCTGAGAAAATAGCCTTTAAATCAATATATATATCTGAGCCAGCTTACGGTGCGCTTACGGTGCGCTTACCGTACGCGTACGGTGACGTGCGCGAGGGCGATTCTGATTGGCTGTTCGATCTAAGTAAACATTCGAATCGGTCGAAACCAGGAAGCGGCGGCCGCCATTTTCTCTCTCGCACTCTGAGTGGGGCAGCAAAAACAAAGACAAAAACATCTAAAGGGGCAGTATATTGAGTTCATAACCACCCAGAATTGATGTAGGGGTCCCCAAACAACCCCCAAGGCCCAAAAAAAAATTTCTTTTTTTTTCGAAAAATCGCCGATTACGCTTACCGTACGCGTATGGTAAAAATTATTAAAAAAAAACAATATTATCCACACTAGCCCCACCCCGTGTACAAATGTTTCCCGAAGGGCACCATTTGTGCATGGCATCTAACATGTTTTGAAATTACTAATAAATACATTTCACAACGATGCACATAAAATGTCCCCCATGTGCGCACGGTGCGCGAAGCGCATCGTGCGTACATGGCCCATCCCGCGTAACGTGGGCACGTGGTGCGCGCAGCGCACCGCGTGACCGCCGTGCGTGCACGGCACTAACTGCGTAAAGTGGGCGCACGGTGTGCGAAGCGCACCGCGTGCTCACTGTGCGCGCACGGAACGAACTGCGTTAACTGGGCGCGCACGCCACGAACGGCGTAAAGTAACTTAGCATTTAAAAAAACGTACAAATTCACTGAAAAAACCATAGGTTTCACACACGTTATAGTTAGGAATTAGCATTTAAAAAAACCTTGCAAATTCACTGAAAAAACCATAGGTTTCAGACATGTTATAGTTAGCTGTACATTTCACTCGTAAAAAAACAATGAAATTCCCCCGTTATAGTTAGTGCAGGCAACTATAACTCACGCGACCGCAATCCTCTGCTGATGACATATGTGTCTTTATGAAAAAAAAATATTTATAATATATGTATAGCTAAAATTTAATGGAAGAAGACATGGGCAAATAAGTGTCTAAATACAGTATTAGCATCAGCAGAGGATTGCGGTCGCGTGCGATATAGTTGCCTGCACTAACTATAATGGGGGAATTTCATTGTTTTTTTACGAGTGAAATGTACAGCTAACTATAACATGTGTGAAACCTATGGTTTTTTCAGTGAATATATATATATATATATATTCTAGCTTCTTTGAATGAGGGGCTGTTTTTGGATATTTTACGCGCTTGCCAGTGCGCGTTCAGAAGACCCGTTCTCAAGTGTCCTGCAACTTTCTGGCAACGTGGCAAGTTTCTTCCGAGGTATCGGACATTGCAGGACCGCCTCAGATTCAGGCCAGGCAAACGGCCGCTGTGAGAAGCAGTTCGTGATTTCACGGAGAAGAGGGATCATTGAATCACCGCTTCACGGCCCGGCACGACACTGTATTTTGGGGCGGAACGTTGGGGACTAAAGGGAGTCCTGAATTTCAATCACGGGGTTTTCGCCATATCATTAAACCCCCACCCTTACTTGGTATTTCAGCGTCCATTGAAGGACACTAAACAGGCTCCACAATCCGTATTTACCGGAACATGGCATTTTGGGAATTGCAGTCCATGACACCAGACTGCAGCTGCAATCACTCAAGGCGGAGCCAGCTGACCTTCCGTCATGGGGAGGACCATAGACATTTAAGGGAGGAGGTTGGAGCTACCTCGTCATACGGCGGCATCTGAGGAAGGCTTATTCAAGCTGAAATGCATCATGCCATACAAGCTGTAAATAAAGGAACTCCCGTGATGCTCCCCGCTGTGTCTTCTAGCTTCTTTGAATGAGGGGCTGTTTTTGGATATTTTACGCGCTTGCCAGTGCGCGTTCAGAAGACCCGTTCTCAAGTGTCCTGCAACTTTCTGGCAACGTGGCAAGTTTCTTCCGAGGTATCGGACATTGCAGGACCGCCTCAGATTCAGGCCAGGCAAACGGCCGCTGTGAGAAGCAGTCCGTGATTTCACGGAGAAGAGGGATCATTGAATCACCGCTTCACGGCCCGGCACGACACTGTATTTTGGGGCGGAACGTTGGGGACTAAAGGGAGTCCTGAATTTCAATCACGGGGTTTTCGCCATATCATTAAACCCCCACCCTTACTTGGTATTTCAGCGTCCATTGAAGGACACTAAACAGGCTCCACAATCCGTATTTACCGGAACATGGCATTTTGGGAATTGCAGTCCATGACACCAGACTGCAGCTGCAATCACTCAAGGCGGAGCCAGCGGACCTTCCGTCATGGGGAGGACCATAGACATTTAAGGGAGGAGGTTGGAGCTACCTCGTCATACGGCGGCATCTGAGGAAGGCTTATTCAAGCTGAAATGCATCATGCCATACAAGCTGTAAATAAAGGAACTCCCGTGATGCTCCCCGCTGTGTCTTCTAGCTTCTTTGAATGAGGGGCTGTTTTTGGATATTTTACGCGCTTGCCAGTGCGCGTTCAGAAGACCCGTTCTCAAGTGTCCTGCAACTTTCTGGCAACGTGGCAAGTTTCTTCCGAGGTATCGGACATTGCAGGACCGCCTCAGATTCAGGCCAGGCAAACGGCCGCTGTGAGAAGCAGTCCGTGATTTCACGGAGAAGAGGGATCATTGAATCACCGCTTCACGGCCCGGCACGACAATGTATTTTGGGGCGGAACGTTGGGGACTAAAGGGAGTCCTGAATTTCAATCACGGGGTTTTCGCCATATCCTTAAACCCCCACCCTTACTTGGTATTTCAGCGTCCATTGAAGGACACTAAACAGGCTCCACAATCCGTATTTACCGGAACATGGCATTTTGGGAATTGCAGTCCATGACACCAGACTGCAGCTGCAATCACTCAAGGCGGAGCCAGCTGACCTTCCGTCATGGGGAGGACCATAGACATTTAAGGGAGGAGGTTGGAGCTACCTCGTCATACGGCGGCATCTGAGGAAGGCTTATTCAAGCTGAAATGCATCATGCCATACAAGCTGTAAATAAAGGAACTCCCGCGATGCTCCCCGCTGTGTCTTCTAGCTTCTTTGAATGAGGGGCTGTTTTTGGATATATATATATATATATATATATTCATTTAAAAAACCATAGGTTTCACACATGTTATAGTTAGCTGTACATTTCACTCTTAAAAAACCAATGAAATTCCACGTTATAGTTAGATCAGGTAACTATAACTTGCGCGCCCACAATAAACTGCTGATGACGTCACATATTACATCACTCATGACATGGTCAGTGACATCACTCATGACATCAATGATGACATCTGAAATTACACATTGTGGATTGCGGTCGCGCAAGTTATAGTTACCTGATCTAACTATAACGTGGAATTTCATTGGTTTTTTACGAGTGAAATGTACAGCTAACTATAACATGTGTGAAACCTATGGTTTTTTAAGTGACTTTGCAAGGTTTTGTAAATGATAATTCCTAACTATAACGTGTGTGAAACCTATGCTTTTTTCAGTGAATTTGTACGGTTTTTTAAATGCTAAGTTATGTATTTATTTTTTATTTTTTTTCTGGTTTTTCACTATGCGCACACCCTTTCAGGGTAGGAGCGGAGCGTAGCGCCCCATTAGTTTTGAAAATTTCGCGCGGATTCGTCGACCAGCGCAAAAGTTATTCCAAATAGAATGTTGCGGATTTCCTATGGAAACACCGTCCTAACTATAACTATCTACTGGCGACCGCCAGTAGATAATATATATATATATATATGCATATATGCACAACCCTTTACATACCAACCTACGTCGTTCTTTGAGGCACGACACCGCCGCCCTGTCTTTATTTAAGATTGTGTTTACATAATTTCAGCGTAGTGTTAGTATGCGTGCTACTATGTTTTTTTAATGGTTACAGAGACAAAATGGCGTCCTTGGCGGTGGCCGCCCAATGCTATGATTTAATCATGATGCACTCGTGGACGCGTGTTTCAATCAGAGGTTTTTCCTACCAAAAGAAACAGGGGCATATTTACAATAACTGCCGCATCCCTGCATATCAGCAGGGATGCGCCAGTTATTGTGCGCCACAGCTCCGCCA
This sequence comes from Triturus cristatus, assembly GCF_964204655.1. Lineage (NCBI taxonomy): Eukaryota > Metazoa > Chordata > Amphibia > Caudata > Salamandridae > Triturus > Triturus cristatus. The sequence continues at coordinate 1,820,456,637 of NC_140590.1, read as the reverse complement.
CCATGGATGCGCCGCATTTACAATGTGGCGCACCATGGGGCAAAAACGGCACAGATGCGTGACGCATCTGTGCCGGAAAAGTGGCGTATTGCTGGAGTTGCGTCGCAAGCGCGACGCAGCTCCAGCAATGCTCTGGGTGGCCCTATCTTCACAATGCTGCGTCAATCCTTACGCCTGCTTCAAGCAGGCGCAGGGTTTTGATGCAGCATGGGCTCAAAAGTGACTGAGTGAAATCTTGTAGATTTCACTCAGCCACTTTTAGGAGGCGATCCTGCGACGGAACGCCCTCCCCTGCACAGGTACGCCTTCTGCTGGCGCAGGGCTTTACAACGTGAGGCATCTCCCAGATGCGTCACGTTGTAAATACCCTGCAGCATGGCGCAGGATTTGAGCCGCTGCGTCACAAAAGTGACGCATCGGCGGCGTAAATGAGGCGCAAGGGGCTCATAAATCTGCCCCACGGTGTTTAATGAGTGCTTCCTGGGAAAATAAAAGTTTTGTCTAGTCCAGGGACTGTTTTTTTATTTTTATTATTTCTCTCTGGCTTTTTTGAACAGGGACTTCAGGAATACAGGACTAATGAAACTGCAACGGGCGTGGCCTGGTAACTGAAAAAACTGTTAAGCCATGCCTTTCTTTATTAATATTATTGTGCGCCACAGCTCCGCCACCATGGATGCGCCGCATTTACAATGCGGCGCACCATGGGGCAAAAACGGCACAGATGCGTGACGCATCTGTGCCGGAAAAGTGGCGTATTGCTGGAGTTGCGTCGCAAGCGCGACGCAGCTCCAGCAATGCTCTGGGTGGCCCTATCTTCACAATGCTGCGTCAATCCTTACGCCTGCTTCAAGCAGGCGCAGGGTTTTGATGCAGCATGGGCTCAAAAGTGACTGAGTGAAATCTTGTAGATTTCACTCAGCCACTTTTAGGAGGCGATCCTGCGACGGAACGCCCCCCCCTGCACAGGTACGCCTACTGCTGGCGCAGGGCTTTACAACGTGACGCATCTCCCAGATGCGTCATGTTGTAAATACCCTGCAGCATGGCGCAGGATTTGAGCCGCTGCGTCACAAAAGTGACGCATCGGCGGCGTAAATGAGGCGCAAGGGGCTCCTAAATCTGCCCCACTGTGTTTAATGAGTGCTTCCTGGGAAAATAAAAGTTTTGTCTAGTCCAGGGACTGTTTTTTTATTTTTATTATTTCTCTCTGGCTTTTTTGAACAGGGACTTCAGGAATACAGGACTAATCAAACTGCAACGGGCGTGGCCTGGTAACTGAAAAAACTGTTAAACCATGCCTTTCTTTATTATTAATATTAATCATAGTAATAGTAATGCTATGAACCGCTAGCACGCTTTCCGGAGCAGCTCTGGCGCGCTTGAGGTAGGAGATGTAAAATCCCCCCCCCCCCCCTTTCACCCTAATATGTCATCCTGACCACATATCCAGGTAACAGTGTGCCTCAGTTTCCCTTACCTCCCATAAAGCATGTGCGTGGAAGCATGCGAATCTGCGCAATCTGTGTACAGTCCTTTCTTTAAGTGGCCTTCCCCCATGGGGTCCTCAGCTACCCAATTTCTATATAAAAAAAGCATATCACGTTATTATATAAAACACACACATTGGGTGTATATATTGAGGGGTGCCGCTGTATCTAGTTTGATTCTTGTGATAATACTTTTAGGATTTGCGGAACAGTGATTCCCGATAGGGTTCCACCATTAAGGTTATTTACAGATCTCTGCAGCAGGAACATTAACCAAATGAGCTCTCCCCTTGTACCTTAAGCACCGGCAATTGAAAGACTGTGGCATTTGATGTGTCATGAAATTGCTTCGCCCACTCCAGGGAGAGTATTTTCAACCGTGGGGAATGTCTTGGGGTTTGGTTGGAGAAGAATAGTTGCTAGTGAATAATCAGTGCAGCAGTCGCCATCTGCTGGTCACATAAAGGAGGACCGGCTTGAATTTATTCTAAACGAGATAATAACAGGGGAGGCAGAAACAGAGGAGAAACCATGCAGAGCCCACGGCCAGTGTAACGAAAGAGTAATGGAGAAAAAGAAACCGTGAGTCGTTATCCACGGCACTGTCTGAGGCACAGATAGCAAGATACAAAGACAAATATCAAATGCAGACGATTTTTGGGTAAAATTAAGAAGAAAAATGTGCGCCATTGTAGGCGAAGGAAAGACATGACATAAACTGAAACATGCTGCATCCCGTCTTGAGACTGGGATCAAAATTACCCGGCAATGCTGGCTATTCTAGGAATGATATATCCCATGAAAAAATATTATAACATCCTAGGCATTCCAAAGCCCAAGGAGGTCACTTAAAAACACAATTAAGCTGAAGTTATGATTTCGACACTGAGGGGCAGATTTATGAGGTTTTTCCGTAGGGAGGCGCAGCAGGCCTTCCTGCTGCGCCTCCCTACGGCAAAAGAAAAGGGCAGGGATGCGCCGTATCTATAAAATGCGGCGCATTCCTGTCCTTTTCCCCTGCGCCCGCGCACAATGGGCTGCCTGCGCCAACGCAGGCACCTCTGCACCATGGTGCAAGGGTGCCTGTGTTGCGGAGATGAATATTTTTGTACAGGAAGGGATACCTTTCTGTACAAAAATAATCACAAGAGGTTTTTCCTCTTTGTATGGGTGCTGCAGAATGCAGCACACATAGAAAAAGGAAAAACGAGGAGAAATAAAGATATTTCTCCTGTTGCGCCTCCCTTACTTTGGGCGCTGCCTCAGATTTACGATTTCTCGTAAATCTGGGGCAGTGTCAAAAGGCCATGGATGTTGCTGGGAACGCCCCCAGCAACACCCATTGCACGCCCCTTTAACGCAGAACACTGCGTCAAAGGGACTGATATTTATGAGGCAGCATTAAGCCAAAAAAAGTGGCTCAGTGCTGCCGGATAAATATCACGCAGGCTTCTGCGCCACGGAACGTCACGAAAAGTGACGTTCCGATGGCTCAACGGGCCTCATAAATCTCCCCCTATGAATTTACCAGTGATGGTGAGCTCCTTAATCAATAAATAACTCACCCAAGAGTGATAGAAAGCAACACTCACACACAAAATGCAATGCTCGTGACCTCACCATTATATTTGTTTTTTTTGTTTTTGTCCTCATCTCTATCATGACTGCAAGGCCAGACTGTACAAAAAGGGCAGCAAGGACTTATTAGATAAAAGGCGTGCTGACTCAGTATTCAACTGGTATAGGTTGGCAGCTTACCGAGGAGGACCCAACTCTACAGCAACAGCCAATATCATACATAGCCCAGAGCCCAGTTGTTAAGTCGGCAACTGCTGACCATATGCCAATGACGCCAATGCTGACCACTTAGGCAAATGAGAGCTACTTGAAGTGGCAAAAAGATTGTATCATGGCTAGATAACCATCGGACTGGGGGTGAAAAAAAAAAACCCATCCGCTAAGCAATCCACCACATTATTCTGGAGGGGGAGGAACATGGCGGCGGCAGGCTAGCTGCCGCGGTACTCTGCTCCGAGCTCCCTGCAGGGCGTCGATTTAGATGCAGCTTTCTTCCTTCTCACCGTAATATTAACTATTTTTAGCGCGCCATGTAATTAGCGAACTCTTGTACAAACATTAATGCACCAGTTATTGGTTTTTTAGACAAATGTTTTCAACTCGCCGTTTTTTTTTTCTTCGAGTCTGAAAACCGCAGTGCTGGTGTAGTCTCCTTTCTATCCCCATGAGTCCGAGGGTGAAACAGCCGCTTCCTGAGGATCCGGCCCGAGGAACACCGCCGTCAGCTGGAGTTCAGCATAGTTTGTGGCTCTGGCTCCGGGCCACCCTGGAGCTCCGTCGGGGAGGAGACAGTGGACCTGTCGGCGTGATCCCCAGCTTGGTATTAACATTCGTCAGAGCACCGACACCATCAAGCTCCGAGAGGAAAACAGCACGGAGAATACAGCTGGTAGATTTAAGCCAGTTGACCAGGTGACGGGCAAGCCTTTCGAAAGGGGGTCTTCTGTTCAAGAGGTGATTTCTTGTGTTGTGGGGAGGTTAGAGAATTCCCCCCTACAAGTGTCAAGCGATATTGCTTCCAGAGTCGGGGTGGCAGGGGTTAGTAACCATACGAGTCAAGTCAAGTCAAAAAGCACTTTATTCGATTATTTAGAAATCATAAAAGTATACTATACAGATACATAATGTTAAAAATTTCCAGGGCATATTATACAAATAAAATTTAAATATATAAAAGGTCTGTGAGATATACATATAAATCCATACAAATATACACTAAAAATTTATAGTAGCAGATGTTTCATGATTCATAACCCCAATATTTCATATATTACAAAAGAATTGATTTAAATTATGTTATTTGATCTCGGGTAAACATTTACAATACCAGCTCCTACATTCATCCGGAGTCTCTTCCCTCTAGCACGGATTGAAGCAATCAGAAAATTAGCTACACCAAACATCACTAAAGGGGTCTCCATTAATTGAAGATAATACAGTGCGGGTTTAAACTGTACAAACCCCTTTTCCCTTAACAGTGGTCTAATGAACTTTTTCCTACTTTCTGCAAAGAAAGAACAGAAAAACACAAAATGTGTCTGATCCTGGTCGGAGAAATTATCACATTCACAAGTTATGTTTTCCTTTGGGTTACACCATTTATCGTAAGTACCCAGCAGAAAATGGGCTTGATTAAATCTAAATTTTGTTAGAAGCCACCGGTGATAGGGTCTGGTAACAGTAGTCAAGTAGGGTTGGATTGACAAGGACGAGATCAACAAATAGTGTGACCTAACTGTTGGCTTAGTGATTTCCTTTGCTTCTCGTTCTAATTCTCGAGATTTTATAAATTGAGTTTTTACCCAAGTAATATCTTCCTTGGTAAGATTTTCCGGATTCAAATATAATTCAGGGCGACCCAGATGTACTGCAGATGTTTTAATAAATATCAACCACAAAATGTCCGCCACTTTATCCCTCCCCATACAATCACTAATAATCTTGTGGTTTAGTGTAAGGTTGGGGTTCAGCCAGGTTCTGATCCATAGTAAAAGCGGTGCCAAATTTAACATATCTGTAATGTACCCTATCCCAAGCTCCATATGAGCTGCAAAGGATGATGTAGATTGGGGGAGACCCAAGACAGATCGAAGAAATTTGTTTTCTTCTCTCTGTATCGGGGCTAGATCTTTATAGCCCCAAATTGCTGCCCCATACCTTGCTATGGCTAGGGTTTTTGATCTATAGATCGTTAATATGGCCTCAGCTGGTTTGCCACCCAATCTTTTTGCAAAGCCTAATATAGCCGCCGATGATCTTTTCACGGCTGCTACTTTATTAGCAACTTGGGGTGCCCAAGACCCTGTGTCATCAAACACTACGCCAAGATAGGTGAACACTTTCACTCTCGTTATTACTAAGCCATTACAAGAGAGGGTTTTCATGTTCTTCCTACCTTTCCCTATGGCCATGACATGCGATTTCTCTACATTTGTCACGAGGTCCAGGTTTTGCATAAAGTCCCCAAAAGAATTTAGCAGATGTTGTAAACCTACAGGGGTCCTTGACAGCAGTACTGTGTCGTCAGCGTATAATAAGACCGGCACTGGTGTTCCCCCCATGCGTGGGACATCAACGGATGCAGCCGCCAAGGTAGAACCCAGTGAGTTTATATATAGAGAGAATAGCATAGGGGCCAGGATACACCCCTGGCGAACTCCCCTGCCGGACTTGATACCAGCGGTACACTTCCCGTCTTGTGTTATACGAATGACCGCTGTTAGATCTCTGTGGAGCTCTGCCAGGAAGTTCATCAAGGCCCGATCTAAACCCAGCTCCAGGAGCATTGTCCACAGTTTCGACCTATTAACTAGGTCAAAAGCCGTGGACAAGTCCATAAAAGCCAGGTAGATTGCCTCTTTTGTCGCTACAGTATATTTGCTGACTATTAGATGTAAATTCAGGCACTGGTCTTCGGTGCCTCGTCCAGTTCTAAAGCCATACTGTGCATTACACATGATGTCATTATTAGAAACCCAAGAGGAGATCTTAGACAGGATAACCTTCCCTAGTATTTTAAATGACGAGTCCAATAATGATATGGGCCGATAGCATCTAGAGTCCTCCCTCTGGCCCTTCTTAAAAACCGGGACAATAATAGCCCGTGACCAGGAAGTAGGCAATCTGCTATTATCAGTGCAGGCTATATTAAAGACATTAGTGAGAACTACAGACCATATATTAGGATGTGCTTTAAACATGTCAGCTGGTACCCCGTCCTCTATGGCCTTTTGTGTTTCTTTAATTGTAAATCTCAGTGGGGGCTCCAATTGGTCGCTCACTATCGGAACAAAAACATCTGCTGGGATGCCACTACCATAGATTTTCCCAAAATGGTCTAGCCATTCACGTTCAGATATATTTAGTTCAAGCGGGGTATTTTCCTTATCATTAAAAAGTGGAGAATTGACGATTTCCCAGAATTTGGAACTATTCCTAAGACTGGCTGTTAGAAAAGGTAGACGGACCGGGAGGGTCGGCCGGGGTCAGGAGGAGAGGTCTCCGGGGAGAGCCGTCTCCAGCGATCGTACAGACAAGTAACTTCCCCCCCACAGACAGATATCACACACGGATAAGGTTCAGCGTTCTTTATAAGCACTTATTTAAGGTACGGTTGAATGGTACAAGGAGGTCTGGACTCAGGGGTCCCCTCGATTAGAGTCTCGCAAGGTAGGGAAGGGGGTAGCGGGGCAGTCTATTTACCAATCAGGTAGTTCTGATGAGATGATGAGGAGCTCACAATCCTCGAGCTTGGTGGTTAGGTGGTACGGGCCGCGGCAGCGCCAGCAGGTCCCGGTGTGGATGGTCAATACAACGGGCCGCGGCAGCGCCAGCAGGTCCCCGGAAGATATACGGTCCGCGGCAGCGCCAGCAGGTCCCGGTGAGGATGGTCGTTACAACGGGCCGCGGCAGCGCCAGCAGGTCCCCGGAAGATATACGGTCCGCGGCAGCGCCAGCAGGTCCCGGTGAGGATGGTCGTTACAACGGGCCGCGGCAGCGCCAGCAGGTCCCAGGAAGATGACTGTTGCAGAAGGCCGCGGCAGCGCCAGCAGGCAGGACGATGGTTCACAAGAGCGGGCTACGGCAGCGCCAGTAGACCGTCAAGGTTGAGTTCACTCGGTGTCTCTCGACTCCAGGATACAACTGCCTTCCTGCTCCGGAGCTGCCTCAGTTATAGGGCTGGTGCCCTTTGATGTCCGGACCCTCGCACTTGGAGGTCGGAGGGTCCGGGATGAAGGTGTCCAGACACCCAGCAGGGGGTGGAGCCAGTGCCTGGGGGAGCTGGGGGCGATCGGCACCTGGCGGGGGAGAGCCCTTGACAGTTCGTTCTCCCATTGACTTGCCAAGTGGTCCGCTCACCTCCTGGGTGGATGGTGGTGCCGGGATGTCGGGGCCGGCCAGGCCCGGGGTTAGGGTCGAGGGGAGGCCATGCGGCCGCGTGGTGCAGGGCCCCAGATGGCGGCTTGACCCGGCCGGGGAAGCCGGTGGGGCTGGACCCCGTGATGAGTAGGGGTCCGAGGGCAGAGGGTCCGTCGGGAGACGGAGTACAGGTGCTTGTCGTGGGGATATGCCAGGTGGGCCGGAGTTCGGGCCCTGTCGAGCGGGGAGGGAGCAAGCCGTCTGTGAGGCCTGTCCAACATGCGTCCCCCCCAGCTGAAGGCGGGGAGAGTCACCCATCTCCTTGGGGACTCTCTTCGTCGAGGCGGAAAAAGCGGGACAGGCCATCCGCGTTGGCGTGGTCTTGGCCTGGTCGGTGCTCCACGGTGAAGTCCATTCCCTGCAGGGAAATGGACCAGCGCAAGAGTTTTGGGTTTTCCCCCCGCATCTGCATCAGCCATTGCAGGGGTCGATGGTCGGTTTGTACCCGGAAGTGGGTACCGAAGAGATAGGGTCGGAGCTTTTTGAGGGCCCTCACTACTGCAAATGCCTCCCTCTCGATGGTGCTCCAACGCTGTTCTCGGGCCAGGAGACGTCGACTGATGAAGGCCACCGGCTGGTCATGACCTTCGGGGTTCAACTGAGAGAGGACGGCTCCGATGCCGTGGTCGGAGGCGTCGGTCTGCACCACAAATTCCCGACTGTAATCAGGGGCCTGGAGCACCGGGGCGGTGCACAGGGCGGCCTTCAGCTCCTCGAAGGCCGCTTGACAATCAGGAGTCCAGTTGACCCGCTTCGGTTGGTTCTTGGATGTGAGACCCGTGAGGGGCCCCACGATGCTGCCGTAGTCCCTCACGAACCGCCGGTAGTAGCCGGTGAGCCCCAGGAAGGCTCGGACTTCGGTCTGGGTGACGGGGGGCTGCCAGGACTGGATGGCAGCAATCTTAAGTTGTAGTGGGGCCACCAGCCCGCTCCCCACTTGGTGCCCAAGGTAGGTCACAGACCCTTGGCCAATCTGGCACTTGCCGGCCTTAATGGTGAGGCCGGCCCGCTGGAGGGCGTGTAGGACCTCCTGGAGGTGACGGAGGTGGTCGGACCAGTGGCGGCTGTATACAGCGATATCGTCCAGGTAGGCAGCGCTGAATTCTTCAAGTCCCGCCAAGACCTGGTTCACAAGGCGTTGGAACGTGGCGGGGGCATTCTTCATGCCAAAGGGCATGACCTAAAATTGATAGTGGCCATCGGGGGTAGAGAAGGCTGACCGTTCCTGAGCCCTGGGTGTGAGGCCGATCTGCCAGTAGCCCGCCGTTAGGTCGAAGATACTAAGGTAGCGGGCGGCACCCAGCCGGTCGATCAGCTCGTCTGCTCGGGGGATGGGATGAGCGTCGGTCCGGGTGACAGCATTCAAGCCCCGGTAGTCGACGCAGAATCTCAGTTCAGGGGCGGAGCCGGGGGCAGCGGCCTTGGGAACTAATACGACCGGACTGGCCCAGGGACTGTCCGAGGGCTCGATGACCCCGATCGTGAGCATCTTGGCCACTTCCTCCTGTATGCAGGCCCGTACCCGATCTGGTACGCGGTAGGCCCGGTGCCGGACAGGGGGACTGTCCCCGGTGTCTACGTCGTGCAGACACCAGGGGGTGACCCCGGGGGTGAGGGAGAACAGGGCAGCGAACTGCAGCAGGAGGTCCCGGCAGTCCTGGCGTTGCTCCGAAGTGAGGGCGTCAGAGAGCCGGACCCCGTCCACGGAGCCGTCCTTCTCCTGAGTCTTCAGGAGATCCGGGAGGGGCTCGGAGTCTTCTTCCGTGCCACTGTCTGTAGCCATCAAGAGGCTTAGTTCGGATCGCACAAAGTGTGGTTTGAGCCGGTTGGTGTGGAGGACCCGAAGGGGGTTCCGGGAGGACCCCATGTCGATGAGGTAAGTGACGGGGCTTTTGCGCTCGACCACTTTGAAGGGCCCCGTCCACTTATCCTGCAGGGCACATGGTTCGGTGGGGGACATCACCCATACTTGCTGCCCAGGCTCGAATTCAACGGAGGAGGCATTGTGATCATACCACCTCTTCATGTCCTCCTGGCTGGCCTCGAGGTTCGCCTTGGCCATCTCCCGGAAGCGCCGGGTCTGGTTTCGTAAGGCCAGGATGTATTTGAAGACGTCTGGAGGGGTCGTGAGGGGGGCCATCTCCCAACCTTCCTTGACTAGGCTGAGGGGCCCTCGCACAGGGTGCCCGTAGAGGAGTTCAAAGGGGCTAAAACCGAGGGACTTCTGGGGAACTTCCCGGTAGGCGAAGAGGAGGCACGGGAGCAGTACATCCCACTGGCGACGGAGAGGCTCTTCCAATCCCCCAATCATCCCTTTGAGAGTGCGGTTAAAACGCTCCACTAGTCCGTTCCCTTGGGGGTGATAGGGGGTCGTGAATCTGTAGGTGACCCCGCATTGTTGCCAGAGGGACTTCATGTATTTGGATATGAAATTCGTACCTCGGTCGCTGACGACTTCTCGGGGGAAGCCTACCCGGGAGAAGATCCCCATCAGGGCCCGGCCAACCACCGGAGCGGTCACTGTCCGTAGGGGCACCGCCTCGGGGTAGCGGGTGGCATGGTCCACTAGTACCAAGATGAACCTGTGTCCTTGCGCCGTGCGGGGGTCCAGAGGTCCCACAATGTCTATCCCCACCCTCTCGAACGGGGTGGTGACCACAGGGAAGGGTTGCAGAGGGGCTTTCAGCTTCCGACCACTCTTCCCGCTGGCTTGGCATGTGGGGCAAGATCGGCAGTGGTTCAGGACGTCATTCCTCATTTTCGGCCAGAAAAAGTGGGTCACCAGGCGACTGTACGTTTTGTCCTGGCCCAGGTGTCCAGCCAGGGGGACATCGTGGGCCAGGTTGAGCAGAAAGTCTCGGAAGCGGAGCGGTACCACCAGAACTCGACCGGCCCCCAGCTCGGCGATTCTTTGCTCGCTGTAGAGCAGGTCGTTATCCCAGTAGACCCAGTGGGTCCCGGTGGTGTCCCCGGCGTTTTGGGTGCTGGCTTGTTGGCGGAGTCCCTCGAGGGAGGGACAGGTCTTTTGTTCCTGGCGGAACTGTTCTTGGGTGGGCCCCCCTTCTTGCCGCCACTGAGCCAGATCCGGAAGGTCCTGGTGTTGCGCGTCTTCTTCGGTAGTCGGGTCCGGGAGGTCGGACTCGCCGTTGTCCTCTACGGGGGCAACCGGGGGCGGAGGTGCTGGCCATTCGGTTTCTTCTGATCGGGGGGCGGCACGGGCGGCCATGGATCGGGTGGTTACGCAGGCCCAGTCCGGGAGGCCCAGCATCCCCAAGTGCTCTCTTCTCTCGACGGTGGCCCACGGGGAACTCTCGAGGTCATTCCCCAGGAGGCAGTCCACGGGGGCATCGTCCCGGACCGTCACCTTCAGTAGGCCGGAGACCCCTCCCCATTCAAACGGGACGCAGGCCATCTTACACATGCTCTCAGAGTTATCCGCCGAGCGGACGGGGCAGAGAATGTTCGGCAGGATCTGCTCGGGCTTTACCAGGTGACAGCGGACGGCCGTCACGCTGGCGCCGGTGTCACGCAAGGCCTCGGCTCTCTGTCCATTAATGGTCACCCACTGACCGTATTTTCTGGTGTTAGCGGGTAGGGGAGCCCGCGGAACCATGTCTCTTCCCCCTAAGCATGCCAGGACCATGGCGGCCGGTTCCCACCCTTGCTGGGCCGGCTCATACTCTTCGGGTCCCTCCGATGATTGCTCTTCCCCGAGGGCAGCGGCAGCTACCTGGCGGGGCTTGGGTGTTTGGTTCTGCGGGCAGCTCGGGTCATTGGCGTAGTGGCCGACTCGCTGGCATCGGTGGCACGTGACGTTGGCCCGGAACCCAGGACGCAACGGGGGGTTGCTCCGGCCGGCCGGAGGCGGGGTGCTGGCCACGGGGGTTGCCGGCAAGGCGTCTCTCCCTCGCCCCTGGCCTCCTCCTCCACCCCGAGGACGGTGCTGGCTTTGGTTGCTTCGATTCTGCTCGTGTAGCCCTCTCCGGCCCACTCGGGTGCTTTCCCATCGGTCAGCTTCGGCGGCGAGCTGCCGGGGGTCAGTCAGCTTACTGTCGAGTAGGTGCTGCCTGAGCTCGACGAAACAGTTGTTTGACAGGTGCTCCCATACCATAAGGTTGAAGAGTTGTTCGTAGGTGGTGACCTGACTTCCCTTGATCCAACCCTCGAAGGCCCGGCTGAAATAGTTCACGTATTCTACCCAAGTTGTACCTGGGATCCGGGTGCAGTCTCGGAACCTCTGGCGGTACATCTCGGGCGTGAGGCCGTAGCGGGCGAGGAGGGCAGCCTTCATGTGGTCGTAGGACGACATTTGGTGATCGGGGAGCTGTAGTAGGGCATCGCGACCCTCGTTGATAAATCTCCCCCAAAGTCCGGCTCCCCAATCACTCCGGTCGATCCGGTGGGAGGTCATTGCGATCTCATAGGCTTTAAACCACTGTTGTATGTCGTCTTCTCGGACATACTCGCGGACCACATCCTTGGGGATGTGAACTTTTTTCTCAATTGGCCCCGGGGTGTGTGGTCGCTCAGGCACCCCCAGTTCCTTATTCTGTTTGCGCAGTTCTATTTCCGCCAGTCGGCGCTCGTGCTCGAGCGTTATTTTTTTCTCTTCCAGCTCTCTCTGTCTCTGCTTTTCTTCTCGTTCCTCTCGAAGCCGCATATGCTCGAGGTTGAGTTTCTGTTCAGCTAACTTGAGTTCCCCATCCATCTTGAGTCGTGCCATCTCTAATTCGTGTAATCTGACTCTGTCTCTTTCTCGTATCTCCTCCTGCGAGAGGCCCGTTCCCCGCTCCTCGGGAGCCGTGGCGTTCCCCTCTGGTGTGATGCTGTTTTGGTCTGGTGTGACGCTGCTTTGGTTGGAGGGTCCTGCGACCCCAGTTTCTGTCCATGACTCAAGAGCGCGCTTTAGATCATCCTTGGTACTCAGGCCGGTGGTAGCAATGCCAAGTTCTATGCAAAATTGTCTCAGTTCGCGGTGGTTGTATTCTTCTAATTTCTCCATTTGGAACTTCTCGGTGGAGCTGCTATCTTTGGTCGACATCGTGTTTTGTCGTGGGGTGAGCTACTCTCTGTACGATTACGCGTTGATTCGGATCGCGCCGCTGGCCACCAATGTTAGAAAAGGTAGACGGACCGGGAGGGTCGGCCGGGGTCAGGAGGAGAGGTCTCCGGGGAGAGCCGTCTCCAGCGATCGTACAGACAAGTAACTTCCCCCCCACAGACAGATATCACACACGGATAAGGTTCAGCGTTCTTTATAAGCACTTATTTAAGGTACGGTTGAATGGTACAAGGAGGTCTGGACTCAGGGGTCCCCTCGATTAGAGTCTCGCAAGGTAGGGAAGGGGGTAGCGGGGCAGTCTATTTACCAATCAGGTAGTTCTGATGAGATGATGAGGAGCTCACAATCCTCGAGCTTGGTGGTTAGGTGGTACGGGCCGCGGCAGCGCCAGCAGGTCCCGGTGTGGATGGTCGATACAACGGGCCGCGGCAGCGCCAGCAGGTCCCCGGAAGATATACGGTCCGCGGCAGCGCCAGCAGGTCCCGGTGAGGATGGTCGTTACAACGGGCCGCGGCAGCGCCAGCAGGTCCCCGGAAGATATACGGTCCGCGGCAGCGCCAGCAGGTCCCGGTGAAGATGGTCGTTACAACGGGCCGCGGCAGCGCCAGCAGGTCCCAGGAAGATGACTGTTGCAGAAGGCCGCGGCAGCGCCAGCAGGCAGGACGATGGTTCACAAGAGCGGGCTACGGCAGCGCCAGTAGACCGTCAAGGTTGAGTTCACTCGGTGTCTCTCGACTCCAGGATACAACTGCCTTCCTGCTCCGGAGCTGCCTCAGTTATAGGGCTGGTGCCCTTTGATGTCCGGACCCTCGCACTTGGAGGTCGGAGGGTCCGGGATGAAGGTGTCCAGACACCCAGCAGGGGGTGGAGCCAGTGCCTGGGGGAGCTGGGGGCGATCGGCACCTGGCGGGGGAGAGCCCTTGACAGTTCGTTCTCCCATTGACTTGCCAAGTGGTCCGCTCACCTCCTGGGTGGATGGTGGTGCCGGGATGTCGGGGCCGGCCAGGCCCGGGGTTAGGGTCGAGGGGAGGCCATGCAGCCGCGTGGTGCAGGGCCCCAGATGGCGGCTTGACCCGGCCGGGGAAGCCGGTGGGGCTGGACCCCGTGATGAGTAGGGGTCCGAGGGCAGAGGGTCCATCGGGAGACGGAGTACAGGTGCTTGTCGTGGGGATATGCCAGGTGGGCCGGAGTTCGGGCCCTGTCGAGCGGGGAGGGAGCAAGCCGTCTGTGAGGCCTGTCCAACACTGGCCTTATCATACAAGGAGTCCCAAGCATTTGTTTTTATATCATTCTTCCGGGACTCAACAGTCATTTTATAATGTTTCCTTAACCTGGCCACTTCCTCGTTATCTCTGGGTGTCTTTTTTAGTTCCACCAGTAAGTCTCTATGGGCTTTGGAGCACTTTGAATCAAACCACCCATGTGGTTTTTGCTCCTTATGTGTTGTCCTACATGTTAGGTCCACAGCCACTTGCTGGCAAATTAAGTCAAATGAGGAGATAATATCCCCACCCAGCCTTAGCGGATCTAAACAGATATTAATTTCCTTGCCCACCTTCTCACTTAGTGTAGTATAAAAAGCCTCTGGGATTATTTTACTCCATTTTAGCCGTCTCCCCTGATCCTGAACGGTTAATTCCAAGGGAGGTACTATATTTATATTTTCAGTAAGTAAATATGGATTGTTATTACGTAATTCCAATAACACTGGGTTATGATCACTAAATGTACCGTGTATTGCATTGTAAAAGATGACATTTTGCAGCAAGCCTGGAGAGACAAATATAAAATCTATAATAGTGTTACTGTTCTTAGCACTGTATGTTGCTACCCGGTCATTGGTGTCAGAAAACTCCGGTTCGGCTAGATCAACATCGGACAGTAATTCTTCTAGAGCAGCCCCCTTTGTTGAGTGTTCAAAATGTGAGTAGGGCAAGTAATCAATATCTGTTTTATCCCTATACTGGCAGTTTAGCTGGCACAAGTGTGTGTTAAAATCCCCGAGGAAGATTAAATGAACAAAAGTGATTTGACCTTTCTTATAATTCGTTAAAAACTTTGCTAATGCATTAATATTTTCATTACAATGCGTACCACATGGGGCATTATAGAAGTTAACATACAAGATTTTATGCTTGTTTGGTAAAGTAAATTCCAGGGCTAGAAAATTAGGGGATGTGGAGCTTAGAATTTTAGCGGTACCCATATGTTTCACAGAAATTAGGAGCAAAAGCCCCCCTCTGTCTCTCCCTGAACTTGCTGCTAGGACAGCTTCGGAATACGATAAATATCCATCTATCCAAAAGTTGCATTCCCTATCCCAGGTTTCCTGGAGTGCCACTACATCGTACTCCTTAATTTGTTCCAACCATATGCTGTCGGCCCTCTTAGAACGAAGCCCTGCAATATTCCAGCTTATGATTTTAACTGATTTCCCAGCTCCCCTGTCTACAGTAGGGATGCCATACATCTGTGTCTTAGGGTCAGCGTAGCAGGTCAGTCAATCATTTTCATCTAGATGAGATAAGGCTGTGTATCTATTTGTTAAATTCAAGGTGGCCCTATTAGTTGGTCTGTTGACATCAGTATGTCTTGGGATGAAACCTGATGTCTGCAGGGCCCAAGATGATAAATCAGTTGGGCGACTCGGGGCTTCTTGTTGACCACCATCACCCAAGAATGATTTGGGAGGGTTTGGCCGAGGATAAAAATAACCTAAAGGAACCACACAAACCACTCCTGCCTTGATAACGGTAGCATCCCAAAACAGGCGAGCAGCCTCATGGGGGTCTATTAAAATTTACAATGATACAGTCTCCCGGTAACTTTTTTAACGTATGGCCCAACCAGTTGACTCGTCTCGCCGTCATGATGTGAGTAGATATATTTTTTGGGCCTGTACAGTTTTCATCACACCATAACTTGACATTCTCTAATAGTGCACCCTGTGACTCTTCCTCCTCTGGGCTTAAAGGTGGGATATTTACTAGGACGGCGATGAACGGAGTTACCTCAGGTGGTAGATTAACACGGGGCTTTATACGTAACCTTGTTACTCCCTGTGGGGCTCCGCCTTTATTCG
This sequence comes from Triturus cristatus, assembly GCF_964204655.1. Taxonomy (NCBI): domain Eukaryota; kingdom Metazoa; phylum Chordata; class Amphibia; order Caudata; family Salamandridae; genus Triturus; species Triturus cristatus. The sequence goes on along the minus strand of NC_140590.1, from coordinate 1,820,441,006 downwards.
CAACAGTATTTGCCGAGGAGGCATTGGGGCTGCCCTCTTCATGGCCCAGTTCCCTAAGATCCTTATTCTTAGTTAGTAAAGTAACTATTTTAGGTGGTTTTGGGCGTGTTTGAGTGTGTGGAGGTGAGGGCCGATTTAAGACTAAAGGCTTGTCGTTCCCTGTCACTTCCATAGGTGGATCATGGTCAACGGAAATCCCTAATATTTTAGGTTGCGGGCAATCCGGTGTTATTAATGATACCAGCTTATTTATCTGATCACATTTCCCTAATATTTCCGACACACATTCTCTCAAGGTCTCAATGATATCGTTTGCAATGTGGACAAGGGTAGATTCTAGCTTGTCCGTAAGTACTTTTTCCACCATATCCTTCAAGCGTATTTCAAAGTTACTTATAGCTGGGCGCGATTTTGAGAAATAGTGCACATTCTTCTTTCATGGTCTCCTTGGCAGCTTTTTAGCGCGCTTAATGGCTGTACCGGTGGCCTCTCGTGTGGGGCTTGGGACAGTGTCTGTACACGAGCACCCCGTGAGTTGTTGTAGTGCATTGGTCCTGAGGTAATATATCCCTAGCAGGAACGATTTGAATCACAGGTTCCAGAGGTATGACTTGTCTGCTGGGCAATGGGGACACAAGGGAGTCCAAACATGTTTTTTCCAACCATAGTTCATGTTCTTTCTCCGCAATCTCTTGATTGAGTTTCCCCACGGCAGAGGTAAGGTACGACATGATGTTATTTGATGTAGTAGTTATACGAGGTACCTTCACTTTCCCGGCCCCCCCGAAAGTTGATGATGGCAGTTTGCGCTTACCCATGGTATGGCGTTGTGCTCAGGGGGTGAGCCCGTCCCGTCCCTTGTCGTCCACTGACGGCCACAGACGGTCCCGCACTTGTCCCGGGCCTCAGCTGTTCTTATGGGCGCCTCCTGGCGCAGGCGCTGCGTTCAATGTGTGCGCCGCCGCTAGTGCTACCGGGAAATGGAGTCCCGGGGCGGCGACGCTGACTCTGGCACCCTTTGACTCTTGGCGGTGGCGGCGTGGATCGATTCTGTGCAGGTAAGTTTCTCTGCTCCCCCCCGCTCTGCCGCCCTCAGCTGTTCTTATGGGCGCCTCCTGGCGCAGGCGCTGCGTTCAATGTGTGCGCCGCCGCTAGTGCTACCGGGAAATGGAGTCCCGGGGTGGCGACGCTGACTCTGGCACCCTTTGACTCTTGGCGGTGGCGGTAGTGGCGTGGATCGATTCTGTGCAGGCTGTGCAGGTAAGTTTCTCTGCTCCCCCCCGCTCTGCCGCCCTCAGCTGTTCTTATGGGCGCCTCCTGGCGCATGCGCTGCGTTCAATGTGTGCGCCGCCGCTAGTGCTACCGGGAAATGGAGTCCCGGGGCGGCGACGCTGACTCTGGCACTCTTTGACTCTTGGCGGTGGCGGTAGTGGCGTGGATCGATTCTGTGCAGGCTGCGCAGGTAAGTTTCTCTGCTCCCCCCCGCTCTGCCGCCCTCAGCTGTTCTTATGGGCGCCTCCTGGCGCAGGCGCTGCGTTCAATGTGTGCGCCGCCGCTAGTGCTACTGGGAAATGGAGTCCCGGGGCGGCGACGCTGACTCTGGCACCCTTTGACTCTTGGCGGTGGCGGTAGTGGCGTGGATCGATTCTGTGCAGGCTGTGCAGGTAAGTTTCTCTGCTCCCCCGCACGCAGACATCAGAATAAAGGACTGGCCACCATAGGATCAGAACGGCCAGGTTAGCAACAACCCGTATTATTCTGTGGGGACCGTCTTTCTACTGTTAGCGGGCGTAAAACCTGCTCTCCAATCTCTGTGTACGTCTCATAGTGCCCAACTTAGTTGTTGGTGCCACCTCCAGAATGGGCATCCCGGCGAGTAACCATACGAGCAATTCTACGATGGTTATAACGAGAGCCATATCAAGAGCTAATACGCGCGCTGTCCACTCCCAAACGTTAGTAACTCCCTCGCTTTCTATTAGTAAGGGGTCTTTTTTAGAATAAACCCTTGGGGGAATAAGTTAAATACTACGCAGAAAGAAGACGCGCATGCCTAAATAGAGTCAGCAGGAAGTCTTCAGTTGAGGAAGTGGCTGGGGTTGGCAATAAGTCAATCACAAAGCTGGATTGTGGTAGCACTCCCCAGGGTGGTATAGAAGGGGCTGGGGAGACGGTTGAACCCCCCAATAAGCTAAAACTTTCTGATCCCCAGATCTCTTCAAAAACTTCTTCATATTTGCATGCTGAAGTTAAAGCCAAACACACGAAGAGGTCAGGTAAAACAGCTAAGTCGAACAAATCTACCAAGTTAAGCAAACCGCTTTTAGACTCTACTTCAAGAATTACACCTTCATTACGATCGTATTTTAAGGTTGTTCCTCAATTACTTGATTTGGCTAAATCACAGCCCCAGATTCCTTCAGCCTCCGTCTCTTCGCTAACAATTTCCGACATGTTGGTTCCTTCTGTCATAGGGGGCTCTCCTGAATTACCACCTCAATCAGTAGAGTCGGGGCCTGCTGCTCCACCTACTTCACCTGCGGAGTTATCGGCGGAGTTATCGGCCTGTTCTCTTGCTGGCGATTTACTGTCAGGGACTCAGACACGGGTATCTTCTGGTGGCGAGACTGGCGGGACAGTGTACCATGACAGTCTTGGGGCTGTGGGTACATCTGTTGGAAAGGACCCTGGGCAGGATTTGGTTTTTGAACCTGTGTGCTTGAGTAATAAGGCTGTTCAACAAGAGTTCCCGCCTGCCATTGATGCGGTACACTTGAACCTCAATTCGGGTAGTGCTATTGACCCTAACAGTGGTTTAACTACAGATTCTCCTGTGTTAGATCTCCCAGATTCCGCCCTACAGCTTATGTTTGCTACTCTGTCGGCTGTTATTAAAAGGGGTTTTGAGGAGTCTGCATTAAATCAGTGGGAGATAAAAAATTACTGTGAGTCTTTAGACACCAAGATCGATGGTCTCTGCACGAGAACAGGAGTCCTAGAAGAGTCAGTGGCCAGCATGTCAGTTCAATTTGACAAAGCTAAGGAGGAAATTGAGAGGCTCAAGAGAGCTGACACCGCTATGGCTGAGAGAATGGAAATCCTTGAAAATAATGCCAGACGGAGTAACATCCGAATTTTGAATGTGCCTGAGGGCAGTGAAGGTTCCGACATTAAGTGCTATATTATCACCCTTTTGAGACATTCTCTTAAATTGGATCAAACTGAGGAGGAATTATCATCTGAGATACAGCGAGTTCATAGAGAGCCATTTAGGTGGAACCCACAACGAACCAAGCCAAGGAAGATTTTATTGAACTTCCATACCTACTTGTTGAAAGAACATATTCTTAATCTTGCACTCAAGCAAAAATCATTGGCAGGGGTGGGGTTCACGTTTCAAATTCGTTCCGACCTGTCGACGGTTACCCTTGAGAAGCAATGGGAATTAGGAAGTAGAATGGAGGCTTTTAGGAAGCTTGGCGCATCAGTTCAGATGGGGTTTCCTGCTGCTCTCAAAATTATGATCAATAATAAAATGCATAACATCCGTTCAGTACAAGCGGCAGATGATCTTCTGTTGTCCCTAGGGGGGGTCTAAGGTTGGTCCTGCCCTTGGTTGAGATTCTTGTATTATTATCTCTGATTCTGACTTGTCTTGGAAACTCCAATGTAACTTCCTCTACTTTTTCCCTCTATTCTTTTGTCCTCAAACAGATTCCATTTTTTTCTGCGTCCTCTCAGCAGGCTCTTTTATATGTTTATGGGCAAGTTTAGTTTCCTAGGTAGATTAGAAGGGGAAAAAAAACTATGTTAAGTGGAAAAAATAAGTAAAAAGCAATAAGGGGGGTTCTCACAAGGGAATTTGAGAAGATTGCTGTTTCACAACTCTACTATCATATTTAGTTAGCGACGCTCTGTGTGGGCTCGGCAAGGGTATGGAGTACTACAAACCGGGTTGATCCGGTTAGGTAGTACCAGGGTTCCTCATGGGTGGGGGGGTAGTATGGGTGAGGGTTTGGGGTTAGGTTTGGGTGTGAGTGGGGGAGGGTGGGAATATAAGCAAAACTCATCTTTGTTTTGGCTGCAGGCATGTCCTTTTTTCTTAATGTCGGATAACTTAGTCAAGATTTGTAAGTTTTTTTTCTATAGACTTTATCACCATGAGTAACCTTAAGATTCTCTCCTGGAATGTTAATGGCCTGCGCACCAAGCCTAGGGCAAATAGAATCCTACAATATCTAAAGGACTCTGATGAGCAGGTCATTATTCTCCAGGAGATTCACTTGGTTGAGAGCGAGATATCTGCATTGGTTAAAAATAATAGGTGGATAGATATATCAGTTTCTACCTCTCAGTCGCTTAATGTTAGAGGTGTATCTATTTTCTTTAAGAAAACTATTACCACTAGATTAGTTAGCCAGGTGGTAGACCCGGCTGGGAGATGGGCAATTGCTATGGTAGAGATAGGAGGTTTTCTAATAACATTGGTAGGGTATTATGGGCCTAATAGAGATGACCCCTCAGCATTAGAATCTCTATTTTCACAGCTTTTGCACTTCCCTGAACCCACTATTATTGCAGGGGATTTTAACATCGTGCTTGATTACGCTCTAGATAAAACGCCATCGAGTCGACAGCAAATTTTTTCTAAGTCTAGAGCGCTTCTACTTAATTGTATGCAGCAATATGGGTATATTGATATCTGCCGGGTAAGGGTAGGCCAGCAATCTGGTTTTTCCTTTCGAAATTTTAAATATCGCCACCAGTCTAGGATTGATTTCTTTTTGACTAGTCGCAATTTGCAAGGCTCCATAAAGAATGTCAGTTATTTGCCTTCTCATCTGTCGGATCATTCTGCAGTAAAATTAGACTTGTAGGCATCATGGAGCTCCCTAATAGATCATGGTCTTTTGATCGCATTTTTCTTTCATCATCGGATGATGTTGCCTACCTTAAATTGGAGGCACATGAATTTTGCAGCTAAATATTAATACAGCATGTACAAATACTGTATGGGATTCGTTTAAATGCTTTCTGCGTGGAGCTATTAAAAACAAGGTCACATTTCGCAGAAGGCAATATACCCAGGAAGTAGCGTCTATTGAAGCCAATCTCCTATTAGCGCAGGCGGAATTGGATATCTGTAGTAGTAGTAATAATTCTAGTTTTATCTCAGCTAAAAAAGAGAAACTGCCTGAGCTGAAAACGCAATTGGCTTCGGTTCTAACGCAACGCCTGCTTTGTAGATGGGAAGTTAGCAAACTGGCCCAATTTGAATTTGGCGAAGGGGCTGGCAAATTGCTCGCCTGGAAATCCAGAACTGACCAGGTCCGTAATACTATTAATTCAATCACTTCCAGCTCGGGGTCCGTAACGTCTGATGCAGAAATCAGAATGGCATTTAAAGATTTCTTTCAGGAGATTTATCAAGAGGGTAAAGACAGCTCCCCAGAATGTATTAGGGAGTGGTTAAACAACATATCCTTACCTTCGCTCTCGTCAGACCAAAGAGCCTTCTTAGATATGGCAGTTACGGAGGAAGAAGTGGTAGCCGCAATTTGCGGAAGTAAGTGTGGTAAGGCGGCAGGGCCTGATGGCCTACCGGATGAATAATATAAGAAGCTGGTAGAAGAGATTTCTCCTCTTCTGGTGCTGCTTTTTAATCAGATATTGCAGGAAGGGGTACTTCCTCCTAGCTCCTGGAATAACGCCTCTATCACTTTGATACTCAAGCCCGGTAAGTCCCCCACAGAGTGTGGGTCATATCGTCCCGTTTCCATTCTCAATGCCGACTATAAAATCTTTGCATCGCTTTTGGCTATGAGATTGGGTAAGGTAGCTTCGGACCTTTTACATCCTAACCAGAAGGGATTTGTAAGGGGTCGCCAGCTCTTTGAATTAACCTACGATTTAGTGGGTGCTATAGATATGGCTACTACTAACTCTTTGCCATTTGCTATCCTCACGTTGGACGCCACCAAGGCATTCGACAGAGTCAATTGGTTGTACCTGTCGGGTGCCTTGGCCAAGTTCAATGTGGGTGAGGGCTTTCGTAGAGCTGTATGACTTTTATATCATAGTCCATCAGCATCCGTTCTGGTTAATGGGGGCCTACCCGAGTCCTTTAATATCACAAGAGGAACGCGGCAGGGCTGCCCTCTCTCTCCACTGCTTTTTGATTTCTATATTGAGCCTTTTGCCCAGATATTGCGGGATAATGATATCATCAAGCCGTTTAAGTTTAAAGCATGGGAGAAGAAGGTGGCCCTGTATGCGGACGATGTTATGATCTTAACATCAGAGATTAGTACTGCCTTTTCTACTGCCATCAAGCTAGCCCTGGAATTTGGGAATGTTTCGGGGTATGAGGTGAATGCCTCAAAAACCGAAATGATGGCTTGGAATACGGATCTAACAGGATTTACTGTACCACTCAGCACAAGCCTGAGATATTTGGGGCTAAGAATTGTTAAGGATATTAATTTAATTTAAAATGTCTATTTTGCCAAAATTCTCGTTCTTATTTAATACAATCCCACTTTATTTTGACAAATTTTGTTTGACTAAGTTACAAGCCAACATTAGTTTGTTTATTTGGAAAAAAAAGAATGTTAGGATTGCATGGAAAAAAATTAGGCGGCGTCGTGAGAAGGGAGGATTGGCAGGGCCTGATCTACAGATTTATGCTTGGGCATTCCAGCTATCTCACGCCCGCATGCTGCTAAAAATGCCACTTAATCAGGGGGTATGGACAATGTTTTCGGCCTTGTTGGAAGGTGAAGGATTTGGACAGTCTGGTTTTTTACTTAAGTTTGGTGATCCCAAGTACTTTAAGAAGGTTAAACTTAAGATACTACAGAGTTTTGCTAAAACTTGGTTTAATATTAGATCATCTATCAAACTGGGATACCATTCGGACAGAGCACCTATTTGGGATCTACCGGAACCTCCGGCCTGGACAAGGGATGCACTATCAGCTCCAATGAAAGAGGCGGGTATATCAACTTGGGGAGACCTATTTGCTGAAGGGGTGATGCTTCCTTGGAGACTCTTAAGCAACAAAATAGGTCCCAATTTTTCTAGGTTTAAATTCCTCCAAATGTCACGCTGGGCACAGGCTCTTCATAGTCAAAATCCACGTCGTAAGAACTTTTTAGTAGGGGGCTGCAGTCAACTGTTATCTCTTCTATTGGACAAACCACCTGTCTCAAAAGAGATTTCCCTGTGGTAAAATTTAATACTTGAAGAGATTGATGGGAAATTTAATCTACCTGAGCAACTTTGGGGCCCCGTGGTATCCAGCTGTAATGTGCATGATTTTTGGATAAAATCCTGCACAGTTATGTGGGATATAGTTAAGCCAGCTTGGCTTCGAAGAAATCACCTATTTACTATAGATAGGGCATACTATTATCCACAGAGGCTGTCCAAGTTTTCTAGTGACAATCAGGTTGCTTGCCCTCGATGTGGCTTGATATCAGCTTCCGACATTCATTGTTTTTTGAATGCCCCAACCTGTCATTCTACTGGGACGCCATCGGCAAAAATCTTACTGCTTCCTTGGGTTTTCTTCTCGTTATTGATCTTAGACTAGTAGTCTTCGGAATTTTTGACTTGGTTCGGAGTCCAGTAAATAATCTTCTTTTCTATTGTCTGCTGGTAGCACGCAGGGAAATCTGTAAACGTTGGAAAGAACCTGATCCCCCAACTCTATGTTTATCCATCTCCCAAATTTCGAAGCTCGACCTGGCTAGGTCTGGAAATCCAAGGATAAGAGCTTTTTGGTTGCTGCTAGATTGGAATGACCTCACCATTATTGTGACAGATGCAATTGCAAATGTCATGAACATTCTTGCAGACGTGATTACACATCACACAGTGATTTAACACTACAAAAGAGATGACTAAGGGGCATATCAGCAACAACCGGCGATAATTATCGCTAAGCGCACTTAGCGCTAGGATAATTATCGCCATCTAACGTGGATTTTTATCGCTGAGATAGCGTGCTATTAGCAATGCTTATCTCAAAAGCGATAACAATCCTAGCACTAACTGCCTAACGTGAGATTATTGCTGAAAACCTAGCGATAATCTCACGAAATGTGGCGTTAGCTTGTTGATAGGGACTCACAATCTTAACCATGATATCCACCTTCCATAGGATATCATGGCTAAGTCAGTCCTGAGGCAGGCGTAAGGAAAGTAGCGATAACAGGGGTTATAGCTACTTTTCTTGCCGCTATGCTTCATAGCGTGAGGCTTGATGATAGGCGAAATGTCGCTAAAAAACATAAACAATGTCAATACCTACATTCACATATCACAGTGCTTATTATTAAAAAAGGAATATACAAACCATATACAAAGTTAACCCCAGTAATATGAGAAGATAAACATCACATTTTTGTAAAGCCATTCCTAGTCATAAGCCCGGGGTAGCTACTACTCACAAAGTGCAGAGGTGCATGTTAAATCATAAAACTACTACATTCCTTGCAGCCCACCTTGATGTAGGTGAAGTCACCTTTTTACACTCCTCACCCGAGTGGGACGGGTATGCCCAGACGTGGGTCCCGTTCTCTCCATACCACTGGAGTCAACTTAGCGTGGCTGATGAGGGGTGATACGCAGAAACCAGTCCTAGGATACTAGTTTCCTGTCTAGGGAGGACCTGACTTGGCAGTTCGGGCTGGACTGTTCCCATGAGGCACAGGGTCAAGACTGATTTGCATATGGCTGGGTTGAAATGGGAATGGTATGGGGAGCAAAAAAACGATGGACTTAGGTCCAGATCTCTGTTTTTGGGTGCATGTTTGACATTGTTCAGCATTATGTCCATCAATTGTTCTTTTTGAAGATGAAGTCACATTGCCGCTGCCTTTAGATGCTGAGGCACGAAGAAAGTGCCGGGGTGCATTGTAGAATCTGCATGTAAAGCAGATTCTCGACAGGGTGGAAAAGGGACTTAAGGTATCAGCAGAGCTTAGTAAAAGGCCTTGGCATGGAAGGGTTAACTAATCACTGTCCATGAGCATTGAGGCACCTGGACTTTATAAACAAGCATTGAAAATGCAATAGGTATCACCTTTGATTAAGTTTCAGCCATTTGCTTTGCTAATGGTATTGTATAGCAAAGCAAATTGCTTTAACTTAATCAAAGGCGAGACCTATTGCATTTTCAATACTTGTTTCAATCTGGATTTAGGTCTGAAAGCTCCACCCTGGATAACATTTTAGTACTGGCATACTTCACACACCGAGCAACACAGACTCCTTTATTCTGCTGCTTCGTAGATTACAGCTCATCATCATTCGACCGGGTGGACTGGGGAAAATTAGGGGAGAAATTACTCACCTACGGAAACCCCCAACAGCTTCTCAAGGCCATAACAGCAATAACACATATGAGGGAGCTTGGGTTCGGATAAAAAATAGTCCTGTGACTGCAACAGCAAAAGTGCCAACAAACATCGGTCTCAAGCAAGGCTGCATGCTGGCTTAATTTCATTTTAACCTCTACACAGCCGATCTGGGGAAATCATTGGAAGGCACCAGCTTAATAACACTGAGGCTGTGGAAAAGGTGCCTCCAGATTCTCCAGGATGCTGACGATATCGCAATCATGGAAACTACTGAATTGGCTTAAAGAGAGCCCTCAACACACTACACAAGTACAACCAAGCAAACAAACATTTGGTGAACCAGGGGAAGACCAAGATAGTCCTCTTTGGTGTTAGACGGCGACCTCAGAGGAGCCCGGAAAGGGGTCCTGACTTCCCTGAGTCCCACCCGTGTTGTATTGTAGCCGGGCACTGGCGAGAGATTCCCCAGGGGGAGGAATCTCGCAACTAGGATCGTACTTCTGGCACCACACGACACAGAGAGACCACACTGGGTATTCTCAGAAACAAGCTTTATGAAATCGGTATCACTGCAAATATGTACAAGATGAGCACGGGCTCAAGAGTCTCGGAAAGGTAGGGGGTAGCGGGACTGTCTCTGGTAACGGTTCCAAGCAGGGACGTATCCGGCGCACAGCTCACAATCCTCGAGCTGGGGGATACGTGGTCGGAGTCGGGGTCCGGCGGGACCGTGAGAGTCTGGGGGAGCCGCGAGTCACTCAGCGGGCTCAGGTACAGGTTCGGAGGTCTTACGATCTTCAGGGAGCCGCGAGTCACTCAGCAGGGCTCAGGTACAAGTTCGGAGGTCTTACGATCTTCAGGGAGCCGCGAGTCACTCAGCAGGGCTCAGGTACAAGTTCGGAGGTCTTACGATCTTCAGGGAGCCGCGAGTCACTCAGCAGGGCTCAGGTACAAGTTCGGAGGTCTTACGATCTTCAGGGAGCCGCGAGTCACTCAGCAGGGCTCAGGTACAAGTTCGGAGGTCTTACGATCTTCAGGGAGCCGCGAGTCACTCAGCAGGGCTCAGGTGGGGTCCAGTTCCAGGAGCCGCGACCACGTCAGCAGGCTCTCGTTGTTCCAGCGTCGAATCTGCCGGACAGTCTCAGAGCACCCCTTGTTATAGGTCGACCCCGCTTTGATGTCCGGAGTCTGCGCAGGCAGGGGTCTTGTCACCTGGGGGCCGCTTGTCGGGGTTTCCTGCTATTGTCTTTTGATCCTTTCAGGGCCGGGTCGGGAGGAGTCCCAGACACCCAGCAGGCACGGAGCCAGCCCGCAGGGAGGCCGGAGGGCCGATCAAAACCCATCGTCCCAGGGGAGTTCAGAGGTGCGATAGAAACTGCTCCTCCCTCTCTCATCCCCTGGAAGCGTGATGTCCTCCAGCCGGAGTGGCGCCTTGAGGCCCGGGTCGCGCTGGAGCCGGGCGGCCATCTTGTTGCAGGGAGTGGGCACGTGGGCCCGGGGTGGCCGAAAGGAGAGAGGCCATGGACGGGGATGTCCGGGGTTGGTGCAGGTGTCCTGGTGGGAAAGGTCGGCTGGGCCGCGTGCTTGGGCTGCAGGCACCAGGTTTCGGTGGTGCGGGGGCACGGAGGGCCATTCTACGAGGCCGGGTCCAACACGCGTCCCCCCCAGCTGAAAGCCGGAGAGAACTGCCCATCACCTTGGGGGGTTCTCGTCGCTGAGGCGGAAGAACCGGGAGAGGCCGTCAGCGTTGGCGTGGTCCGTACCAGGGCGGTGTTCTACGGTGAAGTCCATTCCTTGGAGGGAGATTGACCACCGCAGTAGCTTGGGGTTTTCTCCTCGCATCTGCATGAGCCATCGCAAGGGACGATGGTCAGTTTGGACCCTGAAATGAGTGCCGAACAGGTAGGGTCGTAGTTTCTTGAGTGCCCAGACCACGGCAAAGGCTTCGCGCTCTATGGTGCTCCACTTCTGTTCTCGGGGTAGCAGCCGCCGACTGAGGAAGGCGACGGGCTGGTCTAGGCCTTGATCATTCACTTGGGACAGGACGGCCCCAATGCCATGCTCGGAGGCATCGGTCTGGACTATGAACTCCTTGGTGTAGTCGGGAGCCTGGAGGACGGGGGCCGTGCACATGGCCTTTTTTAGAGCATCGAAAGCTTCCTGGCAGGCAGCCGTCCATTGCACCTTCTTTGGCTGTTTTTTAGACGTGAGTTCCGTGAGAGGGCCGACCAGGCTGCCATACCCCTGAATGAATCGGCGGTAGTAGCCCGTGAGTCCCAGAAAGGCTCGGACTTCCGTTTGGGTGATGGGTGGGTCCCAGGCCAGGATGGTGTCGATCTTTGGCTGTAGAGGAGCGACCTGGCCACTCCCGACTTGGTGCCCCAGGTAGACTACGGATCCTTGCCCGATCTGGCACTTGCTGGCTTTTATGGTGAGGCCTGCCTGGCGCAGGGCGGTTAGCACTCTCCGGAGGTGCTGGAGGTGCTCACTCCACTCTGAACTGAAGACAGCGATGTCGTCCAGATAGGCCGCGCTGAACTGTTCTAGCCCGGCCAGGACCCTATTTACCAGTCTCTGGAAAGTGGCCGGGGCATTTTTCATCCCGAAGGGCATCACGCGGAAGCGGTAGTGCCCATTGGGGGTGGAGAAAGCAGACCTCTCCTTGGCCCCTTCGGTGAGCGCAATCTGCCAGTAGCCGCAGGTGAGGTCGAAAGTGCTGAGGAACCGGGTGGCCCCTAGTCGGTCAATGAGCTCGTCGGCTCGTGGAATGGGGTGGGCATCGGCTCGGGTAACGTCATTGAGCCCCCGGTAATCCACGCAGAACCGGAGCTCGGGGGCGACACCGGGGGCTGCTGCCTTCGGAACCAGGACCACGGGGCTGGCCCAGGGACTGTCAGAGGGCTCGATCACCCCCAGGGTCAACATCTTCGAGACTTCGGCTTGAATACAGGACCGGACCCGGTCAGGAACCCGGTAGGCTCGGTGTCTCACCGGCGGGCTGTCCCCGGTGTCCACATCGTGAACACACCAGTTGGTGACCCGGGGGGTCAGGGAGAAGAGGTCAGAAAATTGTCTGAGGAGCTGGCGGCAGTCCGCTTGTTGCTGGGCAGTGAGGGCTGGGGAGAGGTTCACTCCCTCCACGGAGCCATCCTGCTCCTTGACACACAGGAGGTCCGGGAGGGGATCCAACTCATCTTCGGCCCCGTCATCGGTGGCCAGCAGGAGGCTCAGTTCTGTCCGAACGAAGTGAGGCTTGAGGCGGTTCACGTGCAGGACCCGGAGGGGATCCCGAGGCGACTGGACGTCCACCAAGTAGGTGACTTGGCTCTTCCTCTCAACCACTTTGTAGGGCCCAGTCCATCGGTCCTGGAGAGCGCCAGGCTTCACGGGGGCCATGACCCACACCTGCTGGCCCGGCTGGAACTCGACCAGAGTAGCATTCTGGTCGTACCAGCGCTTCATTTCTTCTTGACTTGCCTCCAGGTTGGCTTCGGCCAGTTCTCGGAACCTCCTGGTCTGGTTCCGGAGGGCCAGGACATATTGGAACACATCTCGGGGGGTGGTCTGGGGTGCTGCCTCCCACCCTTCCTTAACCAAACTGAGGGGACCTCGGACGGGGTGTCCATAGAGTAATTCAAACGGGCTGAACCCTAAGGACTTCTGGGGGACCTCCCGGTAAGCGAACAAGAGGCAGGGGAGCAGGACGTCCCACTTACGCCGGAGGGGCTCTTCTAGGCCAGCGATCATCCCTTTCAAAGTCCTATTAAACCTCTCTACTAGGCCGTTCCCTTGGGGATGGTACGGGGTGGTGAACTTATAGGACACCCCACATTGTTGCCACAGGGACGTCATATACCTTGATATAAAATTAGTGCCGCGATCGCTCACGACCTCGCGGGGGAAACCCACCCTGGAAAAGATCCCCATCAGGGCCCGGCCCACCACGGGGGCCGTAATGGTGCGCAGGGGAATAGCCTCTGGATAGCGGGTGGCGTGGTCTACTAGGACCAAGATGAAACGGTGACCTTAGGAGGTGGGGGGGTCCAGTGGCCCCACGATGTCGATTCCGACTCGTTCGAAGGGGGTATTGACGACCGGGAAGGGTTGGAGGGGAGCCTTGCGCTTCCCCCCACTCTTCCCACTGGCTTGGCACGTGGGGCAGGACTTGCAGTGTGCCTCTACCGCTGCTTTCATCTTAGGCCAATAAAAATGGGTCACGAGACGGCTGTAGGTCTTGTCCTGACCCAGGTGACCGGCGAGGGGGACATCGTGGGCTAAGCCCAGGAGGAAATCCCGGAAGCGGAGGGGTACCACCAGTACCCGTCCGGATCCCAGCTCCACTGATTTCTGCTCACTATACAGGATGTTATTTTCCCAATAGATTCGGTGCGTTCCGGTCTGGTCACCTGCGGCTTGGCCCTCGGCCTGGCGCCGCAGCCCGACCAGGGAAGGACAGGTGGCTTGCTCCCGGCAAAATTCTTCCCGGGTGGGCCCGCCCTCGTGGCGCCAATGGGCCAACTCGGGTAGATCCCCCAACTCGGGGACCGGGGCGGGGTCGGATGGTGCGGGTTCGTCGCTGGCGACGGACCCTTCCGATGGGGGAACGGGAGGACCCTCGGCGGGGACGGTACGGGCTTCTTTGACCGGGATGCTCTCGACTTCTCTCCGGGGAGTGAGTCGGGCTGTCATAGATCGGGTGGTGGCACACACCCACTCGGGGAGTCCCATCATTCCTAGGTGGGCCTTGCGCTCTACGTGCTTCCAGGGAGAACTCTCCAGGTCGTTCCCTAAGAGGCAGTCGACCGGCTGGGAGGTTCTTACGGCCACCTTGAGTTTACCTATCACCCCTCCCCACTCAAATGGCACCAGGGCTACCTGACACATACTTTCCCTATTGTCTGCAGAGATTACGGGGCAAAAGACATTGGGGAGGATCTGCTCCTCGGGAACTAGGTGCCTGAGGACACCGGTGATACTGGCCCCGGTGTCCCGCAGGGCCTCTACCTGGTGGCCATTGATCTTGACGAGCTGCCCATATTTCTGTGTGTTGGACGGTAGGAGGCTACCAGGGATCATTTCCCTATCTCCCAGGGATACTAGGGCCATAGCGGCGGGTTCCCACTCCTCGGCTTCCTCAACCTCCTCCCCCAGGGCTACGTTGGCTATCTGTCTCGCAGGGGTGACTTGGGTGGCCATGGGGCACTCTGGGTCATTGGCGTAGTGCCCGGGTTTCTGGCAACGAAAACATGTGACGGTCACCCGGTGTCCTCGTCTCCCAGGGGGCCCTGTTACTGGCGGGGGGGGCGCCGGGAAAGGTGGAGGTGGTGTCTTCGGGGGGCTAGGCTGGGACTCTCTCTGCCCTCCCTGGTTCCCTCCCCCTCTCTGGCGGGGTGGTCCCTGACTGGTTCGGGGGTACTCTCCTACCATGCCCCGGGAGACCCGGGTGTTGGTCCAGCGGTCGGCCTCCACAGCCAGCTTCCGGGGATCTGTGAGCTTGCTATCCAGCAGATGTTGACGTAGCTCTACGAAGCAGTTCGCAGCCAGATGTTCCCATAACATGAGGTCAGTGAGTTCGGCAAGGGTGGTGACCTTGCTGCCCTTGACCCACCCATCGAAGGCCCGACTAAAAAAGTTTACATACTCCACCCAGGTGGTGCCCGGGATCTTCCTGCAGTCCCGGAACCGTTGGCGGTACATTTCTGGGGTGAGGCCGTATCTTGTGAGGAGAGCCTCTTTCATGTGGCTGTAGGAGGTCTGCAGGGAGAGGGGTAGGTCGAGCAGGGTGTCCCTTCCTTCGCTCAGAAACCGCCCCCACAACCCCGCCCCCCAGTCCTTCTGTGGAATCCGATGGGAGGTCATGGCGACCTCGTAGGCCCGAAACCATTGCTGAATGTCATCGTTTTTATAATATTCTTTGACCACATCCTTGGGGATGTGGACCTTCTGTTCCGCTGGGGGGGCCGTCTCTCGGTTCCCCGAGGGCCTCCCGTCCTCATTTCGGGCCTTGAGCTCGAGTTCTTTTAAGCTGCGTTCGTGCTCTAGTTGGAGCTTTCTTCCTTCGTGCTCCCGTTGGAGCTTCTTTTCTTCCAGTTCGCCTTGTACGCGCATTTGCTCTACCGCTAGCTTTTTCTCCGCTAACTTCAATTCGCCCTCGATTTTGAGTTTGGCTAACTCGAGTTCATGACTGCGGCTTCTCTCTCTGTCCGCGAGTTCTCCCGGGGATAGGCCCCCGTCTGGTACAATGCCTTGCACCTGATTGTCGCTGCTTTCACTTGGAGGGGGTTCGGCTTCGTCGGGGCGCTCCCCCGTGCCTTCCGGGCGGGATGCCCCGGTCTCCACCCAAGTTTTCAGTGCTTTCTGCAAGTCTTCCTTAGTGTTGAGGCCAGTGGTAGCTATTTTAAGTTCTTTGCAAAATTGTTTTAGCTCTTTGTGTGTGTATTCTTCCAGAAGCTCCACCTGGAACACTCTGTTGGCGTTGGTTTCTGCGGAGCTCATGGCGCTTCCTTCTGCCATCTTTGTTGGTCGTGTGTCCGTTGTTCACTGTACGATCTCTAGGTGATGGGCCCAAATCCCGTCGCTTGCCACCAATGTTAGACGGCGACTTCAGAGGAGCCCGGAAAGGGGTCCTGACTTCCCTGAGTCCCACCCGTGTTGTATTGTAGCCGGGCACTGGCGAGAGATTCCCCATGGGGGAATCTCGCAACTAGGATCGTACTTCTGGCACCACACGACACAGAGAGACCACACTGGGTATTCTCAGAAACAAGCTTTATCAAATCGGTATCACTGCAAATATGTACAAGATGAGCACGGGCTCAAGAGTCTCGGAAAGGTAGGGGGTAGCGGGACTGTCTCTGGTAACGGTTCCAAGCAGGGACGTATCCGGCGCACAGCTCACAATCCTCGAGCTGGGGGATACGTGGTCGGAGTCGGGGTCCGGCGGGACCGTGAGAGTCTGGGGGAGCCGCGAGTCACTCAGCGGGCTCAGGTACAGGTTCGGAGGTCTTACGATCTTCAGGGAGCCGCGAGTCACTCAGCAGGGCTCAGGTACAAGTTCGGAGGTCTTACGATCTTCAGGGAGCCGCGAGTCACTCAGCAGGGCTCAGGTACAAGTTCGGAGGTCTTACGATCTTCAGGGAGCCGCGAGTCACTCAGCAGGGCTCAGGTACAAGTTCGGAGGTCTTACGATCTTCAGGGAGCCGCGAGTCACTCAGCAGGGCTCAGGTACAAGTTCGGAGGTCTTACGATCTTCAGGGAGCCGCGAGTCACTCAGCAGGGCTCAGGTGGGGTCCAGTTCCAGGAGCCGCGACCACGTCAGCAGGCTCTCGTTGTTCCAGCGTCGAATCTGCCGGACAGTCTCAGAGCACCCCTTGTTATAGGTCGACCCCGCTTTGATGTCCGGAGTCTGCGCAGGCAGGGGTCTTGTCACCTGGGGGCCGCTTGTCGGGGTTTCCTGCTATTGTCTTTTGATCCTTTCAGGGCCGGGTCGGGAGGAGTCCCAGACACCCAGCAGGCACGGAGCCAGCCCGCAGGGAGGCCGGAGGGCCGATCGAAACCCATCGTCCCAGGGGAGTTCAGAGGTGCGATAGAAACTGCTCCTCCCTCTCTCATCCCCTGGAAGCGTGATGTCCTCCAGCCGGAGTGGCGCCTTGAGGCCCGGGTCGCGCTGGAGCCGGGCGGCCATCTTGTTGCAGGGAGTGGGCACGCGGGCCCGGGGTGGCCGAAAGGAGAGAGGCCATGGACGGGGATGTCCGGGGTTGGTGCAGGTGTCCTGGTGGGAAAGGTCGGCTGGGCCGCGTGCTTGGGCTGCAGGCACCAGGTTTCGGTGGTGCGGGGGCACGGAGGGCCATTCTACGAGGCCGGGTCCAACACTTGGGAAATACCCAAACAGGAAAACCGCCTGTTAGAAATGGGATTTCTGGTTGGCTAGGGCTTGCGCCAAAGCCAGGCAGAAACCACCACACTAGTCAGGGCTGGGGAGTTACATGCCAAAGATAACCCCTGCGCACCCCCTTGGTAGCTTGCCACGAGCAGTCAGGCTTATCCCAGAGGCAATGTGTAAAGCGTTTGCGTGCGCACACAGCAACAACACCCTAGGCCCACCACAAAAGAAACTCCACACAAGGTTATATATAAAAAAATAGCCTTTGTATTATAATAAAACACATTAGATGATAATCACATAATTTACAATGTGCCAACTGGCACTGGGAAGAATTTTACAAGGAACTATTTACACGGGACAGGGCCACATGGACCACTGTCAGAATCAGCACAAATCACCAATTGTACTTGTAGAACATATACCAACTGTAACACAATTTATCACTGTAGAGCACAACCAGTAACTACTGGTGCAATAATGACCTCAGCGTCATCACACTAGCATCAGGTATAAAACCTATCCTGCATCCATCACAGGGGCATAAACACATTATGCAATTTCTAATTATTCTAACGCATTAGACCTAACCACCTAAGTATAACTACACTAGGGGCGTACATCACACAGGGAAGTATAATCTCCCTAGCAGAAATCTAAACAGGTAAAACAACCTCATAATCATAGAAGATCACATTTAGAGGAATAACACAGGGTGCGCAAAACATACTACACACAGTACATTGCCTAACACCATAAGCATTACTATATGAATCACAATAACACCTCAATCACATTAGGGTCCAGGTTGCGCCATTAAAACATAAACGTGGCAGCTGCCCAGTACTTGCTGGGCAGCTGGGGACAAGCACAGGGCCTAAACGCTGCAGCTGGCACTAAGTGCTGCGCAGCTGGGGGAGTAAAATGAGGCTTGGGCTCTCAATGACCCTTGAAATAGTGTCCAAAACGTTGGAGCCACCTAGGCTCTGAAAACAACATGTCCCCATAGCGTTGGAGCCACACGGGGCTCTTAAGGTAAACATGCCCCCAAAGCGTTGGAGCCACAGAGGCTCTAAAAAAACAACCATGTCCCCAAACGTTGCAGCTGACCCCTGCAGAGTGGGGCGGCTGGAGAACACTGGCAATATGGGGCAGCACGGGCCCTCGGGACCCCCACAGGGGCCCTTTCAACAAAATTGGCCAAACGGTGGAGCCACCTAGGCTCCATAAACAATTTTTCCCATCGTTGGAGCGGCCCTCTGGCAGGCGGGGCCGCTCGAGACAGGTCCGGCACTGTGCCTCAATCAGGCACTACCAGCGCTTCACAAGGAGCCCCCCCCAGCCACTTTCACTCACCGGCGATTCTCTTCCTGGCGGGGGCTCCTCCGCGGTGCAGCGGCACGTCTCTTGCTGCCGTGGGTGGCCTTGTCTACCTGCCCTCTTCACCCGGGCCCCCTCCTGGGACCCGGGACTCCTCCGCATCTCGGCCGCCACCACGGGGCTCTCCTCGCGATGGACTGCTCTCTCGCGGGGCTTCCCTTCCAGGAAGCCCCGCCCACAGAGTCCCTGCCTTCCGGGTCATGCTGGGCAGCGGCCCGGAAGGAATTAGATGTGCGGCTCGGGCCGCGGCGGTGATTCCTTGGGTAAAGTGTGGGGTTGGCACCCGCAATTTTAAATAAAGATGAAGCGGGGTGGGCACCCGCACCTCAGTAAAATGCGGGGTGGGCACCCGCGAGATGGTCAATAAGCAGACATAAGCGGGGTGGGCTCCCGCATTCAAATCAATAAAATACAGATGCGGCAATGAGGGGTGCGCTCCCTCCTAATTAAAACCCACAAGCGGGGTGGGCTCCCGCAACCTAGATCAATTTTCGGGGTGGGCTCCCGCTCGGCAGCCATTACAGGGGAATCCCTACGCTGGGGATTCCCTCTGGGGACAAAGACGGCAGCTGAGCGCTGCAGAGCATACACGCTCCTTTTCTTGGCAATATAAGGATAAAGCGCTCCCAGGGCGCTAGAAGGCTGTATAAAGCCTTGGCAGAGTAAAAGGACCAGCAAGAAGGTCCAAAAGGTCCTGAAGGCGTCCAGGGGGCAAGGTAGGGCCTAGGGGCCAGCACACCGGACCCTCCAGAAGGGAGGTAGCCCCCATGGTGGTCCCTCCTGGGCCCCACCAGCAGCAAGCCCCCCTCTGTCAGGATCCAAAAGAGAACATTTTCATGGGGTCATAACCCCCCTTTTATACACCAAATCCTTTGTCTCCAAAGGTGCAGGGAAGGGGCGGACCAGTTGCAACTGGTTCCTGAGCACTTTGTTTTGCTCAGCCACTCTCCCTGTTCACAGGACAGGCCAGGGACATCAGGCGCACCACATGGGGTGGAGCCAGCATTGTGTGGGGAAAGCCCAGCCCTATTCAGGTCCCAGGTGTGCTCCTCCCACCCATCTAGCTGCTGACCTCCCCATTCACCACTGGGTGACTCATCCTGACTCTGGGGATTCCCTAGCCCATCACATGACCTCAGCCAGCCAATCGCCAGACAAGGCACTCATCTCACACTGCACGCAGAAATGCCAACTTCTAGAAGTGTCACTTCCACACTATGTACATTTATGCTGCACACATCATCGCACAGCATTTCATCACACGATTCCGCACATACCAAACTCGCACCTGCACTCCCCACGCATCAGGAACTACCAGGGACACTTACATTCCCCCATGCATTCCTATGGGAGGTCAGGCCAACCTCACTACACGCACGCACTTGACCCTGGGACTCAGTGGTAAAGTGCGCAGAAGCCAAAAATCACTAACACTTGGTCACAATAAAAGCAAAAAGTTTTAGGGGTGAACCTGCCAGAAGGGCCAAGTCCAACACCGCCCATGCCACCTTGGAGACCTGCAAATAAACTTATGCACAAGCCATAACTATTTAGGCGTTTGGTTCTTTGGAAGGGCCAAACCAAAGGCCCACCTAAAATATCTCAGGAGCAAGCGAACCAGGGTCACCCACAGTATGAAACACTTAAGTCATCATTTACACAGTTCAACTGCAGAAACTATATTAAAATTCTTGAGAGCTAAACTAATACCCTCCCTAAACTATGGTCACATAGCCTACGCTGGAGTGCTGGACAGCACCTTGAGACCGTCACAGGTGTTTAGCCACACTTTACAAGACCCTTGATTGATTGCTTGATTGATTGATTGATTCATTGATTAATTGATTGAATGTACCTTATGAACTCTCAAATCACTACTTAAAACAAATCTTTATATTTTCCCAGCAGGCCAGGAGAGGAAGGCTATGGAACTATGTCTCGTAATCCCAGACCTTACATGCTTGGTAGACCTCATAAAATATTACATCAGGACCCTGAGAGCTCCAGTGCCCTCACTCAAAGCGCAAATTAAAACCATGATCGAAGAGGAAGGCTATCCATGGCATACACAGCTGGCAGTGGCCACAAGTCTTCTGGAAACTGACCCCTCCAGTCTGTATAATTGGGATAGTCCATTTTACAGCCTGGAAGAACGCAGTGAACATGCAGGTCATAAACATTTCATTTGAGCGAGACACCGAAAGGCTCCACCACAGAACTGACTTTAGTACATTGGATGCCTTCTACTGAATCTTGGGGTAAGCCTAGCCCTATTTCGAGCAACCATCGACAGCCCAGGCACCAAGGCAAATCACAATTATCAGGCTTCTCGCACTGCCTTTCGCAGACTTTAACCCAGACTGGCCACGGAGAGAGGAATTATCATCTTGACTATGTAGTTACCATCGAGAATCCTGGCTCCACCTGTCGTGTTGCTGTCCAAACCTGCAACCAAACTAGCATCGAGATAAATATTAAGCTGCAAGACATTTTAAAATGAACAACACTTTATTCAGTCCTAGTCCCTCAGATGTTCCCAGACGGCCGAGGGCAAGAGCCATAGGACCTATGAAATGTAGAGAAAGAGAATACAACATTATTTACATAAGAAACTTCACAGATTTTACAATAACGCCGACATGAAAAGAAAATTCAATGTGTGACAACATTTCAAGTATGCTCGGCAGGCTACTTATGTTTTGTCTCCTAAGGGTGAATTCTAAATGAAATTGAGCTGGCAAGGCCTGCCGAGGTAGAGTAAAAAGACGACGATAGGTTCCTATCATGAGGCTATGTATGATTTTATCAGTGTTAGACCTGGCACCTTGGCATGGGTCTCCCTTCCATTTTTGTTGATGTTGCCTCATGTATTTTTGCTGGTGTTAGTTGCTCAGGGCACTGTGCCACTGCTGTCCAGTGCCACAGTGCAAGTGCTCCCTATTGTAAATTAATGTATGATTTGTGATTCCATGATTAGTTGGTTTGGTTTACCTGTCAGACCCTAGTACAGGGCACCAGGAGTGCCCAGGGCTTGTAAATCCAAATACTGCTGGTGGGCTTGCAGCACTGGTTGTGCCACCCACAGAAGCAGCCTGTAAAAATGTGTCTAAATTCTGCCATTGCAGAGCCTGCGTGCAGTCTGGTACTGTCATGCAGACTGGGCAAGTGCACCCACTTGCCAGTCCCTAAACCTTCCCTTTTCTTCATATCAGACACCCCTATGGTAGGCCCAAGGGCAGGGTGCATTGTAAGGATAAGGTACGACAGGCCCTGGTATGTGTGGCATGTTCTAATAGTGAATTACAGCCATTTTTCACTATTACAAGGCTACCTGTTCTCCATAGGCCAGAATGGGCAGTTTGATTATTACATTTTATAATCCTAACTGACTCAGGGAACATTTTAGAAATTCGAATTTAGTATGCCTGAACTCAGAATTATAAAATACACCTTTTAGTGAAGTTGGTTTTAACATTATGTGTTTGAAAATGACACTTTTAGAAAGTAGGCATTTTCTTGTCTAACCATTCAACATGCCTCGCTAGGCTGTGTATTCCCTGTCTGGAGTTTTGAGTGACAGGGCTGGGGAATTCCAGGAGACAGGGTGAGGTGTCCCAGTGGTGAATAGAGAGATCTGCATCTAGATGGGTGGGAGGAGTTGCACCTGGGACCTGAGTAGGGCTGTGCCTTCCCTCCACAATGCTGGCTCCACCTCCTGTGGTGCGTCTGATGTCTCTGCCCTGCACTCTGAAAGAAAAGAAGGAGTCAGGTAAACAAAGTGCTCAAGGACTGACCAGAACTGGTTTGAACAAGGCAAAGGCCTATCTGCCATCAGAGGACAAAGGATTTTGGGGTATAAGTATTCGGACCCTGATCCCAAGAATTTAGATTACTTTGGGAAACAAGAAGAAACTCTGCTGAGGAGAGGAACCAAGAAGAAACTGAGGAGAGACTATCCCTGAAACTGGGGGATTGGCCTGCAGGGGTTGCCTACTGCCAAAGAGTGGAGAAAGGAACTTTGTGTGTACTTTTGCTCAACTTGTGAAGGATCTCGAAGGGTTTGGAAAAGAGCTTGCCTCCTGCTGAAGTCTCAGGAACAACAGACTTCACCCCACAGCTCCCCAGATTTCTTTGGAAGTGCCTGCTGCTGTTGTTGGGCTTCTGAGGGACTGCGTGTCGAAAGGAGCTGGGAGCGTGACTCAAGAAGGAGAAGCGTGCCGCCGTCAGAGCTGTTGTTGTCGCATCTCGTAACGTGTGTCGCCGCTGCAGCATCGCATCAAGCGGAAGCATCTCGCATCATCGAGGAAGTGTCTCGCAACATCGAAGAAGCGTGTCGCCATCACAGCCATCGTAGCTGACGCATTGCAACGCATCAAGAGAAGAGTCTCGCATCGAGGAAGAAGCGTGTCGCCATCGCAGCCATCGTAGTTGTCGCATTGCACCACATCAAGAAAAACGCCTCGCATTCCACGGAGAAGCGTGCCGCCTTCGGAGCTGCTGCAGCTGAAGGATCGTATTTGAGTCTTCTCGCAACATCGGAGAAGCGTGCCGCATCTGGAAGATCTTCACGTCTTTATTTCTTTGCACCAAAAACTTCATCACATCAACATCATTGCAACACTTTCTTTGCCCTGCGTCTCACATCTAAAAGGTGCATTGACTTAAAGTGTCGCATCTAAGAACTTAAGAGAACTAAGCAAAATTCTACCATTTAAAGTAACAGTATTGTGTGTTTTTGTCGTTTAATGGTCTTGTGGTAAATCTATATAAAGAATACTTATTTTTGATATTTAACCGGTGTGGTGTCCATCTGTAGTTTTGTCACTTGGCTACTGTATGTGTTCACAAATGCTTTACACACTGCCTCTGAGATAAGCCTGTCTGCTCGTGCCAAGCTACCAAGGGGATGAGCAGGTTTTTTTTAGGAGTGTACCCCCTTACCCTGACTAGAGGCGAGGGTCCCTATTTGTCACAAGTGCATACCTGTGTCAACTAGAGACCCCCAAGTCTAACAATCAGCTATCCCTCTTAATATCTCCACACCGTACGTCAAGGAAGGGCTGTGTTTGGCTGCCATTACTTCTAAAATTGGCTTAACAGACAAGCCTTGTAAGGTGTTCCGTAGTGAGGCAAACACAACAACTAGTTGACTTCTTGAAATTGCAGCACACTGATTCTTTAATGGACCTCTAGAGTCAAATATCACTCCCAAATATCTATACTCGCATGCTAATTCCAACACTTTCCCAGACTAGCATGGTTTTAGTTTTACTTAATTTGACGTTTAACTCATGATCAGCAGCATACTGTACAATTTTGTTAATTGAACACTGTAGCCTCACTTTAGTATAACTAGTCAAACCGATTTCACCGCCATACAATAGATGTGAAACATTAACACCAGTCACAATAGGGGATTGTGAATTGATTCTGTTCAAAGCAGGGTTAATATCTGCAAGGTACAAATTGAACAAGAGAGGGGCCAGGACACAGCTTTGTTTTAAACTGTTTATTGTAGGATTTTTTTTTATACTGTTAAACCACAGCCCAGACTGACTCTCGTCCAGGTATTCGTGTACAGAGGTTGGATCACTAAGAAGAGAGGGAGAAATTCCCCAGTTTACCAGTTTTACCCCAAAAATATTTCTCTATACGGCATCAAATGCTGAACAAAAGTCAACATTACACAAATAGAGTTTAACAGAGAAACACATTACTTGTTCTATTGAAAGAGCCAGCGCCTGAATGTAAGTGGTTGTGCCAGTTACCTTTATGAAACCAGTCTGGTTTTTCAGTAGCAGTGTATTGAATTCCACCCAAGCTGTGAGATCTGTTAGGAGGCGTTTAGAAAAAAACGTTGCCTCACAATCCATTAAGGCTATCAACCTGTAATTGAAGGGTAGAGAATTTTTACCAGCTTTGTGTATAGGGGCCAATATTGATCCCCTCCAGCTATCAGGTATTTCTTGAGTGAGAAGGACATGATTAAATAAAGTGACCAACCTGTCTGCCCAGGCTAGCGGGTTTTGTTTATAGAGTGATTGCGTTAGACCATTTAGTCCCAGGGCCCCGTCTCAACAGCTTTTACTTATTATTTTTTCTACCATACCAGGTGAACACGCTTTAAATGGGACTTCCCTCAGAGCTTGATTATCCACCTTTGTGGGTATCTTTAATGTGACTGTGCCCTCATACATTTCTGCAAGATGATTTGACCTCGTAGTTTCTGAAATACTTGATGATGAAAAGTGAGTTTTCCATCTGTTTGATTGATTTTCTAGCTTTAAAAAAGAATTCTTTGGCATCTTTATGCTTAGAAGCTAGAAGGATTTTGCACTAATACTGATCTGCTTCTGTTTTTGCTTTGGTCCAAACAGCTTTTTTATTTAGCGCTCAAAAGTTTGGTAAAACCTCACTCCATATGCTTGAGTTGGAGCTATTTCTCAAGACCCTCAAGGTGTGATTTAGCTTCTTTTTGCAATGGTAAGTTGAACTGATGTTTTCCCTGGCTGTCTGGAAGGTCACCAGCATAATTGTAGTACTGGCCCTGTAATGGCCTACTTGCTTATCTTGTAAAAGTGCTACCAATGATCCAAGGGGTGGAGGATTGATTTGCTTATTTTTTTCCCATTGGATTCTGGTTTGTTATTCCACTCTGTTGATGCATGTTGCCTACTGTTGCTGCTCTTTATAATTAGACATTGAGGAATGATTGATTTCCAGTGGAGAATGTTTTGCGATGAAACATTTAGATTAAGACTGATCATCTATGGTTGGTGATCACTTTCTAGCCTACTTCCCAAATGTAATTTGTCACTGTGTGCAATAAGGACAGACACACTAAAGTGTAATCTATAACTGCCTTGAAGTTTGTAGAGTAGTGCGTTGTATGAGCTGGGATGTCCGGTGCCACCCAGCCATTCTAACCTCCCAGGCCCTAGTGCCCCACATACTGGCCGCAAATTGCTTCCCACGTGTATCTGCTCACTGTTTAAAGGATTGCAGAGGTGGAATATGCCAAATCTGGTCAATAGTTTTCGTTATTTGATCCTTCTGATTCATCTGAAATAAATACATATTCAAATCACCAGTCAGGACAATATGAGCCTCAGGGTTAGATGTACATTGAATGGATATGAAGACCAATAAAATCTCACTAGTTTCTTCTTTACGGCCTGATTGTGGATGGAGATAAACATTCATAATCAACAAAAGGAACGTACTTGGTGAATTATTGACCCAAACTTTTGCTGCTTACAGATTAGGAGGGTCAATGATAATTTGTTCTATTCTGACATCTAATTTCACTGATTCATACAATCCCAAACCTCCAGTGGCACATCAAATTATTTTTGTTTTAATCGCCAGTTTATTAAAAACCCAAATATGCTGGAAAATCCATCACTTCCTGGGCCCGTCTTTCTTGCATAATCACCATATGAAATGATCTGATAAACTTAAAAATTCATCATCATCCATTTTTCCAAGAAGATCCTCTATAATCCAAACACATCACAAGAAGGATTTCTGCGATTGGCTAACAATTAGGTGATTTCTCTGTCACTTATACATGGTCTTTTGTGATGCAGGAAAAAAAAAATTCCCACAAGCCGGGACCAGTCTGAGTTTACGTGTTGGTCTTGACTTGCTAATTGGTCCTCTATACTTTGATCATTTAAGATGTATCGGGGCACTGGGCAGCTTGATCGATTGGCTCCTGGGCCCTTTGAGTGTTGATACTGCGGTAGGCTGGAGATGATCCAAGGGAGTATTAAAGTTTCTACTCAGTACATGTAAACTCTGGTCACCCCCTTCCCCTGCTGCCGGGGCATGGGCCTGAAGCCTGTCAGGCTGAAGAAACTAAGTATATGCTTCATCCTTTTTGCATGTAATTAAAAAAAAACCTGCTTCTCTGCCCATAATTGTTCCACTAGCAAATCCATTGCCCAGGTCATTGTCGTCAGTTCTTCTCCACCAGAAATTAGAGCATTTAAAAAAGTGACTGCATGAATGTCAGATGACACAATATGGCGTAGAGACAGGATTTCTTGAGCCATGTGTAGCATTGACCCTTTGATGATTTTATGAAAGGTTCCTCTTGAATTTTACTTTGGTATAAATGTGAATTTTCAGGTGGCAAGCGTTCTTCAGAGATTCATACTTTTTTCCTGTCTGTTTTGTTTTGTACCAGATTGTCCTTTCATTGGTGGGAGGCTACACCCCCTAGTCAGCCCCAATTTTATTTTCCTTGTTTGCCAGAATAACAGTTGTTGTGGCCTGTTCTTTTAAAAAAAATTAAAAGACAGATTCACCACTTGTGTGCCTGTTTCTTCCTGCTGGTACTTGCTCATGCTCAGACCTTGATGCTTTAAGACTCTTATTTCCCTGTAGTGGGAGAGCTTCCAATAATAGGTTTGGATCCAGTTATAGTAAGGATTTACCCATATTGCTTAGGGCTACCATATTTGCAAGACTGCTGTCAGTATTGGTCACACAGTTGTTTATATCTGCTGCCTCAGTATGATCGAGCTCTTCTTCCAGCATATTAACTGATGCCGTTATGTTTGCTATTGTGTTTTTTAGATGGGGTGGACTTGACCGGTCTGTTCAGTTTGTAGTTCACCTTTACCTGGATTGAACTTTTTATTGTGTGCTTTCCTAAGCCTCTTGGGCTGTCTTTTAGTTGGCTGTGTGATGTCTTAGAGTGGAGCAGACCTTAGTAAAGTGTTAGTTATATGGGTTACTGCCTCTCGAAGCGGGGGGATAACACAACTTTCAGTTCTCAAGCAGTACCTACTAGTTACTAGTCCAGTACCCTGCTGTTACTGTTACGAGCCCAATTGTCAAAGCTAATTACCTAGGTGTGTGCACTGCTTTCCGAGCTGTCTTTAGCTGCACTTTAATGTCAGATTCTAAAATTCCTGGAAGAGATGGCAGTTTTCCTAACACTGGACTGCAGGCGCATGAAGGAACATATTGAGTGCCCACTTGTCCCCACTGGACCAGCAAATTCAATGTGCCTATTTTTTTTATCAATTGCAGTGATATAAAGAGCCATTGTGTTTAATAAGTCCATCTGGATGTCCAACTTACTAGACTGGTATGCTAAGGCGATGACTACAGCTTGGAATGACCAGAGCCGAATATCCCACGTGTTGCTGTTGTTTCCTCCCCGGCCAGGGGCCATGATGCATCAGCTTGTAGAGAGATGTCTGGGGTCACCGATAAGGGGGGACCAGCCAAAGTCCTTCCTTCTTCCTGTATCGACCTGAGGCCCCATCTGTGAGGGTGGAAAGATCTTGTCCAACTGAGCCTCTTCCACCGGAGCTCTAATAGGATTTGGCTGTCCTATTAGAGAATCACCCATAGCTGTTTGCTGGTCAGTTCCCTGGATAGGATCATTACCATTCAAGCCCTTGAAACTTCAGGCTGTTGCCATTGCTGGTGCACCTCAACCACTACCTGTGTGACCTTGTCCTTAATAGAGTCACTGTTTGGCTCTATTAAACATTTAGATATCACTAGCCCGTTAGGATTGAGAACCTTACCCTCAGGAGTTTTATCCAGCTCAGGCTGCGAAATCTCTGAGTCGTTGTGACATTTTGTTGAGCTGAGCACCTGAGTTTGCCTTATCTCCATAGCTTGGAGACACCATTTTGAACAGTCCTCCCACTGAAAGGCAGGTTTCTTGTTTTAACCTCTTCAGGGATGACAGGCTCAAGGGGTATCTTCTGGTCTTTAAGTGCTAGGTCAAAAAAAAAAGGCAAAAATGGGCATAACGGGCTTTGCAGTCCACTTGCATCTTTGTGATATGTAAGTAAAGAGTCTACTGGATTCTTTAGAAAACCCAATTTCATCTGCATTTTGCCCTGTGCGTTTAGGCTGATGGTCGAAACCTCTGGAGTCGTAAAAAAAAATCCCCCTTTTTCCATTACAGCCTCTATTTGCTTGTGTGCAAGTCTGTTAAATCAGCCTGTTATATCACTTTTGTCTACCCCGGGCAATTATTGGAACACCTCTTGTCCTTTCTGAGCACACGGTGGAACTGGCAACCGCGTTATACTGAGTATCTGAAGGTGCTGGAAGGTTATGGTGGCAGGCGTTTAATGGATACCTTTCTGATTTTTTTACCTTATACACTGCGTAACAAAAAGTGATTGCTTGAACATGCAGAGTTGCAAACGAATCTCTGCCCCAGCAAAGTTGTTAGTTATGAAGAGTTTTAGAAGGCAAGAGTGCTTTAATAACAAGAGTTCGCAAGATGTTTGCACTGAGCCATAGCGCTGAAGTAGACAGCAGCAGGTGTGGACCTCTGAAGGAGCTAGCCACTAGAGCCTTTGCCGGCCATCTCAGCACCTATCGGAGGTCACTGCGGCACTAGACTAACCAGCATCCACCTACCGCCTGGACTCTTGGGTACATTCCCCTGCTCTGGTTGCCCCAGGTTGTGCTACCCTCTTGGTGCCCTCAGGATCCCCGCCGGTTCACCAGCTGCACTTCTCCAGTTCCACCCACTTGGACCAACAGCATCAGTAGGGACCGGAGTAGGAAGGTCCCTGACCATGGCCGGACCGCCGTGCTACTGCACTGTGGTGTTGGGCCTCAGGCCCACATGATGGCAAGAACTGACACAGACACCAGGAGTTATGGTACAATAACTGGCCCGAGCACATGTACCCGGGCCCTTTTATTTACGGGGTGCCTGTGATGTGGTTGGTGGTTGTGCCTGTTCACCAGCAGGGGCGGGTGATGCGACCTCTTCACCGTCGGTGGTGTTGGGCAGCCACGTGTGGGGTGTGCTCTGCACTAGTCTTTCTTGTGCTGTTGCTGGGGGCAGTTCCCTGGAGACGTTGTTGTCTTGGCTGGTCATCCACTTCTTGCTAGTGGTGGTGGTTGTCTGTGTGTAGCTCCAAGTTTCTTGCAGCTGTTTGCGGGGTTTGTCAGTCTCTCCGCATACCTTGCAGAGGTTGCAGGCTGTGCTCTTGCTTATATGATGCTGGTCATGGTGGGCAGTTAGTGTGCTGGACCGCTCTTTGAATGCGCCGGTGCAGATCCTCCTGCTAGGATCCCGTCGCAGTCTCCTTTTGCTGATCCAGTCACTTCCAGCAGGGTAGTGGGGTGTTAGGGCCTCTCCTCCGGTGACGGTCATGGGGCCCAACTGGCTATCCGCTCCAGCCCGACAGTATGTCCGTCCTTCAGCGCGTTGCGCCTGGAGAGCCACCAGGTGGCGCTGCGGTCGTTTTGATGGCTTGCCCTGGTTGTCGCAGGTTTTGAGTGCTGGAGGAGCGGGTGCAAGGCTCTGTGTGGTGTCGACACGTGGCGCTGCTTGCGTGTGTGCAGATGTGGGTCTGGCATGCACTGTTGGCCACCGGATGGTGCTGACATCGATGCTGGTGGCAGCGGCGGCTGAAATGGAGTCCTCGGTTAGTAGCGTCGCATGGATCGGCACCCGTCCCGGGGCTCAGGGGTGACGAGGTAGCTTTAGCCATGAGTTTATATACGGTTGTGCAAATAGTATGTGGGCGGGGCTTTACCTTCTTTTGGTAGGCATCCCTAAATGTGTGCTCATGGAGGGCCACTTGCAGTGGGCAACGCTGACGATGTCCTTCCTGGGTGTGCCCTGGGTGCTGTGGTGGCAGCATTGGGCTTTCCATTGCGTTCAGGGAAGAGTTCCTCACTTGTTGAGGGCTGTGTCCCACTTGCTAGATGCCTAAGGCTTGTGTCACCCTGTGATGGTGTGTGGTTTATTTACTCATGCCAGTAACTGGGCTGCTGTTGGAAGCAAAGTCCTTTCCTGTGGTCACAGGGTGCAGTCAGTGTTCTGCTGGCGTACGTGTTTGCATGGTGCCGGTATGCAACATGTGTGATGTGGCACCTTGATCACCAGGTAGCGCTGCCGCTATTTGCTGGGCTACGGCAACTTTCTTGCTGCAGCAGGCCGCGGGGGATGTCTGCGCAGAGACAGTAACTTCTATAGTTGCTCCTTACTGCTTCTTGTAGGAGGTGCGGTGCCGCTCGTGTCAGCCAGGTGGTGCTGCAGGCACCTCGTAGGCCAGGGTTCTCCTCACTGACGCCACGCTCAATTCGAGCTGTCAATGCGGGGGCATGTAGCGCTGGAAGGCTGATCATCTCAATCCTGGTCGGGGTGGTCTCCGGAATGGCCTCAGTAAGTGTGTGGTCTACTTCCCACATTGCTGCGTAAACGGCCTTACCAGTATGGCGGGCTGCTTCAGGCTGTGCTGGCCTTGCAAGGGGATTGCAGGGAGCATGTCTATTTCCCCTGAGTACTGCAGATTGTCCCCATGAGACGGCAGGGGGTACTCTTGCTTCTTCTCACTGCTGCTGAGGCCGGCCTGTACTTCACTTTGCCGAGACGGAGGCCTCTCCGCTGGCAGTCTCTTTTACAGCCCTGGTGCAGTCAGCACCGTCTCTCCAGCCGGTGCTCTTCTCTTTTCTCCTGCTCACGGCTCCAGGGGCACAGCGGCGCCTGACATACTCCTCATCCCTCAGGCGGGACTGATGGAGGGCGGTATCTTCAGCTTTGGTGAGTCCTCGCAGTGCCGGGCAATGATGGGCAGTGCAGGGTGCGGCATGGCATGCGGGGCTGAGGTCGTCACGGCACCTCCCTTTTTGTTCAGCAGACGCAGGGAGCGCTGTTGTCAGAGCTCTGCCTTGCTCAGGGGGGGGCAGGGTCGCTGCCTGGTGAAGATCGCAGGGCTCTTTAATTGCGGCAGTAAGTGTCTGAGTGAGGTGGCGGCAATGCCGTAAGCATGATGGGAGACTCACGCTTTTACTGGTGTTCAGGCGGCTCCTGTCCTCCTCCAGAGAGACAATAAAACACCGAGTAGCAGGCATGCGGGGTTAGCTACCCGCCTCGTCGCCAGTGTGTTGTTGGGCCTCAGGCCCACATGATGGCAAGAACTGACACGGACACCAGGAGTTATGGTACAATAACTGGACCGAGCACGTGCACCCGTGCCCTTTTATTGACGGGGCCACGTCACTCGTGGCACCCGTGATGGATGGGTGTGGGGGTGCAGTGTGTCCAGCCCTCGAGGGAGTGGCTGAGACTTTAGCTTCCTGTGGAACACTAGAATGTGTCCCGCAGGACATTACATGCACCGCCTCACAGCCCAAGTCGCCTTGGGAGCGGTTCTTGTTGATGTACTCCACTGCAGGAGAGCTCGCTGGAGTGACCCGCGCCTGAAGCCTCACAGACTTCTTCCACTGCGTGGAGGCTGACACAGGCTGAAACTCTAGCGGGAAAACCCATGCTGGGACCTCACAAGACAGAGCCGGGCGGCACGCCAATCCTGACAATCGCATCCTGTCACTTCCGCGTTTGGTCACTTCCTGGTTCCGGAATCATTTCGGAAGGAACAGCAATGTGCTTTATCAATGTTGCTGTATTATTGAATGTCATTATTTTATGCTATTTATTAGCATGTTTTAGTATGGTACATTACAAACTCTGATTTTAAGTGTTTACATGTAATGATTTTAAATTATCGACCATGAATACAATTATTATTACTCATTTTTGATAATTACTGTGATAAGGAAGTCAAGTGTTTAGGTGTCAGCCTTGCAGCCTCTATTGTCCATGAACTGAGTAAGTATCATTTAGTTGGATAATAGTAACATCTATTTCCAGTCTTACAAAGTGTAGGTGTGTGGTGTGAATTGCTCCATAAGTCTTACTAAGTTCTGTGAAATTTTCACATGCTGTAGATCTTTTTGATGGAGACAACACATAAGTACTGCAATGGGACTGCAAAATCACAAAGAGCATTCTAAGCATCACTGAACTGCCATATCACCCAACACAACTCTACACATGACAAAGGCCTAGATGAAGGTGCACTGACCTCTTGCAACCATATGGGAGATAAGGCAAAGAGTAAGTAGAAGTAAGCATATTTAAGCAATAGACAAGTGCCTCAAAATTATACCTACTGGGCTCTTCTAAACTAACATGCACTCCTGACCTAAATGTTCTTGACCTTTGACATCAGTGTGCTGGTGGAAGCTTTTCTTTGAAATGTATACACTACCTCATTGCCCTACTTACTCAAAACTGTAAAATCCACCTAAGAATTTGGGATGCAGTACATGGGACTGAATGTATGGGTCAAAGAGCACTCTCTTACCTACACATCTCCCCTTGTTAGGGAAGGGACTGAAGTAGAACAGTTATCACAGTGTCATGATGTATTGATAAATAAGAGAGTGGCATTCAAGGCCAGTGTACAGCACATGAAGCACTCGACTGCTGCAGCCCTTGGAAGATGTCTTCTGACGGCAACCTCCAAAACAGTGTGCAGAGAATTTACACTGCCGCGTGGTGTGGCAGAAGTTTCGCATATTCTAATTGAAAGCTTTGGAAAATACTTCCCTGGGACCTTAGAAGCGAAACAAAACTGCTGATTTTTAGAAAACTACCACTGTAGCCGTGGTAACTCTTTAAATGCAGAATTCCCTTTATAGTGCAGAAGCTAGTGCCAAGATGCCTTAAAATATATATGACGCTCTATAAAAATGCATATCAAATATCAAACAGATAGTTCTTCTATGGGATACAAAGAAAACAATGAACACATGAGGACAAGGAAGAGGCTTAAGGGTGTGTTGGTGGTATATTGGACAGAACACTCACTTGTCACTATGCCAGTGTATATTCTGCTTGGGATCAATTTACTATGTTTTGGATTCAAGGCTGAAAAGTAATAAAGATATATTTTCATCATATGTGTTAATATCTTTGTCTTTTTCTACAGAAATTTGCAGGCATCCACAATGCTGCAAGTGATCAACTTGATTCCATTTGTTATCATATATGGCTTTACAGAGGGCAGAAAACACTCCAGCATCATATCAGTTACAAATGGTGGACACAATGGAATCTGGGGACCTGTGGAATTTTGCAAACCTGGTTTATATGCCTATGCATTTTCAATAAAGGTACTACATTGCACCCCTCACTGGGCACTATAAATTTCTGTATGTTCTAGATTTATGTGTCAAATAAGCTGCATAAAATATTTTGACTGCTACATTAAGGACAGAAATGGACAGCGCACACTGTCACATTTTTCATTTTGTTAAAACCTTTGCGACCAAATGTTTATGAAACATATACGTACAAGTGAAACTTGGTGGTGAAGAATGGAAAAAGAAACACAATAATGAGCGCCACACCCTCGGAGAAAACTCCTAGTCACAAATTTGGTAGTTTCTTTTTGAAAAACAAAAACAAGTCACAAGATTTGTCATATGTCCATCAAAATAAATGATGGCAGCCGTTCACCAATCATTTAGTACATTGAAAGGGACCACAGTAACGGTGGTTCCTTTCAATCTACATAGATGACCTCAGAGCTGATGACCATCTCTACTTTTGGCAAATGGAATACCCTCAGGATGGTATGGGTAATGTTCTTCACTACCCTGATGGATACTGGTCCATCCACTTTGCAAGTTGCATTCCAGGATAATTCTGCGATTTTCCACAGAGCCCTGCATTGAGCCCTCAATTCTTTGCCATCAGATTCGCATAATTAATTGCATGTAATTATGTATGTATTGATATATGTCTGTATGCATGTATGCATGAATGCATGTAAGTATGTATATGGCACTTCTATGGTAGAAACCTAGTCAAAAGGCAGCGAAGTGCTGTTTATGGTCAAATACCATCATAAAATCAATGTGTGGCATTGTAATGTAGTGTGTTTTAAAGATGCGACTCTCCAACTCTTTCATAATTTGGAGAAGCATTGATGTGGTCCAGATAGATATTAGGATGTTGATCCAGATGGTGAGAGCACTTCTTAGTTTGTAGTCTGGTGGTGTTCTGGCTGCAGATATGTTTACAACCACCAGAGATGGTACGCTTGTCTGTAAGAAAGGCCTGGGCGTTGTACTGGATAACTTTGGAAATTTATCAGCACTACACCATGAGTTTAAACTGTTTATCATATATGTGTAGAGAGATGCAAAAGATTAGGAATTAATGTTTACCACTAATAGCACAGAAAGCAAACCAGAAATGTGATCACTCTCCAACTGAACCTGCAATGCAGGTATCACTTGAGTGGAGGTTACACTCCAGTA
This sequence comes from Triturus cristatus, assembly GCF_964204655.1. Lineage (NCBI taxonomy): Eukaryota > Metazoa > Chordata > Amphibia > Caudata > Salamandridae > Triturus > Triturus cristatus. The sequence continues at coordinate 1,820,406,266 of NC_140590.1, read as the reverse complement.
TGCTCTCCCGCACAGGTGACTCTGTTAAATATAGACCCCAGTATTGTCTGGCAGAGGCATGAATTAGGCACGGGTGCAGATTACTTTATGCTGACTCCATGGGTTCAGATGTGCAATCAGTTCACTTATTCTTGAGCACTTTATGGATATGGGCAGTACTAAGGTTCTTATGCTCGAGTATTTTGCATGTGTTACAGTCTCTCTGGTTCAATGAAGAACCGCTGATCTTTATATTTATAGATCTATAGATCATTGGTAAATATATTGAAAAAATAGCCTTTAAAAAGTTATACTTTACATGCCAGATGTCCTTGCATGCTAATTACCATGGGCCTACCTATGACTAGTCTTTCAGAGCTGTTTTGTCGAGGTGTGAAACACTTCCCTTAGGGCAGAGATAATGACTTAGACCTGTCAAGATGGCTCCAGATGTGGAATATGACTCCACCTACTTATGTAGGGCAGTTTAAGAGTATTCATTAAGTTCACTAACTGAAAAGAGACCGGGGAGACCCGTACTTTTATACTTTATTGAAAAGAAGAGGGGTGCCTTGATTCCAAAAACACTTTAGCCTGTTGGCTTCACTTTTAGTCGAGGACGGAGGTGGCCACAGAACCAGTTTTGAAAATTTGAGTGACAAGAAACTACTCATTACCTTAAATACATGTCTAGGTGTACACACAAGTGCTCGCAAGGAGAAATAAGGAGAAATAGGGTTTCTCCACCTTGGAATTTATAGAGAATGGTCCAATGTGGGATAGGTTTCAGTTAGCCAAGAAGGATGTGCCTCAAAAGTGGAAAGGTTTGCCCTTGAGAATGCTTTACCCATTGTTCAGGGAGTTTCCAGGAGCCACCCCCACCCACTAGCTAGCCAATTGAACAAAAGTACCACCCCAGCACTACAGAACACCTTCTGGACCTGTGGGAGACTAGAAAGGGACTGAAGAGACTGGAAGGACTGGACCTGATCCTACTTGTACCCAGGACAAACAATTGCACTCCCAGAAGTAGTTGGCTGCCCCCCTTTGTTGCCATAAGGACATACCAAGCTGCAAGAGGCCTTTTCCAGGAGTGACCATTTGAGCAATCACATCTAGAACCGGGCTGGTTCTCAATGGTTTCTTAAGTGTGTCCTGTTCCCTAAGTGCTGTCGCTGACATTTAGGGAACCTTAGAAGAGACCATACGCAACAGCTCCAGAAAGTGTTAAAAGATGTGAATTTGAATATTTGTTGACTTTTTGACATCTGGAACTGCAGCACGACCTCACAGCAAAGGTGTCTGATTTTGGAAGAACATCATTGGATGCAGCTTTAGGCTTGCAACTCTGGACAGTATTGAGTTCCGAAAAATAGATTAAGTTCAGAGGTAGAAATTTTGATAGGGATAAGGCACAAAAAAGGAACCAGTCTAAAAAGAGGACTTCCACGCCTGTAAAAGTTGAGTTTTCCTGCTCAGAGCTTTTCCCATCAAAACCAACAGCTTCAGTGGTACCTCGTTCAGAGGCTCTCTGGATTTGAAGGGAGTTTCTCAGATACACCCTTCAACTTTGCCCTCTTGAAGTTTTTGACTTCCGAAAAAAACTAGAGGGGTAAAAACTTTGACTTGGACAACCAGTTTGATGTATATGACCTCTGCTCCATCGAGGTTGGCCTCAAGTTGTGCCAAGATCCTCACACAGTTATTTATGATTGTACTTTACATTAACCCTGGGCGTAGTTCGCGAAGTAGCACTTCGCGAAGCTACGCAAAGTGAAGTTCGCACTACGCGAGCTACGCGTAGCACTTCGCGAACTGCGTAGTACCTTGTTCGCACTGTGCCAGATGTCATTTTCAATGATTGCACAGTGCGGACAAGCAACCGGCACTGTGCAATCATTGAAAATGGCATCTTGCACAGTGCGAGCTGTAGTTTTCTGCTGCTCGAGTAGATTTTTACTCGAGCTGCAGCTTTCTCAACGCGAACTGGTAGTTTCTCATCGCGAGCGGTCGCGAGTATACGCGACCACTCGCAATGAGAAACCTGACCTCCTCGCGTTGGGAATCTCGCCGGGAGGTTTATTTTCCATGCTCGCGATCGCGAACAAGGAAAAAGTCTCGCCGGGATGTCATTTTGCTTGCTCGCGGTCGCCAACTTGACGTTGAGGACCGCGAGCAAGCAAAAAATGACCGCAGCACTACGCAACACTATGCTACGCATGTTCGCACTGTGCTACGTGCAGTTCGCGTAGTGCGAAGTAGCGTGAACTTCGCAAACTACGCGAGCGTAGCGTAGTGCTTTGCCCAGGCTTACTTTACATATTCTTGATGCTTTTTGTTTTAAAATTTGAAAACATTTGTAGCTTGGTTTCCTATATTGGATTTTATGACATTTTTCTTTGTTTTTAGAATTTCCTTGTGCGATATTTCTTGAGTTGTGCTTTGACATTGCACTGTTTTAGTGCTGCTAAAGACTTTGTACCTTTTTGTAAATTTAACTTTTCTGTTCTGTGCCTGATTTAGCTGGGGCTGAACTAAGCTTTTTGAAACAGAGAAACAGTTTGATCTGATAAGTAGAACACAATTCCTCCCAAACTAATAATTAATTTTCATATATAATAAAATATACATCCAATGTCCTTCCTGATTAGGTCATTAAGCCTATTTGTATTTTGTAATATGACTATATGCAAACAATCTGTAGACTAAAGTGGAAACTTTAGACTGGAACAATTACAGAATGAGGGTTAAACATCTTGGAAAGCTTACCTACACAGATGTTATAATTACAATGGTTAGGACACCTAAAATCCCACTGCATAACAAAATTCCCTAAAATATTTGGTACACTAAATGTTTTATAGATGTATTGAGGTAAGACAAACATGAAATCCTGCAGAAAGCAGAAGTGCTATTTTTCATGGAGTAGAGATTAGGTATCAGTTGAATAACTTTAAGTTGATAGATACAGAGGTACAACTGCAGCAACGATCTTGATTTGAGTGTCATTTCAGATATTGAATAGAAAAAGGCATTAATTTTTCTAAAAGCTGTCTGACATAAATCATTTGTCCTTTTGCACTTGGCATAAGAAACTAAAATCGACCCTGGTCTGATGCAAGCACAGAGGGTTGGCAGGGGCGGCTGGTGTAATTTAAAACTGGTGAGACGTAAGCAGAACGAATCAACGTATGCGAGCGAGCGCAGCGAGCGAGCCCGACGGCAATAAGGGGGATTTGGGGGGGTTCTCCCCCGTGATAAATGGACTAAAAATTCAGTTCTTCTAGGCATCCATAAAAGAAAACCCATACATTATTTCAGAGAATTTCTGGGTTGCCAAGCAGTATTAAGAGGTTTGCAGGGCTACTGATTGCTGCACTAATTTGAATCAAAGACTTCCTCTATGGAAGCAGAGGTAAACTGTTAGACGTGAGAACTTAAGGAAAACACGTATCCTGTAAATTGTTCAGTGATGCCCTCAGCTGTTATTTTTTTAGACATCTTTCAGAAGCTGTGCAGGCCAGAAGAGTTTCATCAGCTCTGCTAAAAGATCAAGTAAGATCTTTCACATTGAGACTGGTGTCTACCGCTCAATGAAATGATGTTCCCTTTCAGAAGTTGTGGTGTTTTTACTGAAGCATATGTGTTGGTTTGCCACAGTGCAGGAGGAGAGGAATCCTTTCCAAGTAATATAGCGCATGGTTTCAGACTTAATGATTTTTCTGCTCATGGCACGTTTGTTTAGTGCTAAAGGGTGCCTGGCATCAGTTCAAATAGAAACTTCTTGCCATTTCCAAAATGGAGTACTAACATACAACTCGACACAATGACATAACACAAAGTAAAATTACAACACAACAAAAAATATAAATGGACATAAATCAACAAAACAAGCAAAACAGAGCCCATTACAACAACTAATGCAGCAAAATGCAAGTGTAATACAAAAACAAAAAAGCTCAAGAAGCAACACATCATCAACAAAATAGTCACAAAATAGACACACAACCTAAAAAAACACAACACAAGCCACACCAGACAAATACCGCAACAAAAAAATTACACAGCAAACAAATTGACAATAATACAGATAAAGATATACTAACACTAGACCAGAGCACAACGATGCAACAGATGAATAAACACAATACACAAAAATAGTACAGTAGAGTACTTTTGCAACAGCACAACAATTTGCCACACTGCTACTCAACATAACAACAGTACAACCACAACACGGTACAATACTATACCACAACACACAAACACAAAAAATAACCTTATGCAACACAATTCTAAATGTGTGCTGCAGTGTTGTTTTAGGTTGGTGTGTTATGGTGTTGCATTGTGTTAATGTGTTGTGTTGGTACGCTGTGCTGTATTGAGATGCTGTTGCATTGTTGAGTAGTGTTTTATGGTGTCTTATTGGTGTGCTGTATAGTTTATGCGGTGTGTTCCTGTTGCATTGTTTTGTTATGGTATGCTGTGTTGTTGTGCTGTATTGCTGTTATTGTGGTGTGTTATTCTGGTAATATCGTGTTGTGATGTTACTGTACCTCCACTGCAGTGTTTACCTTTAAATAAACGTTTTTTACACTTGGTATTTTTGCTCTGAAGCCAGGTTACTTTGAAGTATTTCAACGATGTTTCACACTTAAACAAAACTGTTTTCAAGAAGATACCATCAAAAACGAGGCAATGCCAACATCAACTCTTTCTCTGACGGATTTGTTTGATCTCAGTTGAAGTGAGTGATGTCTGGAGGCAGAAAGGTTATTCAGGAGTCATAGCATTCACCCATCTCAGTGCCGCCTCGCGGACACGCAGTACCCAAGGTAAGACTCTTCTAATGAAACATCTACTTTTATAATGCACACAATGCCTTACAATGTAAACATATGACATCTAAGCACACTCTTATCTTGTTAACGCAAGCCAGGAACGGTGCACTCGGGTAAGACGAGGCAGTGCTCTTTGAACCACGGTCACCGGAAGACATGTAAAGCTAATGGCAGAAACCTGAATGTGAGACACAGTAATAATATTACCCGATCCTTCTTCTTGAACAACACATACATTGAGTTCCTCATCCTTTGAATGTGAGTTGTATAGCCAAGACAAAAATCTTCCCTGCCATATGCCACAACATAACTTCATTCACTGAAATTCGCTACTATAATGACACATTAATAAAATACGGAACTGCCCATCTGTTTGATCAATGTGACTGGATTAACACACTAGATGAAAAAAATAACATTTGTCTGATTTAGGTTCTAAAAGACTAGAGTCCGATTACCAGAAACTAATATCTCTGACTTTGAATCGGCAAAATTAAAATGAGACTGAATGGCGAAAGTGATCTCCTCCTCTGGCTCTCAGCATTCAACCTGACGAATGCAAGAAACATCCACCACTAGTAGGAAGAATGAGGTGGTTATCCACATACATATTCACAGTTCAAGTACAAAAGAATTGGATCGATGAAGCAGGATATGTCTTTGACCGACTGAAAATCATGGACAGTACCATAGCGATGGCTTTATTTATGCCCCCGACAGATGCCAAATGGACCTGACTATCTATCCTTGGTGAATGGACTGCTCACTGAATTTTGCCCTAGCTAATTAATAATTGGGGGTGATTAGCGCATGTTTCTAGACCCTTTGTGGATATAACTGGTAGTTGGACACCCCGGAGAGATGCTTTAATGGGTGTACTCAAGGTCTTTATGATATACCACTCTCTGTTAGACCCTTAGAGCTTACTGCACCCAACAGGGAAAAAAATGTATTACCTCTTGCCAGCCCACTGCTCGAAATAGAGGATACATTTATTTTTACTAAACACTAAGACACAAACATGTGAGATTGAAGTGGGCAATATCTCAGGCCATGTGCCCATTCTCCCTACATTAGACCTGCAACGGGTCTTCCCTGAAGCATGAAAATGGCTTTTAAACATCATGAAACTTAAGTCTGAAGAGAAAAATAAACCATGGGATCTAATCTGTGAATATATGGATGTTAACAAAGCCTTTGCAGACTCCCTGAACTCGCAATATTGAGGGAAGCAGGGAAGGCATACTTAACGGGTATGCTCATGAGGGACTTGAATGCCTTGCAGAAGCTGCACAAGATAGAGCAGTCTAGAACTTGAGATTGGCACGATGTAGGCTGTATACCATAGCAAGCCTTCCCCAGCCCTGCTACCGTCCTTAATTAACTAAAAATCCCAACTCAATAAAAGGCCGACATCACCAGCAGAAAAGTCCCCGACTCACATTAAAGGATAAACCTATGAAGATGGTGAAAACACACGACGCACCCTAACATGGTCACTGAGGCAAACACGAGCCCAATCGATTATTCCAGCCATACCTAATGCTGCTAGTACAACTGTCACATCCTATAGTCGACGTAAATAAATCTGTATGTTTTTATACAAATTTGTATACCACTAACTGCCCAGAAGTGTTCTCTAGTGAAGAAACGTTTATGAATAAAATAGAGATTCCGACACTATAATTACAATTTAGTGAAAAACTGGATCTAGAACTAACAGAAGGAGAAGAAGAAAAGGCGAAAAAGGCAATGGTGACAGGTAACCCCCCTGGAGTAGACATCTTTCCATTTGAATTTTTATAAAAGTGCACAAATGCATACAATCCACTCTTGTCAGGAATCTAGTGAGAGGCCATGGAAACGTGCATCCTTCACCGAGAATTTAAATACTTTTCAAAATATTGGCTACAGGACTCAATAAAGTGATACACTTTTTAATTCCCGAAAATCAGGAGCGCTCCTCCCAGAACCATACTCAATCTTTAATGCATTTCCTCTGTCAAATTATACAAATAAAAGATGAAAAGTATTTACAAGGCAAACTACATGTAAATGTGTAGCCAATTCTGCGTGGAAAGCCTGTTTTGGAGCGAAAATAGTTACTGTCACACTGCACACTGCCTGCTGCGAAGGCATTTTGATATGAAGAAACTGTCAGGTGCGTGAAGAAAATAAGCCCTACGACTGGCAGAGTGGGCTAAAGAACGGTGCTGGATTAAACCCAGATCAGTTGACTGGGGGTGAGTGCTTGCAATGCTCAACACTCCGTCCATCATTTCCTTTGGTTTTGCTTTGTTCGCCATAAGTTTGCAAGGTATGCTCAGACCTGAGTCCCTTGCTCACTTTGCCACTGGATTCAAGCAAGCCTGGCTGAAGACGGCTGAAATGCCAGAAACCGGTCCTAGGAAGCTTGTTTCCGGTCCAGGGAAGACATGGCTTGGCAGTTCGGGCTGGACTGTTCCCATGAGACACAGGGTCAGACTGATTTGCATATGGCCATGTCTGAACTGGGGTGGCAGAGTGGGCTAAAGAAAGGTGATGGATTAAACCCAGATCAGTTGAATGGGGGTGAGTGCTTGCAATGTTCAACACTCTGTCCGTCATTTCCTTTGGTTTTGCTTTGTTCGCCATAAGTTGGCAGGGTATGCTCAGACGTGAGTCCCTTGCTCACTTTGCCACTGGATTCAAGCAAGCCTGGCTGGAGACGGCTGAAATGCCAGAAACCGGTCCTAGGAAGCTTGTTTCCGGTCCAGGGAAGGCATGGCTTGGCAGTTCGGGCTGGACTGTTCCCATGAGGCACAGGGCAGACTGATTTGCATATGGCCATGTCTGAACTGGGGTGGCAGAGTGGGCTAAAGAACGGTGATGAATCAAACCCAGATCTGTTGACTGGGTGTGAGTGTTTGATTGGTTCTGATGCTCTGTCCATCACCACCCCCTTTTGAACCGCTTTGTTCACCATAAGTTGGCAGGGTATGCTCAGAAGTGAGTCCCTTGCTCACTTTGCCACTGGATTCAAGCAAGCCTGGCTGAAGATGGCTGAAATGCCAGAAACCGGTCCTAGGAAGCTTGTTTCCGGTCCAGGGAAGGCATGGCTTGGCAGTTCGGGCTGGACTGTTCCCATGAGGCACAGGGTCAGACTGATTTTCATATGGCCATGTCTGAACTGGGGTGGCAGAGTGGGCTAAGAATGGTGATGGATCAAACCCAGATCTGTTGACTGGGTGTGAGTGTTTGATTGGTTCTGATGCTCTGTCCATCACCACCCCCTTTTGTACCGGACTGTCATGCATTGTTAGTTCTCCTTCGGCGTCTCTGAACGTAAGTAAACTGAGAGTTTACTTAAGTTCAGAGATGCCGAAGGAGCTGCGGGTGTGGGCGGCTGGTGGGGAATGCCCCTACGCCCTAATGAACGCACCGCTGAGGGTTGGGCACAGTCATAAACCTGGTGTTGAAAAACAGTAAGAGAAAACAAAGAAAGTACCTGACATGCATGACTTGGCTAATGTCACATAATTTTACAGTAACAGAGACAGAGGATCAGAACGATAATGATGACTTACAGACCAACGCCAGTGCGTGACATCTTGTTCAGACTGAAATGTAATCTCATCTTGTATATAAGAAGAGACCCAATGCAAAAGTACAAGTATTTTTTTATATAGTGCAGCTGTTCCAGGAGGAATGTGCATGATTTATGAAGAACAACGTATACAATTAAACTGATTAATGTTCAGAGTACTTATGAAGGGAGTGGTAAATCTAGCAACATCTGGAAAAACTAATGAGGGACTAACTGGGGGCAGATCCTTCTCCTACCTCGTGGCCAAGACCTGGAACAAACTTCCCCTCAGCATCAGGCAAAGCCCTACACTACAATACTTCAGGAAACACCTCAAGACATGTCTCTTCAGATGACCTTTGAGCCGCCCGACACCCCCCAGCGCCTTGAAACCCTCATGTGTGAACAGTGCGCTCTATAAATCCCTGATTGATTGATTGATTGATTGATTGATTGATTGATTGATTGATTGATTGATTGAGGGATAAAGGTTGAGAGGGGAGGAAACATACATGTAGAATAGCATTCAGATTTGAAATAGGTATTCACTGAAACTGTTCCCAGGAGAAAAAAAAATCAAACCTGCTGGCAACATAAAAAATACTACCCATATTGCAGCTAACTGATTTTAATAAAACGTCATGCCTTTTTTGCATGATAAGAAAATTCCAAAGAAGTATCAACAGTGTAGCTAAAATGAAGTTGGTTAATCAGTACTCCAAATTACAACTACAAGTATATCAGGCTGTATGCCTGAATGTCGAGAACAAGGTTTTAACATACCAAAATATCTTGGCAATATATTGACAACCAGTATATTGTGAATCTCAGAGGCCCCCCTTGTGCCACACAACAGGCGCAAGAGCGACACAACTCTTATGTTGCATTGCTTAAATGAGAGAAAAGATTTAAGCGGCTCATTATGATAGAGATTTACCAACCGCCATATTAGGATGGGGGTGGGCATCATGGCAGACGCTAAGTCTGTCCGCCGCTTTTCCGCCATGGTGGATGGAAAAGGGACACTAATATGGTGGCGGTGCCTAGCAGGCACCGTCCGCCACATTAGTATGTGTCCTGGAAGAGGCCTTTCCATGGCAGCGATGCCACAACGGAAAGGCTGGCAGGAATTGGGTTTGGGGGCACATTGCTGCCCCCCCTTGTGGGGGGGTGTCAGTGCACTGGGGGGTACCCATGGTACCTCCTTGCATTTCCATGCACCAAGTGGCAGGCACCGTGTGGTGCCTGCCACGTGGTGCAGGGAAATGTGGTGCATCCACCTTTAACATTGCGGACGGTGCTGCAGCAGGCAGCACTGCCTGCAATGTTAAAGGCCCAATCGCAGTGGTGGGACTGCCGCATGTCTGGCGGGTGGTCCCAATCACTGCTACGGTGGTGGGTGGACCAAGTTCACCCGCCATTGTAATCAGCCCCTAAGTTTGTTGATGGTTCTAACAAGCCAAGATACGCTTTTCCCTGACATTTCATCATTTGAAAAGGCTATTTTTCTAAACATATTTTTTTAATGGTGCCATCACATCTTTTCAGACATTTACAATATCTTAAAAGCAGCTGTGAACACTTATGTTTTCTGACTGGCAGGTGATGGTTGCTGACATTGCTGTCTTTCTATGACTTCTTCATATTGTTTTGTCTGGAGAAAGGTTCTACTTTTTCTGTTCTATTTTACTCTCCTAATTTTGACTGTCCTATAGTCAGACGTATCACACCACCCTAAAGTTATCTGAAACATCACTACATAAAAATGCACTCACAAGTGCATGCATATACTATATAAATGTACACCTGATGGTTGTGAGATTCTTCGCACTTACATAGGTGTGGGATGTGTAGTGTTAAACCATTGGTAATGGTGTGAATTCCTTAAAAGTGATTTTAGATTCCATAGGTGTGATCTGTTTGCTATGAAATCGTATGACAAAGCAGTTTACTTACCTAGAGACTCATTACAATGCTAGCCATTGCAGCAGTCAGGAGACCGCCCAAGGAGAACGCAGCAGTCCGACTGCCGAATTTCAATAGGACCACTGGGATTGAGGTCGGAACTTGGTGGGACTACGGCAGGGGTATGCTGCAACCACAGGAAAGTTCTGTAGCAGATACCGCTGCCAGGCAATGCCTCCAGCATATCACAGCACCAGGTGCATGCGCTATGTCGTGCATGGCACACAGTGCACACACAACAGTGCAAATGTAGAGGGGCACTACTTTTGCCCCTTGCACATTTTACCATAGGCTCCGATGCCCGGGGGCCTGTTTGGGTGCCCCTCAATATCTTTTTGACAATTTTCACATGGCAGGATCCCTGCCCTGTAAAGGTTGTCAGGAAAGGGATATTGTAATCCTGACGGCGGTGCCAGCCTCTGCACCCCTGCTATTTAGACACACACTTCTGACCGCCGCACAGTCGGGATCTATGATCCTGGCCGACATGGTGGTGTTGCTTTCGAAAGCTGTGGGTCCAAACACCAGTAACGTAATACGCTGGTAGGACCAAAGGACCAAAGGGCTGTCGGTAGTTGGACCGCCAACAACGGGCTGTCGGCGGTCCAACCGATGACATCGTAATCAGGCCCTTATTGTGTTATCGTAAAATGTATATGCTAAAGGCAAACAGCTTTTAAGGGCGGAAGGCTATTACACTGTGCTGAAGACTGTAGTTTGGCACTTTGTTACTTAGAATCTTGCAGATTACTGTAGTATGCAAGTGTTTTAGTGCTGGTGACCCACCTGAACAAAGAACAGGGATAGACGATTTGCACTCTGGTAATCTTTATTAGTCCCTACTGCTAGGGATTTCTTATTGTTTTGGCGACTTTTAGTTTTTACATATTGTTTATTTTATTGCAGTAGGCCTGATGTATGACTTGTGGGACAGTTTATGAACCAGCACAGTAGGTCTGAGTTGCTTATGCTGACAAGCCACTGAAAAAGGTTAAAAGCTTGATTGTTTGTAATCAAAAGTTACAATAACTGCAGTAGGCCTGACAAGTTGACTGCGAAAAGCATATGCTAAAGTGAATGGGCATTTAGGTGTGGACTGTTATTACTCCCTATTAAACCCTACAGATTGGCATTGTGTTGCATGAAATCTCACAGATTACCATAATAAGAAAGCATTTTGGTGCTGGTGAACTTCTGTAAAAACCGTGGGTATAGAAGATTTGTACTGTCGGAATCCTTGTTTGGCCCTTTGGGTAGAGATAGCATTTTGCTCTGCAAACTTTAATTGTGCATACTATGTTATTTTACGACCACATGCCTGATGGGTGTGTTGTGGGAAAGCCTATGCTCATCTACAGACCTGAGTGTTTCACTAGGAAAAATATTTCTGTTGCCATAGTTCTCATCTGTTTATTATGCAAAGGTATAATAAACACAATAGGCTTGACAAATTGTCTGTGTAAAGCATATGTTAGCATCAGCAGGCATTTCAGGGTGGATTGTTACTTCTTTGCATTAACGCCTACAGATGGGTATTTTGTCACACAAAATGTCAAATTAGCTTTGCAGTGAATTATTTAGATGTCAGTTACTGACTCTGACAATCAAGGGGGAGATTTGCTCTGTAATAATTCTTGATTTTTTTTTTCTTTTTTGCTGTTTTATATAGCGCCAACTTGACCCAAATCCAATCAGGTATCAGAGCGCTTTACATAGCACCAGTTACGTTACATTAGAACACATATTCATTATTTTTTAGGCACGGGGAGATTAAGTGATTTACCCAGAATCACAGAATGTTCAGCGTCATTACCGAGACTCGAACCCAGTTCCCCCAGGTCCGAGGTCGAGCGCCCTAGCCGTTAGGCCAACTCCTCTCCTGATAGAGCCTTTTCTTAGATGTCTGCCAGGATCATGTAATACAACTAATCATTAAATAATATTTGTATTCATATATACATATGTATCCTAATAGAAACATAGAGGGCCTTTGTGTCCACTCGGATCAAGTGACATTTACACTCTGCTTCCATCCATGACTGCTATGGGTAATGATTGGGTTTCCATCAGTCATGGGCTCTTTTGATGTATGAATGATGGCATTTTCTGATCATGTGTGAACATCCACCTGAAAATAAGTGTGCGTCGGTATCTGAGCTGGTTGGCCAGTCATTTAGTTTTGCATTTTCTCTTTTTATAGTTCATCATTCATTTCTATGCTTCACCTCCTTTTATTTTAATGTTTCTTAAGTGGATAATACAGCTCTTCAGGCAGTGCTAATGGGTTGCTTGCTTGCTGCATGTTTCACCTGCGGAGCCCTGCATTCCACGTGGCTCCTTCCTCTAAACAAGGCGATCATTATGGAATGCTGTTGTTCAGAGATTATCATTGTTTTACCTTTCAAAGATGGCAGACATGTTGGTTCTGAATGTGGCAGCCATGCTTGAAGTTTAAAACAATGATAGTCTATTATTAATGCCTTCGCAAGGTAGACACCCGCTGCTATGTTTAGTTTGGTTATTGTAAACATATGCCCGCCATTTTTAGAAACCGCATGTTTCCTTTTTTTCTACTTGTATTTTTTAATGAATCTTATATGTTGTTGAGTTTGTGTGTGTTGTATTGCAGAAGTATAAGAGGGTGAATGGAGTGATGAGTCAGTGTGTTGGTAAACTGAGGCATGACTGCAAAGAGGAGTGAGAAAATGTGTGTATGATTACATATTGAATGCCTACACCACTCAGTAACACAAAAAGCCCTTTCATTCATACACTAGACTTATTGGCATTGCAAATGTTTGTTTTTCTTCTTGTCTAGTGATTTGTGGCATTTGGTCGCAATAAAATATGAAAACATATACACGTCTCACCAGGATGCAAAGACCAGTAGGTATTGGATTTGCCAATGCTTGTTTTATTTGTGTACAGTGCCCTGCTTTCCTCCAGTGTGTTAACAAGCCACTTTAAAAGAGAGAGAGTCAAGCCACACACAAGTTGAATATCTTCTACTGTGCAGCACTGTTGATTACAAGTAAAGGTTCATGGTGACGTTATGGTGTTTAGGCGCTGTGATGCTTTGTTAATTCATATGGTAGAGATAATGGATTATTTAGAAAAAGTTTGATTGTTCTCATTTTTTTGTCCATGACAGATAGACAAGCCATTTCGTGGTGAAGATAATACTGCAATAAATGGAATACGACTATTCTGCAATGGAGCCGGTTCCCCCACTCAATCTTCTGTAGGAAGGCAAGTTCAGGGCATTAGCCGCAAAAATATTTCTCTCATTTGTGTTCTTTTTAGTCTCCAAAATATTTAGAAGAATATAACAAATGTCCTTCATGTGTTGCTTCCCTAGAGAAAACTCTTGTTTGAATGTTTATTTTATTGGAAAGTTTCTGCTTAAAGGAAAATGGGAGGATGAGAAAGTAGCTGATTAATCTAAGAAGGGTGATACCATCAGCCTAACAACATGGCATTATGTTAGTTCACAAGAACGTTCACTTAGAAAAACTGCTCAACCCCTGGAAGCTATGACACACACAGGAAGGGTGTTTTCTCAGGGAAATACATGATTCAATCTGTAGCAAACTTCATTAAAATCAGCCACAACAGCAAAACAGCAATAGTTAAATCCAGAAAGTATATATGTCATCACATGACACAAAAACAGTTAAACATATTTACTGGGACGAGGGGGCGTGGCTTGCGCGCCGCTACGAGATGGCGGGTCGCGCTTGAGCTCCGTGCCGAGCGAGGGCCGTCGGAGGCTTATTTATTACCTCACATTGCCCCATACATGCTGAAAGGTGGCCTTTTATCCCTGATGTTGCCGTGTGTTGCCTGAGCGGGATTTTCGATCTCTGGAGCTGCCATAACTGTTTTTCTGCCGTTTTGTGGTGGTGCTCGGTGCTTTTACGAGCGGCCGCCATTTTGTTTTTTCTTATCTGACGGAGATGCTTTTTCTCCACAACACAGTGGCGCTTTTTCTCCGAACTTGCCAGGAATGATGGAAAGCAGGTGCTGGTGATTGTCTTTATAGTTCTGGATGTTTATATTGGACTTCGTTCATTTCCCACGCTGCATTACTACCTGTGGTGAGAATATTTGGACTTTCTTTAACTATACTTCTCCTCAGAGTGCCTCAGATGCCTTTATTTGGTGTTTTTCTGCTCTATGACACCCTGCTTCTTGGTCTTTTTGTGTTCGGAAGGCATTTCTTTTGATACCTGGAGAACATTATATTTTTGTCATGAGACTCCTCTCATTTGCCATGTAAGCCCGCCATTAGTTCTTTCCTGTGTTGGCTGCTGAAAGTGCGCTTTCCACTTTTTGCTCATTTCTTTTTTATATATTATATACTAGTATCCTTTGGCTTTTTCCTTCCCTTCATTTCTCTGAGGTGCTGTATTTTGCGCCTACAGTGGCTGTGTGCTCTATGGCTGCAAATTTGGGCTTGTCACCAACTGCTAAAGACGCAAAGGACTCTAAAGCTTCTCTTAAGAGGTCCAAGCAAATATCTCCTACTCCGGACAATCCTCACAAAGACACCACTTCCACGCTTGAGACTATTCTGACGCGCCTTAATGAGGTTCACGACATTGCGCAGTCTACCAAGACTAACACAGATTTGCTGCAAGTGGAGGTGGCAGCCATTAGGAATGATTTCAAGGCTCTCTCCCTTCGTGTATCAGCCACAGAATCTCACATTAGTGGTGCAGAGGATACTATGCAGAAGCAATCTAGGACTCTTTGCCAGTTAGAACGCTCAATGGCGGCATTGCGGAGAGATCTCACTGAACAAGAAGATCGTAACCGCAGATCCAATCTGCGCATTTTTGGTCTTCCGGAGGGTGTTGAGAAGGATGCCCCTGCTATGATTGAGTTCTTATGTCAGTGGCTTCCTTCTACGCTACAAATTTCTTTTCAAAAAGACTTTGAGCTGGAACGGGCACACCGTGTTCCCACCTTTCGCTCTAAATCTGCCACGCAACCAAGAGCGATAATTTTTAAGCCCCTGCGCCATCAACATACGGAACAAATTCTGGCTCATATGCGGAAGGTTAAAACTGTCTCATGGAATGGCCATCGCATTTCAATTTCTCAGGACTTCGCTAGGGACACAGTAATAAGGAGGAAGGGCTTTCTTAATCTCCGGAAGCGTCTCTCTGAGATGAATATTCCCTTTTCTTTTTCTGGCCCTTCAAAATTCCGCATTACCTTCAAAGGTCGTTCCAGAATTTTTGATGAACCTGCTGATTTAGCCTCATTTTTGGATAATCAGATGGAGCTGCAGATGGAACTTCAAGTGGAGGCCTCGCGGGACCCTGGTTCCTCTGGCACCTGACGTGGTTACATATAACTGCAATGAGTTTTCTCTTATCCAGATCTATTAAGTTTGTCTTTTTTAGATCTGCATGGTGGTCTTATTGTCCGCTGTTGTTGGTGTGCTGTTGCTGTTCTTCTCGTGCGTGATGGTGTAAGCTCAGTGTGGCCTGTGTTTTTTCTCCGTTTCTTTGTCAGGTCTACCTCATATCTTTATGGTGAAATGGACCGATATCTTCGATATTTCTTCTTTATGTACTTTCTATTGTTTCGTGATATTGTTTCTTGATAGGTTGGTCTCACTCCTGTTCGCTTTTTTCGTGCATACTATTCTTTTTCCTTTTGGCTTGTTTTTTTATATGTGTCAGGTTCCGGTTCATTCTTGTTCTTCCTTTCTTCCTGGTTTCAATTTCTGACTCTTGCGGTGTTGTATTTTTTCTTTTGTTTTGGTGTTTTCGTCTCTATGGAGTACGTTATTGATTATTATCTGTATTGTTTTATGGTTTAGCTGCATAAATTGCTTCTTAGACACTTATTAATTGCTATATATAGAGATAACTTTATTGTCTGTATAGTTAGTTTTTCTATTTTATTCCACTGCTATTTTACTTATATAGTTATATATTTAAGATACTCTTGCCTCTTTAAATTAAATTAAGTATAACAAGTGTTTATGTATTTGCG
This sequence comes from Triturus cristatus, assembly GCF_964204655.1. Lineage (NCBI taxonomy): Eukaryota > Metazoa > Chordata > Amphibia > Caudata > Salamandridae > Triturus > Triturus cristatus. The sequence continues at coordinate 1,820,389,907 of NC_140590.1, read as the reverse complement.
GACAGTTTACTAGATAACTTTCTTTAGATGTTACATTTTTTACTATGTACTTGCTTTCTTATTTATCTTTCATAGAGCTTCATTGACTGTTATATTGGTCAGTTATTTCATCCTTTACTTTCTTATGCTTCATCTTCTCTCTTCATACTACATCTTATAATCTTCTGTGGAAATCGTTTCTTTTTCTTTATTCTTTCCTGCTCTTCATAAGTTATGTATCGGTTTTGATGCTTTCTCATATTTGAGATAGTTATTAGCTTGTTTTTCACCATTTCCTCATTTGTAACATTGGACATTTTTCCCTCTTCTGTTTTCTCCATTCTTTTATGTTACAATGTATTGGTTACATATTTATTAATTTGGTATATACATGTTCCGATCTAGACTTACATGATGAATAGTTTTTAGAATTCTCTAATGAATTCTAGTTCATGTATCAGATATTTTTCCTTCTAAGTTAAGTATAATCAGTTATGTACTATTTTGGGGCTGGTTATGCTGATTGTTTTATCCCTCGCGATGGTCCCCTTGCTCATCTTCCCATGTCCCCCCTGGTATGAATTTGGTCTTTTTCAGACCTTCCTTGTTGATTCTTCTCTTTCTTCTTCTGCCTACTTTCCTGCTTTCTCTTTCCTCTTCTTTCCTCTTCTCTCTTCGGATTTCCTCCTTGGATTCTTCCTGTTTTGTGTTGGTGGCTAGTGTTTGTTTTCAAGTTTTTTTGGTTGTTGTACATCCTCTATCAAATATAGAATATCATTTTTCCCTATTATTGGTTTTATGTCTGGATTGAATATACTTTCTCTTAATGTGAAAGGTTTAAATCATCCAGTAAAAAGGTCAAAGATATTAGATTACTGCAAATCTCTTTCTTCGGATCTAGTCCTTTTTCAAGAGACGAAGGTCTCTGCTAGGGAGGCGTCATTTTTGAAGAAAGAATGGGTTTCTGATGTTGCTTGTTCAGATGCTTGTGGCAAAAGAAATGGGGTATTTACTTTAGTTTCTAAACATTCTGGTTTGTCTATTGTTTCCTCTGAACAGGATACAGAGGGACGTTGGTTATTATCTAAGTTGTCTGATGGTAATGCTGATCTCTTTGTCATGAACATTTATGCCCCTAACAAGGATGATCCCTCTTTTTGGAAAGTAATCACCAAAAAGCTAAATGACACACCTCATTCTGGTAATCTTATTGTAGGTGGTGACTTTAATTTACCAATGGATCCTATCCTAGATAGGAATTCTGCATTTAATTTTCGTCCCCCTAAATCACATAAACAAATGCTCAATATGTGCTCTCTTATCCATCTTCAGGATGTCTGGCGTCTTCATAATCCCACTGGCAGTGATTTCTCCTTTTTTTCGTCTCCTCATTCGTCCTTTTCACGTATTGACTTTCTTTTGGTTCACTCCTCTCTTGTTCAATCTTCCTCATCTCCGCTTATTCACCCTATTTTGGTTTCGGACCATGCCGCGGTGACGTTCACACTTTTGTCCTTCACCCCTAGGGCGAGTCCTCGATCTTGGAGACTAAACACAGAAATATTACATGATGTTTCCGAGGTTCGAGAGTTTTCCCATGCTATTGAGTTGTTTTTCCGTGAGAATGTGGGTTCAGTTGATTCCCCTGTTGTTCTTTGGGACTCTTTTAAATGCACTTTCCGTGGTCAGGTCATTAAATGTATGTCAAAGAGGAACGCTGCCATCAGAAAGGAACTTACGGACTTAGCAGCGGAAATTAAAACTCAGGAATCTCTTTTTCGGCAATCTAAAGATAAATCTTGCCTTCAATCTATTAAGAATTTAAAATATACATATAATACTATAGTCACTAAGAGAGCTCATATAGGTCTTCAGGCTCAGAAATCTAAGAAGTTGCTGCTAAAAAACCGGGCTGGCAAGATGCTTGCGGCTACATTAAAGTTCCAAGATTCTTCTTATAAATCTTCCCAAATCTCTGCTATTAATGATCATCTTGGTAAGAAAAAGTTTCAGACTACTGAAATTCTTGAGGTCTTTCGAGATTTTTATAATAAATTATATACCCCTTCTACTCAATCTTCTTTTGAACAATGCCAAGAGTTTTTAAAGACAGTTCCGGTGAAAACTATATCGGAGGCAGATAATATCTCTTTAAATGGCCCGATTACCTCTGACAAAATTATTTCTGCAATTAAAGCAACTCGCTCTGGTAAAGCTCCTGGTCCTGATGGATATCCTATTTTGTTTTATAAAACCTTTATACCTGAGATTGTGCCGCAGCTTCAATCCGTCTTTGATGCTTTTATTAAAGATGGCTCTGTGTCTGGCTCTGCTGCTGATGCTACTATTGTAGTAATCCCCAAAGAAGGAAAAGATCATTCGGATCCCAAAAATTTTCGTCCTATTTCTCTTCTTAACATGGAAGCTAAGATTTTTGCTAAAATATTAGCTAAACGTCTAGAATCCTTTATTCCTCTATTGGTTCATCCTTCCCAAACAGGTTTTGTGAAGGGTCGTCTTGCACGTGACAATATCCGCACTTTTTGTCACATTCTCGGTTCTGCCAAGCGCTCCAAGCTTCCGGCAGCGGCCTTGGCCCTTGATGCGGAAAAGGCCTTTGATAAGGTCTCTTGGCCTTTTCTACGAGCTGTTCTATGTGCACACAATCTTGGTGACTCCTTTATCCGTATGGTTATGTCTCTTTACTCCCAACCTAGAGCGAACATAAGAGTGAATGGAGCTACGTCGTCCTTTTTTAACCTTCGCCAAGGTACTAGGCAGGGATGTCCCTTGTCTCCTCTTTTATTTTTGTTATCTATTGATCCTCTTCTTAGAATGATTGACTCACATCCAGGTATTAAGGGGTTCTCTTTTGGGTCTCATCAGATTAAAACAGCTGCGTATGCAGATGATGTTCTCATTTTTTCTGATGATATTGCACTGGCCATCCCTGCTATTTCGGACACGATTTCTCTTTTTTCAAAAGTTTCAGGATACACTCTGAACAAAGATAAGACAGAGATGTTCCCCTTAAATGCTTACTGTTTCTCTTCTCATATGGGTTCGGCGGGATTTAAGTGGCAATCTAAACAGCTAAAATACCTGGGTATCTATTTTTGTTCCACTCTATATGCTACGGCTACTTATAATGAATCCCAAACTATTCTTAAGGTGAGACGTCTTTTAGAAACTTGGTCTCCGAAGCATATTTCTTGGTGGGGCCGACTGCAGACTCTTAAAATGATGATCACACCTATTATTAATTTTGTTTCCTCTATGCTTCCAGTAAGGCTTTCTGATTCCTTCTTTCATGAACTTGACTTACTTACCTCCAAATTTCTATGGAATGACAGAAGGGCTAGGATTGCTTATAAATTTTTATGGAAATCTTATGATATGGGAGGCTGTAATTTTCCTGATTGGGGGAAATATCAAACTGCTTTTCTGGCGTCCCAGGGTGCTCTTTGGTTTTCTTCTCCATCTCTTCATGTTCCAGCATGGTTGACAATAGAACAGGAACTGGCATCCCCACTGCCGACTGCCACTTTTTTAACCACGAATACCCTTTTTATTCCATTCTCTCGTTCTATTATTTTAGACACTATTGCTGCGGTTCGCAAGGTTGATAAAAGAGTAGCAATTCCACTGCATAAAACTAGATGGTCGTCTATTTGGCGGAATTCTAAAATTAAAATTAATATTGATCCAGAGTTGATGTCTTACTGGGCTGGGAAAGGTGTCTCACTTGTTAAACATCTCTATGATTCCAACAATGACCCTTCCCCTTTCTCATCCCTAGCTCAACAATTCTCTTTATCTAATTTAGACTTTTATACCTTTCTTAAGATAAAGGTAGCACTTGCTAAAAAGCACCTTCATCCTTCTTCCCCTATGATTACGCTTTTTCAGTTATGGATCAGGACTGGTCATGTTGCGTCTCGGATTTACAAATTCTTATCGTCCTCTTCACTTCCTTCTCAAGCTGTCGCACAGCAAAAATGGCTACATCATTTTGATCATAGTGTTACCGATCATATCTCTTCTGATACCTGGCAAGATATTGGTAAATTTTCTCTTCGTAACAAAATCGCCCCCTCTTTAATGCAGTCTAAGTTTTTCTCTATTAATCTTCTTCACTGGACTCCCATTCGTTTGATTGCTCCCTTCTCCAACCCTTTTGGGATTTAATTCACAAACACCTCATGCTCATCTTTAATATTAAATTCCAACTTTCTTTTCCATTAATCCTTTTTGGTCCGTTGGCGGCCCCAGTCCCTCTGCCTTTAGATCCCATGGAGTTACAGTTGCTGGATCTCTTATTGACTATTGCAGTCAAAGTAATTCTCATGGAGTGGAAATCCTTTTCATCCGTCTCTTACCATACTTGGTGGGCTTGGGTTTCCTTTCTACGAAGTGCTCATACGTCAGTTGACCATGCTCATCTCTCTCCTTCTATATCTACTGGTGTTTGGAAAGCCTTAGATTCGTACATGGTGTTGGCCTCCGAGGGGTTGGTGGAGCAATATCCCTTTGATTTGTCTCTTTAGTGTTGTCTTGTGTGTCGGGTGAATCCTTTGGAAATCCTCTCCTCTTCCTTTTTTCCTCCCTGTCTCTCTTTTTCTTTCTTCATCTCTTTCCTACCTTTTCCGTCTTTTCTTTCTTCCTCTCTTTTCTTTCTTCTTATCCCTATTTTGCTATCTGATGGTGATACTTTTGATAATTATCTTTGCCGGATATCAATTTGTTTCGTCTCTCCTTAATTAATTTATTTATCTGATATCTGCGGATTAATGAATGACAATGATTTGATTTCCTATTATTTAATTTTATTCTAACATATTTATTGCCTTTGTCTGATATCAATTGTATCACTTTTGCTTGTATCTCATGTCCGTATTTGCTTCTTTAAAATAATAAAATTCTTTTGAAATAAAAAAAAACAACATATTTACTGGGACAATAGATATAATATTTCAAAGAAACTGTCAAAATATGCTCATACGAGCAATGGGGCTGTAAAAGTCTTTGGTAGTCTAAGAGCACCAGAACATGAAGCATTCCAGAGAACTGCTCTAGTTACTAGGCAATAATTATGAGTGGCTTGTAAAAATCGCTGTTATTTCCCTTCCCCAGGAATAATATTACGGGGGGGGGGGGGTTCAGTAATATCAAAGGGGGGAAGCAACAAGAAGCATACATTTTGGGACAATAATATGCGTATATCAGATTTATGATACTGATTTCCACTTATTTTCTAAGAATTTCACCAAGAGACTGCCTGCTCATAGCAGATCAAATCTCCAGATGGAATGCCACTAAGCAGTGGTATTCCTGCTAAACACTTAATTCCAAAAGGCCTGGTAACTTCCATTACCAGACCCATAGTAATTAACAAGCCACTCATAAACAGTGCATTAGAAGTGGGGATGTCAGAGTCAAAGTCTGTTATGTCCAAAGGTAGCTCACTGTAAAACTTTCAATCCGTCTAGTGATCTTCTGGGAACTCCAGGCACAACTCCGAGTGTGAGGCACCTTCTCTACCTTGCTTCTTGCTACAACCAACAGTCATAATTTCTTCAAGATTCCGGTAAACACTCCCCTGGCCATTCTCGCCACTCCTGGATGTGGCAGGAACCTCCATGGGCCCAGGAATTTCCCCATTATAGCACCTACAGGGTACAGTGCTGCACACTCTCAAGTGGAAAAAAGTTGATTTTCAAAAGTCACTTCATTTTAGATCACAAAAATATATCTATGTTTTAGAGATTTATCATAAATTAACTTGACAGATTAGCTTTTAAACACATTTCTATCATTTTCTGAACTCATAAATATAAACTTTTATTCACAATCAGGCCTTTCATATGATAATTGAATTTTACCTATAGAGTGGCATACAGTATTCAGCGGCTGTTCACTGTAGGGACGTACATTTCTTTCATATTTAGCATCTACCAATTATACACATGATGTCACCAAGACACACCGCCTGGGCACAGTTGTGTCCCTGGAGACAAACTTTTTCCAGTCATATCTGTGAATTGGTAAAATGTACATATACAACATATAACTGTTTCAATTGAAAAAAATCATTCAAAAGTTGAAAAGACCATCACAATGATATGCTTTCTCACACAGAGATATCACAGAGGCAGTAGGAAGCCAGGACATAAAGATAAAGATACGTGTCTGGTACCACATAAAGAGGCAGACTAATTGAGGTATCAAACATTTCAGAGTATGAATTCATACTGAGACATATACCTGGTGAAATGCCTTAACAGCAATTAGAGAAAGAGGATCTGTGTTCACAGGAAAATGAGATTATGGAAAATGAACAGCAATGGGTGAAGAACTTTGTTTCTAACCATTGACAGCAACTGAAGATGCAAAGTGTTTTTTTAAAATGATGAATTTATTGGTTTGAGTACTAGTCAAGCAACACAACTCCTAAAGAACTAGAGGATGTGGTGTCATTATTGTTCTCCAGTGATTTTTTAAATATTTTGCCTCTTCACCTTTTCCTCAATACCAGCCTTTATATCAGGATGTTTTTCCACACCCTTAAACAGGCACTCACTCACTGCTGGAATTTGTGCCCCTTATTTTCTTTTTTCTGAGCTGTAGGGCTTTACCCCTGTGCTTCCTACTTGGTTTGAACCTGTGAGAAGTATGGCATGTCATATGGCATTTTGTTTGTCAATTGCACATATTCTTTCCTTGTTAGCTTGCTGTGGGATTTGTGGTACTGGTTTTGATTTGTAGTGGCTTATCACCTGTGTGTTTGCTGCGTCATTGGGCATAAACTGCATTTTGTGATTTCCTGCTTTGGCCTGCATGATCCCCATTTTTATATACCATTGCTTGGGGGTGGGGATGTTGGCTTCCTCCTTGGGCTCTGACTTTGTTTGTGGAGAGGGGATTTGCTTCATCCCCTTGTGGTCTTTATTCCATGATAAGGGGATTTTTTTTTGCTGTCCTGAGTACCCTCATCTAAGTGGCTCTGGCGCTGGTCCTCCTTTTGATATACTGGAAGCCTTCCTACACAAAAGCAATCCCCAGAGGCATTCTGCATGTACTGGGGAATAAAGCACACATAGAAAGAGAAAATAGTGAGGAGACATAAACAAATTTCTCTTCGTTATGCCTTACCTGGGAAGGTTTAGCATTTTAGTAATTCTGGAACTGCTTCAAAAACAAATGGAAGATGCATGATAACAACATCTCTGTACCCATGTAACACCTTTCCCGTGCAGATTAACGCAAGGGAGTGACTTTCACTGCCTTCTGTTGCTCCAGATTTACTATGCCATGCATAGCCACACTAGGTGGCACTGGGTGACAGAGTAAATCTGTCTAAAGGGCTAGCGTTGCCTTGTGTTAACTTGCAAGACACAAGGGCTATTGATAAATCAGGGCCCCAGTTCTTTGGTTGTGTTTCCCTGTGTCATCTTAGTTTCATTCTGGTATGCTCCCTTCATTCGATTTTAGAGTATCTGCCTCCATTTTGTCTGGCTTTATGGGTGGTTCTGGGGCCCTGAAATGTGTGACCTCCATATTAAAGTGCTTGATTTTTCCAGTGTATTTGCTGCTTTCATTAAGTGGGCTTTATCTCTTATCTCATTTTGCTTAGAAAGCAATTTGAAGGTGTCCTGTCACAAGCAATCCAACACTTAGATTTCTCTGTACTATATGCATCCAGTTTCTTGAGCTTCCTATGCTTGTCTGCTTACTTTGGCTCTCACACTGGAGGCCGTCTACATCTACTACGTTCAGTCGCCTCTTTTGTGACTGGACTTTGCCTTCTGTGGTTGATTTCTTGGTGAACAATCCATAACAGTTGAGCCTGCTTTGGTAGATCATGGCAATGAAAGGACTGGAATGAGGAAGTGATGATGTGGTAATGGTCTATCTAATTACTCTAGTTCTTCTACCAGCCAAACACCTTCCTTACTATGTGACCGGCTGTAGTCATGGTCTACTTTATTAATCTATTAAGAAGGATTTGGTGAGGAAATGGTGCCTGTCTCCAGGGGGTAGACACACCTCATGATATGGAAGAAAAATTAGAGAAATTGTATTACTGATGACTGATCAATTAAAACAGCATCAATCTAAAATGAAACATGTAGGGACTTCAGCAGTAGCAAAGGCATCCAGGAGCATTCATATTCTGAAAGAAATTAGGTTATTAGTTATAGAGAATGTCAGTTCTTTTTAAGTAATCAATCCAAAATCGTGTCTGGTTCAACACGCACAATTTCATGAAATAAAACTGAGCTCAACTTGTGGTAGCAATGGCACAGACCAGACAGGCTTAACTTAAAAAAGCGTGAAAATTATCATAATCAAAACAATAAAAAAGCCAAAACAACAGACAATAAAAATCTCACACCTAATTCCTAATAATAGAGAACTTTTTAATTCGAAAAATAAAAAAAAACGATTAAAGTCCAGTAAAGGGAACAAGATATATCAACGTTTAAAGTTTCAAGGCATAAAGGGGGATATGTATAAGGAAGTGGCGGAGCGCTGCGTTAGCATTCTTGAAAAGCTGCACCATATTTACAAGAATGTGGTGCAGCCTTGCGTTTCCCCCTGTGATGGCGCTAAGTTTAGCAACTTAGCGCCAACGCAGGCACCCTTGCACCATAGTGCAAGGGTGTCTGCGTGCAGGGGAGGATTGTTTATCTGTAGGATTGTGTCTCTTCCTGCACATAAACAATCCTAAAATGCTATTCTGTCACTTTTGTGTGTACTGCTTCATGCAGCACACACGAAAGTGACAAAATGGCATTTTTTTTAAAGGTTTGTTCATGTACAGGAACGGTCACCTATATATATCTCTTCCCACAGCGTTCTCCTCCGAACCACCAAACAGCAGCCCACAGACTCCTGCCAACCATATTTCTGAAACTTCAATTTTTCAATGTGTAACCAACTTTTCTTCTGGCAACAAGAGAAATAGAACTATTAAACAACCGACACGTTTCAGCTGGCACCTTCAACTGTGTCTTACCGACTCTATGGTGTGTCTTGTTTTTAAACATAGTGCTACTTTCATCTCATTGACCCTCAAAAGCTAGAACAACACCCTGATTACACTTATTCGGAAAGGGTTCATCTTCCATGTTGTTATTCTACATATAAGTACATACTTAAACGATAATAATTTAAATCCTAATAAATCCAATCCAAATGGAAATGCAAAGTATAGAAACAGTACCCTATTATCCATATTACCGTGGACATTCTCTTTAAATTGCTTTGCAAAAAATTTGGGAGACTTTTTCTAAGAAATGTTTTCAAGTACATAATCATCTTTGCAATATATATATAAAACATCAAAAATATACAAAAAAATAAAACATTAAAAAAGACATTTACTAGAAAAATTAAATATAAAATACATACATATATGCAGATTAGTAAAAACTAAACAAATAAATTATGATATTAGATATACTTATAACATACTATTTCCAAACCATTCTGTGCAACTGTAGGGAAAGCGTTGGAGTCCGAAGGGGTACAACTTCCTATTTTCACTCCTGTCTATGCAACAGTAAGGAAAGCATTGGAGAGGTCAAATTTCCTATTCCCACTTCACTCTGCAACAGTAGAGAAAGTAATTCATTTCAAACTCATAACATAGTTCCATAACTATATTAATTACCTAAAAATATAAAACTGTATTTAAAACTATAATTAACCATTATACAAGCAACAATGACACATACAATCAAACAACTTAAACATATTAAGATTGTTAACAAATGATATTTTTCACCACTGAATTATTAAAAACATTGTTAACAACAAAAATATTTTTGACAACTATATTACTTTGCTGAAAATAATTGATATTATTCTGTGGCCTGTACCACTGAGGTTCCCCTGCCACGGTGAGGGTGGAGCATCACCTTGTCCTGTTTTGTAACTGTCTCAGCTCCCAGCTCGAACCCTGCTGCTGTTGCCCCCCTGCAGCTTTCTGAAAAAGGTGACTGAGTCTATACAAGCTACTGGAATATGGGACTTGTGGCTGCCTCAGGGGAGACCACAATTCAAGGTCTCTGTTACCCATTGTGGGAAGGCTGCTCTTGCTGCCGTGTGGCAAGCAGGCCTGCCCCTCCATGATCGCTCTGTTGTATGTAAATGAGCTGCCACGCTTTGGTGATGTGTCTTGGTAAGCCTCCTCCACCCACACTGACTCAGACAAAAAGGATCAATACACAGACCCACCGCCAGATGCCAGAGAGACTGAAAGAGCCACTATGACTGCACCAGGGCCACCTGCTGCTGCAGACCTGGGAGTGATCCTCAAGGCCATCCAGGATTTGGGTAGGCCATTGAATCCAAAGTTAACGGCCTCCGAGTGAATTTTTCACTGTGTGCTAGGACCTGCATAATGTAGCTGAAGCGGAAATGCAGCTTTCCACGAAAAAGACAAGGCTATTACACACAATGTCTCCATGGTTGCTATGGGAGTTCGGTGCGGACGGTGTTTTTTCATCCGGTTGTAACATCGGACGCACGGGATGGATCGTACTAGCGCGGTCGGACTTCACTTTTCACATTTTTACGGTAAATGGTCCGAGGATGTGTCGGACACATTTTCCGACCCGAGGACGTGTGGGGAATTATTCCCAATGCGATTCGTATGGACTTTTTCCCATGCGAATCGTACTTGGCAGTTTGTACGGCACTTGTACGATTCGTACGGTAAAAAGACCGGATACGAGTCGTACGGGGAATTTTTTTACAGGATCGTAATCGGCACCTAAGTATCTAAGCTACTGACCTCAGCTGTTGCCCTGACCGAGAGGGCGGAAGACGCTGAAAACCACTCAAGGTTTAGCAACCTCCTTCTTGTAGGCCTTCCTGAGTCTTTGGAGGCTTTGGACTTTGTTGAAGCTCTGGAGGATTGGTTATGGTCCTGGGTCCTAACCAGCACACTCAAACATGTTTGTCATCGAAAGGGCACACCAATCCCTTGCTCCTAAGCCCCCGATCGGGTCTCATCTCGGCTTGTGATACTGCACCTATTTAACTTCTGAGACCAAGCCACTATCCTCATGAAGCCCGCACCCAACCGGACATTCAAAAATGTGAACTCTAGAGTCCTCATTTTCCCTGATTACACTAAGGCAGTGCAGCAGCATTGTTGCTTCTTCGAGGAGGTGACGCAAATGCTCCACGCTCTTAACCTCTGTATGCTCATTATCCCAGCCCACCTGAAGTTCCTTTTTCAGTCTACTGTATGCTCTTTTAATACCCCTGAACAGGCTTGGGAATGGTTACAGAGCACCTATTGCTGTAGCGAACCCAACTTGATGTGCACCAAGCCAGGAAACCAGGTGGACTCTCTCGACCATTTGCACAGCACAGGAACATGGAAAGTTTACACTCAACGCAGAAAGTCAAAGGTTGAACACAAAGAAGTGGCCACCTCACTGGGCCCAGCTTCGGATGAGGAAGGGGCAATGGTATTGGCTGCCCCAGACAAAAGATGTGCTAGACACTCCTCTGATTTTATGGACCCTCAAAGATGTCTCAAATTCACTGTCACGTCCCTTCTCGCCTCCTTGATCAAAGACACCGGGATCACTCTCATGGGAGGACCGACTGTGACATGGCTGTCTGCAGATGCACCTGGGCTCCTGTGAGTCCTGAAAATCCTAGCCCTGCACCAGGCTGGCTGCTGGGATAGACAACAGCATTTCACTCAGACTCCATCACTGTTCTTTGCCGCCTCCTATCTGGATATGACACCATTCAGTCTGTCTTGACCCAAAACTTCTTGCTTTCCTTTTTTGCCTGCTTGCTGTCAGGAACACTATCCGTGGCTGGGTTTTTTTCATAACCATGTTATTCCCTTTCAGGGTTTTCAACAGCAAATTCTCCTAGGCTCTTCAGTGAACTCTTTTGACTGTGCTTGCTTCATTCCAAATTGCTGTCTCATGTCCTCCACAGGTTCTGCGAATTCCTTCTCCCCCCACCATGTATGCCCCTGACCTGGCGGTATTCTCTTGGAACACTAACAGCCTATTAGACCTGATCAAGAGATTTGAAGCATTTCACAACATTAAGAGGTGCAAACCAGCAGTTGTACTTTTACAGGAAACTCATCTATTGGTTCCCTATGTACTTGTCATATTAGGGCACAATATAGTTTTTCATTCTGGCTTTGTGAGGGGTTCTCAAGGTATAGCTAAACCGATACACACATCCTTTTCCTTCATGGTCACCAGGTTCCATGGGGATCCCCACAAGAGGTATGTGGGGGTTGCGGGATGCATGGCAGCCAGACAATGTGACCTTAATTCCTGTTATGATCCTCCACATTTGCTGTAGCTCAGCCTTCAGGTGCTTTAATCCTTTATCCTGACTTTCCCCTGGGGACTACTGTGAGAGACGGAGACGAAGACTTCAACGTGGTCCCTAACCCCGATCTGGATACCTCTACCACCTCACATCCTAGCCGATGATCCTCCTGGGCTGACTCAATGGATCTAAGCGATGCATGTCGCTCCTGGCATCCTACAGCATGGGCCTGCGTGCATCAACCCGCAGCTCAAAACCCAGAATTGTGGATTAACCTTCTTTGGCTGCCAGCTGCTAATCTCCTCTGTCTTCAATCCATTTGCATTCTTCCACACTGCATCTCTGTCCATACACCGTGGAGATTGAGTGCCTGGCACCTGAAGACCCCTGATTGCGTCGCATATATAGAGGAGGAACCACATACCTTTTTTCAACTCAATGAGGGCTCGGTGTCATCAGCGATTACGTTGTGGGGATCAAGGAGGCCTTCCCTGAGAGGCCTCCTGAAGGGTTATATGCAGCATTGTGAATCCTGCCAGCTGGCATAGGTAGCTGATATGGAAAGTCGGATACTTTAGCTGGAAGCCTGCTTGCGTCGCTCAGGCATGGAGTAGACATGTCGCCTCCTGGCCCTGGGATGCACTGAACTGCGACAGGTCTCCCTTGGGGAGGAGAAATAACCCAAAGAGTCTATGAATCAAGGGAAAAATCCAGCAGATTGCTGTACTTGCTGGTGACCCGAAGCATCTTCAACAGAGTGCTACCAGCCATCCAGGACTCAATGGTTACCTTCAGGAGGAACTGCCCAAAATCGCCCAGACAGTTAATACATTTTATCAAGCTCTATATGCCCGGTGCCAAGCATCCTTGCTGGAGACAGAGGATCCCATTCTCTGAGATATCGGATGTCCCCACTTCCTTATCCCTGGAATTAGACCTATTCTTAACCATTGGAGAGATAGACTCTGCTATAATGGCTCTTCCATCGGGAAAGACCATGGGTCTTGAAGGTTACGGTATCGAATATTATATGACATTTTAACCCCTCATCTTTTAAGTTTTTACACTGCTGCGATACAGCAGTGGTCCTTCCCACCAGCAGTATCAATGTTCTTTCTATCGCCCCATTTCACTCATCAATGCTGACATCTATCTAAGTCATTGGCAACCAGACTAACCCGTACTATTTCACACCTTATTTGCCTGGACCAATGCAGGTTTATGCCAAGAAAGAGTACCCTTACAGGCGTCTCTCTCCCAGAAACAGAATCTAGATTGTATGCTTCCCCTCCTCCTTAAAGATTTCTCCAATGCCTTTGACATGGTCTACTGGGACTATCTGACTGCGGTCCTCCTATTGGCAGGCTTGGGGGCTGAATTCAGCAAGAGGCTCTGTCTTCTCTATAGTGACCCTATGGCACAATTCCAGGTGAACAGTGTCCTGTCCACCCCCTTATATATCCAACAAGGTACAGGCCAGGCCTGCCCTCTTTATTGGCTTACTATTCACTCTTGCTATTCAGCCCCTGGCACGTCTCATATGTTGGGATGCACAGATATGTGGTTGGAGGCTGATTTGAAGGCCACATAGCATTGTATGCTGATGACATTCTTCTGTTCCAGAGTGACCTGCAGACTTCCAGACCCCGATGACTGAGATTCTTCATCTTTACAGTGAATCCTCAGGCCTCTAAATCAATGTGAGCAAATCTAATTTGGTGGAGGGAAGGCTTTTGCTGGGGAGCGATATTGGTGCCCGGATATCTCTCCAGCAGAATTCCTTTAAATACTTGGGGATTCATGTGTATAATCTCCTGGACCTGGCGTGGACCCTCAACTTTCAAGGCCTGGCCCAGAATCTTTATCGGGGCCTTCGTCACTAGGCCAACTTGTCCATTATTCTCATTGGGCTCAGCACGCTCTTTAAAATGCTATGCCTTCCCCACTATCTGTATGTCAAAAGAAACTTTCCCGATTCTATCCATCGTAGGTGGTTCCAATCCTGGACCTCTAAACTTACAATTTTTGAATGGCCCTGTAAACGTCATAAGGTGGTCTTCCACTCAGCAAGCAAATCATCCTTCTACGAGGGCCTTGGGCTCTATATATATTATTGGGTGGCCCACTTGGTACCCATCAATTATTGGTTCACTGTGGTCTGGACAAACCTTGCCTACTGTCTAGAGCTTCACCTCCTGGGTATTGATGGTCTTTCCAACCCTCTTTACCGATCACAGTTGCCCTCAACATTGCTGTCATGCACCGAGTGTTGCTTCTCTGCTGGAAGGAAGCCTTGCATCCTATTCGGTGGAACCAACACCTGAGTGGGATGACTCCTCTGTGGCGGGGCACATGGCTTCAGCATCTTTCCGCTATTCCGGGTTTTGCCCAGTGAGACCATATCAGCATCCCGTATTTAGGGTATGTATATAAAGGGGAGAATTTGATGTCCTTTCAAGACCTAAAGGATCTGCATGTCACATGTCAAGTCACAGTTCTTCTGCTTTCTTCAATTGCAGCATGCTCTGCGATCACATATTCACCCAAACACTCTGTTTCCTGAATACAGTCCCCTGAAGGCTAAGCTCTTCCTAGGGCACCTGGGGAAAGGTACAGCTTATATGAATGATCAATTCTTAGTCATTCATGCTTCGACTGCTTCAATCTGTTCAGACAGAAATGGATGAACTCGGTGGGTGTTCTTGATGAGGACGACTGGAGGTAGGCCTGCCTTGTGGCTTGTGAACTGGCAATCTCCTTTCTTATGTGTATGATTCAAATAAACTATCTTGATGTGACCTATCTCTTCCCAGCTGCCTGCACCGAGTATTACCTGATACCCAGGGCACTTGTAGGTGATTTGCGATTCCCACTGCATATTTCAAACATATGTTCTGGGACTTCAGGTGCTGAGTTCCTTTTGGGACGGAGTGTGTCATGAGCTCTTCGCAGTTCTTGGGTGCCACCTTGAATTGGCTCCATGCTATGTCCTTCTGGGGCTGTGGAGGAACTGGGGGACCCTCCGGCCGAGTTAATTTTTATTGCGGTGGCCTGCGTTGTGTCCAAGAGAGATGTGTCTCGCGCATAGAAACAATTAACACTCCCCTCAATCCCATGCTGGTGCAGTAGGGTAGATTGGTGTGATTACCATGAAATGCCTATCTATGCTGCTCATGGATGCCCTCATAAGCACGAAAGGGTGTGGGGGAAATTATGTTCATTCTATGGTTTGTTGATGTACACTAACTAATTATTCTTGCAGAGAATATGACATGTTTTTGTATGATGATGAATGTACTTGCTGGAAAATAATAATAAAGTGGGTTATAAAAAATACTAGGAACTTTGAAATTAATTCCAAAGACATTTGATGGAATTTTATTTGTAGTAATTGTATTGGCTGGATCACAATTTACAAAGTTATGACAAGAGAAAAGACTACCTACAATAAGATAATATTAGTTCCAATATTTATTTATATGGCATGGAACTTGCGATTATAAAAAATGTTAGGGGCTGATGTCATCTTAGGGTCCTTTTGGAACTAATGATTGCCTTCATAAATACACTGTAAATGTTTATATCATTATACTAAAAGCATGTTTGTTTTTCTTCTCTAAATTATAATGCTTAATGCATTGTCCTAATTTAATCGAGAGCCATCTAAATCTCAAAAAAACTAGTGTCTATTATTGATTTGTTATGTATATCAGAACATCTTGACATAAAAATAAAAACTTGAGATATTCGCCACTTTCTATAGTGGTATTTTTTAATTAAACAACAGAGGATTAATGTCCAGGCTGTAGATGTAAAGTTAAATCCAGTTTATGTAGCATTCTTCAGATAACATTTCACACAGAAAATACACTTTCACAGAATTTTAACTTCTTTTTAAGGAACTTCTAGTTTCATGATGAACATTCTAGTGCAATATGGCCTTACAAATCTCCCCCAAAACAATAGATCTGATGGAAAAAGAGCAACTTATTTATTCCAGTTGTTTTCTGATGAATTATTTTGACTTATTCTGAAGAATATTTTTCTCAGCCAAGGTTGGTATCTCAATATTTTCCAAGTTCTTTCAGTGCGCGAGATCTAGAATCCATTATTCAGTTTATACTTTTGCTTTTCTTGAACTTAGCATGAGAGTGAATGTGAGATGTGTCATCCAGCTGAAAGCCTGGTTCTAGCAGAGCCATGTATTTGGCATTCCAACTTCTGAAAGAAAATTACCTTGACAAACGAAGTAGTTTAGCGACAAAAAGTAATGAGTTTATGGGTCTTATTACGGAGAAACATCAGTCCTCCAGAGAGAAGCATATCTGTCCGATTATATTCTTTCTTCAAGTCATGTTTTAGGAACCAGAGCTTATGACAATTACATCCAGGTGCTGGCTATCCTTCAGAAGCTATAGTCTGATAAAACATCTGTAAGTTGTAGTTGACTTAGAAAAATGTCTTATTGAGAGGAATGCAAAGGAATTGTCCACCATCCTCTATTTCTAATCTCTGCTGGTGGCTTCTTCTGTTGACAATATAACTGTCCTGATAGGATGACCACAAGCCCATCCACAATATTCCCAATTGACAGGATAAATTGAAACCTTTGAGTGCAATGGGGCAGGCCAGGTATCTCGAATTGCAAGAATTTCCTGTTGGGGATGAAAGGAAGAGACTTTTCCATCTCCAATCAGTAACTGTAGCCTGTTTGGTTTCCTCCATGTTGTCATTAATGTGCCGGGATGTCTTTTCCATGACATGCCTCTTCATACTTGAGGCCTACATTTCTGGATCCTCTTCTCCTCTTGGAATTCATGGGGAGATTTACAACAGTGAACGTGAAGGATGTTTTCCTTTCTTAGAAGAAGTGGATCCACATCCCTGACGCTGTTGTAAAGAGGTAACGAAGCCTTGAATCAAGGTCACCAATACAAAGAAACACCTTCTCTGAAGGAACAATTGGTTTTAAATGGAAGTCTCTTCCAGACTGTCTTCTATGGTTTATTTGCAATGCAAATGACAATGTTTTTGGTGCTAAGCAAAATAATTCCTTCTAGAGAAAAAACTTAAGTTCTACTATGGTCAACGGAGTGATAGGGTATGTACTACCTTTTCACCACAGGACCAGAATCATTCATGGTGAATCACCGTCCCCATTCTCTGACCAATGACCAACATATACTAATGTACCTTGCTCTCTCATTTAAAGGACTTCTAGGTAAATAAGCATGGCCTTCATGTTAGGGAGGCTTTGTTCACTGATGATATGGCTCACTACTCTGTGAGTCAGAATTCCAACTTCAATCTCAATGATAATGGTT
This sequence comes from Triturus cristatus, assembly GCF_964204655.1. Classification (NCBI taxonomy): domain Eukaryota; kingdom Metazoa; phylum Chordata; class Amphibia; order Caudata; family Salamandridae; genus Triturus; species Triturus cristatus. The sequence goes on along the minus strand of NC_140590.1, from coordinate 1,820,372,280 downwards.
ATTTTAGGAACAGCCAGCAGATAAAGTTCTCTGACTTAGGGGGGATCTTGTGCATGCCTTTCCACCTAACCAAGAAGAAATGTCAGTCCTTGACATCTGTCACCTTCCTCGCAACCATCACCATTAGACAAGGAAAAATCTAAACAATGTCATATATGCATGCAAGCCAAATATGTTGTGCAGACAATCGCCATATGTTTTCTGATAGCGAGTGCATTCTTAGAATGTCTAGGAGGTGTGCTAAGGGATCCTTGCACTATCGTTCACTCAGGATGCAGACGCCAAGTCTAAAATTATGTCATGTCTATGGAAGTGCACCTACGCCTTTGGCTTGGACATCAAGATAGCAATGTCTTCACAGCTTCTCTTCTTAGCTACACAGAATACTTCACTGATATTTATAATATTAAAACCATAAGCATTGATTAGACCTGAAAAAAAAACATATGTGAAAGTGTGCAGAGCTTACCCCTTTGAGTAGCAGGCCTAGAGTAGGATAATTTGATGACTGTGAACTTGCCAATCCTATTGTGCATTGTGATAATGACTTTTTAAGAGTAGATCACACATTCTAGTAAAATGAACAGTGTATTGCTTCAGTACAGCCAAAAGTTTAATAATGTGTTTCTCTCTAGTTTTGGAACATGGCGGCCACTGATGTCCGTGTGCCCTCGAAGTTGTTTCCTGTCATCATTTAAATTGAAAGTGCAAGCACCTCAAGGAACAGATGATGACACAGGCGTCAACAGTGTGATGTTTAAGTGTTGTTACTCAATTGTATTGCTTGGCCAAGGTGGAATCCATGGACACTGGGGAGAATGGAGCCAGTCCTGCAAGAAGGGGATCTGTGGCATTCAGACCAAGGTGCAGCAAGACCAGGGCGCGCGAGATGATACCGGTCTGAATGATGCCCGTTTCTACTGCTGCGAAGATGTTTAACTCTAGACCATTCACAACACTCCATCATCTGTATTATCTCTGAAATTGTAGTCTCAATTAATCTATAAAAGATGTACAATGTCCTTTATTTACATATGACACCCCAGGCCCCCCCCCCCCCGCTATCAAAATTTAAAAAAAGATTTCAATGGTGCAGTGTTGAGGGTGTAAATTGTAATTGACTATACATAGACTCTAGACTAAGGCATGATACGGCATGGATTTAACATTTATCTCTTAAGAAGCAATGTCATAATAAATGATATTATTTAGTTGAAACCTAATTTATTCTTTGCTGTTTCTTCCTTTATTTTTTGTTAACAGGAAACACAATTTACCAATCTACTGTTACCTCGATCATACTGCTCTAATATGACTTCAATATTTCTTTATATTTAACCACATTTCCAAATTTAATGACATGGCCATCTCTTGTGAACCTCTCACCTTTGAAGGTCACTGCAATTAAGGGCAAATCAAGGGAAAATAAAACTGACTCCAGTCTAGACTAGGACAATGGAGGTGAGGGGCACACCTTAAACAGGCTGTATTAATGATCTGTTAATCTGTTAATTAAGCTTGCTAAGTTTCTAACTCAAGAACACAAATGAATGGGCATGAATAACAAATGTGGACACATTGTGTTACTATAGGTAAAGCAGAATATATCTCTTTCACAGATTGTAAGAAAAGTAAATCGCATTCAAATGGACAATGATCAGATGAATGTTCCCTCATCTGGTTGCAGCTAGACAAACATGCAAAGTACTGGTTCTTGCACATATTCTCATGTTTGGGCTCTTCTGCAAGCTGCTGCCTGGGTTGGGGCATGTATTACATGAAATACCTAAGAGAATGTAGTTTCTCACTGGACATGGCTCCAGCGTGCAGATATTCAAGTATGACTAGTCACATTTCTCTAAAGGAGGATTTTAGTTTGTCTTTTTTCTTCTGTAGACACCACCAGCTCAATATATTTTAACTATCAAATAGGTATATGTTAGCCTGAGTCTCTTGTGCTCAGTTAAGTTTAACTTTCAACAGATTTATGTCAGCCTGGGCTCTCTGAGCTCAGTATACCTCAACAAACATATGTCAGCCTCTTGTGGGAAGCACATTTCCACTTTCAACAGATTTATGTCGGCCTGCCCTCTTGTGTTCAGTACATTTTGAACTTCAACAAATGATGTCATCCTTGACATCTTGTACTCAGTAAATGTTAACCATGAAATGATTTAATATGCTAGCCAGCCTGTGCCGATGGTGTTCAGTGAATTTTATTTTTCAGCAGAATTATATATGCATCGTTTTGTAACCTTTAATAGATATCTGTCAATCTGGGACTCTTGTACTTAGTACATTTTAACCTTTGACAAATTATGTCAGCTTCTTTTGTTCAATAAAAATTGACAGATTTATGTCTGCCTGGCCCTATTGGGTTCAGTACGTTTTAGCCTTGAACAGTTTAGGTCTGCCTGTGCCCATTGTGTTCAGTGGATTTTAACTTTCACCAGATATATGTCAACCTGGGCCTCTTATAGTCAGTATTTTGCAATCTTCAACAGAATCGTGTCAGGCTGGGGTCACAGGAGATCAGTGAATGTTAACATTCTGAAGATGTAAGTCGCAATCAGTACACAATATTGTAGTTTGCAAAGACTTAAATATGTTAAAATTAGTAATTTTGTGATAGCATACACTCACTATCTGCCTCCATCTGACACCACATTGTGAACAGGTGAAGTGGGAGGGTGACAGCTGCCTACCAATAAAAGAAAATATACACATGATTCCCTAGCAAACGACAATTGGGTAATATAACATTAGTACAGTAAGTTACGGTGGAAACAAAATCTTGACGCAAAATCAAATGCGATTCTTCAGTCTTTTTAATTCTTTGTCTTGATCCTTCTTTAATGTAAGTTACTGTGACTGTTAGAAAGCCCAAACGCCAACACGTGTATATTTGTACATACAACTTTTTCAAGGCTACATACAGTCACTATCATAGTATACTAATCCATTTGCATTGCTCAAAGACACTGCGCCCGAGTCCCTCCACCAGGATACCTAATACTTCTTATGGTGACCGACATCCATATAGTTTGTTTGCCGTTTATGAATGCGGGCCCGTGGCTCTCATTAGGTAACGTGCATTGATGACCTTGTGGTTGTCATTTTTTATCAGAATACATGTCTCTGAAGTTTAAAGTGGGGAGTAGTTGGTCTCTTTCATGCACTTACCAACCTTGTGTTATTATGTTTTCTGCATATGTGCAGTTATTCTTTTTTTCAAATAGAAAAAATCCAGGGAAGTGATTGCAGACCCTTGATGCCCTGATGAATTTGCCGCAAAGATGAGAAGGCAATGAAACATGTTGGCCATTCCTGAATGTGGTTACATAACATGACCGTGTTTTCAGCCTTGGGATGACTCACGGAATGGAATAAAGCAATTGGAATCAGATACGTGAGCCAGATCTAATTTTATTTGTAAGACTTCACGGGTCTTTCCTTTTTCTCCCCCTTTTTTGGTTTTGGGCTGCCTAAAAAAACCTCCCTGTTTTCTCTTTCTTTGATTGGGACACATAATTATTTATACGAGAAAGATATCGATGATGAGAAAATCGTGAGCAAACTGGTGAGAACCTGCCAGCAGCTCCTCTGGTGTTGTGCACGTGAGATGCTTTCTCTTTTTTCACACCTTTTTTCTGTTTCTGTTTTCCACAGAAGTTGGTGGAATAATTTTTCACATGGTTGGTTGTTTTTCACTTTTGGAAATCTTTAAATATTATGTTTTATGGCACGAGGGATTTAATGATAGTTCATGATAAGAACTACTGCTGATGGTGTAATAGTTCTTCACATTACCCTTCTATTAATCCCATGTAATCAAAAGAAGTGCCTTAACATTACCAGGTCTTGTGTTTTGTATTATTGACTGAGTGGAGGGTGGCCTGGTATATTTTCCTTTTTTGAATATAAGCACTCCACCAAACCAGTTGTAAATGAAGTGGGAGATTGGGTTAGAGTTAAAAAGCCTGGTTTTGTATGCAAGGGTGAGAGCGCTTTCTTTGACGCTGAAGAAGTGGTAGAAGTGCTTCACAATGCTGTGAGACTTAAAAGTGGTGAGGTTTGGAATTTAAAAAGAGTTGCTATGGATCACCTTGGTAAGCTTTGTAAGAAATTGGGGGATAATCCTTACAAGTCAGATTGGTTGGAATATGATTTTAATGAAGTGTCCGTTTCTTCCTCTGGTTTGGCAGATGGCTCTAATGTGCAGCATCCTGTTGTGGTTCAGGAGGGGGATGGGGTGGTCTCGGAGGTTCCAAAGTTGGCTGGTCCTAGCTCTGGTGAGAACATTCCGTTTTCTGATCCTCCTGCTCTTAACCAGAGGGCGCCCCGTTCAAGGAAGGCTCCTCTCTGGCTTAGAGATTATGTGGTTAACAATGAGTGAGGTTGAGTTACAATGATAATATGTGCGGTTAATATTTCTTGTTATTCTTCTTGTCCTTAACCTTTTTGTATTTTGTTATTCCCTTGTATATATTATTTAATTATTGTTGTTTATATAAAGAGGGGGGAAGTGTTGTGTTGCTTGGTAACGAGTTACCTTGCATCCTTGTGATGATAGAATGTTTGGGTTGGAAAGTGATTCTGGTTCCACTGCGTGGGCGACCAGTATCGTGGTTGGAGTGGAGATGGATGTACCTAATTGATGCTCCTCAGTATTAAAGGAATCTACATGTAATCGTGCCTTTGTCTTCACTTCAGTCGTGTTTAAAGGGGTACTTATAAAAGTAAGGTCTGGAGATAGTACATGAACTTGAGAAAGGAGAGGTTGTGGTCTGCATTAATAGATATTATTGAGTTACTGAATGGGTATGTTAGAATAAGTTACGACTAGGCAGGAGTCGTACTGATGAAATAATGATCTGAAAAACGATAAGGAGATGCGTGCTAATTTTCGATGATAATGGTATATGGCACAATAGAATGATAATAAAGGATGGCATGCTACAAGTGACTGTGGAGGAGTCTATGAAGTGAATTTATTCGATGATTGGAATAGATATATCTGCAATAAGATTTTCACATGTCCGTGAAATATGGTGCAGTATTGCCTGATTTGAGCTCGTCTTTTTTTAAACATGAATTAATGTTGGCTTACGCAGATAAGGAAACATAGGTTGAACTTACGTCAGGTAGCCATATCTCAGCTTATCTTTTATAGTTGGCCACACGAATAGGGACAAAGAACAATGTTATTGAATACTCCCTTAGGAGCTTTACCCGCGCTGGAGGATCGTGTGGGTTGGAAGTATCACCACACGCTAAGTAGGTATTATTAACGGGAACCTCATGAGCCCCTGGGGACATTTAGTCTTAATATAATGAGAATTAGGGACATATTCTAATCAAGATGTCCATCTTGTTGTTCCTCTTACTTTGCAGTAAGTACTAAAAGAAGCCTACTAAGGTTTGTGTATTACTTACCCACTTTCAGTACACGTTTGGGTGGCAGGGCACTCACGTGTGATGTATTAAATTAGGGATAGGATTAGCACCGTGTGTTTACAGGTAGTGTGGTGAATAGTCACATTATAGTACTATCATCACACATAATACATGATGTCTTTTGTGAATTACTGCTAAAAACAACTACAACTAAAATGTTTGGAATACGTAGCATAAAAATCCATAAACGGCAAGCAAACTATATGGATGTCGGTCACCCTAAGAAGTATTAAGTATCACAATGGAGGGACTCGGGTGCAATGTCTTAGAGCAATGCAAATGTATTAGTATTCTATGAAAGTGACAGTGGTCTATTTTGTATGTAGCCTTGAAAAAAGTCGTATGTACAAATATATAGAGAAATGACGAAACACGTGTTGCGATTTGGGCTTTGGAACAGTCAAAGTATCTTACATTAAAGAAGGATCAAGACAAAGAATTAAAAAGACTGAAGAATTGCATTGATTTTGCATCAAGATTTCGTTTCCATAATAATTTACCGACCTACTGGTATATTATACAATTGTCGTGTGCTAGGTAATCTTGTGAATATTTGTGTTGCATCCGAGGCGGCAGGAATTAGGAGAGGTGGGTGGTTCTCTCCTCCTTTTAGCATCACAGAAATACTATCACCAAAATAAACAATCAGTGAATATTTCCAAGGGCGTCGTCCCTACAATCAATATCACTATCCTGTACTGTATACAATAAAATAAAATATTAAACTGAAGAACTGAATACTATTTAGGTAGGGTGGATGGGTTAAGACAGTTGTTTTGTTTACCAGTGCAAAACCACTTGCAGAATTCTCAAACATTGTATTTCTATTCATTAAAGAATTGGCTCTAAATAAGATTTTCATTTGAGGAAAACTACTCACAAGGGCAGGGATGGATGAGATGTGAGTAGTTTATCTCTGGAAGGTCTAAGGAGTTCGCACAATCCTACACCCGAAATGTTTGTGGTTAGTAGCAAACTTGTCTCAGACTCCCACCCACCCTGGAATAGGTTGGAAAGAGCACCAAGAAGCACAAATTACCAATGATAGTCATTGGTCACGGCATACAGTGCCCTATGTGCAACTTAATGCTAACTGCGATTGAACACACGTGAAATACACCAACTAAATCAACGATTTTACAATCTGATGAGATCCTTTAAGTACCAATCCACAATAGAAGTGTACTTTAAAAGCTCCCAGGGCCCCAGGGAGGCACTTAGACTCTCAGAATGAGTCAGTGAGATTCCAACTTTAGGGTCCAGTGTTCAGATCAAGTTGCCATTGGTCAGCAGGGCAGTTGTAGAAAAGGATTTCGTAGCTTGTTGTATCCCTGCCGCTTGAACACGAGGTCAGCTTTAAATCCCCTGGAGTTTAATTTTTATCCAGGGTGTAAGTGGAAGGAGGTCCAGTCCTTTAGGGCTCCTATCAGCTCTCAGATGACAGGTTGAGTCCTCTTCTGTTCTTTCTTAGATGTAGCAGTGTTCTGAAGTTTGTGCTTCAAGGTGCCACATTTATGTCTGTCGCTAGCTAATCGGAACCCCCTCCCCAATGGTGTAAAAGTTCCCAAGACCAACTCTAGAAACTTTGGGAATTTAAAAGATGGTGAAAGTCTTCAGCCACACTAAACATGGGCTTTGAGGGCTGGGAGTGTGTATGGGGAGCGAGCCATAGTAATCTGAGTGTCTTCCCACATCTAATACTAAAATCAAGTTTGAGGCAGTCATTGAACCTACACAGAGACAGATGTCTGGTAGGGCAATAGTAGAGTTCTTTAGCAATCAGATACGTGGTAGATAAAAATTGTCCGGTCATTGTGTTCACTTACTATCCAGTATGCATTGCTAAATACAAAGTTAAATGCAAAACCCAGAGAAGTCTGGAAGGGGAAAGCACAGCTCTTCGGAAACCGTACAGAGGATGCACAAGAATTGTTTTGGCATCATGTCCCCCATCTTTCAAGTGCACCCCAAGTGTTATATGTAAAAACAGCAGACCTGTTAGCAAGGATTTATCACTTTAGCTGGATTGACACTTTAGTGTCAAAAAGGATGACTAAAGCCCCCACCCTGCAAATTATGTGAGGTTTAGAGGAGCCATCTTCACCCCACAGGTCAGTCAAATATTTGTTCCTGGGAGGGATTTACCATCTATTCAAATGCTAATCATGGGCTGTCAGAAGTTGGAAAGCAAATGTCAAATAGTTCCAGGGACTTTGTGCAAAACAAATGCAGCTTTCTAAAACATAATTTTTCTTAATATTTACAACAATCCCACTTCATCATTGAATTGGATTTTTAATAACTATTCAAAATATTTGTTTCATTAGTTTTCTATTTAGCTTTATTCCTGAGATACCGTATTAGGATTTTAATCTGCATTATAAAACTAGGACTGCCACACTGAGTAGCATTTGGGTACTAGTCACCATAATGACATGTTACCATTAAGGCCTTATGATGTGGGGCGGTCAGATTCCTACCTGATACCACGGCGGTCCAGGGACTGACCCAACAGGCAGGTGGCAGTCAGACTGCTCAATTTGGAAATGCCCAACAGGCTGGTAGACAGAAACGTGTTCCATAATACTGTGACTTGTGCTGCGGACCTGGAAAAAGGCTGCAGCACAAGCTGCAGTGTTATTGAGCACTTTCTGCACATTCATGCACTGTGTGCCAGGCACCACATGGTGTCTGGCTCGCAGTGCATGAATATGCATGGGGGCACTACATGTGCCCCCAGGGCAACATTACAGTTACCCACGGGGGCCCTGCTTGTGACCCCCAAAGTCCCTTTCTAGCTGCCTTTTCATGGCTGTCAGAATTCCATAAAAAAGGCAGTTGGAAATGGACATCATAATCCTGATGGCAGTGCCTGAGCAGGCACCACCTCCATTCAGGATCACAAGTTCGATCGGTCTATCCACCCTACAAGAGATGACAGAGATAAAAGCCTATCAGAGGTTGGCACTGCAAACTGATCCCGATATGGCATGTGTGTCTCCATCAGAGAGTGAGACTGTTTGGGCACTACATGGCTGAAGTATGGGCAAAGATCCTAGAGTCCCCATAAGGAGCCTGTTCTAATAGAGGAATCATTGTGCCAAGCAACCCTCTATCATCAAAGTTCACCATCACAAAATCCCCACACGGGCTCTGCACCAATGAACCACTTTATTAATATGTTACTCCCTAGATTCCTTAGCCCCCTCAGTCACTGGAGGCAAATTCCTGAAGAAGAACACATAAAGAGAGTGTTATACCTGCTGCTCAGCCAGTGTGACTGTGGTGACAGAATGTCGGTGAGTGGAATGTTGATGAGTGTGTGAGTAGGTTGGTGGAAGGGCTGAGCAGAAGGAAGGTTGCTCCTGGTGGGGCTCTACACTGTAACATCTGATCCTGAAAAATCTTACATGGAAACTGCTTGGACCAGATCTTCTTTTATTCACTACATTTTGGCGATGATTCTGAATGCCGCCATCTTGAGGTTGAAGGATGCCACCAGCACCTAGTATTTATTGCTCTTCCGAAGCTGCCAGATGCTCCGGTCTTCTTCCTCAGTGCAGGAGGGTTTTTCTCACAGATGCTTGTCATTTGTCTTTGGAGAGCACACTGGATTCGGTGATTGCACGATGTTTCTTCACACCTGGGTCTGTTCTTCGCTGTGTGTCTCCATCCTTACCATCTGCTGGTCATCATCGAGGAGTTGCGGTATCCGATTCTCACCTTGATGTCACAAGTAGTTCAATTCAATTTCTGTTCGTTAATCACCACTGCCCGTGTCATATGGTTGTTTGGCACTTTGCCTGGTGAGCCTGTGTAAAGCTGGAGAGTGATGAGTAGTTTGATTTTCACAGTAGTTACTTTGTGACTACTTCATTACAACTGAGAACCTGTTGGGACATTTCTGCAGTGGAATCTGCTCTCCTCTTTGGGATATTTTCTTGTTCCTGCTACTGTGGAACATCTTGCAGATCTTACTTTTGTCAGTGTTCCAGTTCACTCGGGTGAGAGTTCGCTCACCGGAGGCTGCCACTTCTCCTTTCATGATGTCATATCTTATGTTAATATGTTATTTTGTCTTACAGTGGCTTTGTTAGTTTCTTTGATGTTTTGTTCTCAAAGCTTTAATGATTTATTGTAAGTTGTGCAGAGGTTTTGAGTGTTCTCTGTGTGCGTAGATTGTGTTCAGTGCTTGTTAATATCCTGTCATTATTTATTTTTGTGGTGTGCAGTGAGATCATCGGCTTAGAGCATTTCTGTTAGTGGGATGGTGCAGTTTTTACCACCCTCTTTTTTTTATTGTGTTGGTGTTTCCCACTTTGATGTGGTTATGGGTTGGTGTGGAATTACAACACATCTAAGTGCTGATTTTTGGAGTGTGAGTGTTTTCCTTCTGATTGCTGTTTCTTTTAAATTGTATTGTTGAAGACCCTTTATTACATGATTGAGTGTTGTTGTGCACCTTTACGTGCTTTGTTTATGCCGCAGGTTGTATGTGGAGTTGTGCTCCACACATACCACCCTTACTACGGGTAAGGGTGGAGGGCACTTTTTATGCCGTTAGTTTTCTGTGGAATGATTTTCCACATATTTGCAGTTCTTGTTAGAATGATTTTCTACTGTGCCTCTCGGTTGGTACCCATTGTATCTCTTTCTTGTTGGCCTGGCCAGCCAGATTGTTTTTGGTATCTGGGTTTGTTTGTGGTTTGTGGTGTGGTAGTGCATGGGTTTTGTTGTGGTAGAAAGGGAGATGGTGCATGAGAGAATTCTTCTTACAGCACTTGTGTTCCTTTTCCTAACTTCTTTTTTCTTTTCTTGTGCATGATATTTTCCACTTATTGTCTTCATGCTGATGTTCAGATCGTTGCTATGTTGCCTATTTGTGGCAATGATTCTAACATTATTCTGTTGCATGCTATTGTTCCTTCTTTTGCTTGCATCAGATTTCATTGTCATTCCATTTAGAGTCCTTTTGTAATTAATATAAAGGAGATGTGTTATATCTGCTGCTCGTCCACTGTGACTGTGTGGACAGAATGTTGGTGAGTGGAATGTTGATATGTGTGAGTCAGTTGGTGGATGGGCGAGCAGCAGGAAGGCTGCTACCGGTGGGGCTCTGCTTAACATCTTATCCTGAATAAATATACTTGATGAAACTACATGGATTGGACTATCTTTAATTCATTACAGAGAGGCATCAGGGGGATATATAGAACAAAAGGGCATGGGTTTACACATGTACCCCTTTGCAAAATAGAGCTATTCCTATTCCTACCCACTAGAGATTCTTTTGGCCCATAAACAGCTGGTGGAGGAACAGAGGGGTTATGCCTAAGCCTGTTGCCCTGAAACGTCTCGGGTTGAACTACAAGATACCGATTTCTCCACCAACAGAGTTTGGGGGGAGTTGTCTCATTCCCATTCACCTGTCGAAGGACATGGTGCTTTGCTTACTGAGTTGGGAGGGAACAAGTGAAGAAGATGCCATGACTGCGGAAAGGGGAAAAGAAGGGACACTAACATCCTGACTATTTTGATTAGGGAGTGCTTGCTCTATAGTGGTCCAACTGACCAAAATGGCATCAGACATAATTTTAATATGAGATTCCAATTTATCAGAAACAAGAGATAAAAGCTAAACCTACAGCAGAGAACTATCATTAGGAGCAACATCACTGTTAGGAAATACAGACCCCAAACCCTCCATATCAGTTGCCACTTTCAGCCCTCGTGACTGTGCTCCTCTCTAGCGAAGGCTTGCAGGATTACTCTTTTTGCACCTACAAGCAGGAGGGTCAAGTCAATGGAGAGCTCTGATGCCATGGAATGGATGTCAATGACAGTCTGTTGGGTCAAGTCCTCAGACTTTTGGAAAAAGACAATTTGTCCCAAATTCCCCTGTTTGCTCTTGGCAAAAATATTACTGTCTGTGGCTCACACAGTGCTTAATTTGAGATGATGGTTTCCGGTGCTTGTCAATGGCACTTAATTGCCAGCACCTGCCCTTATGACAGCTGCCGCATGATGGAGCTGTTTGTGTAATTTGAAGATGAGCAGAAAAACTGTTGCTTTTATATTCAATATTCATTCAAAACAACTAATACCTGTCACAAAAGGTATTCTTAAGGCTTTGACGGCCTCAAACAGTCTGAATTGTCACACTTGTAGCAGTGTGAAAGGTAGTAGTGTGTTACAAATTAAGCACTGGGCTCATGTATATCCTTCTGGTCTAGAGCTGGCCAAGTTCTTCCTCCACTGGGAGGATCTTAGCTGTAGGAGCCCCCGCCACTGATGTCAAATATGTCATAATGGTAGAATTCCTGGAATCGCCCCTTTGAAAGGACACCTCGGGCAGACTTACCCATGTTGTGGATTTATCACAGCAATATTTAGTCAGACCACCCCAGCCGTGAACATGCGCTACTGGGCGTGGCCCACATGCACCCTGCTCTGCAGAGTCAGGTGGAACTTTACAGCTCATGTGGAGCCTCCCCTTCTGGCTGCAACGGAGTGCAGGTTACTTCTGGGGCTTGAAGTCCCCAAGCCAAAAGGTCCAGAGGGGTTTTGACATTCTTACATACTCCACTACTTGGGTAATAGTGCAGCTTGGTTCAGTATATAAAATATGCCATACTTTGCATCTAGTAAAAGGAATAATGCAGATATCTGTATCAAACTAAGTTTCAGAAGTGTGCCAGATGTTGCCTGACATTAACAGCAGATAGCATGCCATGTGGTTCTATGACCAGAATAATTGGTCCCCCAAAGTGTAATAGCTCTTTCCATGGGGCTTTACTCCTAATAGCACTGTGCCGCTGTGAAATTACCACAAGGTAAAGGGGAATTACATGTGATTTTACCATTGCCTCACCATTGTGCAACTTTAAATTGGGGCCTATGCGTGTTTGCAAGTCTTAGACATATGACAGGTTTCTCTTTTCACATAATCCACGACCTACGTACAAGTATAGTTACAGCATATAAAAGTCTCATGCTTTACAGCTACTTAAGGAAAACATGCAAGTTTCTGTATCAAAATAAGTCTCAGCAGTTTGGCAGATGTTTGTGACAGTAACAGCTGAGATCATGTCATTAGAAACTTTCATGTCCATCTATTTTGAACTCACAATTTACAAATGAATTCCACAAGTGATAATAAGTGAGTTCAGAGAGTAAGCATGGATTCCCAAAGCATTACTTTTATTATGTATTACCTCTGGAAATTCTACAAAGCATCACTTGTATCCATCACTCACGGTTTCTGTACTGTGAGGACTATATTTACTAAGATTTTGCACCATGTTATCAATGCAAAATATTTTATGTGCTAGAAAATACCTTGAAAGTAATGCAAAGCAGTGCATAGTTCTGGTTTGCATTACCTATCAACAAGAGGGTGTTCCTTGTGGGGTGCATAGGCGTTCCCATGCAACCACCCAAGGTTTCTGACGCAGAACCTATTTACTGAAAAAAGTAGTCAGGGTTTCGAGGCAAAAATTAGTGGCCATTTCAAATAGGCGCCATCACAGAGAAATGCTTTTATTTCTCCTTTCTTTTCCATATTTACATGTGCGCTGCACTTTACAGCACACATATGAAGTGGGAAAGGTTTTAAAGTTAGTCTAGGAACACTATTTTGTACTGAATGGGTGTCCTTCTAGTAAAAAACCTATGCCAGACTATGGCGCACAAGTGTGTTTGTGGCGCAAGACAGCAAATGTCGGCGCTGAAGCTCGGGTGAGGGGAGAAGAGAGCCATATTTCTGTAACCTTGGTGCTCTCCTGCTCTCTCCTTCTCACACAACATAATGCAGCACTTTTGGCTGCTGCACAGCGCTGTGTGAGATTTTAGTAAACCTAAATGCCCAGACCACAAAACAGCTCTGACTGTCGCTATTGCATGTCCTTGGTAGTAAATTAAGGTAGTGCTTCCTGCAAACACGGTTTACAACTAGATTATGAAAACAGGGTTCTAGAGGTGTTACTGTGCAACAACAAATTTTGGGGCATTCTGAAAATGCAGGAATGTGCCGTATTCACAAGAATGTGGTGCGCCCCTGCATTTCCCCTAGGGCTCGCACTAAATCTAACTGCCTAGCACCAACGCAGACACCCTTGCACTATAGCGCAGAATGCAGCACACATAGAAATAGCAAAAATGAGGAGAAATGACCAGTTGTCCTCGTTTTGCCATGTTAAGACCAGGTTTTCCCTATCCTTAATTTTGGCGCTGCCTCCTATTTACATAAATATGGGGCAGTGTCAAAATCAATGGGTGTTTTGCGTGGAACGCCCACCACAACACTCACTGCACGCCCCTTGCACGCTAAGTGTAGTGTGAAAGGGAGAATTATTTACAAGGCAGCGTTAAGCCACGTTAAGAAGCTTAATGCCACCTTGTAAATAAGACGAAGAGTTTATTGCCACAGGAACATCACTAAAAGTGACATTACTGTGGTGAAAAGAGGTTGTGAATATGCCCCTTTGGGTTTATTTACCACATGAAATTTTGATCTGATGGTAATGTGTTTTGATATTTGTTGTGCTGCGGTGTTTCTGTACCGCATTATTTCAATGTGATTTTATTGTGTTGTACAGCAGAAGCAGACAGTTCTTTTTTGACTGTTTTGATATGATGTGGCCTGTTTTGTTTTAATTGTACTGGTATGCTGATGTGTATGTTGTAGGATCTTATGTTTAGTTGTTTACGTTAGATATGTCAACAAATGCTTGAATGTTTTTGGGATAAGCAACCACTTACTACTGTCTAATGTGGTAAAATATCACTTCTTCAGCTTATCAACCAGTTTCAAGACTAGTCAGACCAAAACTGTGTCAGAGACTGTCTAAACGTAGCTTTCCCAGTTTTCTCTTCATGAGGTACTGTTCTGAGTTTGAAGCTGTACTGCGACTGTCGAGGAAGGCTCCAATTGGCTGATAAGAGTACATAGCTGGTTCAGTGACTTTAAGACTGTCAAAGGTATTGGGTCAGCATCGGACTGGGACATAAATTAGGCTCTGGCACCAAAGTGGCCCCTTTTAGTGCAATCTAAAAAAGTGGCCCATGTCCGGAATGGGGACAGTTTTAAACGTGTAAAGATGCCCTATATAAGTGTTCTGCAAGGTGTGGAAGACTGCAGGCACTGTTTGTTTTAATGTCAGGGAAATTACCAGTAAAAACTATTCCAATAGACCATGAAACAGACCATGAAACAGCCAGAAAACAGGCCAACAAACTGACCTGTGAGACCAGCCCATCTGGCACAGCCTGATTGCCCAATAGGTCAATCAAAGCCTGAGTTGGGTAACTCAGCATGATGCTATGTCAGTTGGCTAATATTTAAAAACATATATATAATTCTTTCAAATTAATGTTTAAATATGTACCAACTGTTCCTTACAACCTATGCAGCACATCGAAGTTGCAAATTGTCAGTTTTTAAATGATTGTATATGTGCAGGAAAGAACACCTTTCTGCACATAAACAATCATTCATGGCGATTTGCACAATGCAGCACACATAGAAACAGCAAAAACGAGAAGAAATAAAGCATTTCTTCTTGTTTCACCATGTTAAGACCAGGTTTTCCCCAGTCTTAATTTTGGCTCTCTCCATATTTACGCCACACTTGTAAATATGGTGCAGCATCAAACTCAATGGGCCTGATTCACAGAACTAACTTAAGACAAAATCCTAAACTTACTACTTTTGGTATTCACAGAAGGCATTTAGTAGAAGTAAAGTTAGGATTTTGTCTTAAGTCTGTCTTAAGTTTCTCAAGTCTGTCTTAAGTCTGTCTTAAGTTTCTCAAGTGTGTCTTAAGTCTGTCTTAAGTTTCTCAAGTGTGGCTTAAGTCTGTCTTAAGTCTGTCTTAAGTTTCTCAAATGTGTCTTAAGTCTGTCTTAAGTGTGTCTTAAGTTTCTCAAGTGTGTCTTAAGTCTGTCTTAAGTCTGTCTTAAGTTTCTCAAGTGTGTCTTAAGTCTGTCTTAAGTCTGTCTTAAGTTTCTCAAGTGTGTCCTACTACTTTTGGTATTCACAGAAGGTATTTAGTAGTAATAAGTTAGGATTTTGTCTTAAGTTTGACTTAAGACAGACTTAAGACAGATTTAAGACAGACTTAAGACAGACTTAAGACAAAATCCTAACTTTACTACAACTAAATGCCTTCTGTGAATACCAAAAGTGGTAAGTTTAGGATTTTGTCTTAAGTTAGTTCTGTGAATCCGGCCCAATGGGTGTTGCGGTGGAACACCCACCCCAAGACCTATTGCCCACCCCTTTCATGCTAAGGGGTCGATTCCGATCAGGGTGGGACAGCCCTCCGAGAGCTGTTCGTAGCCTCACCTTGCGACCGACACATCCCGGGAGCCTGTCTGTCCGGGCAATGAAGTACGATGCGCATAACTGACACAATTCCGTCCAACACGTAGGCTGTGAGTCCAGCAGCATTTCCCATAGGAGCTGTACCTCCGAACCCCGATTCGAGTCGCCCGGAAGCAGTTCCTACAGCAGTTTCCGGCCGGACAAGTACGATGCGCAAATCATACGCACCGGACGGGTCGCCACTAGCAGCACGTCACAGCATCCGGGAGAGCTGCATATCAGGTCCGATTCGCGCCACAACACAATCTACGGCTACGAGACAGACCAATTCTCAATGTGTACGTGATGGAGCAACGAGCAGCAAGTACGAGACAAACCAACGATGAATCCCATCGTGCAGGTCATCCCAGTACTGTACATCTATAACCGGATCAGGAACAGACGCGCACACCGCAGACGGTCAGTCAGACACGCCCACAAATAAAGATCATGAACATGCAAAATGCTACATACACATGGGGGGTCAAATACCTTACACCAGCAACAGCAAATCCACAGGGGTAGCATGATCCCCACTACCAGCAGTGACCACACCTAGGGGCGGTGCCCATCACCACTCCCCTCCCCCCACATAGGGGCTGCATGCCCTGCACCACTACCCTCCCCACTCATAGGGAGGAGTATGCCCTGCACCACTACCCTCCCCACTCATAGGGGGATGTATGTCCTGTACCACTACCCTTCCCACTCGTAGGGGGATGTATGCCCTGCACCACTACCCTCCCCACTCATAGGGGATGTATGCCCTGCACCACTCCCCACAACTCATAGGGGGATGTGTGTCCTGCACCACTACCCTCCCCACTCATAGGGGGCTGTAAGCCCTGCACCACTACCCTCCCCACTCATTGAGGGCTGTATGGCCTGCACCACTACCCTCCCTACTCATAGGGGGCTGTATGCTCATCACCACTCCCCTCCCACCACATAGGGGCTGTATGGCCTGCACCACTACCCTCCCCACTCATAGGGGGGTGTATGCCCTGCACCACTACCCTCCCCACTCATAGGGGGATGTATGTCCTGTACCATTACCCTTCCACTCGTAGGGGGATGTATGTAGGCCTGGGCGGTAAATTCCGTTCCGCTTGCGAAATTTGCGGAATTTGCGTAATTTCGCGTTCCGCGGAGAACACGAAATTGCTAAAAAGTCTGCTTTCCGCGATTTCGCGAAATTTTTGCTTGTTCGCGTTCTCAAAATGCGTGTTCGCGAGATATTTCACCCCGAGCACGCAAACAGCAATTGTGAACAGGAAAAAAGCATCGCGAACAAGCAATTCCGCGTGTTCGCGGAATTTCTGCGTGTTCGCGGAGATTTTTTACCGTTTCGCGGAGATTTGCGTAACGCAATTCCGCAAATTCCGCCCACCCCTAGATGTATGCCCTGCACCACTACCCTCCCCACTCATAGGGGAATGTATGCCCTGCACCACTCCCCAGAACTCATAGGGGGATGTGTGTCCTGCACCACTACCCTCCCCACTCATAGGGGGCTGTATGCCCTGCACCACTACCCTCCCCACTCATAGGGGGCTGTATGCCCTGCACCACTACCCTCCCCACTCATAGGAGGATGTATGCCCTGCACCACTACCCTCCCCACTCATAGGGGGATGTATGCCCTGCGCCACTACCCTCCCCACTCATAGGGGGATGTATGCCCTGCACCACTCCCCACAACTCATAGGGGGCTGTATCACCAGACCAGCATTTGTTACTACTGCACCCAACACAACAACCAATGTTTTGGCAATGTGGTGGTTGTGCCACTTACAAACAAAGACATGAGAGGCAAAGAATGCTGTGTATCACAAGAACTCCCTCTGCCATGTGCAGACAAGCATTGGCCATGACCCCTAACAATGCCAACAGTGTAAAATTAGACTGTGTGAACAGGGAGCATCAAGATGCATACACAAATCTCTACAAACAGACACACAAACTGCGGAATCCTGTGGAGACTGTCGATGTTAGGTGACAAAGTCACATACCATGGCAGCAATGGGACATACCAAACATGATCAATGTGCAGGATGATGACCTACAAGATGCTTGGACAATAGGGACAATCACACAAACAACATCCCCCCCAATGGAACGCTGAAGCCACATCAATGCAGAGGCACAGATGCACAAACACAGACAGGCAGCCACACACTCCATGTCATACATAACATGTGCGTGTGTCACAGTGTCCCCAGGCTACTGCACAATGGTGGGCTGAACTACAACGGCACACATGTATTCACTGTGCCATACAAAAGTACGTCTTTGACTGGGCACACCTGGGGGGGCAAGCAGGCATTGTCGGGTAAGTGGGATCACAAAGGATTCATGTGACACAAGGTGGGTGGAACAGCTACCAACACAGCAAGAGACAGACCCAACCCAACACTACCCTCTAGTCCCCTATATCTGTGGTGACATTAGCCTGTACGCCAATCCCACTGTGATGATAAAGCTAGGTTTTCCCCATACTGTGTAGCACAGTCAGATGTGCGTCCTGGGTCATGTGTCCGGGACCACAAACTCACATCACACCTCCATAAACACAAACAACTGGCCATGGCTTGCAAACAATGGGCAAAATTTAGTTATGGGCCTAAACATGAAATAACTCCCATTTTACCAACATCAACACCAAGCACCTTGATCTGCAACAATGTGCATCAGCTAGGCACACAGGGACCGGTGATATTGCTCATGCACACATGACAATCCCAGGGGTGGTGGGGAGATCAAAGGTACCCACAAATCCTCACACATGGGCTGACAACAACACCTGTGAAGGTCTGCCACACTGCACAGCATGCGGCAAATCGACATTGCGTAAAAACTACACAATTCATTCCGAACCCTGCCAGACACCTACACCAATGTTGAACCACAGGAGAGCCACAACGCACAAATATCAACACCTTCCAACATAGTACCAATGACCCTGATGATGGGGAATAGTCACACACACACACACACAAGTGAGCTTGTCAGTGACAGATACCACATAGGGAAAACAACATGATGTTGTGAAACATAAGTGCCAATGGTAATCCAGAATGTGTCCCATGCGCGTTGGACAACAACCCTGGAATTTACTAATGAAACAGCCAGGGATGACAGCCTAATTACCAGTAGTGTGTCATGCACCTACATCCCAGAAAAGGCAGGGCAAAGAAGCTACATGAACACAGACCAAGTTAGCAAGTCCACAAAACAGGTTACATCTGTTTGGAACACAGGCTGTGTCCAGAAAAGGGAAGTGAACACACACAGACATGCTCACACAACACACACCATGTGCCCAGGCAATGTCATGGAACGACACAATGCGATAACAAAGGGGGTGATGGCAGAGCGCTTGAGCAAATCAAACACTCACCCCCAGTCAACTGATCTGGTTTTAATCCATCATCATTCTTTAGCTCACTCCACCACCCCAGTTCGGACATGGCCATATGCAAATCAGTCTGACCCTGTGCCTCATGGGAACAGTCCAGCCCGAACTGCCAAGCCATGTCTTCCCTGGACCGGAAAGAAGCATCCTGGGACCGGTTTCGGGTTCATAACCCTCATCAGCTAGGATATCTTGAAACCAGTGGCAAAGTGAGCAAGGGACCCACGTCTGGGCATACCCTGCCAACCTAGGGTGAACAAAGCGATACCTAAGGGGATGATGGACGGAGCGCTTGAGCAAATCAAACAGTCACCCCCAGTCAACTGATCTGGGTTTAATCCATCATCATTCTTTAGCTCACTCCACCGCCCCAGTTCAGACATGGCCATATGCAAATCAGTCTGACTTTGTGCCTCATGGGAACAATTCAGCCCGAACTGCCAAGCGATGTCTTCCCTGGACCTGAAAGAAGCATCCTGGGAACGGTTTCAGGTTCATAACCCTAATCAGCAAGGATATCTTGAATCCAGTGACAAAGTGAGCAAGGGACCCACGTCTGGGCATACCCTGCCAACTTAGGGCCAACAAAGCGATACCAAAGGGGATGATGGACGGAGCGCTTGAGCAAATCAAACACTCACCCCCAGTAAAATGATCTGGGTTTAATCCATCATCATTCTTTAGCTCACTCCACCGCCCCAGTTCAGACATGGCCATATGCAAATCAGTCTGACTTTGTGCCTCATGGGAACAGTTCAGCCCGAACTGCCAAGCCATGTCTTCCCTGGACCTGAAAGAAGCATCCTGGGACCGGTTTCAGGTTCATAACCCTCATCAGCAAGGATATCTTGAATCCAGTGGCAAAGTGAGCCAGGGACCCACGTCTGGGAATACCCTGCCAACTTAGGGCCAACAAAGCGATACCAAAGGGGATGATGGACGGAGTGCTTGAGCAAATCAAACACTCACGTGGGTGCCGTGCTCTCCATGCCACTGGAATCAAGCTATCCTGGCTGACGAGGGGTGAAACCCCAAAACCGGTCCTAGGATGCTTGTTTCCAGTCCAGGGAGGACCTGGCTTGGCAGTTCGGGCTGGACTGTACCCATAAGGCACAGGGTAAAGACTGATTTCCATATGGCTGGGTTCAAACTGGAACTGCATGGTGAGCAAAAATACGATGAATTTAGGCCCAGATCTCTGTACTGGGGTGAATGTATGACATTGTTCTGCATTCTCTCCATCAATTGCTGTTTTTTGCATTTGTCACCCTGAGTGGGAAGGGTATGCCCAGACGTGGGTCCCGTGTTCTCTATGCCACTGGAATCAAGCTATCCTGGTTGAAGAGGGGTGAAACCCTGAAACCGGTCCTAGAATGCTTGTTTCCAGTCCAGGGAGGACCTGGCTTGGCAGTTCGGGCTGGACTGTATCCATGAGGCACAGGGTCAAGACTGATTTGCATATGGCTGGGTTCAAACTGGAACGGCATGGTGAGCAAAAAAACAATGGATTTAGGCCCAGATGTCTGTACTGGGGTGAATGTATGACATTGTTCTACATTCTGTCCATCAACTGTTGTTTTTGAAAATGGAATGACACAATGCCATGATGGGACTGCACTCCTGGGGAAGGTCATCTGTGCCACATTTTGTTTGTGTAGGCTCCTGTCATGCCAGCACAAGACTTGCCCAGTGATCCAACTATTACAACTCAAGAAAAGCAATGGTCACAGAAGCTTGTGTACGGGAGTCCTCCCTCAGTCATCTGCACATATGCAATACACATGTAGACCAAGTTGGACAGATGACACAGATGACTAGTGTAACATGGATGCACAAACATGCCTATCTAGTGAAGATTGTCCAAGTCAGGGAATCTTTCCATGTGCCCAAATGTAAGCACAACTTATGTGCAACAGTGTATGCCAAAGATGTCAAGTAGCAAACCCAAAGATAAAATCCTGGTCACAACATTTTGCCATCATTACACCCTGAAATTGCAGCTAAGGATGTCATGGATAAATTGCAGAAAAGTACAAAAATCCCATAGACCACATGGAGTATATCACATCAACAACTCATTCTGTTATACCTTTACAACACCTGTACAACAGCAAGTCCATGACATTCATCATCAGCATCATGTACATTTGAAGCAACACCACTGGATGACAAAAATTGGCTTTATTAAGCACATAACTCATTGAAAATGTTAAGTCCACAATGTCAAAAGACCAATGGCCAGTCCATGTTAGGAGTCCCCCCAGGGTGAAATGTGACAAGTTGTCACCCATTGCTTTCCTGCACTACTACGGGCAGGGGACATCTCCCCTTGGAGGGGCATACACAGGGGAAGGCCAGGCACCGCAGGGACAGGATCAGGGGACAGCAGAATGGGGCAGGGGAAGGCTGGTGGGTGCAGGAGTGTCACTGGCAACTGCAGCAGAGGCGTCTGACTTTTGGCTCTGTCACCACTGCAGGTCCCAAGTTCAATGAGGTGTGTGCTGACATCAATGCAGGGCCCAAGTCAGACGGTGTTGTTACCGGCACCACTGCAGTGGGCAGGTCAGATGGTTGGGACGGGGCCTCCACTGCAGTGCAAAACTCCAAGGGAGTGTATTGGGGCTCAGGTGAGGTTGGCAGGACAGAGGGGGGGCACAGTCCCCACATCAATGGCAGGAACAGGCTGAGCATGTGAAGTGGTGGTGGACATGCATATGGTAGGAGGGGATGGCC
This sequence comes from Triturus cristatus, assembly GCF_964204655.1. NCBI lineage: Eukaryota > Metazoa > Chordata > Amphibia > Caudata > Salamandridae > Triturus > Triturus cristatus. The sequence continues at coordinate 1,820,350,312 of NC_140590.1, read as the reverse complement.
TAATCATTTTGGGGATGCGGTATTGGTGTGTGGGGAAACCAGGGGCATGGTGTGGTGGGAGACCTGTGGAGTGCTGGCATGGGGCTGCAGGAAGGAGAATCTGTCTTTGACCTGCGTAAATGGGGGTGTCTTGCTCTTCCTGCTCCAGGGGGACTTGTGGATGGGGCCTCAGTGTCCAGGCACCTATGGGAGGGTGCCTGTGTGGCAGGGGAACTCCCCCCTGTGCGTGGTGACTTCCTCTTCCCCTTGTGTATCTGAGCAGATGGATCGGCGGGGGAATAGGCAAAGGTCACAGAGGAAGAGCTGCTTGGAAAGGGGGGTTGCAAGTGAGGCAGGGGAAGTGCTTTTGGAGGGAGAGGCATCTGACATCTGTGGAGTGCTCGTGGATGTCTGTTTGTGCATCTGAGACCCATCCCCTGTGTGTGTGCCATCAGTCCCTGGAGTGTGCGTGCCTGTGGATTTTGTTTTGGACTTGCGTGATTGTGTGTTGCCTGGGTCTGTTGTGGTGCGTGCTGGTGTCGGCGTGTGTGCGTTGGTCAGGTAGGGTAGTGAGGACTGTGGGTGGTGCAGAGGTAGGAGGGGTGAGGGACTGTTGGAGGAGGGACCCTGCTGCTGTCTGTGTGGAGGCCATGGACTGAATGGTCCGATGTAGGGCAGACAGGTTGGATGAGACTCCCTCCATGAAGGACACCAGTTGAGTCAACAGAGTGGTGTGGGAATGGAGGACACTCAGCATCTCTGTCTGCCCTACATGGAGCTGCTTCAGTAAGTCCACAGACTCTACACTGAGAGCAGCAGGGGAGACAGGGGCAGTGGGTGCGGTGCCTGGACCAAAGGAAACATGTTCCCTCACATGGGGGCATCCACAGACATCTGGGATAGCGGCAGATGGGAGGATGGAGATGGTGGTGGAGACAGACTCGCTAGGTGTTGTCTGGGGTCTGCTGACACCCGCCTCCACAAGGGAGTCCTCACTGGAGATGCTGTGTTCCTCAGCAGAGGAGTTTGTAGCTGAGGTCTCCTCTGTGTGGTTCCCCTCACCCTCTGTGCCACTGGGTCCCTCCAACTCCTCTGAAGCTGTCCCAGTCAGGCTCTGCAGCTCCTCTTGGTCCATGTTGCTTTCTCCTCTAGTAACCGTCAATGTGTCTGCAATCAATCGGGATAAACAGATCCACATCAGTCACCTGTTTCACCTGACACATCACACTCAGTACAGCACATCACAGAGTACAGCTTTGCATCTAGTGCCAGATATTGCGAACAGTGGAGACATCATTTGGAAATGACACCTGTCAGTCTGCAAGTCGACCATGCCCCTCAGATCCTGCCCCTCCATGGACCCATCTGCCTGGGACATGTTGTCTGCCACTTCTCATATGTGTGCACATGCACCACATAGACATATCTCTGAACTGCAGGACTTGTGATTTAAATCTGCCTGGACCAACACATGCCATCTCCTGCCACTGACTCAGTATATGTGTCATGAGGAGGGATGGCAAAAATCATTGTCAGTAAAATGGATATGCTTCACTCAAAAGACACCATAATGTGAACATGTCTTGATGGTCAATACCACAATAGAGTGCATGCTGTACAACTGACATCATTGCGGGATGCACATCAGCAAGTGGGATACCATGCTACAGCCCAGAATGGCTAAGCAGCCAGCACTGGCTTTAGTATCAGGGGTAGTGCTTCCAAAATTAAACACTCTGCACTGTGTCACAACCATTAACATGTACGAGAATGTAATTCCTGCAGATGTCAAGTGCACAGGGACACCCAATGCTAACCACATCTTCTGGCATCTGACGATCACACGTAATAAAAATGCAACAGATGACTGACTGCAAGCACCAATCTGTAAGCATGATGACATCACAGCATGATGGCGATGAATTGAGACTGCCTGGACTGTGATGTACTATACAACATAATGCACCATCAAGTGATTCGACACCTATGCATGAACCCATTGCGATGATCCATTTCCCACACCTCAGGTAGCTGCACAAACCAAAATGACCAACACAACAGGAATCTAAGAGGCTAGGCCACCTCACAATGACACCGATGCAGACCCCATAAAGCACACTTCACAATGTACTAATGTTAGGCTGACACACAGGAGTAAAAGAACAAAGTGTACTTCATGTCCCGAGTATACCTGTCCAGGAACATGTGCAACATGGGATTACCCTGGACACCAGGCATGTGTCCATGCATGTGTGAAACACATTATGTACATTTTTCTGAGGCCCATATATTCTAGTTGCTGCTACATGGCTGTGTGGCAATTACCCCTGGGCCATATGGTGTGCCAAAACATCAATTGGGACACATATAAAATGCCCACACAGAGTACATGTCTTTTTTTCAGGCAATGTGCAGATACATGGAAATCATGTGCCTCACTCATGAAGACAAAACAATGCACCGGTCACAGATGCTGTTCATAACGTTAAGTTTGTACAACAGCAGGGACACACAACCCAAGTTACACAAGTCACAGCCTGGAAGGGGCACACCTGTGTATCAGCTGAGGATGGGACATGACGTAGTTTTGCCACATGACTCCTGAACAAGCAGACAGGAGATCTGTGGAAGTGTAACCATGATGTGGGCGTGAAAAGAGCATGTGATCCATTGGACACAGAGAATGCATGCACTCACCCCCTCCTTGCTGCTGTTTGGCCTTTAACTGCCCATCCAGGTAAGGGAAGACCACCGCCAGAATCCTGAGCATGTGGGGGTCAGTGTCCATCGTCCGCCCCTTCTGCGAGGAGGCGACAGCTTCAGCTGGACTCTGGCAATCCTCCGGGTCCAGCCACAAAGGTCCTGCCTCCTCTTCTGGCAGTTGCGGATGCGGCGTCTGTGGCCCCCTGCAGCACGAACAGCCCGGGCAATGGTCAGCCAGATCTCCTGCTTCTGGTGGGCATCCACCTGTGAGGATGACAAGGGTAGAAAAAGTACTTTACCACACAAGCCACATGTTTGTGCATCACACATTTGGATATACTTGTCTTTCTCACAAGGGAGTATGATGGACACAGGTAGTGCAGATATGGTGATTGACAGTTGTCTTGATTTTTCAACAGAGAAATTTGCCCGAGTATTACAACCGTGTGAAAATGCACTTTTCATGCACAGTAACTGTCCCCTACCGGGACCTACACACCGTGGGGTTATTAACTACTCAGTGAGCATGCTAGACACAGTTAAACACAATTTCATTGGTGCCAGTCAGACAACATACACAATGAATAAGGGATGTGGAGTGCACACTCACCTGCTTCCCTGGTGTCCCATAGGCCTGGGCGTAGTTCGCGAAGTAGCACTTCGCGAAGCTACGCAAAGTGAAGTTTGCACTACGCGAGCTACGCGTAGCACTTCGCGAACTGCGTAGTACCTTGTTCGCACTGTGCCAGATGTCGTTTTCAATGATTGCACAGTGCGGACAAGCAACCGGCACTGTGCAATCATTGAAAATGGCATCTTGCACAGTGCAAGCTGTAGTTTTCTGCTGCTCGAGTAGATTTTTACTCGAGCTTCAGCTTTCTCAACGCGAACTGGTAGTTTCTCATCGCGAGCGGTCGCGAGCATACGAGACCATTCGCAATGAGAAACCTGACCTCCTCGCGTTGGGAATCTCGCCGGGGAGTTTATTTTCCATGCTCGCGATCGCCAACTTGAAGTTGCTGATCGCGAACAAGGAAAAAGTCTCGCCGGGATGTCATTTTGCTTGCTCGCGGTCGCCAACTTGAAGTTGAGGACCGCGAGCAAGCAAAAAACTGACCGCAGCACTACGCAACACTACGCTACGCGTGTTTGCACTGTGCTATGTGCAGTTCGCGTAGTGCGAAGTAGCGCGAACTTCGCAAACTACGCGGGCGTAGCGTAGTGCTTCGCCCAGGCTTAGTCCCATACAGCTTGCTGTACTATGGAAGGAGGCTGTCCAGCAGGGCCTTGTTCTCCTCCTCTGTGAAGGCTGGGGCCCTCTCCACAGTACGGGCCATTCTTGGAGCCAGAGGATGCAGAGACAGCAGCAGTGGTAGCAGAAATGTCAATCTGGAGCATGTAGTGCAGGCAAGTGAGCTCACAGGTGAACAGACAGACTTATATCTGTGCTGCAGAGGCAGATTCAGTCCCATGTGTCAAAAGCGATAGGTCCGACACGTTTGCATCCTATGAATCTGGCCAATCCATCGCATTGCATGCCTCGTGCACGCCTTCCGCATCATTTGAAATATTCAAAAGCATTGCAATGACGAGTCTGAAACATTGTTGCAGGCAGCCAAAGGATTTTCCAGAAACCGATTTGTACCAGGCTCAAATCCGCATCTGTCCCTATTCAAGACATTGTGCAAGGAGTGCTTGCAAGGCATGCGTGCGGCTTGGTCCACCCGCGTCAGTCGACATTGGTGACATTGTGCAAGGCATGCATGCAAGGCGTGCATGTAGCTTGGTCAGTCCACATTGGTGACATTGTGAAAGGCGTGCGTCCAAGGCATGCGTGTGGATCGGGCAACCCGCGTCAGTCCACATTGGTGACATTGTGTAAGGTGTGCGTGCAAGGCGTGTGTGCGGCTCGGTCCACCTGCATCAGTCCACATTGGTGACATTGTGCAAGGCGTGCGTGCGGCTCGGTCCACCCGCGTCAGTCCACATTGGTGACATTGTGCAAGGCGTGCGTGCAAGGCGTGCGTGCGGTTCGGTCTCCCCGTATCAGTCCACATTGGAGACATTTTGCAAGGCGTGTGTGCAAGGTGTGTGTGCGGATCAGTCCACCCGCATTGGTCCACATTGTTAACATAGTGCAAGGCATGCGTGCAAGGCGTGCGTGCGGCTCGGTCCACCCGCATCAGTCCACATTGGTGACATTGTGTAAGGCATGCGTGTGGAGAGGTCCACCCACGTCAGTCTACATTGGTGACATTGTGCAAGGCATGCATGCAAGGTGTGCGTGCTGCTCGGTCCACCCGCGTCAGTCCACATTGGTGACATTGTACAAGGCATGCGTGCGGCTCCTTCCCTAGGTGCTCAATGCATCTTTCACATTGGTCACCTTCGTCAGTCGCCATAGAAGTAACTGTTTAAGGCGTGCAACACACCATAGCTTGCCATTGACCCAAGGGCAAAACAACAATACACTCTGTGACACAGTAACTCAAAATGCATGTCAGGCTGCATTACCTGTGTATGTGGGTAAACATGTGAAGTTGTATGTTTCACTTCGTGGCACCCAATCCCAGGCAGGGCAGGTTGTCATGGGGACAGATCCAATTATTGGCTGGGCACAGAACCACTTTTTGACGACAGTACATTTCAGTGCATGAGCCATGTACACAGTTCCTGGTGTACACTGTGTATTTCATGTGACATACACCCTGACTCTTCAGTGGAATGGTAGGTGCCTCACAGGGTGTCACAGTGCCACATATGTGATGTTCATCCACAGTATGTGTGCATTGCCATGCAGAGATGACTCAATGTCAAATGTTCACAACATCCCAGTCTCTTGTCAATGTGAGTAGTTATTGCGTCTATGTGTCACAGCCATCCATATGTGAGCTGGCATGAAATCAGGGGGCACTTCATGTGTGTCATGTGTGCGTTGTGTTGTGCACATGGTATGCCAAATCATGATGGTGTCCATGTTGTGACACAAGGTCCCTTGTCTGTCTGTCAGGAACCTGTGATGTGGGGTAGACATCTGTCCTCACTAGTCACTGTGGTGTGTGTCTGGTATGTGACACTCGTACTGATGTACTGTGACAGGGCGCATTGATTGCTCACAGCACAACAGGCACCTTGTTGTGTGGCTCTGTAGAGCTGAGATGTCAGATGATGGGTATGTATCTTATATGTGTGTCCATACCCAACAGCACACACATCATGTTCTTGTTTACTGTAATGTGGTATCATGTGCTATTTTTCATGTACACTGGCACATGGATAGGGGAATGACAAACTGTCTTTGCTCTCCTATGTACTGCAGGAGACCAAATGTCCACAGACCGTTCCCAGACCTGGAGACCATGGTTGAACGTGACTGCATGCGATGGTACCACTTCACCAGGCCACTGATCGAAACATTGGCGGAGCAGTTGGCTCCATATCTGTAACCTGGCCAGACATACCCTACAGCGCTGACCCCCAAGGTGAAGGTGATGGCTGCCCTACACTTTTTTGCCACAGGCACCTTCCAGCACACTGTTGCTACTGCTGGTCGGATGTCACAGACTATGTTCAGCCGTGTGCTTCGGGACGTGTTGGAGGCAATGTTGCATTTCCTGGACCAGTACATCCATTTCTCCAAAGCACAACAACTAGCTGACATCAAGGGGGACTTATATGCCCTGAGCAGGATGCCACGTGTCATTGGCTCCATCGATGGGACACATGTGGCTTTGGTACCACCGCAGGCACATGAGCAGATGTACCGGAACAGGAAGCATTTCCACTCTATAAATGCTCTTGTGGTTTGTTTTGCCAACATGACCATTTCCCATGTGTGTGCAAGGTTCCCGGGCTCAGCGCACGATGCCTACATTATGAGGAGTAGTCGCATCCCGACGATGATGGCACAGATGCAGTACAAGCATTCCTGGCTTGTCGGTGTGTACTGACTGCTTAGCATTGTGTGTATTTGCTAAAGTTGATTCGCACCCCATTTTCACGCTCAGCTAATGTGCAATTGTCTCCCTGTAGGTGACTCCGGATGCCCCAACATGCTGTGGTTGCTGACACCCCTCAGGAACCCTGTGACACCAGCGGAGATGCGCTGCAATGAGGCACATGGTCATACCAGGAGAGATTGAGCGGACATTTGGTGTCCTGAAAAGCAGATTCCGCTGACTGGACAAGACAGGAGGGGCCCTCCCATATGCACCTGCGAAGGTGTGCAGGATATTCATTGTGGGCTGCATTCTACACAACCTGGCAGTGCGGAAGCGGTTGCCTCTCATCCTGGATCACGATGACCAACCTCCGCCAGCCGTGGAGGATCCTGGTCTGGGGCATGATGCCAGTGATGATGAGGGTGATGGTGATGTTCTGAGCCAGCTGATCCAGAACTTCTTCTCATGAATGTCAGTATACAGGTATGTGTTTTCAAAGTATTGTGTCGGCATGACCTATGTTGGTGGTGCACTGGTGCTGATTGAGGGTGGCTGTATGCTACTTGTCAGTATGCTTGCTGTGATGTGTACTTTCTGGTAGTCTGTACTCCCAGTGTTTACCTGATTTTTAGACTGTGTCTGGATAGTTAGTGTTTTGTTTTGGGCATGTATATTGTTGTTGTTTGCTGTAAATATGTGTTTTTGATTGTGTTTTCTGTCTGTCCTTCACAGGGTACTTTGGATGCTGTGTGGTGCGGTCTGAACCACAAGACACAGATCCTTGTTTCAGAGTGCAAGTAATTGTTGTTCCAACCAATGAATGCCACACACCCCTGGACTTTCGTCGTTTACCACATGTTTAATTTTTGGTTCACTGTCATGTGAGGTTAACGTGAATCAGTTGTAGAATTCTCACAATGTGAATATTTAATAAAACAGCCCTTCACTTTGAGAGGTGCTCCATGTGTCCACACATCCTACAGTAATTCACATCCTGTACCTGTGGGCTGCTTGCCAATGACCCAGGATGGGTGTTGTGTGTGCATTCCACTGTATCTCCTGTTGACATCAGTGTTGACGATGAGTTGGGGCCCTGGTGAGTATGTGTTGTGTTGACCTAGTGGTGTGTCTCCCTCATATGTGTCACATTCACATGACTCACTTTACGGTGTTCGCATTGCTGTAATAGTTTGCATGCACAGTGTTCCTTAGCAGCTCACCATCGTCATGGCACAAAGCAAATAGGAATCACGACAAAGGCAAGTATTGTGTAATTGTGAATTTATTTACAAACATGTGTAAGGATGGTGAATGGATTTTGCAGTGCTGTACAATGTGATGGTAATCCAAAGTTCACAGGTGAGTTGGTAGTCTTGGTAATTGAAATGTCCAGAGTAGAATCCAGTCATTTGGTGCATTGCCACAACTTTGACCCTCCAATGTCTAGTGCGTGATTTTGATGTAGGTCGACAAGGTCAACTGGTTTGCACACAAAGGACGTTAACAGCAGCAGGTGTTGGGTGCCTGGGGGATATGCATGGCATCAGCGTCTCAATTGACCTTCTTCGGACGACCCCTCTTCTCTCTCGGGGGACCCTCATGTGCAGGCTGCTGCAGTGCTGAGGACTCTCCGCCAGAGTCCTCCTCCCTCCCTGTGGCTGTTGCGGATGTTGTGGCAACAGAAGTTGTGGGCGCACAGGGAGGTGTGGTCAGGTTGGTGCTGATCTGGCAGAGGCATGTCAGTATGTCCCTATGCACCGCTGTTAGTTCATCCAATTTGTCCCACTTGGACTACACCCGGGCCATGTGGGAGTCCAAGCGGGCATGATGGGCATCCTGCTGTTCCTTGAGTTCCTTGAGGATCCCCACGACCTGTCCAAACCCTCCGGTGCTCTCCTGGTACGCATCTATGATGCGTTCCAGGTGTGGCTCATCATGCAGTCCAGCCCCCTCTGCAGGCCAAGTCCTCTACCTGCCCACCGGCCTGACCCACATGGGCAGGCCCTGCCGTGGCTGGCCCAGCTGACACTGGGCCCCCTTCAGTGTTAGCGCCAGTGGTGTTGTCCCTTGCTTCCGAGGGGACCTGTGTACCTGGTCCGTTGTTGTTCTGGTGCCTGGGCCTGTCCATGTTGGCATGGGGACTCTGTCTGGTGTCCGATGTTGCAGGAGTGGTTGAGGGAGGTGCTGATGTTACTGCTGCTGGAGCTGCACGATGGCTCACGCCGGAGGGGCCAGGTCGGTCAAGGTCATCGTCCGAAGAGGACGCAGAGTGATCCACACCGAGGAGCTCAGGGTCCCCCAGAGTCTGGGACTGGGACTGTTCCTCAGGACCTGCTGTGTCCCCAGCATCACCTGTGTTTGGAGGAGACACACAATGTATGTTATGTTTCTACAGACCTCAATGTTTCACATACATGACATTTGACACTGAACATCATTATGAGGGTCCTAAGTTGTGACTGACACAGGTTGATATTGTTGGAGCACTTTGTAATGGCAACCTGGAGCATTTCGATGTGCACGTCAAGCTGTTTGCATGACCAGCTCATGTATTGATCAATTGTCTGTAGATGCCCATTGCCACTCAGGTCCCATTACATGCCTGACACTGCTGTATTGTCCCTATCCACATTTGTGCTTTAACATACATACTATTAAACTTGGGGTATGTTGCGAGGTTGGGGCATGTGTTGTGTGATTCTTTTATTTCCTCTGTGTATCACATTTGTGTACCTGTGCAACATGGTTGCATTACGGTATGCCTGAGATCTATTGTGAGATACTAATTAGTTGTCTGTGTTCCTAGTTCACATCTCTTTTCATACAAGTCATGGGGTTAGCATAGTTAATGAAGATGGTGCTGTGTTTTGTATGTGCTAACACCTTCTGTTTTGTCAAATTCATCAACAGTGAGAGGGATTGGGCACAGGTGCTCTCTTGCTTTTCAATGCTCATTACAGTGATGGGCAGAGGTGTGTGTTACAGTTCAGTTGCTGTGAGTTGCATGCCTCATCAGATGCAGTCCTGGTTAGTCATTGTGTTTGGGGTCTCCATGACAGTGAATGATGTGTTGTATGAATGATGCGTACAGCGCAGGCCGCTGTGGGATTGAACTGCATCTCACAACTGCACATTTTTTGGATAACACCATGCTACAGTGTCAGCTATGTGTGTGTCTATTCTAGTCACCGTCAGGTGTCTACTCTCAATGATGTATGGGTGACATTGTGTGTGCTTGTTGCTATGAAATATGTCTTCATCTCCCCAATTGTCATCTACAAGACACACCTTCACAGCAGGGTCAGGGGACACCCCAGGGACACTGCATCTCCAGGGGGTGGGAGTTCCAATGGCTGTGAGTGTAAATGTGTTTGAGTAGACCAGTGCACAGGTGTGACGTGCAGCCAATTCCTAGATCCGGACCATGTGTCAGCCATCTTGTCAAGGCATTTACTTTTGGAGTGACTGGTCCCAAGGGTGCACTTTGTTCTGGCTGAGAAGGTGTGTTTTGAGGCGGCCTTGATGGCATTTCGAGTCATTGCAGGACCTCCTTTACCCACAGAGGCCAGGTAATCCCCATGTGGCATGCTCCCATTGCAGGGAGTCACAATTAACGTCCAGGCTGTCAGGCAGTAGTGTCCTGTTAGTTTGAGCCCAAGTCCCAGCAGGGCCTTGTGCTCCCCCAGCGGAGCCCATTGTCAGGGTTCTTGGTAGAGACTTTTCACTGACTCTCTTGTGGAGCATAATCCCAGGTGTGTATTTTGGTGTTGGTGGGAGGGGTGTGTGTGACAGGGTGCTGCTGGTAGATGTAGTCAGAGCTGGCGGTCCTCCTCTACCCAGTCCAGATATCCCACCATGCAGCATGCTTCCATTGCAGGGAGTAGAATTTACCTTTCAGGCTGTCAGGCATTTGTACCCTGTTTGTTTGAGCCGAAGTCCCAGCAGGGCCTTGTGCTCCCCACAGCAGGGCCTAGTGTCAGTCATCTTGGCAGTACTTTTTCACTCCCTGTGAGGTGAGCATGGTGCAGTGTGAGCTTACTGGGACGTGTGGGTGGGGGCCTGTTGGCTGTGACTGCAACTCCCATCATGCTTTTGGCTACACCCACCTTCCCACAATACCTGAACTTCCTTCCTGTGATTCTTTTGCCCTATGTGGTGGTGCGCATGTGCTGACAAGTTAGCAGGCAGTGGTGTCCTGGTGTTTAGTTTGCTCACAAGTCCCAACAAGCCCATGTCCTTCGCACAGCAGAACCCAGCGTGGTAAATCTGTTTGGGATATTTAAATGGATTCTGACTGAATGCATTATACCAGGTGGGTTGTGTGGAGTTTGTGTTAAAGGGGTGTGTGTGCAAGTACCTGCTGGTAGATGTAGTCAGAGCTGGCCGTCCTCCTGCCCCAGTCCAGACATTACACCATGCAGCATGCTTCCATTGCAGGGATTGGAAGTTACCTTTCAGGCTGTCAGGCATTGGTGTGCTGTTTGTTTGAGCCCAAGTCCCAGCAGGGCCTTGTGCTCCCCACAGCAGGGCCTAGTGTCAGCCATCTTGGCAGTACTTTTGCACTCCCTGTGAGGTGAGCATGGTTCAGTGAGCTTGCTGAGACATGTGGGTGGGGGCCTTTTGGCTGTGACTGCAACTCCCATCATGCTTTTGGCTCCACCCACCTTCCCACAATACCTGAACTTCCTTCCTGTGACTCTGCTACCATGTGAGTGATTGAGACAGCAATGGCAAGATGACTGACAGTGGTATCCAGTTGTTTGTTTGTGCACAAATTCAAGGCAGGGCCTTGTGCTCAGCACAGCGGAGCACATTGTCAGGGTTCTTGGTAGAAACTTTTCACTGATTCTCTTGTGGAGCATGATCCCAGGTGTGTATTTTGGTGTAGGTGGGAGGGGTGTGTGTGACAGGGGCTGCTGGTAGATGTAGTCAGAGCTGGCACTGCTCCTCCGCCAGTCCAGACATCCCACCATGCTGCATGCTTCCACTGCAGGGAGTAGTAGTCACCTTTCAGGCTGTCTGGCATTGGTGTCCTGATGTTTGTTTGAGCCCAAGTTCCAGCAGGGCCTTGTGCTCCCCACAGCAGGGCCGAGTGTCAGCTATCTTGGCAGTACTTTTGCACTCCCTGTGAGGTGAGCATGGTTTAGTGTGAGCTTGCAGGGACATGTGGGTGGGGGCCTGTTGGCTCTGACTGCAACTCCCATCATGCTTTCTGCTAGACCTGGCTGTTTACCCAATGACCTCCTCCCTCTTCTGGCTAGGCAGTACATAGCGCCAGGACACCCCAGGGTAACCACTGCGCTCTACAAATTTTATTAACATAACATAACATGCACATTCCCAACCTTCCTTCATTTTGACTCAGCTTTCCTGTGAGGTGGTGTGACAGTGGTTGCAAAATGGGTGACAGTGTTTGTTGGTTATTTCTGGTCATGCCTTGCAGTATTGGTCTTTAGGTTTGTACATGTTAGGACGTTGTTCCCTAATACTGCGGGATGGCAGGTATTGTGTTTGTGTAACTGATACACACATCACAGGATAGTTGGCATTCAGTTGCTATGGCTTTGCTGGCGGTAATTTGTTTCACAGTTCCCTTGACAGTTCTATATGTGTGTTGCCATACAATGTTGAGTGAATTGGTTGTGTACTCACCAGGCTCTGGTATTCCTGTTAATCCATGTATGCTCTCTGGTGGCAGGATGGCCCGCGCCTTCTCCTCCCAGGTCCTGAAGTGCGTTGGTTTGGCAGGAGGGCCACTGCCAGTCATCCTGCTCAGGGTGTGTTCCCAGTCGATGAGCTTCTTGCCCCTCCTGCGCACATCATAATACCTGCTCTGTATGTTGTCCTTTTTTGCACACAAGGTGCTTGTGTGTTGACCTTGTCGACAATCCTCTCCCACTTCTTGGTTTTCTGTGACATGGGGGTCTGTTGGACCAATGTGCCAAACAACTGTGGCTCTACCCTTAGTATTTCGTCAATCATGACTTCCAACTCACTATCTGTGAACTTTGGATTCTTCTTGGGGGGCGTGGTGCTGGGTGCTTGTGGGGATTGATGGGAGGGGTGTATGTGTGTGTGGTGGGTGTGAGTTTGTCAGTGAATATGTGATTTAGTTTTTAAGTGGTGCAAATGGTGTAGTTGTTGTGTGAGTTGTGGTGTGTCTCTGCAATGTGGTGGTGGTGTCTGCTGTCCTATGCCTGTAGTTTGCAAAGGATCATGGTAGGACTTTCTCGCCATTATATAGGTGGAGTTGTGGATGAGTCTTTGTTCTTCCTTTTTTTTATTGGCTTTGTCATTTGTTTTTTGGGCTTTTTTTGTGACTTTTCCTTTGCTTTTGTTCTGCATGATGGAGACATTGTTTGACCCTGTCGGATGCTGGATGTGGCTCGTGCGGGCTAACCCGAGTCTGTCACACTGACATTCTGCTGTTTTCGATGTTGTCATACGCGTAGGATGCAGTGGGGTCTGTTATTTGCTAGTCACTATTTGTTGTGCGTCTCGGTTTTCATGTTCGTGCTCCGTGCGACTCGGTCTCAATTCACACGTTTGGCATCGTACTGCGCGGCTCGTGCATCGCGGGTACGTTTCAGCCTCGTCTATTCCTGGTGCATGTTGGTCGGTAGGATTCCCGGTCATTTTACGGGCGACTCACTGATTTTCGTACGGGTCGGTCATTCGGTTCGTGTTGCATGCGAGTGGGTTGTAATTCACACGCGTTGCATCATACTGCACGGGTCGTACGGTGCCGGTCCATGTCGATCGGTCTCCGTCCACGGTCTGTGTCGGTTGTTACTATTTATGGCCGGAATCGGAATCGGCCCCTGCCTAATGCCATCTTGTAAATAAGGCAAAGCCGCTATCACCACAGGAGCATCACTTGAAGCGATATTTCTGTGGTGACAGGGGCTTGTAAATATGCTCCTAAGAAGAATTCAAGTGGAGTGCAAAAATAATCAGATTGAAACTTGTGAAGAGACAATGCGCCTCGTAGCCCCACCAGTGCATATTTTTATCAGACAGCCTCAGCCCAGGGCATTTGACGGACACTGCTGAGTTGACATAACTTTGGAGCCAACATGAACTTGTGCTGGCAGTAGTGATGCTAAGTGAGCCAATAGTTCCTTGAATCCATATATACAGACGCGCAATAGAGACTTCTTCATTCGCCGTGAAGGAAACGGCTGGTTTACAGAATCCCTGCCTCACCTCCTAAATCGCCTGGTGTTATTCATAGCGAAGCCGTGAGGGGAACGGCAGTGTGCGGAGCTGAACTACGACCCCCAGAGGCCCTAGCGCGGTTGACGCGCATGACGACAGCAGCTGGAAGCCCTTATCAGACCAGGGCGCCTCCCGCAGCGTGGGACGCGCAATAGAGACTTCTTCATTCGCCGTGAAGGAAACGGCTGGTTTACAGAATCCCTGCCTCACCTCCTAAATCGCCTGGTGTTATTCATAGCGAAGCCGTGAGGGGAACGGCAGTGTGCGGAGCTGAACTACGACCTCCAGAGGCCCTAGCGCGGTTGACGTGCATGAGGACAGCAGGTGGAAGCCCTTATCAGACCGGGGCGCCTCCCGCAGCATGGGACGCGCAATAGAGACTTCTTCATTCGCCGCGAAGGAAACGGCTGGTTTACAGAATCCCTGCCTCACCTCCTAAATCGCCCGGTGTTATTCATAGCGAAGCCGTGAGGGGAACGGCAGTGTGCGGAGCTGAACTACGACCACCAGAGGCCCTAGCACGGTTGACGCGCATGACGACAGCAGCTGGAAGCCCTTATCAGACCGGGGCGCCTCCCGCAGCGCGGGACGCACGCGGGCAGTGCCCGGGCGCAGCCCGGGCCAAGGCCGGGCCCGTCCTTGCCCGTCAAAGGCCGGAAAAGGCTGGGCTGGGCATACTTTCTAACTTTTGCTGCTGGACATTGACTCGTAAGTACGGACGTGTTAACAGGCAGTTGTAAATCCTCGCTTGATTCTGGCCGTCTGTGGCCTCTTGTTTGGAGTTGGCCGGTACATATCGTAACACCAATAATTTTATGTTCCTTGAGACCATATGCTTTTGGTACATGTAGATTTTACTAGAGTGTCTTGAGAGGGCAAAAGGTGGGGGGGTTGATTTACTCAGGTGGGTTGCTGATTTCAAGTTTGATCACCAAAGTAACACTAGGACATTATTCTATATTGGAGGCTTTAATAAGAAAGGCTTTTCCCCACATTGAACACAATGAATACTAGGCTTAGTATGAATAGGAAATCATTGGTGGGAGGATCTGTCAGGGGCACCCTAAATCAATTCATTACGAGGGCGGCCTCAATGTTAGAACGTGAAATTGTGCATACTGAACGACGTTTATCCTCTGAATTACAGAGGAAACGTTCTTCTCTGGGGGCTATTCAGCTAGCTACCACTCCATCTCACAATAATAAACGTACCAAACACATAGAACAAATAAGTGACATAGATATCTCCCCACAGTTACAAGAACAAGTAGACTCTCAATTAGGTATAAAAGATTCTGTTACCATAGATAACAGTATAGGGTCAGAAACTGAACACCTTATTGAGGATCAGCCCTCAGTAAAAAAGCCCCTTATAAAGACGAACAGCACAAGTAAAATAAAAGATCTAAGACCCAGTTTCCCAAAACAAAAAAGGAATCGTGGCACTTGCAAGCAAAAAAAAGGTGGGGTTAAAACCCCAAACATTGCAACGAGCTTTACGAGTACAACGGATCCTGGAGCATTTAAAATCGGTCCAGATAGTTTGGTTGCACACCCCTATCAAGATTTAATGAGGGACATAGAAAAATTAGTTAAATCGTTGTTGTTACCTTTGGCGGAAAGGGTAAAAAGAATGTCAGAACAGCTAGAGTCTATACAAGATAATGGCGCGGCTAATGCTAAGTCATTGAGGGAAATATCAGTGAGAATGTGCACTTTGAATTCTCCTGGCCCGGTATCCGAGCCAGTGACGAAATCAGTTAATCCCGTAAATAGTGTAAAGATAACCCCCCTCTTAGTGAGAATAGCTTGACCACACAGTATACAAACTTAGATCCTAGGAAATCGAGAGAGAGTGGGGCCCTAAATAAGCAGAGCCATGAGCGTAGTAAAATTGGTGGGAGAGCATATACAGATATAAATTTTAAGGGACAATCTCAGCACATAGATCTCCCACCAGAGACTGAACCCTATGTCATCGTACTCACAAGGGTACCAGAGCTAGCATTGGAGAATCATGAAGGCCACCAGACTCTCAAGAACAAGGTGATGCACTGGCTCAGAGTGAATAGGCCACTACCCGCCAATTTAGACGGGGAGATTCTTTATGTTAGAAGGTTAGGATTGGTGGGACGAAGACCAAAAAATGTAAAGGGGGATGTATTTATTGTTAACTTCAGGGATCACAGGGTGGTAAATCATATTAGAGACTGGTACTCAGGGGGCCACGACGGAGGCATATCCACCCATGACTTAAGTTATTTCTACCCAAAGATTCTGGTAGGCAATGATGAGAGTTCAACACATTTAAACACCCAGATAATGACAGGTCCTATGTTTAACATCCCAACCTCCAACCACTTTGCAACACTTTCTGGACTGGAGGGGGTTGATTGACTAATTACTCCCCCGATTAGTAATCCAACTGTTAAGGAGAAATTATCGATCGATGATATAGGAATAGTTTCCTGGAACGTAGCTGGCCTATCCTCCAAATTTGACAATTATGAGTGGAGGGAATTTATAGCAAGGTTTCATGTTATTTGTCTTCAGGAAACATGGGTGGTCGATTACAACTCCTTCCACATAGAAGGGTACGGGTGCTTTGTTGTTCCAGCACAAAAATCAATTTCGGGTAGAGCCAGAGGAGGATTAGTTACTTATGTGGATTTGAAATTGGAAGGCATGTGGACTAACTTGAATTGGAATTCCTACTACTTCCAAGGTCTGAGACTCAAAATAAATAAAATGTGCATTATTTTTGTTAATTTTTATAATGCCATAATCTCGAGCAAGGAAGGCTCCATACTGCTTGACTTAAGTAGTCATCTGACTGGTGTAATGGAGCAGTGTAAATCCACAGTGGCCCCTCGTATAATCCTAGTGGGTGATTTAAATTGTCACTTATGCTTAAATTTAAAATACTGCATGGGTGATTGGTCTGGGTGTACCATATCAAAAGGTCTGCACTTTGAACACACTAAGGAGGGGAGGGAGTTAGAAAAAGTAATGAAAGCTCACTCATTAAAACACACACTTGATTTGGTGTGTGTAGAAAAAGGAACTGGCGCCCCAATAACTTTTAAAGGGAGGGGATGTAGCTCAATTATAGATTTCATATTAGTTTCAAATATACTCTGGCAGTGGATAAAAGAGACCACTATTGACTGGAGTATATTTGGTGATCATAATCCACTCACGCTTTGGATTAAAAATCAGTCCGCCCCCAAAGAAAGAAGAAGTTTACAGAAAGGTAGTTCTGAGAAAGTAACAGATCAGGGGAGGCGTTTAAGGTGGTCCCGTATTGATGGAGATGCCTTTTATGAAACCCTAATTATGGATGGGAGAAAAGAGTTTGAAATCTGTAGTGATCGCCTAGTAGAGGGTTTGGCCGTGACTAAAGCATTCGAGTCAATGGCCAACCACATAGATAGGCTACTAAAATCCACCCGACCATGGAAACACAATAATATGCCAAGATGGTTCAATAAAGATTGTTCACGAGCACAGAAGGACTTAAAAAAAAGCCTGAAATTGAGACCAAGAGATAAACCACGAATAGCCCAGTGTAGGATTGCTTACAAAAAAGCTATAAAATGCAGGAGATTTGCCCTACAATCCCAAACGTGGGAAACCTTAAGGGAAGCTGCGGAAAAGAGAGATCTAGGTATCTTCTGGAAAACTATAAATAACCCATGTTTCCAGGATATCGCAGCACCGGTAATTGGCACATCCATTCTCCCCGAGCATTGGTTCAATCATTTCAAAAGCTTATACAATTTTTCATCTGTAAACTCCTCGGCTGAAGAGGAATTGTGCCCATGGAGGGCAGTGATTGAATTCACTATTGGGGAAGCTAAAGCAGGAATTATGGGGCTAACACAAAATAAGGCACCCGGTCCACATGGTATATCACCTGATCTTTTCTTACACAAGGTAGAATTCTGGGCCCCAATTCTGACACGTGTAATTAACGTAGCTATTGCAGTTGGCATGCCACGCTCTTGGTCTACAGCAATTATAGTGCCTATTTTTAAAAAAGGTAAAAAAGATGACCCGCAGTGCTATCGTCCCATATCACTGACTGATGTGACAGCAAAAGTTTTAGGTAGAATGATTTTAAATCGTCTATTGGACTGGGCCGAGGAACACCATATAATCTCAGATTTCCAATATGGCTTCAGGACTGGCAGATCAACCACGGACCAATGCCTGAATCTTTATTTACTGGTGGCAAAATATACTATAGCCAGTGAACAATCAATATATCTGGGGTTTATGGATCTCTTTGCCTCATTCGACCGTGTAAACAGAGAAAAGTTATGGGCTCTTATGACCAGATTGGGAGTAGACCCAGAACTAATAAATATTTTGAGAGCACTCCACTGGAAAACTTTTGCCAAGGTACGGTTTAATTTGGCTGGGGACACAACAGGATCCTTTCGTTGTACAAGTGGAGTAAAACAGGGCTGTATATTGGCCCCGTTCCTATTTTCCCTGTACATTAACGAACTGGAACAGACATTGTGTACGTTGAATGCAGACACCCCAATGGTGGGTCGTCGCCCTATTCCAGTGCTGTTGTACGCAGATGATGCGGTCCTTCTGGCACGAACACCGAAAAGCCTGCAGTGTCTAATAGACGGTTTTGTTGATTTTATGGATACTTTAGATCTGTCAGCAAATCTAACAAAGTCCTACGTCTTGCTAGCAGGAGCTAAACCGTGTAAAAAATGTACATACCGAATAGGTACACACATATTAGAACAAGTGAAAACTTTTTCCTACCTGGGTCTTTTATTTGATGGGCTTTTAAATTTTAAACTTTTAACTGAAGAACGGAGCATAAAACTGATCTCGTCATCAGGGGCAATAATGAGTTATGGACGAAGGCTGGGTCGGTGGTCACCAGAGCAGGTTATGCATCTTTATGGCTCCATCTGCTGCGCCAAAGTAATGTATGGAGCAGAAGTATGGGGCTTTGCCGGGACACGACAAATACAGGTCGAGGAAAATAAATTTTGCGCAAGATACTTAAAATTCCTCAGAGCTCGCCGGCTTACATCACCCATGCCGAACTAGGGAGATCATACATTGAGGACCTGATCAAGGCCAGACCTGTTTTGGCTTGGATTAGGACCTGGTCCAATACTGATGCAGAATTAGGAAGGCAAATTATTAGAGATTGCATCGCCAGGGACAGAGCAATGTGTATCCCGTGGCTCAGATATGTAAAAACATCTTTGGAAGGAATAGAATGTACAGACCTTTTCACAAATCCGACTACAGTAATACCCCAAGATAAGAACAGAATTAAGGACTTGCTCCTGACAAAAGCTGAAGAGCATAGAGCCGATACTGAAGGTAGAAAGCTCTTAGCCTGTGCCTACAGTATGACCAAGACAGTAGTTAGCATGGAACCTTACATCAGCTTAATACATAACGTACAGAACACGTTTTAGGCTCAACCTTATTCATCATCTTCTAGCGGACCCTTTGGGATATACCGCCACAGTTGAGCAGAAAGGTACTTGCGGCTGCGATAATAAATCTCCGCAGGATACCCTTCATTTTGTATTGTTATGCCCTTTTTATTCTTTTCCCATGCGTCGTTACCTAGTAAGACTATTAAAAAATGGTAAATTCAGACAAGCGTAGGCTGCTTTAATATATTTACAAAGGGCTGAAGATTCATTGACCTTGGCATGTATAACAAGTTTTTTAACAGTTGCATTTAAAATAAGAAACACCAGGGGACAGCCAGGGTGAAATTATGGCTGAAGTCATTAAATTATATCGTTGTACTCTGTAAATGATTTTAACTGAACACAGACAATATTGTCCTGTATGCTGTTACACGGTATTTAATTACTTGTCTTAAGATATGGCACTAGCACTTTAGGAATTGTTGTTTATTTTTACCCATTCATAATTGAACACGCAGGATGGAATGTAGTAGTCTTTGTTCAACTGATAATGACTTGTGGTTTTTAGCATTTTATGTATTGAGTACCTGATGGTTTGTGAAGATATTATAAATGTATTTCAAATTGTCAGTTTTTTTTATTTGGACGAACTAAAAATTAATATGTAGCTGTATATATATTTTTAAAATTTGTGTTGCTTTTATGGTGACTTGAATTGCAACGAATAAAGCTGATTTGAATTTGTCAGTGAGCTGTCTGCGAGTACTTTGAACCAAGAGTGTTACAGCCTGAAGTTTGGGACCTCTCACATTCTTTACTACGAGGGATTTGATAAACTTATTTCAACAAGCTTGCTTCCCTGTTTGTCTTGTTTTATTTTACTCGCCAGTGTAGTGTCCAGCAGAAGCAGTGGGCTTCTTATTGTACATGGACACTTGGGGGCAGTGGACTGCTGGAACGTTTAACCTGCCTGCTGCCTGCAGTCCTAGACGAAACTCTGTTCAACAGTGCACATGGGGAACAACCTTTACAACGCAACTTTTACAACGCACTACACTTACAACGCATTTTTTACAACGCACAATCCATTACAACGCATGACATTACAACGCATGACACTACAACGCATTTTTAAAAACTACCTTTACAACGCATTCCATTACAACGCATACTACCATTACAACGCATACCATTACAACGCATAATATAGTAATTTTTACCCCTATACTATCCAACACTTACCCTACTATTGCACCCCCTGGAGTTAGAATAGTAATTTTTACCCCTATACTATCCAACACTTACCCTACTGTTGCACCCCCTGGAGTTAGAATAATAATTTTTACCACTATACTATCCAACAGTTACCCTACTGTTGCACCCCCTGGAGTTAGAATAGTAATTTTTACCCCTATACTATCCAACACTTACCCTACTGTTGCACCCCCTGGAGTTAGAATAGTAATTTTTACCCCTATACTATCCAACACTTACCCTACTGTTGCACCCCCTGGAGTTAGAATAGTAATTTTTACCCCTATACTATCCAACACTTACCCTACTGTTGCACCCCCTGGAGTTAGAATAGTAATTTTTACCCCTATACTATCCAACATTTACCCTACTGTTGCACCCCCTGGAGTTAGAATAGTAATTTTTAACCCTATACTATCCAACACTTACCCTACTGTTGCACCCCCTGGAGTTAGAATAGTAATGTTTACCCCTATACTATCTAATACTTACCTTAAATGCAATTTAATATTATGCATTGTAATGGTATGCGTTGTAAAGGTAGTATGCGTTGTAATGGAAATGCATTGTAAAGGTAGTTTTAAAAAATGCGTTGTAGTGTCCTGCGTTGTAATGTCATGCGTTGTAATGGATTGTGCGTTGTAAAAAATGCGTTGTAAGTGCATGCGTTGTAAAAGTGTGCGTTGTAACGACATACATCCGTGCACATGTGTATGTTCTACAATTTTGCTGGTGAAATCGATTAAGGAAGCTGCTTGTGCCATAAGTACTTTTGATATTTTGGGGAGCTCTGTGGGGAGTAGTGGAGTGACCATTTTGATACTGTCATGCACGACTGAAGGAAGCGCCTTTTTGGAAGCGCAAGTCCTTTGATAATTATCTGCCTCACCTGTGCGTATTAGTATGCAGCATTTAAAATCACCATGGATTCCTGAGCTCGAGCACTCAAAAGGTCAGCTCCTAGCGATGTGTGAAGGGCGAGTTCACTCTATCAGGCTTGAGGAGTAGTAAACGAGAGGAGGATGTCATCATGGAAGGGAGAAGAGATTGCAATAACTTCCACCTCCTAACACAAATTACACAACACAGCGCACTTTCAGCCCTTCTAGTGAATTGGGGGACTTAGTGTGGCATTCTGCGGTGAGCAAGACGTTGTGCTCACATTTTCTTGTGGCTGCCAGGCTTTCCTGCATGTGACATTGTATGCCGCCCTCTTCACTGGTAATATTTGGCAGCACATTGGCAGTGATCTTTAGCAGCACTTAATCTTAGCGAAAGAGTTATGTGCTGTTCTCCTCATGCTTTCATATGACGCCACCGTTAATTGTGTGGGGCATGAGTGTCAGCTTCTCCTTTTGAGATATCACCATATTCAAGAGCAATCTGCTTGGAGTCCAACAACTAGACCAAGGATCACTACTTACTGTGGTTCACTAATCTTTTGCGGTTACTTTCGTACCCTGTAAATCTTTACCTAATGTTACTGTTGGTGAGGGTTATGTTATCAACCCATGCATTGTATGCTTTTACTTGTGCTGGGATATGTCTGTTTGTATGCATCCCATCCTCGTCGCCAGTGTAAAATAAGAATGAGGGTAACCAGCATAGATGATGAAACAAGATGAAAGTGTATTCTTCAGTTTCAAGTAGGAGTCATAGGTTACAGGTATTGAAGGTAGTAAGGGAGCAGCCCTATTGGGAGCAGCATCCCAGCTGCTCAGCCCACACACTCAAACTGATTTTCACTGAAATACACAGCAATAAGATCAAGGTTCCACACAGTATATAGGAACAGGACTTGCTGTGGAACTTTCTGGAACCAGATATTATGTTATGAGTTAATCAAAAAGACCGCTGCTGAGTGTCTGTGAATGTGGGTGGTTATTTGAATAGAAACACTTTTTATGATGATATTTCAGAAACTTTATTCCATGTCCAAACCCAATTTCTATACCATGCACGCACGCATTTACTAAACAAATGTGGTAATTCTCTAGAATTGCCCATGTAACTTTACTTGGAGAGAGCACACTTTTTATGTGGGTGCAAAAGTGAACTTTTCTGTCCAAACATAGCAGACTACAGATTAGGAAATCTTTCCAAGGCTCTCTAAGCCCAGTTTATTCAGGTAGAGACTGCTTGGCTATATTATTTTGTTTTCTTATTCTTTTACCTTTCGTCTGCAATGCACCCGCGTTTCTTTTATTCTTATTGTTATTTAATCCTTGCAGGATCGGCAGACCTTTTTTCTCGCACCCGGAATTCCTTTAATTAGGAACTTGCACTTGATTCCGAGAGCGCCTATTCTACTATTAGGTAAACTTTTTACACTTTCGCCATTACCTATGCGCTTCCATCGGTTTTTTGTATCCTGCCAGTGTCTCTATATTTCAGGTTTCGTTACACACTTTAGTTTTGCCTCGTTCCCTGAAACCCAGATGCAGTTTTTTCAGACATATAAAATCGCATTGTTTATTTACATATTTATTGCACCGTACCTAAAGATTGTAGACTCTTTGAATCTCCACCATAATGACCTGCTCTGACAGCTTGAATCCCCGAAGGCCTGTGCGCCCAATTTTGTTGTTTTCTTTCATGATTTTTTCTCTTTTTGTATGTCTCTTTTGGCAGAAGTATTCCAGCTATCGCATTGATTGACTCCTACCTGAGCTATCCTGCTTTTATCTTGTATGTGATTTCACAGGTGAGCGCAAATGACCCCTGATGCCCCTCTTTCTTTCCCTTGCCCTCTCTTTCTCCTTTTCTTTCCCCTCCTCCTTTTTTATCCCCCCTCTTTCCAGCTCTCCCTCCCCGCTTTTTTCTCTGGAAAAAGAACATTTTCCTTTGATTATGTGTTGTGGTTTATCTAGTGTACCCGCCTTTTATTAATCATCCCTCTGCGTAGGGATCAACATTTCTAATTATCGCTAGTTGTCCTGTCAACACCTATGACTAATGACCTTGTTTTAACATATGTTTTTGACTTAGATAAGCAATGTTATTAAAGTACCTAATATAATACTATTATTACTTTTTGATAGGTCCCAGCACATACTTATATTAAGACCTTGATTCTGTCCGCCCTGAGGAAGGTGGCACCAACATTTCGGTGCTTTCACCGAAACGCGCGTCGGCGTCTACATGTGGCCCACCCAAGTTCTAATTCCTCAAATTTGAACATATGTCTCCTAATACGATTTTGTATGTTCATATGATTTTGTTTACATATTGAGCCCTGTTCATTAATTGAGTATTCTTTTTACATGTGAATGTGTGTTTTGAGTGCTGATGTTGTGGATTGATTTCGGTATGAATGTGTAAGTCGTTGAGTATTTGAGTACGCCTGGGACCTTGCTTAGTATCTTCATTGTTATTCCGAAAATTCTTTTGTATTAATTATTCATCAGTCTATGCACTGAATTCATTTGTTTGAAATTGATCTAATTTAAAAAATAAAAAAAATAAAAAAAAATTAAACACTTATAAATTGGTTTTCTGAATATGTTCTGATTTAATTACTTGCTTTTTCCTTTTGTCTTAGTCCTAGTGTTGATCTATTTAAAAACGATACATTGTACGTTTTGAAAATCATAGGTAGAGACCCTTTCTTTGTATTCATTTTGTATACAGATTAGGAAAGGCCAGCGAGCCAAGAAAAATGCAAAAGAGAGACTAGTCGGTTCATTCCTGAGAAGTGATCTACCGTGTTTGCCACATACCAGAACATGCAAATGAGAAACAGGTTACACTGAAGCAATACCACCCCTATGTTCTTTATTATGTTTACAGTTTTTTTTATATTTTTCATAAATTGCTATATTGTTTTCATTCCATGAAATGCCCAGTGTTATACTAGTTTAGTCGGGTGGAGAAAGGTAACATAGAATGATGTAAACAGTTTGAGTAATCATTTAAAAATGCAAGTGGCTGCTGTACTCCCCATTACTTAGTTACCAGGCATTGATTATAAAGCAAAATTAGTTTTGAGTGCCCTTTGTTGAAAAAGCATTTCACATAAATCCAATGTTATTTTACCACTAAAATCTCTTCATACTTCTTTGTTTTTCCTTTTTGGGTTTATTTTGGTCTGTTTGGTTTCTCCAGAGGGTCTGGGGATTGGTATAGGGGATGCAGGGAAGGCCCTTGTGGGACGTAAGAGACAAGTTATAAAGGCAATAAGCATGATGGTCATTGTAAGGGAGTTTACTTCTTTGGGGCAGTGCTTAATTTGAGGAGGGAGTTTCCAGTGCTGAGCCCCGGCACTTAATCATCAACACTGACCCTTGAGTACCAGGTAGAGATGCATTCATTTTTGGTAAGCACAGAGAGATTAACTTATTTGCCTAGAATCACAGGATGTTGAGCCGATGCCGAAACCCGAACCTGGTTTCCCAGCCCCAAAGTCAGCGGCTCTGGCCATTAGACCACATCCTCTCCCTACTTGTAGATATTCCTGTTTAGTTGTTGGTACTGTTTTAGGCCTCACTAACAGGAGAAATAGACTGGTGGTTCCACCTCCTGACAAGAGCCCTAGCACTTATTCCGTTTGCAAATGAAGCACTGCTTTGGGGGCTGGGGCTGGTGCCTAGCCTGCTCTAGGACATAGATTATTTATAAATTTAATAGTTTATATCATACATGGGATTCCACAATCCCTCTGTCTTTAATTTCTTTATGATCGGTGACTTATGGTGCAGCCAGTCATCAATTTTAAAGAAAAGACGTCAGAACTAACGGTAATAAGTTATTGTAGTCGAGTTCTGACTTCACAATGCCTGCTGACAGAGCCAGCAGCTGTGGTTTAAAGGTAGTTTCAGTCACAGAGCAGCTGTTAAAAGAACTGAAAATAGTGTGACCTAACCCTCCTTATGACCCCCCTCCTATCCCATCCCATCTCCCCCTTCTTGCCCCGTCCTCTCCCTATCCCTCTTCCCCTCCCGGAGATCCGCAGATCTGCAGACCTGAAGTAAACAGGCCCTCAGACCTGCCCTGAGGTCCACGGAGGAGACAACAAATGGTGCTGAGTAGTTTCATACCCCCTACTCCCCCCTCTATGACCACTTTTTCCCCTCTGTAGCCTGCACCCACCTCAACAGCACCATACTCCCTCAACAATAATAATGGACATAGCAAAAAAGAATGCTCCCCAGCAATATCTCCATCCCATTTATACACCCCACCAAGCACCCCACCCATTTACCCCCACATCCACGCTACTATATTCTGCCTCAAAAATCCTAACACCACCCCCGCTCTCCTGCTAAGCTAAGTTATACACAAGACTGTCCTACCAGGTGTACGCCCTTCCTCACACCCCCCCAAGACTGCGGACATGTGTCACCTAGAAAAACCCAAGAGAAAGCGGACCCACCTTCAGAGGTACGGATACCAGATTTCCAGTAACTTATCACCTACAGAGAGATATTGAGAGACCCAGGCTACACAATTCAACAACCATGGACATCAATGCTGTCCGGGATAATACACAGAAAAGCACAAACTTAGAGGGCACACAGCCCATATTCCTCATGCTTATGACTCTCCCTTTAAGACAGGTACTTTGCCCCTTACCCCCCCTTACCCCCACTTCCATCCCCTTCCCTCTATCATTTTTGGTTTCTCATTACTATGGTACGCATGTCATCTATGTCATTATTGTAGAAAGTTACTGTATATGATTGGTGGATAATGTAGCTCCAGGTTGTATATCTTCATTGCAACACAAAAAAGCAATGAAAATAACATTTTGCTTTTCTTTCTTTTACTCTATTTTTCTAGCTTAAAGTGACTAGCAGAAAGAACATGATCATTTTTTAATTCCTTAAAAAATTGTAGAAACGTTAGAAACTTTCTGCATGTTTCTACACATCTTGAACTGCAGCTTTTTTGTTGTTTTAAAAAATGACTTTTATTGAACAGTTTTAAATACCTTTTTGTAACATATATCTAATTTTGCACTAGAGGTTCGATTTGTATTCTTCAGGTTTGCAAACATGAATTCTTTTGTATATGAAGCAGCTAAGCATCACAGTTTTAAATTGGTTTATGGGAAAGTTGATGGTGTGACCAAGTATTATGAACGTTCCCCCTGCCACTACATGATAAGGATATTGCAAGTCACCTCAGATTTACATAACCTTATTAAGGAACTCGGCCTGCGGCATTGTTCCTCTATATGGTAAAGGAACCCCTCAGTTGCTTCAAAAATCCTTATAATGTTTGGCAGGGGGTACTTTATCCCATATATAACGTGTGTGAAGTCTCACAGCATCAGAGTGCTTTGCAAAGGGAAAAGGATAGAAGAGACAATGAGTTTCCAGACTACTATTTAAATATAGAGTAACAGGTTTGGAATACAGAACAAGATTAAATAAATCTAATAGGAGGATAACGAAAAACAAGTTTGCTTGGGAGTCCACAGGTGTCTAGGGTATTACTGCTGAATCTTAAACAAAAGTTTGATTTTCGTGAATGCAGACCCATTTTGTTTAGGAAAAACACCTTGCATTAAAAAAAATCATTATTCAAATGTGATCACAGACATGGTATCCCCAGCTGGCCACCATCTCTGTGGCGACATCCTAGTAAAAACATTTGCAATTTGTGAACTAATTTGTTCATCTGCATTAGGTAGGGCAGATTGCAACCCCTATCAAATGGTGATATTGTGAACCAACCTAGTAGTACATAGGTTGCTTCACAAAATCTAGTTGGTTTAAAATATGTTGGTGCGCAGTTTTTAACATTTGTTTTCTGAATTCAAGATTAGTGCAGTTGACCGATAATGCAGAATCTCACAGTACTGAAAGTAAATCACCAGTGTCTCCCCTTTTCATCAACTGGCTCAAAAGTAATATTTCAGATTTATTAAATCCTCTCTGTGCGATTGTCCTTTAATTGTAATACTGCAAATCTGTGTCTTTGTGTGTTTTGATGTAACTCCCATAAATCATCGCTCACAAAGGGAATCAACTGTATTGTTATCCATGTTGATCACATTGTTCTTGAATGGAGATCTTTTGTGGTATAAGACACAATTGGAGAGTTGTGTTGCTGTCATGCGCATCACATACCCCACAAAACTCCCTTCAATAGTCAATAAAAGGTCTTCAAAAGGCACATGACTTCTGTGAAAAGTATACATTTGAGTTTGGCTGCAAGTAAACTGGAAGGTAAAGTTGGCTAAGAACAGATTGATTCTTCTTTTTATTTATTATTTTAAGAACAATGCACCTTCTTCCAATGGCAACAGCAACAAAACATTCATGAAAATTGACTTTATAAACAGAAAGATGACATTATATATGTTTACTGTCTTCATTACTATCATATAACACCCTCATAGGAAGTGATATTTACACCTCAGTATGTTCTGAAAATATAAAATGCATCGAGGCCCTGTAAAAACATACTCACTTGCGTATGAATCCAGATTGCATATGTAGGACATTTCCAAGAACTTTTAAGAAGTTAAACCTACTAGATAGGAGAAACTGGAAAAGGAGTTTGACTCTAACTTGAAACTGAGTGTGTGCAATTAAACTTTCATAATATTACCATAATCTTTCTAATGCCTGTCATTGTTGCTACACTAGTTTAGTCCTTCCAGCTGCATAACAAAACTAAAGAAGGACTAGGTGATTATTTTGTCAGCCATTTTTAAAGGGAGGAATGTAGGAGAGTAGGATCTGCTTCACATGTTTACCCCCACTTTTTGCTGGTGTTTCACTGTTTTTCGACTTTAGTCTGGCTGGGACCTTGCTATTCAGGGCCCCAGCCTAGCTGCTTCCTCTCTAAATTGATTGCATGTACTTTAGGTACACTCCAGATTGGATTCTGGGGTACCCTTGTGAGTGCCAAGTGTATGGTATACTATGTACCCAGGGCATAGGTACCCCAGAGGCCTACCAGGGGCTGAAGCATGTATTGTGCCACCCCTGGAAAGCCATGCAAAATGACACTACAGGTCTGCTACTGCAGCCTGGGTAAGATGGTGCATGCACCCCTTACTGAGATATAGGTTCACTATATCTCACCTATCACTGCACATATAAATCTATCAGTCACTCCTATGGCAGGCCTTGTCAATCCTGAAGGCAGGGTGCTTGGTAATATGTGGAGGGTGCCGAGGCATGAGCTGAGCCCCTCTGCAGCCATCAAAATCTATCCTCCAGGGTTGTCAGTGGTGCAGCCTAACCATATACTCTTAAGTGCATTATATCTTAAACTGTTAATTCTAACTTTGGACTGACTACACAGAAACATGTCGTGTTTGGTGTCAAACACCTTGGAATCATACCCCCACATCAGTTCTTGATGTGAGGATATGAACCCACCCTTCTAGAGGGAGAGACATGACAGTACTGGTATAACCAGTAGAAATCTAATAGAGCTGCAGCCACAGACACGGGTCTCTCCTCCTGCTGCTGACCGAAACTCCAGCAGGGGAGGCCTGGACAAGAGGTTTCCTGTCACAGGGAGGTGTAACCACCTCCCAGACAGGCTTATGTGTTTTGGGGCTGGGTGGGAGCACTCTCTGAGTGCTTTGAAGTCTTGCACTGAGGGCAAATTTGGTGTCCCTGTGCTTAGTCCAGCTCAAACTGGTTCAGGGGCTTCTAGCCCATGCTCTGGTGTGAAACTGGACAAAGGAAATTGGTGTAGCCACCCCTCTTTCCAAACCCTCTCATAGGTAGGTCCCTACAGCTAATCCAACCTATTTCTCAGGTATAAGTAAGAAACCTCTGTAACCAGAATTTTAGATATCCCTGGACAAAACTCTGAAGCTGAATCCTGGAACTTTGATGCTCTACTAATGACTAGAGGACTGAAGAAATCTCCCTTGGGGTCAAGGAGCGACTCCCCTGCTTGGCAGGCACCAACAAAGCATTTTGCTGGTCTGCATCTCCGAAGCTCCCGCCGGACTTCGAAGCATTTGCAGCCCAGGAAGAGGATTTCCAGACATCCCAGAGGCCGACCTGAGACCCCAGCAAAGCTGAGACCCGCAGCCCTCGTGAGTAGCGTGGTACCAGAACTCCTGTTCACCGTGCACTTTTGCAAGTGCATTGATTTCTCAACATCTCTTGAAGTTGTGCTTTGGGTTACTTGTAGCCCCCACCTCGAGCAGAAGATCCACTGAAGATTGTCAGCCTTGTCACCCCAAGTGACCCATGGGTCGCCATTTTGTGTTTCCTCTCGGGGTCCCTTTGCGATCCCTGGTCCTTCGACTGGTTGGTCCCTGAGGGGGTACCTTTGAATTTCCTTGGGCTTCCCTGGTTGCTCTAGACGTGCTCAGACTCCCCACCAAGTGGTGAGTCCCTCAGATCTTGCTGGTCTGCACCGAAGCATCTTTCTCCTTTCTGCGTGGGATGCTGTTGCCAAGGCTTGTTGTGTCCAATCCAGGCACCGATACAGCAGCATTCGACATCCTTTGTGGGACAGCTCAAATCCAGCTCCTGGTCATCCTCGGCACCTCCTGGTCCTCGTGGCTGAAGAGTCAAGCTTCACCTTCTTCACCTGAAATCACCCGACATCGGTGGGCATCCGCCTATCACCTTCCTGGTCACTGGCAAGTGACCCAGACTCTGTTCCCTCTGTTTTCAGGTTCTTCTCAACTTCGACCCAGGCTTGGATCTCTTCGGACACTTCTCATCTTCCCGGCAGCACCACTTGTTTGCCAGCTCCCATTGAAATCAACGACGTGACCCGATACCATTTGACACCTATGCACCAGGCTTCTCTGGGTGGGGTTGCTCCAGCGTGGAGTTTCCTATCCTCGATTCGTCACAGAACAGATATCATAACAAACGCTTTCACTCAATACATTAATTGGTGGGGCCCATAACACCAACACACACACACACTCATTTGGTCTGCTGTTACTGGAGCGATAGAAGTTCCAAACGCTGGCGTGAAAAGAATATCCTTTAGTCTATTAAAATTCTATTTACATAAACATATACTGAATATCCTTAATCCAGCACATCTTAATCATGAATCTCTAGACATCCCTTCCACTTTGTCGATGGATCAATTTAGTTGAATTTGGAAAGGTAATTCTAATCCTTTTAATTTATATTCAGACGATAATAAATAACCCAACACATTTGCTTGTTGATCAATACATTTTATCTAATAAATGCAAATTTCTTTAGTAAGAATTTTAATCAATCCACAAAATATCATAGTTACCTAATCTGTCTATTAGTCGTCCTCTTAAGTCAATTGATTCGTCATGCAATACGCTACAGTCCCAAAGATTGGTATGGACCATAAACGTGCCCGCATTAATCAATGCCCATCGTTTTAATAGTCCTCAGTTCATCAGGAAAATGGGCAGCAATCTAATCTGTCAAAGATTTGGGAAAACAGCTGTCCTGCAGTGTCACCGTCCTCTCCATCAGCATAACGTCAGGAAAAAGAAAATCAGCGATACTAACTCACTAGGCTACCTTCTTTTAGAATGAAATTGATGAAAAAATGTAGCAAAAGTCAGTTTTTAGACACTTCTGATTGGATGGTTAAGATCGTCCGTTTCGGTTTCACACAGTCTTATGATGTCACACTGTCAGACATGATCCATCCGATTTTGCAAAGATTGTCCATTGTTAAAGCTCTTGGCAGTAGTCCAGTCACGACCTTGTCAGTGGCACAGGCTGTGTGGGGCATCTTGAGGCCACTTGATCAGGAGCCTGGAGCATGCGCACTTAGTCGGAAACCTCGTGGAATGGTAGATCTTTCGTCGTGTCCAAGGGTCAGCCATTTTATCACAGGCCAATTTGGTCAACTTAAGTAAAACAAATACAAAAATTAATTAAACATGGAAATAACGAATAAAATGTTTAACCCTCACTAATTCCCGTATGTGTGTTATTGACGACATTTAAAGCATTTATACTCACCCAATGATGTCATCTGGTGCAACTTACAATTACGTCACAAAAGCAACATATATCATGCAATATTCTATTTCTCTAGTATTAGTATGCGTACGTATATTAGTTTACAAGTTATTTTAGCCATGCAAATGCAAATCCCGCGTGTACTTCAAACATTATTAGGGTTGATTAGATAGCAAACAAACACATTAATACTTATTATAATTAATAGTTTATTCTAATTAGTATGAACATGCAGATGAGGGGGTATACAACATTTTATTTTACCCGCTCCATCAATCCCCCCTTTGGTGATTTTATCACCACACCATTCAAATTTTGTATTCCCATTTTCAAGGAGTAAAAGTGAATTCTTGCTTTAATTGTTACATTTCAGTCTCCCAGTTTCTTCAATTTTTGCTGTCTTATACATATCTTCTTTTATCTCCTCCAATTCTATTTCTTCAAATTCCCTCCTCTGTGTCTTATTCTGTCTCCTTAACTGTTCTCTTTTTAACGTTTTCTTAATTTTCTTTCTTTTATAACAAAGACATCCTAATCTTAATATTAACACTAAGAAAATCACACATGTTAATGGAAATAAGATTTTACCTATCAAGGTACTACCTACATTTACTAAGAAATCTTTAATAGAAGATATTTTCTTAACAATCTTTTCCCAAACACCTTCAACCTCCAGTGGTGCAATTTCGTCATGCAATTCAGTTATATTTTTAATATAAATTTTTAAATCTTTACTTTCGTCGGGTATGTAAGTACAACAATGTTGGACTTTCAACATTCCACAGACTCCACCCTCTTTTGCCAATAAAATATCAAGGGCAAGTCGATTTTGCATTACCATGGCACGCATGGCAACCATTTCAGTATTCACCAATAAAAAATCCTCCAGCGGTGCTTGTTGACAAGCGATCCACTACTGTTGACAGTTTTCTAATTTTATTTGCATTCAGAGATATTCCCACCGCTGTTGTCAATGCTCCAAAGATATCACCTACAATTTCTGACCAAGATTCTCTCTACGCGCTAAATAACTACCTAAAGTATGTACACCATCTTCTCCTCTTTCCATGTGAAAGATCTTTGGAAAAACCAGGCCTACATAACATGTGCCATACCAATGTTCTGGCAAATGATAATATACCCTGATCCCACAGATAAAATATAATCCTGGAAAAACTGGATCATTTCCTCCTTTAAATCCCCACCCACCCATGATGCGGTATGTATCATGTCACTCACTGTTACCTACAAAGTAATTGTCATATGCAGTCTTATTTCTCCTAATACACAAATTTCCTTTTCTGAGGCCAATCTAAAGCCATAGTTGAGTGGTTTTTCCCTCCAAATGTTTTTCCATATCTACATCCCAAACTGTCTTTTCTGTCTTTCCTTCAGATACCTTCCTTTGCATTTTCAGTCTCCTTTCTTCAACCACATCTAAAAAAGTCCTTCTTTCTTTAAACTGCAAGTCAAATTATTTCTACATATATATATATTTTAATGTTAATTCTTTGGTTTCTAAGAAAAATTCACCTAATACCTTTGCAGGTCTTACCCTATTTATTTTGTTAATTGACGGTACTTGTGAAAATATGTTATCTTTATCTGAAAAATAATATTCTAACTTCCCTGTTTGATAAAATAAACTAGCTATTACACTACATGTTATTCCATAAATTACAGGAAGGTGGTGATAAGTCACTCCCTCCGAAACAGATGCAGGTAACTGCATACAGACGTAGTGTCGTACTTTAATATTCGGGACCGCGTAGGGGACAGGGCCCTACCCCTGTCTATCTTGGTATTAGCGAACCGCAAATGGTAAATGCGGCATGTACGAGTGCTTTATATATCGTTCTAGCTATAAACGCACTGTTCACACGTTATTCAGCTTCACTACGCGGGTTCCATTTTGGAAGCAGTGGCCATCTTGTCATTGCCCTCACATAGGCTATGATGGAGTTAATACGGGCTTCACAGTACATGGGCTTTCCCTCTGACTTCTCTGTGACCTGGGCAGCTGGCTCTGCTGCCCCGGGTCAAACCGGTCTCACGAGCTCCCCTTCCTCCGTCCACCTGTGATTAGCATCAGGGTTTGACCCGTCATAAAGCCCTTTCATTCTATACAATCCCCCGGCTAATCTCTTCTACACCTGCTTGTTCCTGCTTTATGACTTGTTTCCCAAAACAGGAGATGCTCCTGTTTATTGGGGGGTCTCTTTACATCAAACGTGGGATCTGAATCTTACTGTGTAAATCATTGTGGGCTGGCAGAACTGGAATGTGGGATGGTCATCATGACTCTGCTTTTTCGTTTGTAATGTATACCCTTATATGACCATATCGTAAACCAAGGAATGTGTGCCTGGAGCATGATATTTTGTACTTAAGGAGAAGTCCGTTCCTATGATTTTCAGCAGTCTCCTGAGAACATACATGGTGTTGTACTTCTAGGATACCTGTCATTGGTCTGCAGCCAATAAACGACTCTTTGACTTCACCCAGAAGACTCTGTGTTTCTGTAGGTCCGGAACAGGGTGAACCCAGAAGTCATAGGGTGTGTGCCCCTGCACCGCTGGGTCTAAAATACCCAGTACTTCAGTAGCAGTCCCTCACGTCCATTGTCTTTACATATTCATACAGTAATTTCGAAAATACATTGTTAGAAAAATCAGTTATTGACCTGTCTTTATGCATAACATTTTTATCTATTCTAGTGTGATCTAACTTTTGAATCTGCTCTATATTAGTCTTGTTTTCACTATGTTTTCCTATCGTGTCAAAGCTAACCTTAAATGTAATCATCAATGCTAATATACTCCATAGAAGCATTAGTAATCCTGTACAACAACAACACATTTTACACCATTGTTTCAAAAATATACATCTACTTTTTCTACCATCTGTGTCAGCCATTTTCATGAAATGAACAGTGACTTTTGACTTAGCCTCTTCTACTTTACAACTAGTTTATCTAACCCAAGGCTCTAATCACCTACTTGGTCCTACCAGTTTTTATCTTTTTCCCTAGTTATTGTTTTTCCATCAGCTGCATTCTTGTCTCATTCAGTTTGGCATCTCATAATTCTTCACCTTTCCTTCGTTGTCTAAATATAGGATTTCCTGAACATCCGTCTCTTCTCCAATATCGGATAAGATAACTCTCAGGATTTCCAATTCTTCGTCTTCCTCAACCACTTCTGGTATAGTCACCTCTGGATTTTCTTGGCTATCTGCCTCTTCTTTAATTTCAGGCAGGGCTACATATGTCCATTCTGGCGACTTATACTTCTGGTTAGGCTTTCTCGTTCTTTTGCTTTCCTCAATTACAACTATTTCTTGACTCGTTATTTCATTCACCTGTTCAGCTCTTGGTGATTTTACTTTTGTCAGTCGGTATCTCAACTTCTTTATCTTATTCGGCCAAACTTCATCTTTTGCTGATCTTTTCAGTTTATTTCCTTTATCATTCTTTTCAGTCTTCCAAGCTCTCTTTCTTAAGACTCTCCCTTCTGGTACTTCGTCTTCACTTTCTTCCGACTCTGTTTCAACTTGCTTTTTCCTTCCAACCTCTTTTCTTTCTTTCGCTTCTTTCGTTTTCCCTACTTCTGTCCGTCCTCGGGTTTCTTGCGCACAATCTTCCTGCTGGCTATTTGTCCCTTCCTCTAACTGGATGTTGGAAATCCCTACACCTCCTCGGGGGTCTTCCGCAAGAATCTTTCCCTCTCTCTCTGTATCTGGTACCTGTCCATCTAATTTTGTTACTTCAGGTGGAATTTCTCTCAATTTTTCATCTGGAATTTCTCTAGCCACAGTTTCTTTAATTGTCTTTTCGCTGTCTTTTTCTTTTCTCGAATGTAAAGTTGCTTGTTCAGTCTCTGAGTCTGAGCTGGTATCAGAAATTTGCCTCTCGGGACAACTGTCTGATCTCTCTCCAATTCCCCCCTTTCAGGGTTTCCTTTTGTTCTTGTCTCTTCTTCGTCTGATTCAGTACTTGATTCTGTCTCATCAAAATATTCCTTTTCTTTGCTATCCACTGGATTTGGGACTCTCAACGTGTGACTTGCGTGAATCCAGTTTTCGATTCCAGCACACTTTACAGCTATAGTTGTAGTCAAAATCCCTTGTCGTGGTTTTCTCCACCTTGGAACCAAACAGTTTCTTCTTCTGTGTACTTTGATTCTTACCCATTCCCCTGGGTGCAGGTCATGAGCTTGCTTCCTTTCAAGGGTGGTGGCATCCGCTCCAACCTGATGAAACACAGAATGAACTGCGTCAGCCAGGGTTTTACTGTAATCCAACACCATGTCATCAGTTATAGGCAACAGCTTGTTGACTGGTATGAACACGTGGCTCATGGCTCTTCCCATGATAATTTCATGGGGGCTCTCAGCCCTGTGGTTCTGTCTGGAATTGATCTAATTGTCGTGA
Source organism: Triturus cristatus (assembly GCF_964204655.1). Lineage (NCBI taxonomy): Eukaryota > Metazoa > Chordata > Amphibia > Caudata > Salamandridae > Triturus > Triturus cristatus. The sequence continues at coordinate 1,820,314,462 of NC_140590.1, read as the reverse complement.
GTACCAGAGGCAAGACATCAGGCCATTTCATACCTGTGGCTAAACACATTTTCCCTATCCTGTTTTTGATAGTACCATTCATTTGTTCCACCACACCAGAAGCTTCTGGGCGATAGGCACAATGTAGTTTTTGCTGTACACCCAATGCTTCACAAATCAGTTTTATGATCTCATTCTGAAAATGTCCTCCTCGATCTGATTCAATTGTTACTGGGAATCCGAATCTGGGAATAAAATCCCTCAAAAGCAATTTTGCCACTGTGATTCCATCATTTCTTCTCGTTGGGTAAGCTTCTACCCATCTTGAAAACAAACAGACCATAACTAGAACATACCTCAATCTGTTACAAGGAGGCATTTCAATGAAGTCTACTTGCATTCTGGTAAAAGATCCTCCTTCTCGACCTATTGTTCCTAGACTCACCACTGTCTTTCTTCCTGGGTTATATTGCTGACATATGAGACATCTCTGACATAGACTTTCTGCTACAAGTCTAAATTTTGCATTGTACCAGGTCTGTTTAAACAACCATATAATGGCATATCTTCCTATGTGTCCCTGTCCATGATACATCCGTGCCATGGCAGACATCATGCTATCAGGCATAACTGGTCTTCCATCCCGATAGACCCATACATGATCCTTCTCTCTTGGTACACATCCTGCTTTTACCCACTGTTTCATTTCCTCATCTCCTGCTTCTTCCTGCACTTGTCTTACTTCATCCCAGGTACCCACAATGTTAGTAAACAGTATGCAGCAAGAAGTCACTTCCTTTTCCTTTCCACTATTGATTGAATTCTGATTTCGTGCACAGTATTGAGCCATATCATTGGCGTATTTATTGCCTACAGCGATGTAATCGCCAGACTGATTATGTGCAGCACACTTCACAACAGCCAATTGCTTAGGCAGCTGTATCGCCTCGAGCAATTTTCCAACCACTTCAGCATTCTTAATGGGCGTTCCACTGGATGTCAGAAATCCTCTCTGTAGCCATATTTGGCCAAAGTCGTGCACCACACCAAAACCATTCTGGCTGTCAGTGATCACAGTCACTCTCACACCTTTCCCAATATTACATGCTCTAGTCAAAGCAACAAGTTCAGCTACTTGAGCTGATTTTACTCGTTTCAGATAGGATGCTTCCAATGCTGCTGCAACTGTGCATACTGCATATGCTGCACTCAACATTCCATCATCTGTTCTCAAGCAAGAACCATCTACAAACATTACAAAATCACTTTCTGACAATGGTACATCTTTTATATCTGGACGTGGCTTGGTAAAGAAATCTAGTACATCCAGACAATCATGATCTGCTTCATCTCTGGCTTCCACTTTCACGGCATCAGGCAATAATGTTGAAGGATTCACATTCAAACACCTCTCAAGGCTCACATTCGTTGCACCTAGTATGACTTTCTCATATTTAGTCAGCCGACTACGTGTCATATATTGAGTGCGATTCCTTGTTAAAAGGATTGCCACATCATGAGGTACAAACACTTTCACAGGATATCCCATCACAATCCCTTCACTTTGTTCCAGGCTTCGACAGGTAGCAGCTACTGCTTTCAAGCACCCAGGTAAATCTACAGCTACTGGGTCTAATATTGATGAAAAATATGCAATTGGTCTTCTTAGTTTTCCATGTTTCTAAATTAATACAGAAAGTGCACATCCATTCCTCTCACTGCAATACAACTCAAACTCCTTCTCATAGTCCAGCATTCCCAATGCTGGCGCTTCACACAAACTATCTCTCAATTGTTTGAAAGCTGCCAATTCTTCTTTGCTCAACTCAATGGGATCTCTCACATCACTTTTTGTCAAACGTACCAATGGTTTTGCGATTAAGGAAAAATTACTTATCCATTGACGACAGTATCTGACCATTCCGAGAAACATCCTTGCCTCTCTTTGTGTCATAGGGGCTCTCATTCCTTTTACTATTCTGATTCTGTCTATTGTTATTTTCCTCAGACCTTTTTTCGAGGTTATGGCCTAAATAATGTACTTCTTTTTTACAAAATTGTAATTTTGATGGTGACACCTTAAGTCCTTCGTCAGCCAGATGATTCAACAATGTTATAGTGTCCGTTACACAGGCCTCGCGAGTCTTCAACGCCACAAGAAGGTCGTCGATATATTGTATTAACACTGAATTCTCGGGCATCTCTAAACTTTCTAAAGATTTCTTCAGTATCTGATTAAAGATTGAGGGGCTTTCTGTATACCCCTGTGGAATTCGGCACCATGCCAAAATACGCTCACAAAAACGAAACGCAAAAATCTGCTGGCTGTCATGGTGCAATGGAATGGAAAAGAAAGCATGGCATAAATCAATTACTGTATACCATTCTGCTTCATGGGGAATCTGATACAAAATCACAGATGGATTCGGTACAATGGGAAAACATGGCACAACGATTTTGTTTATTTTTCTCAAATCCTGTACTATCCTGAACTTTCCATTTGGTTTTTTCAGTCCCATAATTGGGGAATTACATGGACTACTCATTATTTCCCTCAAAATACCTTGTTTTATCATTTTCTCAATTATAGGGGTAACTCCTTCAATTATCTCAGGTGTCAATTTATATTGTGGGATATTCTGATAATTTATTCCCTCTTTTACTGTTATTCTTACTGGGTCTACATTTCTCATTAGTCCCACATCTTCTCCCGTGAAGTCTCAAACTTCTGCCTTTACCGTTTGTTTCAATTCTTTGGGTAGGTCATCAGGGTTAGACACAGCATAGGCTTCAATAACCTCAGTTTCTCTGTTTGCTATGGTCATCTTATACAACACATCTTCATCAAGGGTCTCAAATGCTATACCATCAGGAGTACAGAATATAGTGCAATTCATTTTGCACAATAAATCCCTCCCTAACAAATTCACAGGACTGGTATCGCACACAACAAAGCGGTGCATTTCAGAAAATTTCTCTATGCTAACCTTTACAGGTTCTGTCAGATAAGTTTTAATCTGTCTGTTGGATACATCAACTACTTGGATCGTCTCATCCGAGAGAGGAAGATTTTTAACATCAGCTGACCTAACAGTTGATCTAGTAGTACCAGTATCTACCAGGAAAGTATCATTTTCATTATTTATCTTTCCATCCACAAATGGGCCTGTCTGCTCTACTTCTAGAGTTGCGCCAAGTACGCACTCTTCTCCCACCCTTCGGCACCGTCAATAACTTTCTTCTGAATCCCTTGCATCGCGTTGTAGCCTATACTGTGAAACAGCGTTAGCGCGCGGCAGTTTAGTTACCTGTTCTTCGTTGTAGAATCCAGTTTCATTACTATATTTCTGGGAGTTTTTGCGCAGTGGAAAAGGCGGTTTTGGCACCTGATTCTGTTGGGTTACAGCCTGCTGCTGTCGCTGCGGTTGACCACTCACCTCATTCTGCACCTGTGGATTCAATGATGTATTTTCATTGTTAGTACAAGGGGGAAATTTACACTCGGATTTCCAATGCCCTATCCTACCGCAATTGTGACATGGGAATTTCTTTTTGGCTTCTTCTACGTTAAAATTTCCCTTCCCTTCCCAGGAATACATTTTTGGGACCTATATTATTCGCTTGTTCCACTAACTCAGCTTCCTGTCTCTCTGACACTTTCATTTGTGTCCACATGGCTTTTTCTTTTAACTTTCGTTGTTTGGCCTCAATCTCATCACTGAAATATTTTGCATGTCTCAATACTTCATCTATTTTCTTGTTTTGCCAATCTACGGTATGTTGTTTGATCATCTCACTCATTTCTGGACGTAGACCATATACATATCTATATACAAAAAGACTCAAGTCCTTTTCGCTCAAATTTTCATCACCACTAAATTGTTTAGAGGCCAAAATCAACCTCTCATAGTAGGCATGTACCGACTCCTTACTTTCCTGATGAGTTCTGTCAATCTTTACCCAATCTGTTTCTTTAGGAGGTACTTTGTTTTTCAAAAAGACAATGACCTGCTCGTATTTCTTCATTACCTCGGGGTCTGGGGCTCCTGTCTTTGGATCCCTAGGATACTCTTGTGTAGGCCAATTTATCATAAGTTTGCATTCTGTCCATAAATCTGCTGGTACTATTATGTCAAACAGGCTGTTTAGATCAATCCATAATACTTTGGACAATTTTACAAATCTGTCTACCTGTCTATACCACTCGACGGAAATCATTTGTGAATGACAAAATATCTTGCCTAGTCCATGGGATATGTACATATCCTCCTCCTGGAATTTCTCTCATAGGGCATTCTGTTACTACCTTCTCCTTTTCTCTAACAGGGAAAGCTGCAAAAGTTTTCTCTGAGGCATCATATCGTTTTCGATACCATCTACTTTTCCATTTGTCCACATCTCCCCATTTTCGTAGCAGAATAATTATTTCCTTAATCTGACTCATTCGTCCTGTGGTATTCATATTTTCAATGTCCTTTTCAGTGAAATCTATTCAATATGGTTTCTGTAGGGCTTTTACCTTTTCAATGTCTATACCCATTTCATTTGCTACTTCTTCTAATCTTTCATGGAGACTTTTTGCTCTCCAAGTTATGCTTTTACACAGAAATAGCAACTCCTCATCCTGGTAAGTTTGTATCTTCTCCGTGGGAATAGTTCCTACTATTAACTCTTCTAATACCATTCGTAGTTTGGCTACATCTATTGATTGTGATTCTTTGTCTTTTCTCTGCAGACTTCTCAGCCATTCACTCAGTTCTTCTGAAGATGGGCCTACTGGTTTCTCTACATTAGTTGATTCTAAGTTCCTTTGGGGTTCAAATACTGATTCCATCTTTACAGTAGGGCTTTCTGCTACCTTTGGGCCTAGAAATGGGTTATTTGAGGCATTTGGCTCCATCGTACCCATTGTCTGTCTCCATTGATTCTCATTTGAGCTCTGTCTTGATTTTTCAATTTGTTTATTACTGTTATAAGGAAACATTAAAAAATGTTCACTATCCTTCTGTTTGTCAAAAATAGGTATTACAGGGCCTATAGTCACTGGAACAGTTACAGCTTCTAATTTTTTGGTTAATTCCAAGGTTCTTTTGCTAACTCTGCTGAATTTTCACTACTCATTTTATCATCTGATTTCCTCTCTATTTCTCCCATTGTTTTACTTTCCCTTAATTCTTGAGGTGCTTGTTCTGTCTTAATGACTCGCAAAGTTTCTCTCATTGGGGCACTTGGTGTTAACATTTCGGATTCTGGTTGATACGGAGGTGGATTTTTATAAAACATATCATCAAGAACATCATCCTCTAGTTCGTTCACTTCTTACCCCTTTGGTTAAAAATTATGTCTTTTTTCTGTAATTTTTTTCCCTCTAACTCCTTCAACCATTCTTACAGGAAACAACCCATCGGTCATACTCGCACTCCGCCACCTTCTAATTTTCTCTTCATGAGTACCATGCCCGTATCTGCCAAACATGTATTTATACCTTCCGCCACTCCTCTGTCTTTCTCTGTCATGCATCTCATTTTCCCATTCTGTCAGTGCTTCAAACTGTGTTGGTATAGGTCTCGGTTCTAAATTCATCATTCTTTCTCTCAAATTTCTCAAAACCACTAAATTAAACGAACCATGCTCTGGAACTGCTAAAACTCCGTCACTCCTGGTATATTTTACCTAATTGTCTAACCAAATACAAGTGTGATATACGTATTTCGCAACCATAAAGGATGCAGGGGTTTTCGGTGGGGGAAGCAACTGTCCTTCCCTAGTCACAATCGGTTTGTCCTTTTTAAACCACTTCTTGATTTTTCCAAACCAGGACTTTTTCTCCATTTCAGGTGGATCATAATACATCATTTTGTCTTTTCGTGTATCACTAGTCTCTCCTTAGCGACTATTCTGTTATTTTAGCCAATCGCAGCGTGACTCACACTAACGCACAAATCCGGAGAGTCTACGTCACTCAGTAATTCTCCACTCCTAGCGCGACTCACACTAACGCACCAATCCGGAGCGTCTACGTCACTCTGTAATTCTCCACTCCTAGCGCTACCCACACTAACGCACCAATCCAGAGCATTTACGTTTCTAGCTGACTGGCCAATCCCAGCGCGGTCTTTCTGACATCAGCAACCGCTGCTCTTACTCCGGCTTCTACTGACCCCTACTTTACAAAAAAATTCTCGGTAAGCTTCCTTCGCCTTTTCTAACTTACAAATCTTTTAGTAGCAACATAAAAACGCCACCATTATCCGCTTCGCTAACCAAGGATAGTTAATGAGCTTTCTCACAAGAATTCCGTCTTTCCCGAGAGCAGCGCTTACCTCTAACCTACTACGGAATCGTTACTTCCGTTGATAAAGTAGCACATCCCTCTACCTTACCCTTCTAAGAAGCATTAGCTAACCGTTTCTCCAGAATTAAGACAGCTAGTTGGAGCCCCAATGCTCCTGAGAAATAAAACCAGAGTTTCACGATTAACCCGAATGCTATTTCATTCACGCACTTTCATCTGGAAAATGTAGTTCATTCACACAGAATTCTGTCTTTCCCGAGAACAGCGAACAGTCTGTCCTACTACAGAATTATGACACTCGTTAATAAAGTAGCACTTCCCTCTACTTTATCCTTCTATCAAGCTTAGGAAGCACCTATTACCTTTCTAGTGATTAGCGTTATCGGAGTGCCATCTGGACCCCTGGTACCTAAGACCAAAATTTCATAGGTGACCATCGCTACCATACACTTCTTTCATACAGGAGATATCTCTAATGGCAACACACGACGATGTTACCGAAACAAACCCAGACAATGCGCCGTGCAACTTCAATCGTCACACGTTTTCCCCGTGTACCTACAGGGCAACAACAATTTTGTCTTTCCCGAGAGCAGCGCTTACCTCTGCTCTACTATGGAACTGTTACAAACTTCCGGCTTCCTACATCCCAGAAGTCATGCAAACAACATAGAACTCAACACGACTCAACATAGAGTGTTAATACATAAACCAATACCTATCCACAATCAATAATCAATAAGCTATTTACAAGCAATAATTACCAAACCAAAACAATAAAAACCATAACTCTGCTACCAAGAAAATCTGCTCCAGCGTGGAGTTTCCTATCCTCCCTTCATCACAGACCAGATATCATACTAACGCTTTCACTCAATACATTCATAACACCAACACACACACACTCTCATTTGGTCTGCTCTTACTGGAGAGATAGATGTTCCAAACGCTGGCATGAAAAGAATATATTTTAGTCTATTAAAATTCTATTTACATAAACATATACTGAATATCCTTAATCCAGCACATCTTAATCCTGAATCTCTAGATACCCCTTCCACTTTGTCGATGGATAAATTTAGTTGAATTTGGAAAGGTAATTCTAATCCTTTTCATTTATATTCAGACGATAATAAATAACCCAACACATTTGCTTGTTAATCAATAAATGTTATCTAATAAATGAAAATTTCTTTAGTAAGAATTTTTATCAATCCACAGAACATCATATTTACCTAATCTGGCTATTAGTCATCCTCTTAAGTCAATTGATTCATCATGCAACACGCTACAGTCCCAAAGATTGGTATTGACCATAAACGTGTCCTCATTAATCAATGCCCATCGGTCTAAGAGTTCTCAGTTCATCAGGAAAATGGGCGGCAATCTAATCTGTCAAAGATTCGGGAAAACAACTGTCCTGCAGTGTCACCGTCCTCTCCATCAGCATAACATCAGGAAAAAGAAGATCAGCGATACTAACTCACTAGTCTACCTTCTTTTATAATGAAATTGATGACAAAATGTAGCAAAAGTCAGTTTTTAGCCACTTCTGATTAAATGGTTAAGATCGTCCGTTTCGGTTTCCCACAGTCTTATGATGTCACAGTGTCAGACATGATCCATCCGGTTTTGCAAAGATTGTCCATTGTTAAAGCTCTTGGCAGTAGTCCAGTCACGACCTTGTCAGTGGCACAGGCTGTGTGGGTCATCTTGAGGCCACTTGTTCAGGAGCCTGGAGCATGCGCACTTAGTCGGAAACCTCGTGGAATGCTGTTTCGTCGTGTCCAAGGGTCAGCCATTTTATCACAGGCCAATTTGGTCAACTTAAGCAAAACAAACACAAAAATTAATTAAACGTGGAAATAACAAATAAAATGTTTAACCCTCAATAATTCCCATATGTGTTTGTAATTATCTAGCATATTGACGACATTTAAAGCGTTTATACTCACCCAATGATGTCATCTGGTGCAACTTACAATTACTTCACAAAAGCAACATATATCATGCAATATTCTATTTTTCTAGTATTAGTATGCATACATATATTAGTTTACAAGTTATTTTAGCCATGCTACTGCAAATCCCGCGTGTACTTCATACAATAGTAGGGTTGATTAGATGGCAAACAAACACATTAATACTTATTATAATTAATAGTTTATTCTAATTATTATGAACATGCAGAATGCGGGGTATACAAAAATTGTTTTTTATCCGCTCCATCAAGGTAACATGAGTACTCCGGTGCTCCCGTGGGTGTTGGCCCTAGAAATTCCTAAGTCCCAAAGGGTTTGGTCCTGACTCGTTTCTAAGTGTCCCTAATCTTTAAAAATCTAACCGCGACTTTCCCCATAGAAGCTTACGGGAGCTTGCGGCTGTGTTCACACACTGCACACAGTGTCCCCTGTGTCACTACCTTGGGTGGTTCCTTGGGGTCCCAGCAAATCTACAGGCTCTAGGCCTTGTGTCTAGATAAGTCGTGGTTCTTATACCACTATTTTAGTATATGGTTTGGCTCGCCCCTAGGGCCTAACGTGTATTTGTGCTTATTACTGTGATATTTGAAGTGTAACTTTTGTGGTTTGACCTCTAGTCTCATAAAGAGACTAGGAGGATGTGTTTAGAAATAAATACATATATTTTATATATATACCTGGTGTGGTTATCTTTCATTTAGGCACTCAAGAGATTATAGACTGGTAAAACAAGCAGCTTTACATTCCTTCAAGACTTAGCCTGAAGGCTGCTCTCCATAGCTACCACTAGGATAGCTTTCAATAAAGGTTGTCTTTAACCTATAACCAATAAGGGGTTGTGTGGACTAGTACAAGGTGCCCACTATAACTAGTGGACAGCATATAAAAGGCCAACTTCTCAAAAGGAATCTATAGCTTTATGTTTTTTAGAGCCTTCCACATAACATGAATATGTATTTTACTTAGAGGGAAGACTTTTCTGATATGTCTTAACAAGCTTAACATAATACAGGAGGAATTGGAAGAATACGCAGATTGGCGGGCAGCATACAACAGAGTTACTTATGTCTTGCAGAGTAATAGACACTGGTGAATGCTTTTCAGAAAACGCAGTCACAATTAGAATCGTGTTTGAATAGATATTGAGACTTGGATGTCAAATCCATGTGGTTCAAAAGTGCGGTGTCCATCTTAGTTTGGTCTCAATGCCATTGAGTAGTAAGAGTAAGGGTGTGTTACAATTATTTTTTCACTTCTGCCATGACCATCTGTCTGCTGGGTACAGTGAAGCAGTCCCAAGCCTCAGTACTTGCACTGTCTGTAGTGTTGGTGTACAATGTGTATGATGGTGACTGGAGAGAAACTCATTTTCCTCCCTGTTATCTTTTGGAGAAGAATGAAAGACAAAGCAGTGACCTTTGATATAAAAAAAAAGAGAGAGAGTGATAGACAGAAACATACGCTGAATTTCACAATGTGTAATGAACCTAATGTAAATAATCTTTATTCTATATAGTCAATAAAAACCATTACACACAATGCAAAACCAATAAAACCATTGAAATGTTTTCTTTTTTTTTTAAAGGTAGTCAAGAAGCAAGAATGTTAAAAGAGAAATCAGATAAATAAAACCTAATTGTCAAGGTGATCTAAATACATGTCCTCTTCTGCGTTTGCCAAAGCCAGGTACTTAGCTGCTCCCAGGAGAGGCAGAGTTTAGTTGATGGTTGATTGCAGTGTGTGCTCATAAATGTTTGAGCTTTGCTGTGCAAATAGGCAAAGGGAACAGCAGCTTAAATGTGTGGTGCCTCTGACAGAACAGTAGATTTATTTATGTCCAGTGATGTTAAAAAAGCAATAAAACCTGGAAAGTTGTTTACAATGGTAGTCTTCTGCAGCAGCCGTCTTGGTTGGAGGCTTCATCTCTGCGATCCATTTTTCTGGCCAGAAGAGTAGTTGTTTTTGCAAAGAAGCCAAGTAAGTAAAAGTTTTAAAAGAGGGCACCTCTAAGAGAACAGCGGATTGATTTTTTACTTCCAGTGATTTCAAAAGAGCAAAGAATGGCAAGCAGTTAGAGATGAACACCCTCAGAAGCAGTGGTCTTGGTTTGAGCCTTTTAATTCCCGTAGTACTTTGTTCTAAGCCAGAAGAGTAGTAGTTGTTTTTATAAGTTAGATGTGGGCAGCCTGAGGTGTTCTAGAAGCTGTGTCTGCACTTGACAGTTTGTCATCTACCTGTGCTTAAAACTCAACTAACGTGCAGTTTTCCTGTGGGTCACCTGGTTTGAAACAAGCTATCACAGCTTGTCTCCACATGCGGATCCCACACTGGTTGAACTGAAGTTTAAGCAGGTGAGACCTCTACTCCTCCAGGCTGAGACACGTGCGGATAAGATGTGCCATGCCGTCATTGGTGTTGCTGCGCAGGTGGCAGTGCAATGGTATTTGCCCCCTCAGCCATGGTGGAGATTCAGGATAGCTGGGAGTTTTCCCAGCCGGATTCAGGATTTTTTCTTCGCTGTTCCTGGAGTATTCCAGGTTAAATAATGGCTGTGGACCGAGCGATGTGTAGCCGTTAATTGTCATCCAGGCGAGACTTCTCGCTGAGAAGGTGGCTTTGTCTTCTACCAGAAAGAGGCTCCTTATTGCCTTAAGCAACACATTTAGAAAATTGCATTGAGTTCAGTGTTAATGAGGGAATCCTGCAGGATGGTCCTTGCGGTGATGTTGTTCTGTGTAGGAGCTGTTGCCAAAGTAGGTGATTTAGACAATTAGGCTGTTTGGGGAGGCGTTTAGACTGTTTGAGGAGGTGAGATAACCTGGAATCAATACCAGCTTCCCTGTCTGTGTAGACTGTGTGATCTTAGAGAAATATTTAGTTTCACAAAGCCTCTTTTTTTCTTTATTAACATATAAGTGGCACATTTAAATACTTTAGTTCAGAGTGTGAGCTGTACCAACACCTCTAATTTCTGATTTATTAGACTAGAAGGATGCTCCCGCTATAATACGAATATAGGTTATGTTTAGGGATCACAACAACTGAATTGCCTTGTGGTTCATTAATGACATTGTCGTTTGAGGGGAGCCATTAACGTTTCACAGGGCAGGTTTAGAAATGATCAATTTTAATAAATGTCTGTCTATGCATTGATATCAGCTAATGTACTGAGGTGAAATGCTTCTGCATGCTAAATACAACTTTTTGAGTTTTGAAGAGACTGTATCATATTTGTACATTATGTTTTTTGCACAATATACATGCCAAACATTGTATTGGCTCTTATAGCCATGCCAGACACTTGGCTTTAGTCACCCTATTAATTTGCGGCCACACCCACCTCTATTTGCAACTCTGACTTAGTCCAAGGGGTTTATAGTCTCTTGATAAAATGATTTGTAGAAGATGAGAACTGGAAACATGGAGCTCTGCTACATGCACCGATTTGACACGTGTGCTATTCAAACTTCTCATAGCAGAGGCAAAAAAGGAATGTGTGCAGTGAGAATACATTTAAAATACGTTATTCCATGGAAGGGACTTCACGCTGTTGTGTTGTACATGACTCAGGTTACCAGGTGTATTACTGGCAATCATGCACACAAAAGGAGATGGAAGGAATACTTTCAAATATTCTGACATCTAGCAAATGCTTAGGATAGCAATCCAACCCATCGCCCACTGAGCCACTCTAGAAGGAGGCCCGCCTAATGCAAATCAGCAGTGACCCAAACTGTGGTCATGTTACCCTTCCACACTGTAGCCTAACTTGGTAGTTGGTAAATTTGAGAGTCACACCTTCTGAATCTGACTGACTAAGCTACACCCCTGCTGTTACCATGTGTTTTGATGAATCAGAATTTATCACACATTTTGACCAATACAATTTGCACCTGGTTGGGTTTTTCCTCATTAAATAATTTGAAATAATGGCTCATAGCCATTTAGAAGAAGATTGTTTTTTCAATTGTATTACTTGAAGGATCTTCAAAAGAAATGGATCAATTTCTTTCATTTATATATTTCAGCAGGGTTGCAGTAAGGATCCAGAGCTTTATCAAAGGGTACATAATAAATTATCCTCCAAATCCCTTCAATTGCAACCTCTTCATTCAAAGTGGTGTAATCATTCTTATCCACTGAAGGGATGTTTAAGTTATGAAGATAGATACATGTGTGTCATTAAATAAATTCAGTGGTAATGCATGAACGTAGAAAGAGTTTCATGATGGCTATGAAATAATCTGCTTTGATCATCTTTGATGGTGTTAATAATATTAGAAACTTTGGATTGCTGACACATGGAAGTAAGAAGTTTCCCTGAATCTTCTCCCATATGAAAGACTTTCACATTGGAAATATTTTTTGGGGGGTTCTTTGGCAACATGAGCAGCCTTAATTCTTCCTTGAATTACAATGATTTGAAATTGATGGCATGTGCTTAGGAACAAATGTCTGTTGCCAAGTGTTACTAAAGTAGCATAATTAGTTGTTTGAGTTTTTCTCTGGGCTCAGTATGATTGAGTTTTGTCTTATACATAAGCTTTCAGGCTGTCCCATACAATACCAGGGGCAGTTTTACAGAAGAGGCCGCAGACGCTTGTGCGTCTGTAATACCGATAGAGCTGGATCACAAAAAGAGCTAGAGTTATATTCAGGGGGTATTCCATCATTTGCATGGGGGTGTGATTTACCTATTACAGACATGGGCGAAAGGCAAAGAAGCTCTCAATGGCGCATTCACAGTGGCCCACCTAAAAGGCAGCCCTCTGGAGGGGGGAAAGCGGGACCCATGGACCACCCAGATATCCCCTTGCAGGGGGGGTTAAGCCACTGATATCTACCCACCTTCAATGTGCAGGTGGGTTGCTGCCTGCAATGTGAAAACACGGAGTGGCTTTAAAGCAGCCGCTATGTTTTTTACATGATTGTGCTGCCCCCAATACAGCGCAGGTTCGTGGCTGCCCTGAGGGTAGTGAATTCATTATAATATGGTGAATTTTCGTTCATTGCACTTGGTGCATCTTTGTAAAGTGTACGCCCAGTGCACTGAAGGAAAAAGCTCCATAATTATAATGAAAAGAAACAATTGATGAACGGAATGCAAGGCATGCAAACATTAAACCCTGTCACAAGGATCTGGGTTTAATCCATCATTCTTTTGTTCACCACACCAACACAGTTTGGACCTAGCCAAATGCAAATCAGTCTTGACCCTGTTCCTTATGGGAACAATCCAGCCCTATCTACAAAGCCAGGTCCTCTCTGGAGTAGAAACAAGCATCCTGGGACCGGTGTCAGGGCATCACCCTTCATCAATCTGGCTAGCTTGAATCCAGTGATGTAGTGAGCACGGGACCCACGTCTAGGCATACCCTTTCCACTTAGGGCGACATGTGCAAAAGAAACAATTGATGGACGGAATGCTGGACAATGCAAAAATTCACCTCCAGTCACAAGGATCTGGGTTTAATCCATCATTTTTTTGCTCATCATACCACCCCAGTTTGGACACAGCCATATGCAAATCTGTCTTGATCGTGTTCTTTATGGGAACAGTCCAGACCAAACTGCCAAGGCAAGTCATCCCTGGACTGGAAACAAGTGTCCTGGGACCAGTTTTGAGGCATCACCCTTCATCATCCAGGCTATCTTGAATCCAGGGGTGTAGTAAGCAGAAGACCCACTTCTGGGCATACCCATCCCACTTAGGGTTTCATATGCAAAAGAAACAATTAATGGACAGAATGCTGGACAATGTAAACATTCGCTCAATGTCACAAGGACCTGGGTTTAATCCAACATTCTTTTGCTCACCACCCCACCCCAGTTTGGACCCAGCCATATGCATATCAGTCTACACTCTGTTCCTCATGGGAACAATCCAGCCTGAACTGCGAAGCCAGGTCCTCCCTGGAATGGTAACAAGCATCCTGGGTCCTGTTTCAGGGCATCAACCTTTATCCACCAGGCTAGCTTGAATCCAGTGGTGGAGTGAGCACGGGACCGATGTCTGGGCATACCCTTCCCACTTAGGGTGACATGTGCTGGGCAATGCAAACATTTCCCCCAGTCACAAGGATCTGGGTTTAAGCCAGTTCCACCCTGGACAGGAAACACGCATCCTGAGACCGGTTTTGAGGCATCACTCATCATCAGCCAGGCTATCTTGAATCCAGGGGTGTAGTGAGAACAGGACCCTCTTCTGGGCATACCCTCCCTCTTAGGGTGACATATGAAAAAGAAACAATTCATGGATCGAATGCTGGACAATGCAAACATTCACCCACTGTCACAAGTATCTGGATTTAATCCATCATTCTTTTGCTCACCACCCCACCCAAGTTTGGACCCAGCCATATGAAAATCAGTCATGACCCTGTTCCTTATGCAAACAGTCCAGCCCGAACTGCCATGCCAGGTCCTCCCTGGACCGGAAACAAGCATCCTGGGACCGGTTTCGAGGCATCACCCATCATCACCCAGACTATCTTGAATCCAGGGGTTTTATGAGCACCCAGTTTGCCCCCAGCCACATGCATATCAGTCTAGACTCTGTTCCTCATGGGAACAATCCAGCCTGAACTGCGAAGCCAGGTCCTCCCTGGAAAGGTAACAAGCATCCTTGGTCCTATTTCAGGGCATGTTAGAAATGGGGGTCTCTAGTTGGCAATGGCTGGCCACTGTCCAAGCAGGGACCCTTCTTCCTAAGTCAGAGTTAGAGGGCTACACCCTTTGATAACCCCTGCTCAACCCTGTGGTAACATAGCACGAGCAGCTAGGCTTATCTCAGAGGCACTGTGTGAAGCATTTATTACCATACACAGTAACAAAGTGAAGAACACTACAAAGGGACACCACACAAGTAATTATAGAAAAATAACTATCTTTATATATAGACTTATCACAAGACCAATAACTGTAAAAGGCCACAATACTGCCAAATAGGATTATTCTTGAAATGCTGCAAAAATAGTTCAAAGTGTGCAAAGAGGAGTTCAGTTCAAGGCAGTGGTCTCTGCTGAGGAAATATGAATTTTGTGATCAGTTATGTCCCCTATCGTAGACCCCAACGGCTCCATGTGCATGCTATGAGTACATGTATGTTCCCTCCTGCTCCAGTTTTGAAGACGCAAATATATGTGCGTCCACCGTCAACATGTCCTCTTTCAGATTCGCCATGAATGGGTCAGATATTCCATTCCTAAGTATGAAAGGCCACCGCCTTTATGTGGTTCACTTTCCACATTTTACAGATTCAGGCGAGTAGGCCCCGAATTCTGTCATCAAGCCTTTTCCTGCCTTCTGCCTCTGAAAGCTCCAGTCTGAGCCTGCATCTGTGACCATGAACTTTGTCCTACTCCCTGCGCGGCTAACGGTGCCTGATCCAGCCTGTCGCCTGCCAAAAACTGTATTTCACCTTCAAGATTATCTACTCCGCTCCTCATCCGATGCATTCCTGTCTAGTAGTTTAGGTAAACATTCCTCCAGCTACCATGCAAAGGGCCAGGCCTCGCTGTCCTCATGCAAGTAATTCATAGCCCCGTTACCATGGAATATTCCTACCCCCTCGCATCTAGTGTAGACACTTAGACGCTTGTACACGCACTAACAGTCAGTATAGAATAGATTCTATCCTAGAGACCTCTCCTTTTGGATAACACAGTTCTTTAAACATAGGATATTAGATATGATTTGGGATTAGGTTGACACGACCCCCAGACTTCTGTCTCCACATGTAGAGCTAAATGTCAAGTCCCCTTCACCCTCTAGTTGCACGTCAATCACACGTCATGCGGCTGCGCGCGCATCTCTGCCAAATATTTCTGCTGACATTGCAGGATTCTCTTATGGATCCACCCACTTGTGACATCATGTATGATGACGTTTATTAAATTACGCCCATACCTCCGCCTCTATTAGTTACGTATGCACCTTTTATCTATACTATCAGCTGTTACGCCTCTTGCATCTGTTTCACTGTAATGTATTTTCTATAAAACTGCCTATCTGTCAATAATGTATGCCCTTCCTTCCTGAACTTTCGTGGTGATGGAATAGAATGCCTACAATTCGAGTTGTATTCCTTTGTATAGGAATAAAGCCTTTTAAAACCTCTAATACCACGGATTCTGCCTCTTATATTTACTGAGTTATTCTTAATAGACTTTACCGCATAAAAAATAGTACCGGTAATGAAATATTTACCACATAAATTGGCGCCCGAACAGGGACACTTTCTCATCTCACGCGCCGGCGGTGCGTTGCAGGCCCGGTCTCCTGCCACAGCTGAACGGACAAAAACGCGTACCTGCAGGATTTCCTGTATCTCCCTCCGGCCAGGCGGGGACGACTGAGGCTGCGATCAACACCCAGACGAGGCGGTGAGAAGTGCGAAGTATCCCGACCAGAGCCTAGCTGAGAGAGCAAGATCCGAGGTATACAGAGGCCCACCAGGTTCCGAAGTTCCGAGTCCAGTCGAGTCGAGTCCAGTCCGGTCCAGTTTCAGTTCCGTTCCGAGGCCTTCCGTTCCGAGCTACCCGGTGAGTACCATTACCGGGGAGGCATTTTACGTGCACATAGTCTGTGCCGGTCAAGACGGGTTTGGGTACACAAATCCGGTCTGCACTGTTTTAGCAGTGTATCTGTACTGTTTAGCAGTATATATAGTATGTCTTGCATATAAATAAGTACTATCTAGTGTCAGTATTATGTCAGTAACTAGTTTTCTATTAGTTATCATTGTTCGTAAAACTGTTAAGTGTTAAATGTTTTAAATACGTTCTATATATTGTGGTGTGAATGACTGTTCATTATTGTGTTTTCTTGTATAACGTGTGTTCTAGTAATAAGGTCTAAAAATGCCGCTCTTTTCGAAACTAAGACAGATCAAAACTAGAAAAGGGGTACTCGAAGAAGCTGTTCCCATCCCACCTAGGGACACTCCAGGGTACTTTAGGTATCATAAGCATGGCCTAGATGCCGTATTATTTCTTGATTTATGGGTGGACTACACCAAAGAATTACCAGAGAGTCAGAGATGGCCCGCAGCGGGGACCTGGGATGCAGATTGCATCATGAGAGTAGAAGAAGAATTATGGAAAAAGAAAGCCAGACAGTCACAGAAAGATGCCATTGAATTATGGCGTAAAGAATCATATAGACGTACAGAAAAAGCACTCAGACAGGAAGAGAAAGGTAGAGAGAATTCAAATAAAACCAAAGAAAATCTATTACTTGAGGAAGGTACCCGAGTAAAATCAGAACAAGTAGATAGACAAAGAAACACTCTTATGAATGGTATGTATCCTCTTCTGGCCGAAGGGTTACCTAAGGCTACCCCGGAAATACCAAAAGACTTAACTCCTCCATTGCTCCCGATAAAAGCACATCCCAAAACACATCCCAAAACAGCAAAGGACGTTTTCCTTTCCTCCTATTTAGATGACGCAGCTCCCGAGTATGCTAATACCATACCACCCACACCGCTTGCCGATGGTGTCCAACACCTAGAGCATTCGTCTGTATCCCCGCAACTACAAACTCCTACACCAGTTCCAACAGGCCCGTCCGTTTCTACAGTTTTTCCCGCATCTACAATCTCTATCCTACGCCCAACGAATCCTTTTGTGCCTAGCACCTCAGATGGTGCTACAGGAGGTACGACAGACATGTTTGCCACACCGCCGCGAAATAAACAGACCCTTAGAGATTTAGCACTCCAACGTACACCCCAACTAGCGACATCCGACATGTTTAAAGAACAGCTTGTGGATTGTAGATACGACCCAGTACCAGGTAGACAGGATAAATTGCTCATATCATCACTACGTATAAGACGAGCTACATTGTATTTAATGACGATACCAGGAATGGGTGAACACCTAGACGAAATATATCGCTTTGTCCAAACAGGGCGAGGTCCAGAAAGTATTAACGAAGCTATGGAATACCAGAAAGTGGATGTCCAAAGACAACTACTACGTTTTTTCATAAATTGTGTAATTAGGAATCAAGACAGGCCTGGGGCAGATCACGAAACCATGCAAAGACTTGCCAAATGGGGTCAGAACATATCAGAAGAGAAACATGATAGACAGGCGTGTATAATCGCCATGTGTCGAAAGATCCGCAAGGAAGTAGAACGAATACATAAAGAAAGACGAGAAACAGACAGAGTAGAATCAGAAGAAGAGGAGGAGCAAGAATCAGAGCAATTAGAAACGATAGCTTATGTAGGTAGAGGAAGACCCCATAATAATACCAGAGGTTTTAACGATCCGATACGTCCAATACGTCCAGAATATAATAGACATTTTCCAAACCCTATGTTAAATACAAAATCCCCTGAACACCTATTTCAAGCCGCTGATAAATTACTCCGAGATCGAAGGGGGTACCACATGCTCGATTCCATGGACGAACAAGAATTAGCCAGATCAGCAGTACAATGGGCTGACAGTCCCGGCGAATACAATGATGATGTACTTGCACACACATTTCTGAATCTTGACCCATACGAACAACGTTTAGCTAGTATATACATGATTCAACACCTCCTTATATTATATAAAAGCCAACACTCCGATCCAGGACCTTTACCTGACATATTGACAGAACTACTCACGAACATATGGAGGGGGTCAGGTACTGATTTGATTAAAGAAATTCTAGAATCCCGAAACCAATATTTAAATTTCGTATGCCCAGAACACGTTCCAGTTCCCATTATGGGAAGAAAAATGTATCACATAGATAGACAGAACCCGTTACGCGAAGTGCACCCAATAAGAGGTGACGGTGATAACTTTACACGCGTGTTTGTGTACACGCCTATAACTAAACTGGAATTATTAGAAATGAAGAAAGTAGTACCCAGCCGTGACAAGGATCCAGCAGGTTTCCACCGTGAGATAAAAGACATGTTACTCATGGGAGAGTATACCTACCCCGACATTATGAAAATATTAAAAGTCCTATTACCCGCCGGTATTTACGAAAAACTCAAAGAAAAGGAATGGGAGGTGGGAGACCAAAAGATAGATTGGACAGCATTAGAAAACGAAGAAAAGGCCCGAGCTGCAGGAGCAGGGCTTGGGGAAAAGACTACAGCACTAGCAGGATTACTAATACAGGTATTGCCACGTTTATTAACTACGAAAAAGGAAGACTGGGGTGCAATCTCAGCCTGTAAACAAAAGCCAGATGAAGACACTAGTGATTTCTATTCCCGATTTGAAAAATGTTTTAGTATAAATAGTGGCATAAAAGCCAGTAGTGAGTCATATCCACATCTGTTTGTGACAAAATTAGTTGAAAATTCTCTGCTGCAAGTCAAGAATAGAGTATTGAAATTCGAAAGTACCTGGCAAGGTAATACCCCATCACAGATGTTGCAGATGTTACAATATCACCACAATAGAATTAGAGAAGAACAAGAACACGAACAAAGACGTATGAAAGATACAAAAATGAAAATGCTTGTTGCACAGTCAGTTCCAGCCGATAGTCATCAAAAGGGTGATTCCGCAGGTCCTACGAAAGGGACATGCAACTATTGTAAACAACAAGGCCATTATATACACGATTGTCCAGTCCTGAAACATAATATTGCCACAGGTAGAACCCAGGAGAGACCACGTCCACCTAGACAGGATCAGAATCAACAACAAATCCCTCAGCATGCACAACCTAGGTTAGCTCCGCAACAACTAGCTCCGCAACAGGCAGCTCCACAACAGATCGTAGCACCACCACAAGCGCAGCCTATTGCTGCAACACAAGCAACGACACAACAGATGTATCAGTATGCACAAACAGATTATCCCGATTATCAGCGATACTCATGAGATAGCCTAGAGAGGGAAGTTGGCTTACCCCTTATTGAGGTTCCTGTAGACCAAGAGGGACCTTATGTACATAGTGAACTATTAGGGGAAGACAGAAAGTTTTTACTTGATACAGGGGCAAGCAGAACTACTATAAGACGCAGTGAAGTTCCAGGGGCACCCCTCTCAGGCTCACAGAATATTTCCCTTGGATTCTCAGGAAAACCTATAATTAATGACGTAACACAACCTCTTCCACTTACAGTTGGTCCATTGACACGTACTACAGATTTATTGCTTACTAAATCATGTCCAGAAAACTTGTTAGGCATAAAAACATTGAAAGCTCTAGGAGCCATAATATGTTGTTCTCCGGAAGGAGTACGACTATTTTTACGTGACTTTAAAGGTCACTACGTATCCAGAGACATGGATCACCGACTGCAGAATTTACCTACACATTTATGGGCACAAGGCCCCACTGATGTTGGTTGCATGAACATTACACCATATCGAGTTACACTGAAAACAGGAATAGTACTACCACGAATGCGACAATACAAGTTACCACCAGATGCTGTAGTGGCTTTACTGCAAATCATTGACGAGCTCATTGCACAAGGAGTGGTTGTCGAAACCGACTCCAATGTATGTAATTCCCCGATAATTCCGATTCTTAAAAGAACGGATCCAAAAGCACCACCAGTATATCGATTAGTTATTGATCTGCGCGAATTAAATAAATGTATTGTACCACAATACCCTGTGGTCCCAGATATCTCCTCATTACTCACAGCTATTGACTCAGAAGCAACGTTTTTCACTGTAATTGATCTCAAGAATGCTTTCTTTAGTGTCCCAATCGATCCGGAAAGTCAATATCTGTTCGGGTTCAGTTTAAATGGACGAAGCTTTAAATTCACACGCGCACCTCAAGGATTTACAGAAAGCCCCAGCATCTATAGCCAAGCACTGAAACGAGAACTTGACAGTATCCACATGCCCGTTAACACTGCCTTGCTTCAATATGTCGATGATCTACTGATCACCGCCCGAAGCGAACCTGAATGTGAGACAGCGTCACTGACGGTTTTGAAATTTCTGGCCGACAAGGGGCACAAGGTGTCCCCTTCTAAGCTGCAATTCTGTGTCCAGCGAGTTGTTTACCTTGGGCACTCGCTGTCCAAGGAGGGAAGGCAGCTTACACCCGACCGCATCCAGTTAATTGCTAACATGCCGCCACCCAAGACACAAAAGGAGGTGCGGGCTTTTATAGGACTCACTTCATACTGTAGGCAGTGGATCCCTCAATATGCATTTCTAGCAAAACCACTCATCCAGTTGACAACACAGGAGGCAGCCACATCGACTGTCCTCCCTTGGACTCCAGAACATACACACGCCTTTGAAAGCTTAAAGAAAGCTTTATGCCAAGCACCTGTCCTAGCAACACCATGTTACAGTAAACAGTTTACACTCTTTGTTACAGAACGCGAAGGTACTGCCTTGTCAGTACTCACTCAGGAACAAGCAGGATCACACAAACCATGTGCTTATTTCTCTAGTACATTAGATCCAGTAGCTCAGGCACTTCCTGCGTGCCTGAAATCGGTGGCAGCAACAGCTTTAGCAATCAGACAAAGCGATGCCATAGTGTTAGGACACCAATTGACAGTACAAGTACCACACGCAGTAGAGGTTCTCTTGAACCGCACACAAACGCAACACTTGACTATAGCGAGACTCACCGGTTACGAATTAACATTGTTTCAGCCACACATAGAAATCAGACGTTGTAATACGTTAAATCCTGCCACACTGTTACCAGTAGGCGGAACAGATCCATTGGCACATGATTGTGTCGAAGTCATTACTATCACGACGAAACCCAGACAAGACTTGACAGATATCCCTTTGTCAGATCCAGACTTGACATTATATGTAGATGGGTCATGTATGAGAACAAGTACAGGGGAGTTGGTGGCCGCTTACGCAGTTACAACAGACACTGAAGTCATTGAAACAAACTGTATTAACACTTTGTCAGCTCAAGCAGCAGAGCTCATCGCTCTAACACAAGCCTGTATTCAAGCCACAAATAAAAAAGTCAACATATACACAGATTCACGTTATGCATTCGGAGTCGTCCATGACTTCGGCGTACTGTGGCGAGAGAGAGGTTACTTAACTTCTCACGGTGCCCACATCCAACACGGACCTCTCATTCAAGCCCTATTAGATGCGATTCATCTACCTACTGCAATATCGATTATGAAATGCAAAGCCCACACAAAAGTTACCGATATCATTTCTCAGGGTAATGACCTAGCTGACAGAACAGCTAAACAGACTGCTCAGAATCAGACTCACACAACTGACACGACAAAGACAATAGTTCCGACACCAACACATTGCATGACAGTTAAGGATCCCGCCCTTGATGTAATTGACATACAGACACATGCTACACCAGAAGAAATAAAGAAATGGACTGAATTAGGAGGGATCCAAACGGATCAAGGATGGATGACGAAGGAAAAATCTATATGGTTTCTTCCCGACTCAATGGTTCAAGTCATCATTAACACTATACATAGTCCAGCGCACCTAGGAGAAAAAGCTATGCTAGACAGCATTCAGCACATTTGGTTCAACAAACATTTACGAGCCGCAGCTAAACAAAAAGTTCGTACCTGTATGATATGTTGTCAGTTTAATCCAGGTAAAAGCATCCCCGTAGAGCAGGGTGGATTTCAAACTCCCGATCATGCTTTTGAAGTCCTCCAGATGGATTATATCCAGATGGAACGATGTCGAGGATTCAAATATGTTCTCGTAGTTGTCTGTGCTCTTTCCCGTTGGACAGAAGCATACCCGGTTTCAGATTACACTGCCCCGACTACTGCCAAACAGTTAGTTCGAGAATTCTTCCCACGGTACGGTTTACCACGTGTTGTCTACTCAGATAATGGCCAGCCGTTCCCATCCGAACTAATGAAACACGTTTCCCTTTTGTTAGGTTACCAATGGAAA
Organism: Triturus cristatus; assembly: GCF_964204655.1. Lineage (NCBI taxonomy): Eukaryota > Metazoa > Chordata > Amphibia > Caudata > Salamandridae > Triturus > Triturus cristatus. The sequence goes on along the minus strand of NC_140590.1, from coordinate 1,820,291,345 downwards.
TTCCACTGTGTCTGACATCCCGAGGCGGCAGGTCTCGTGGAACGCCATAATCAAACTCTGAAAATTAGATTGTCCAAAATATGTAGAGAAAAAGGAGTCGATTGGATAGTAGCCTTACCAGTTGCGCTCTTTTACATGAGAATGGTAGCACATTCTCGAACAGGGCTATCCCCGTACGAGGTGATCTTCGGTAGACCACCAAATATGTGGGGGACGCCTATACCTCGCAAAATCACTGATGTTGACTGTAATATGCTGACAGATTACCTGGCTTCCTTGATGTCTGCACTACAATCTTGTCGTTCACAGGTAACCGCAGCTTTTCCCGACAATACTGAGGTGAAGCCCCATGATGTGGCTCCTGGTGACCTCGTTTTGGTCAGGAATTTTGACAGGAAGACCCAACTGGATCCTAGGTGGAAGTCACCGAAGTTGGTTCTACTGACTACAAGGACAGCCGTGAAGATCGAGGGACGGAAAGGGTGGTTGCACTCGAGTCATATCAAGAAATTTTATGGACTACCATCCAGTGTGAATACTCAACCCTGTATTCCCTCACAGACAGACTCAAAGCTCCCCTTGGTTGAGCAGACAAACTCAGAACTTTACAAACTAAAATTAAGGTCTAGTAAGTCAGACAATTTGATTGTTTAAGTCCTCTCCAAGGTGAATCGGTTGAATTTGTCTCTGACATGTATCCTCTAGACCGGAATAGAGAAAGAAATCATCAGATGCAGCTTAAAAAGCATGCGTATTGTAAATCATTTCGTAGTCACTGCACAGTAACATTATTAATTTTGTTTTTTCTAAGTCTTCTGATCATCATTGTCAGCATACTATTGCACATGTATTACCCTATTCTTAAGCGTGCTTACAATGTAACTGCAGAACATTCTTTTAGCGAATTACCTCCGCATGAGTTGTCCTATAGATTTGCGCTGCGCAACAACACATTCATTAGTATGTTACATCATTCCCATCAAACCAGCAATGCCACAAATTGTTGGATATGTGGCCGACTCCCTCCCTATCAGAACTATAAGGGAGTTTTGCCCCTCTTTCCCTATCCGTTCACACACAATGGCTCCTGTGGAGCATGGTTTAGTTTGATTAATTCCCTAGATTCAAACTCCGCAGTTTATCAAGACAACTGGGTATGGGGAAACCTGAACTTAGTTTTGCTTAAAGTCTGCTACCCTAACAAGGAGGGACTTCCCAGAAGAACAGGAACTGATCTAGAAAATGAAGTATATGGATTAGGTAATTTTACACTTAACCTTATGATCCTGAACGTTGAATCTGAAGCTACACCAATCTTGCCCGCCATGTCAGTATTCCCAGTAAAAGGGGAATTATGCGTAAGAAAGAATGGTTCCATACACATGGGCCATAGTAAATGCACCACTGTAATAAAATTCAGTGATCAAGGCAAGTCTACATTTAGAGCTTCTCGCCATTCCTACTTTATATGTGGCCAGACCGCAAATATACGTCTACCTCTAGATTGGGATGGTACCTGTTACATAGCATTCCTTCTGCCACCTGTTTTCCTAGCTCCTCCTGATTATCATAGAAATACCCATTTAGTACACAATAGACAGCAGAGAGATCTCCCAATTGTCGATTACACTGAAACAGCATGGGAAAAATACACAGATTTCAATAAAGGTTTCTTTCCCTATATAGGTACAGTCACTAATAGTAAGCTGATACGTAGATTAACCAGAACCCTTGAAGCAGTAGTGAACGAAACTATTTCCGCCTTAGGCAATTTAACAGAGGAGCAGTCTGCTATGCGGATTGTTGTGCTTCAAAATCGTCTTGTCCTTGACGTCATCCTGGCCGATAGGGGCGGAGCTTGTAGGGTCATCGGATCAAGTTGCTGTATTTTCATACCAGAAAATTCGCCGTCAGTATATAAAGCCATAACTCGCCTTCATAAGATTGTAAGCCAGATACACCAGAGTCCAGGCACCTGGACTTGGTCCGGTTGGTTCTGGGGCGTGTTGTCAGCCTGGGGATGGAGAATCCTATCCTTCCTAGGTATTGGCTTTCTCATACTATTCAGTTGCTGTTTATGTCTACAATGTGGGCCAGCGATTTGTGGTCTGTGTGCCACCTCGTGTATCCCACATCCAAGTTTTCGTTCAAGATCCCGGAAGAAGAAAGAAGAACAAATGATGCTATATGAACAGATCGATGGATTGATGAAGATCGATATCTCCTGAGGGTCCGTAGAGGACAAGGAGGGAATGAGGAAATATGAATTGTGTGATCAGTTATGTCCCCTATCGTAGACCCCAACGGCTCCATGTGCATGCTATGAGTACATGTATGTTCCCTCCTGCTCCAGTTTTGAAGACGCAAATATATGTGCGTCCACCGTCAACATGTCCTCTTTCAGATTCGCCATGAATGGGTCAGATATTCCATTCCTAAGTATGAAAGGCCACCGCCTTTATGTGGTTCACTTTCCACATTTTACAGATTCAGGCGAGTAGGCCTCGAATTCTGTCATCAAGCCTTTTCCTGCCTTCTGCCTCTGAAAGCTCCAGTCTGAGCCTGCATCTGTGAACATGAACTTTGTCCTACTCCCTGCGCGGCTAACGGTGCCTGATCCAGCCTGTCGCCTGCCAAAAACTGTATTTCACCTTCAAGATTATCTACTCCGCTCCTCATCCGATGCATTCCTGTCTAGTAGTTTAGGTAAACATTCCTCCAGCTACCGTGCAAAGGGCCAGGCCTCGCTGTCCTCATGCAAGTAATTCATAGCCCCGTTACCATGGAATATTCCTACCCCCTCGCATCTAGTGTAGACACTTAGACGCTTGTACACGCACTAACAGTCAGTATAGAATAGATTCTATCCTAGAGACCTCTCCTTTTGGATAACACAGTTCTTTAAACATAGGATATTAGATATGATTTGGGATTAGGTTGACACGACCCCCAGACTTCTGTCTCCACATGTAGAGCTAAATGTCAAGTCCCCTTCACCCTCTAGTTGCACGTCAATCACACATCATGCGGCTGCACGCGCATCTCTGCCAAATATTTCTGCTGACATTGCAGGATTCTCTTATGGATCCACCCACTTGTGACATCATGTATGATGACGTTTATTAAATTACGCCCATACCTCCGCCTCTATTAGTTACGTATGCACCTTTTATCTATACTATCAGCTGTTACGCCTCTTGCATCTGTTTCACTGTAATGTATTTTCTATAAAACTGCCTATCTGTCAATAATGTATGCCCTTCCTTCCTGAACTTTCGTGGTGATGGAATAGAATGCCTACAATTCGAATTGTATTCCTTTGTATAGGAATAAAGCCTTTTAAAACCTCTAATACCACGGATTCTGCCTCTTATATTTACTGAGTTATTCTTAATAGACTTTACCGCATAAAAAATAGTACCGGTAATGAAATATTTACCACACTGCGACCCTTTTACTTACAAAGTACCTGGATTCTGGAGCAAAACAACCAAAATGTCGCAGTCAAGCTGTAGCGATGATTTTCCACACGCGAGACCGAATCCTTGCCACAAGGGAGGATGATGCGCTGATCTGCAGATGCGTGTGGGACAAAGCGCCAAACTTCTTCACGCTAAGCCAGCGATGCGTTGAAATCCTTGCTGCAAGGGAGGATAATGCGCTGAGCCTGTTGCGTGTGCTACCTTGTTGCGATGAGAAGAAATGGTGCTCCGCGAGGGAGTGATGATTCAGGTGTGATGCGATTAAAATGGCAAATGCACAGCGCCCGCACTGCGATGTCTTGATGTGATGATCTCAATGCGATGATCCTTGGTTAGCGAGCACTCGACAGCCCGCAAATGTGCGATGTGATGATCTTTGGGTACTAGCGAGCGCTTTGTGGCCCGCAAGTGTGCGATGTAATGTGCGATGTGATGATCTTCAGGTGTTACCGAGCGCTTTGTGGCCCGCAAGCATGTGATGCAATGATCCTTGGTTTGCGAGCGCTCGGCGGCAGCAGCGCGATGATTTTTCCTACGCTCTTCAGATGCGGTGGCTCGCAAATGGGCGTTAGTGATGATTTTCAGCACTCTCTTCTCCGTAGTAGAACTAGAGGCCCTGGAACTCACAGGAGCCTCACCTGCAGATAGAAATTCTCGCTGGGAGGAATCAGGAGGCTGGTGGTGGAGTCTGATGTGCCTGAGACTCCAGCAGGAGGCTAGCTCTCTTCTAGCCCTTGGATGATTGCTTTAGCAAGTTGAAATAAAAGTTCTCTTCACAGTCCTTTACCTCTTCTTTCAAGTCCAGTGAAAACTACTGCAGGCCAATCCAAGAAACAGCACACAAGCACGAGGACAGTCACCACCTGCTGATCCCTTCAGTTACAAGGTTCCCCTTGTTGTCCAGGAGCAATACAAATTGTAGGGGTTTCATCAAAGATATTTATACCCCAAAAGTCTTTGTTCTCAAAAGCTACAAGTCACTGAACCCAGCCAGAACCAGTTCTGCCCAGTCCTGGAGCACTTTTTTTTTTACCAGGCTGCAGCCTTCCTTTCAGAAAGAGGGGGTCTGCCATCAGACGCACAGTAGGAGGTGGAGCCAGCATTCACCTTGCCAGGCACAGCCCTATTCAGGTCAAGGAGCTACCCCTCCCCATACTCCAATGCAGATCTCTCTATTCAACCCAGGTCTGACTCAGCCTGCCCTGTCCCTCCAAATCCAGACAGCCAATACACATAACAGCAGAGCACACTTGAAGGCTTAGGCAAGAAAATACCTACGTTCTAAAAGTGGTATTTTCAAACACAGAATATAAAAATAAACTTCATTAAAAGATGTATTTTAATATTCTGAGCTCAGGCATACTAAATGTGTTTTTCTACCATGTTCTTTGGGTCAGTTAGGACTTTAGAATGTAATAGTCAAACCTCCCATTCTGGCCTATGGAGAACAGGTAGCCTTACAGTAGTGAAACACGAAATTGGGTGTAATTCACTACCAGGACATGCTACACACATCAGGGCATGTCCTACCTTACACATATAATGCACCCTACCATAGGGGTGACTCACATGATGCCAAGGGAAGGTTCGGGGCTGGGAAGTGGGTGCACTTCACGGCCAAGATGGCAGTCCTGGACTGCACACAGACTCTGCAGTGGCAGGTCTGAGACACACTTTACAAGCTGCTTCTGTGGGTGGCGCAAACCAGCACTGCAGGCCCACCAGCAGCATTTGGTTTACCAGCCCTGGGCACACACAGGCCACACTACTAGGGACAAACAGGTAAACTAAATAAGCCAATCATGGACATACCAATTCACATGTCATATTTACACAGGGAGCATTCGCACTGTGGCACTGATTGGCAGTGGCAGAGTGCCCAGAGCATATAATACCAGCAAAAACAGAGGAGATAACAGTGAAAAATGGAAGGGAGACCCACGCCAATGGTGCCAGGTCTAACAGGGCATCAACCTTCATCCAACAGGCTAGCTTGAATCCAGTGGTGGAGTGAGCACGGGACCGATGTCTGGGCATACCCTTCCCACTTAGGGCGACATATGCTGGAAAATGGAAAATGCCAACATTTTCCCCAGTCACAAGGATCTGGGTTTAAGCCAGTTCCTCCCTGGACTGGAAACAAGCATCCTGAGACTGGTTTTGATGCATCACCCATCACCAGCCAGGCTATCTTGAATCCAGTGGTTTAGTGAGCATGTGACCCACATCTGGGCACACCCTTCCAACTTAGGGCAACATAGGCAAAAGAAACAATTGATGAAAAGAATGCTGGACAATGCAAACATTCATATACACCTGCTCACCACACCACCCCAGTTTGTACTCAACCATATGCAAATCATTCTTGATCCTGTTATGGGAACAGTCCAGCCAAACTGCCAAGCCAGGGCATCACTTTTCAACGGCCAGGCTAAATTGAATCCAGATGTGTAGTCAGCATGGGACCCACATCTGGGCATACCCTTCCCACTCGTTCAGCATTTGTTACCCTGAGTGGGACAGGTATGCCCAGACTTGGGTCCTGTGCTCTACATGCCACTGGAGTCAAGCTATCCTGGCTGATGAGGGGTGAAACCCCAAAGCCCGTCGTAGGATGCTTGTTTCCAGTCTAGGGAGAACCTGGCCTGGCAGTTCAGGCTGGACTGTTTCCATAGGGCGCAGTTTCAAGACTGATTTGCATATGGCTGGGTCCAAACTCGGAAGGCAAGGTGAATACAAAAACGATGGATTTAGGCCCAGATCTCTGTACTGGGGTGAATGTATGACATTGTTCTGCATTTTGTCCGTCAATTGCTCTTTTTGCATTTGTCACCACGAGTGGGATGGGTATGCCCAGACATGGGTCCCGTGCTCTACATGCCACTGGAGTCAAGCTATCCTGGCAGATAAGGGGTGAAACCCTGAAACCGGTCCTAGTATGCTTGTTTCCAGTCCAGGGAGGACATGGCCTGGCAGTTTGGGCTGGACTGTTCCGATTGGGTGCAGGTTCAAGAGTGATTTGCATATGGCTGGGTCCAAACTGGAAAGTCATGGTGTGCAAAAAATAGTTAGATTTAGGTCCAGATCTATGTACTGGGGTGAATGTATGATATTGTTCTGCATTCTGTCCATCAATTGTTCTTTTTGCATAAGTATAATGTGGCCCCTGGTGGTGCAGTAGCTAAGCTCAATTTAAGGAATTCAATTGTTTGCATTCAGAGAAAAAACGATATATTCTTCCTGGTTAAGTAAATAATGTGAATAAACCATTAATAGTATCTCTTCGGTGTTTAGGTTACATCCAAATCCTAAAGATTGCATAGTTTTCAGCATATAATACATGGAGAGCTTTAAATTTACTATTGCAGATCGATGTATTAATTACAATCAAATAATTTGCATAAATTGTATATGTCATTTGGAATAGGATGTGTGTATTCTTGTGATTAGATTTAAATATTTCCATAGTATTTTTCTTTGCTGGCAGGGCATATCATAAACCGGGGCACAAGTGAGGTGCTACCCATGTCCAGATTGATTACACCTGCATCCATTATGCATCATAGCTTCAAATGGAAGAGGGAGGAACATAATACTTGAGTGTTAAAATCAATAGAGGCCAAGAATGCAAGACTGAGGACAGCCTGAGCCCACAAATGACAGCAAATGATTATGCATGTTGGTCCCAACTATACCTGTGATCATTAGGCAGGGTGCAGTTCATTAAGGTGTCATGGGGCCATGATGTAATAAAGCCCTGGGCATGTTACTGCTGACAGTACCAATGCTCTGTGATATTGACCAAGGTACAAAATCCTTTATCTGGGGGTAGCATGGGACCACATGTAAATACTTCTGAACGTTTACAGACAGATGATTAGGAGGGTTGAGTGTACCTCCTTTTGAATCCTAGTAGCAGATACTTACATATTTAACTGATAGTATATTTGTTATGTTATGTTATGTTATGTGATGTTAGCCACCTTGTAAAGCAAAACACATACCCGGAGGTGTCTTGGTGCAAATTCCATGAGCAAAAATGAGAGGAGAAAGAGAGCTTACTGATTGAAAAGCCATGTTTTCAGGTACTTCCTGAAATGTAGTAAAGAGGGGGCTGACCTTATGTTGGGTGGGACGAGGTTCCAAGATGTGGTGCTCTGACCACGAAACTACTCCCTCCCCATTTGAATTTTTTGAATCTGATAGAATTAATTTTGAATATGCCTAATGATCTTAGATTTCTGGGAGGGGTATATCCGTATAGGGCTGTCTTCTGGAAGATAGGTCCAGAATCATGGAGGGCTTTATAGGTCAGAGAGCCTTAAACTTGATTCTGTTTTTGACCTTCAGCCAGTGAAGAGCTTTAAGTGCGGAAGAAACCGAATGGTGTCTGGGCAATCCCAGTAACAATCTGTCTGCGGGCGGAATTCTGAAGAACTTGTCGTTTGTTCAGATATTGGGCCAGCATGCCAATGTAGAAGCCATTGCAATAGGTTATCATAGATACTATTAGTATGGAAATAACTGACTTCCTGACAGGGATGGGAAGAAAGATTTATATTTTCTTAAGTATTTTCAAGGTGTTATAAGAAGAGAAAACCACCATGTTGATTTGTTTGCCTAGTAGTAGACAATCATCGATGATGATCCCAAAGAGGAAGGTAAGGGGTCCTATTTCTGCAGGCCCACAAGGAACTGACCAGAAGTTAGGGTAATTGCAAAGTAGAATCATCTCGGTCTTCCTAGCATTAAGCTTGAGGCAATGTTTGCTCATCCAGGCATTGATGTGTCTCATACAGTTATTTATGTGATGACTGGTATCATTTGTATTATTAGAATCTGAGAGCATGAGTTGTGTGTCATCCACATATGAGGTGAGATAAAAGCCAAAAGATTGAATAAGTCGGGCCAGTTCTGCAATGCACACATTGAAAAGGGTGGGACTGAGCGGATAACCCTGCGGAACACCACAGGGCAGGCAAAAGTAGTTTGAAGAGAAGACATTGATGTTGAAAACTTTATCCCTGTCTGATAGGAAGGAGGAGACTAGTTTTAAGGTACGATTTTTAATACCTATTGCTTCCAAACAGTGGATTAGAGTAGAATGATCCACAGTGTCAAATGCCACGGACAGGTCCAATAGGATAAGAGCAGCTGATCCACCCTCATCCAAAATAAACTTCAGTTCATCAGTGGCCTTGATCAGGGCAGTCTCTGTACTGTGTTATGATCTAAACCCAAATTGGGTGGAATCCAGGCGATTAAAGTCCTTGATGAACTGATTTAACCCCTTCCCCGCTCATGACGGAACCGCTCCGTCATCAGCCACGGTTGCCGTGTGCTCATGACGGAACGGTTCCGTCATGCCACGACCGTTGGCGGCCGCTCCGCCCACGCGGCGCTGTTTCCCCGCCTGTGCGGGGGGACAACGCAACTGGGCGGAGTCATGACGGAACCGTTCCGTCATGAGCACAGCTCAACTGTGGCTCATGACGGAGCGACTCCGTCATGAGCACAGTGCCACCGCGCTGCCCCCCCGCACCCCCCAGCGCAGCGGCGGAAATCCCGCCTCGGCGAAGGGGTTAATTGAATGGAAGTCTAGAGATTGAACTGTAGTAGGCTGGGTCTTCAGGGTCCAGATTCGATTTTTTTTAACACTGGCAGAATGGAGGCTCATTTCCATTCGGATGGGAAGATGCCTGTTCTAAACATGGTATTGAACATGTCAGGGAGGCAGGAAGCAATATCATCAGGGACCTGCTTAATAACTGGGGGCGAGCAAGGATCATCCGGGGAACCTGGTTTGGTGGTTAAAATAAGATCTTTTATTTGCATGGTGGTCACTGGGAGATATGAATCGAAAATTTCAATTACCAGGCCGTTGGCAGGGAGACCAGCCCCTTTTTCTTGATATGCGGGCAAAGGATGGTTGCTGGAGTGATCAAAGGAATTAAATATTGAATACATATTTCTCCTAAAGTGCAAGGCGATCTTCTCACAGAAAGATGGGCTAACCCAGTCCCTTTTGTAGTCAGGTTGTTTAATAAGTTTATTGATCACTTGATAGAGTTCTTTTGCTGAGTTTTTAGCTGATACAATTTGCAATGAGAAGTAGGATGCCTTTTCTTTTACCAGAAGAAACGCATATTTAGTTAATGAGAGTTTTTATGTTTCTCTCTCGTGGGAGTCATATTCAGCTCTCCATTTCCTCTCTTGGCGTCTACAGCATTCTCTTTCAAGCCTTTGCTCTCCAAACCTTGAAAATCCTATTGTGTGTCTCCAGAGAAGACAATAATCAATGGCCTAGGAGATCCCTTCCTGCATGCCTCTAATGTGCCAGCCCTGCTATCCAGTAACCCAGTATTTCAAAAGCAATGTGGGTGTGGAAATCAGACAATAAGGACATGAAGATAGATCCTCATCTTCACAAACATGTTCTGTCGTGTAGTTCCTAGAAATCTATGTAGGATCTGCACGTTTAGAGAACAAAAATTGTAGGACTGGTGTCCAGACGGATTCCAGACACCCCCACTGGATCAGTTTGCCTGTATACCAGCTAGCTCGCAGTGACACTATGAATGCCTCTTACTAAGGAGAAAATTGTTTCGGGCAACTGTCGTACATGACAACCCTGATCCCTTAGTAAAGAGTAAAGTAGTTTTTGCTCAGTCACTCGCACTCACTTTGTCTCAGAGAGATACACAGAATAAACAGTGGGGACATGTTTGCAATAAGTATTTACTGAAACAGAGTTATTCTAGTGTAAAATATGTGTGCTGCAACAATTATCAGAAAAAAATGGATAAAAACGATTATTAGCACCAACAAATGGATGGTAGATTTCTAGCACAGTGCTAAAACGATGAATATATGCAGGCATACGAATACATGACAGTAATAATGTATACTTCTACGATGCCAACCCTAACTAGATGTACCTAAATGTACCTTGATGCATGTAGGTGTATAGACAAGAATCCCCTATGATAGAACCAACCCCATTACCTGGTGTGAGAGAATGAAGGACCCCGTCTTGGTCTTGAAATGGACATCCTGCGAGGGATGTCAGACCTTTGCGTGCTGGAGTATCTGCAGGCAAGAATCTCAGCGTCTCACTTCAGTGTGTCAGCATCGAAGTCTTTCTCCTCTGCCAGTCCCAGCAAGGAAATGGTGCTAATATACCCAAAAGGTACCCTCAGGGCTTCTACCTTGCTGTGCCATGGATGACAATAGTGATGAACCTTATACATAGTTGTTATGCAGAAGATGGTAATCTTGCTGTGATTCTGAGAATCCTCATGCATAATACATTAGGCTAGTTTTCAGAGAAAACCACATGACATTTATGCAACACGTAATCTAAGAAATATGTCAACACCAAACCCATTATGTAGTACTATGGCAGGGTAAATGTAGGTGAAAGTTAAGGAGACTACCTAGGCTTATTTTGGGGTACATTGTGAATCATAACACCCACTCCTCATCCAACCGGACGACATACTAAAACGGGCATAAAAACATTGTTAAAATGTCCAGATTAAAAATATACACGTTTATATAAAATAATCTTAAAACAATTCCTTTATATATGTAAACAGCTCTATAATATGTTCATATATGGTTTGTGCAGTTAAGTACGTCTGAAAGCCATGATGCCCAACGAGAGTAAAAGATAACATTTTGTTTAAAATTACAATTGTGGTTGTTTTGAAAAAAGGCCGAATTCTAACATGCACATGGCAAGCCAAATGTTTATGTGTCCTGTGTGGGAGACGCAACATCACTGCTGCTTGCCTTCGCAGACAATGGTCCCTGTAACACCTCACAGATCAGGTCAATCGAGCAAAGATTATCTTCTTCAGTTCCCACAGCTGATGCTGGGGAGGCCTTTGAAATATCCAAAGCCTGTTTGCCTGTAGTAGAGCCTGTTTGCCTGTATCCAATCCAACAGGAGCTGACACATTCAACGGTAGCTCAAAGAATGCCGACTTCGACATGGTAATACGCTGGGGACACAGCACCATGTCCGGTGGCACAACTGATGGAAGTGTTAGACAAAGATCTAGCATGCATTCTTGTCTGCAGAACAAGCAGCGTAGAACAGTGCAAAACACAAAGAATCTAGACTGGTGAGAATGACAGGAACCAAGACTCGCTCAGCTCATGAAGTCGAGTTGTGCCCAGATGGAGTACCATGCTATAAAGGTAACATCGCTCCAAGAGCGGTTTTCCCATCTCCTTGGTGACTGGTATGTCCATTGCATAGCAGAAAAATGTAAATCAAGATCCCCACTACCAGTAGCAGGATTAGCCGAAATCCTCTAAAAATGCTTTCAAATACAGAGTGTATAAAAGCAGGAATAACTTGGAAGACTGTCTGAATGGTGCTTAACAGTCCATAACCTATGGTGTTAAATAGGTGTACTATACCCTTTGTATCAGATATGTTAAAGATACGTTGTACCATTTCTCCAATATGGAAAGGGGGATTTCTTCATACCAGTGCCTGTATCTTAGCTGAGGATTTTGCAACCTGAAGATCAACAGTTTCTCAGGCTGAGGTTAAGGGCACAACTTTTTGTAAAAGTATGGCTTTCAGTCAGCTCAGAGAATCAAACCATATAAAGGAACCATAGGCCATAATGGAGCCTCCCAAACTGTGTGGGTTGGTGGGAACAATACTTGCATACAACAAGTAACCCTGGAACTTACTGTGACTAGATATGCAATGCCTAGAAGCATTCCACAACAGCCTTGATCATTCAGCATTAAGTAACTCCCATTCAAGAGCAGCCTGAACACTGTATTAATCACGGTAGCTGGGGACACTTTCAAATGACAGGACAAGTTTGCAACTGAACCATTACAGGCCCCATGAAGCATAATATCCTGGCAAATGAGAGCTCCCCTCAGTGAATTCCCGCAGCATGTACCACTGAGAATCACTTCAGTGTCTCCGGTCCTGCATATAAATCTATACAGCAGTTTCCAAGATTCCTGAATGAATTCCCTACCCATTGTGTCCTACCTGCCTAGCCAGTGGTGTTCTAGGCAATATTGAAACTGGAAAGTTGTTACTGGTAATGTTACATGGCCATGAATTAACCATTTTGTGGATGGTGACTCTGCCATGGTGAAAGGTAATTGGTCTAATTGTTCTATGTGCAGTATTGTATATTTTGCTTACCTTTTTGCTATTGTTGCCTGCTCTTCAGTAAAATTATCTGCAGAGAACAGAGACGTACTGTTGATATATCACCAGGGCACATAACCAGGATTGTAGTGTCCAGCTTAATGACATAATTAAGGGCGGGCGGCAAATTCCGTTCCGCTCGCTGAAGTTGCGAAATTTAGAAATGTTTGCGTTCCGTGGAGCACGTGTAAATGTCAAAATTTCAGCGATCCACAGCGTAGCAGATTTTTTTCATGTTCACCCTTTAAAAGTGTTATCTCGTGTGCGCGGTCGACTTACCAGGATCCCTGCGTTCGCCGACGAGTTTTCCTATCGGTTCTCGTGCGCCATGAGATGTTTGTAGCTGGTCTCGCTACCCTTCGAGAGTTTGCGATTCCAAACACTTCATTCGCCGCGTCATCAGACACCGCGAGAGTCTGCGATCGCGAACACGTCATTCATCATCGCGAGAGAGAGCGTGCAAACGTGCCATCTGACATCCAGTGGAAGTTTGGTTAAGTTAACACGCAAAATTTTCAATCTGGAGAAGATTAATATCTCGAGCAGCATTAAACCTTCTGTAACTGATGAATTGGATGAAAAAAAAACCTCCTCAGATTGACATTTGGCTGTCCTATTTTGTGCAAGGAGTCCTTTTTAAAACAAAAAACTGTTTGGCGGGAGAGGGAAGAAGTGCCACAGAGTCTCCAACTTCCTGTTCCTGTCAAGCAGGCGTCTCCCAGTGCTTTGTCCATCTCCTCTTCATTCTTCCATTGGATTTTGAGCTGTAAGGATCACTCTTTGCATCTGCTGCATCATTATCATTGGATTTGAGGACTCTTGAATTTGATATTTTACAAGTAAGTTGGTGTTGTTGTTTGTTTGTTTGGGGCATTGCAGTTGCTGCAACTACTATTTTGGTACTTATCATTATTTATTTTTTTTAATTGTTCTGGGTAGTCAGTAGGCCCAGAGCTAGTCATGGGTGGGTGCATGATGAAGCAACTGTTCGTTTGGTGTGTGTTGAATCTATTTCAAACATCATTTAGGGCGTGGATGGCATTGGATTGAATTGCAAAATGTGTTTTTGGGGGTGTTTCTGTTTTTGGATGTGTGTTAAATAAATGCCTTTGTTGTGCGTGATGCGTTGTTGTGTACCTTACAGACCTTGTTTAGCCCTGTGAAGTTTCGTTTTTGCATTTTATTGAGGTAGAGGCAAAGCAGTGTGGTTTATCATGCATCCTTTGCCTGTCTATTATAGGCCTTTGGTCAGTACAGTGTTTTCCAGGCCTCCTGCTTGTTGCGTGTGATTTGTGAGTGTATTGTGGCTGGTGGCCATTTCTCGTGGGAGTTATTAGTGTGCTGGTTTTACCATACGGGCCTGCATGTTATCCTTTGTGGCCTAGGCTTCTTGTTGTTTTGGGCTTGGCCATGAGATTGGCGGCCATTTTGAAGCCCGGTAGTGTGCTTTTGCCATTCACAAAAGATGTCATGCAACTTCCATGTTAAGAGCTGTACTCCCCCAAACATATGCAAACGGAGAACTCCTATTTTATGGACAGGCGTTCACCCCATGCGTTCGCTGAGTCATTTTATGATCGAAGGCAATATTCCTTGCATGAATTTGTATTTAGTACATTAGATGCCCTAAGTGTGACAGGTATGCCCAGACGTGAGTAAAAATTTAGCCCAGAGCCTTTGCCAGTGGCTGATACTAATTTAAGTATTTCTTCTATCACCATTTTGTTTGTTGCTGTAGATACGCTATGTGCTCTGGTCTGGTCTGAGGTTGCTTGTGTTCCTGCCCAGAGATGACCTCGCTTTGCAGTCTAGGCTGAACTGCTCTTTTAGGTGGAAGTTAAAGAGGTCAGAGCAGAACTTTTTTTTGCAGGTTTGGGTGGGAAATGAGATTACATTTGGTTGCCTTTGTCGGGGTCATTCCATTTCATATGTGCTTAAAGGTATTTATATGTGAATGATTGAAGGAGGTACTAAAGATGGTTTTATGTATCATAGTTAGGTCACATGTCTGGTTTGTATATATGCAGTTTGCGAGTGGCATAATTGCATACCTGGTTACTAATGGGGAGAGGATGTAGCCTTACGGCTAGTACGGTTGACCTCGAAGCTGGTGAACCGAGTTCCAGTCTCGGCAGGGACGCTCAACATCCTGTGATTCTGGGAAATCCTTTCATCTCCTGTTGCCTAACAAAAATGAAGGTGTCCATCTGTGATGAAACTGGTGCTCATGTAAAATGCTCTGATACCTGACATCTTTGGGTCAAGTTTGCACTATATAAAACTCTAAAAAAAAAGAATAATGACTCAACATCTACATACTAATATGCTAGTGACTAATTAGGGCCAGAGAAATTGTAAAAACGAAATATAAAAATTACAGAAGTGTAAGAAAAATCCAGTCTGAGGAGGCATGATTAGAAAAATATGTGCTCATAAGTCTGACACTTAGCTCTAGCAAACCTTATATCAGGTTTTTGGGGGGAGATTTTGAAACCTTAATAACAAATGTGTTGCTATCAGCATTCTTCCTCATTTTATCCCCCAAAAAAGAGTCCATTGGGCCTCTGCTTCCAAGACCCTTGCACACACACCAAAAGGGCCACCTGGTAGTAGTTTTGGAAATGGGAAAGAGCCTTGTAAGGTATCCAGCTGGAGGGCAGAGTATTTAACCCTAGGTGCTTAACTGTTCAAGATGAACTGCCTAAAAAGTGCATCAAGTCAGCAAAATAGCTACTATTCACTTTAATGGGGGCGTTGGATAAAAGAAGCAACAGCAAAAGGAGAAAAAACATCTTTATAAGAACCACCCTGCGCTCCTCAATTCTGTCACTATAGATCCAACTCAATCCACTACCGAAATAAGTTGAAACACTTCTCACTGCATGACCAGCTGAGGCACACAAAGAATTGGAATAGTGCCATGGTATATGGACCTTCCAGGAGTTGACCTCAAGATGAGTCTCTTGTAAAACAAAACTTTAGGGGAGAAAGAACCTCATATTTGTGTGTATTAACCATCCCATTTGCATTGCATGAAAATATTCTAACTTTGTGACCTATTTTCAGAAATAATTCATATAAAAAAATTAAGTTTGTGAACCCCTCAGACTTACCCAGTGGGACCATATAAGAAATCTGATAATTTTTGATGTATGTGCCTACCCCCTACTCCTATACCCCACCCTGTGACCCACCAGTATCGCCTAAAAACACATAAAGTAAAAGAAACACAACAATAACAAAAAACACGTCCAGTGAGAGGGGAAGCACCCACAGTGCCCCTCTTAGAGTGCACCTAACTAAGCTGGGGCACATGACACTGCACCCTTTTGCCACCACACCCTACGCCCTCACACCCTCATCAAGCCAGTCATTTCAGAGACAAAAAGAACATTATTAGGAAGATATAAGTCTCTGACTTACCTTGTCTGATTAGGTAGGTAGCATAGGTAACTGTGTAGAGAGACACACATGACTCAAATTGCAGAAGGAAACAGATGACTCACAATGCTAGGCCATTGTGGGTGTCTCAAATGCACAAGAAGAAGTGCACTATTTTATGAACATGGCAGAGTTTAAGCCTAACCGGGACCGATCAAGCCCATTGTTCATAACTAGATGCCTTTTTGCATGTGATTATTTGTCATAGTTCTCCAATCTCAGCTAAAAATTAGATTATAATTAGATTCCTGGCTTTTGTTTTCCCTGCTGGGCGACTTTGATTACTCTGCTGACAAGCAGGAGGATCAAAGGCCTCTCACACAATAGAGCCATTTGTCATTGCTTAGGCCGGTTCCTGGCTCACCCTAAAGGGTGGATTGAATTCCGCATATGATAATGACTTTTGACAGTGCACCTGCCTTGGGATGATCATCTTCACAGAGTTAAAGGAGGACAGCCAGACCTCAGGAGACAATAACAGGATAGGTTGCACATTGATATTTTGATAGATTGATAGATAGATAGATTGATAGATAGAGGAAAGGGTTAGGCTCTCAGTAAAGCCTTTTGAAAATCCACTTCAAGTAAACATTTTGAATTGTCCCAAAATACTGTGTGGAGAGTATGGGAAAGGAGTGGAGTGAGGATGTGTCATGCTAGAATTAGGAACAGAGGCCTATATTTGTAGTCTGCTATCGTAATAACAAAAATTGTGCAACTGAAAACAACTGCTCTCTCCAGCATTTTTGATCAAAACAAGATTGCAAGAATGAGCTTTAGTTATTAGATATTGAAGTGTCCAAAAAAGTTGTCCTAAACAGCAAGGATAATAATTTCTTGAAGAAGTTCGGGTACAAAGCTTCAGGTCAAAGATTAGATTATTAGTGTTTGGACATCACTGCACCCCATTGACATGTACACAATGCCACATAAACGTCAAGTAACAACAGGTCTTAACAGAATGAATACCTAGAGCTATTAAAACTGAGATACTGCCAAAAACACATCGTCACCTATAAATTATGAATCACTCTTTTCTTACATCAATGTGTGCATTGTCTCTATGTTATCTTGCAATTGAACTCTAAACTGCAAATAACACTCCTGGGTCCCAATTAACATACATTACATACATGGCCCTCCCTGCTCGCCTGAAACATCTCTGTCTTAGTATTGAGAATAGCCAAGTTCAAGTTCATCACTGTTTAAAAGAAATACCTGTGTGATATCTGTGTCCCTATTATTAAAATCTATATACTAGAATCAATGTACGACAGATGTATGAAGGGTGTATCTATTCTGATAATGCTCAGCAGTGCACCAAAAAGAGACCATTATAATTGAAAATATTTCTCCATGCTGGAGCTTGTGCTGCCATTCACTGAAAGATCAGCTCATTGTTGATAAACGTGAATGGATCTGGGATCACTAACCCTCAAAGTTATCTCGCAGAGGTGTGTGCCTTATCAATCTGTGCCTTCCATGAACTAGCAAACACAAGGAGATGATGGATGGAGTGCTGAAACTTTTCAGACACTCAGCCCCAGTCACAGATCTGGGTTGAAACCATCATCGCTCTTTAGCTCACTTCACCACCCCATTTCAGACCCAGCTATATGCAAATCAGTGTTGACCCTGTGCCTCATGGGAAAAGTCCAGATCAAACTGCCAAGCTACGTCTTCCCTGGACAAGAAACAAGCATCCTGGGACCAGTTTTGGGGTAACACCTCTCATCAGCCAGGCTAGCTTGAATCTAGTGCAAAAATCCATACGTGGATGCATGCTAATACCCATGCTACAACAATGGAATGCCTCACTTGGGCAGACTAATGCAATGCAGCAATTTGCGAGGTGTTTTGTTAATTTAGATTTAACAAGCCATGAAGGGCCAAGTGAGGTGGCCTTGCGTGGCTTGATAAACCTAACTTAAGCATTGTGTTGCTATTCAGTCCAATTGCATGGCGCAAGGGTGATGCATCTCTTTAATAAATTTTCCTCACATTCTGTAGATACTGGTATGAAACTTTATGACCTTTGAATTAGGTGCATTACTCATTACTATTCATTGCTATGCACTTCATTTTTGTTTCTTCTAATCTGAGCAACAGGGAACTCAGGAAGCATATGTTCCCAAGAAGGATAGGGCAGCAGAACAGTGGTAATTGTCTTACTAATTTTACAACCTGTTTCTTAAGGCGTGACAGGACCAGAAGGATAAAAGCCACAAGCTGGTGGCGTAACATCATAGAACCAGAGGGTCGTCTTCGTCTGCACCAAAGACACTTGAACTGGTATTTAGTGGACCTTGGGTAAGTTTAAAGAAATTAAGTATATGTTTGGTATTTATCACATTTTATGTGTCTTCATTTTTGGTTCATTGCTTGAGCTACTAAAAGGGTTTCCCAGTCGGATTAGGGAATATGTGTATGAATAGAAGAGAGGGAAAGTGAGGAGGACATATGTGTTGACCTATTGCTTTGACCAACTTACTCATAGAATCAGAAATCAAAAGTCATGATGTGCAAGCTATCAAAGGACACCAAAGACCATCAATCGAAATCATGTTGAAGTATACCACGTAATGCTACAATGCAAAGAATGAACGCACCCACAAAATACAAAACAGAATTGAGGTGTACAGTGAATGTCAGTGAACTTGCAGATGCGCCCGAGTTCCGCAAAAAGTATACAAAACCGTGAAGGATGGAATGCTTGAATTAATCCCAGCCACTGGTAATCACTCAGTTATACATCTTAATTCACTGTGATTTTGCACACCATGCCACCTTAGTTTGGACCCAGCTAAATGCAAATCAGTTTTGACCCATCTCCAATCGGCACTGTCCCACCTGAACTGCCAGGGCAGGTCCTCCCTGAACAGGAACACAAGCAACCCAGGACTGGTTTCTCCCTAGTTATGGGCTCATCTCACAGCACAGCTTGGGCATGGCTGAGGGCCATGGTAACCCCACGCCAGGCACAGCTAACGGCTATACACAATGTGGGGATGCCTGCCCTTAAGGGTTTGGATGCAGTGCATGGCCAAAGGCTTGGCAGTGCTGCCAGCACTGGGCCACAAAAAGCCTTCAGCATTGGGTTGGGTTTCTGCTGAGGTTGGATGCAGAGACTGGCAGCAGGCCAGGAGCTGCAGCCAACTCCTCGGTGGCTCTCTTATGGGTCTGCGTCTCTAGATATATTTAATCTTTTTTCTTTACTACCTCCAAAACTGCTAAACAGATTTACACCAAATTACAAAAGGCACACTTTTTGGACCAAAGATCCAGCTTCCTGACAAATTTGGTGTAATTCCGTTTAGGGGTTCGGTATGTAGTTGTGTCTGCAATCTCTATGGGAAATTGCATGGGTAAAAGCATATTGAGGCCCCCCCCTTTTTCTTGGCCCCTGCTTTACAAATCACACTGACACTTTCTGCACAGCAGCTGAAGTGAGTGAAAAAATGTTTTGAAAATTTTGTAAAGATTGGTCAAACGGCGACAAAGTTATTAGCAAAGAAAACCTGCTATTCTAATGGAAACTCAGGGCTTGATTTAAATTTTGGCAAACAGGCTCCTCTGTCACGAAGGTGATGAATATCCAGCCTGGACAAATACAAATTCCATAGGATGGAGTAACCTGTCTGTCAAAATCTAAATCAGGTTCTAGGTCTTAACTGTAGCTACCTACTAGCGACCATGGGTAGGTGATATATATATATATATATATATATATATATATATATATATATATATATATATATATATATATATATATATATATTCACTGAAAAAACCATAGGTTTCACACATGTTATAGTTAGCGGAAATTTTACTGATAAAAAACCAATGAAATTCCCCCGTTATAGTTAGTGCAGGCAACTATAACTCACGCGACCGCAATCCTCTGCTGATGCTAATACTGTATTTAGACACTTATTTGCCCATGTCTTCTTCCATACATTTTTAGCTATACATATATTACAAATATATTTTTTTCATAAAGACACATATGTCATCAGCAGAAGATTGCGGTCGCGTGAGTTATAGTTGCCTGCTTCGCGCACCGTGCGCACATGGAGGACATATGATGCACTTCGTTTTGAAAGGTAATATTTTAATTTTTCGTAATTTTTATAAGCCATGCACAAATGGTGCCCTTCGGGCACCATTTGCACACGGGGTGGACAGAGTGTGGATAATTTATTTATTTATTTTTTTTGTTTTAAATATTATAGTTTATCTCATCTGTTATAAGCCATGCGCAATTGGTGGCCTTCAGCCACCAATTGCACACGGGGTGGGGAGAGTGTGGATAATTTCTTTTTTTTATATAATTTTTTGCCGTACGCGTACGGTAAGCGTAATCGGCGAAATTAGCGAAAAAAAAAAATTCCGTTTTTGGCCTTGGGGGATCTTTGGGGACTCCCTCAACATGGCTATGTGTGTGGGAGCTGTCTAAACAGCCCCTTTACATGTTTTGTGCTTTGTATTTTCATCATCACTCTCAGTGCGAGAGAGAAAATGGCGGCCGCCGCTTCCTGGTTTCGGCCGATTCGAGCCAATCAGAATCGCGCTCGCGCACGCCACCGTACGCGTACGGTAAGCGTACCGTAAGCGCACCGTAAGCTGGCTCAGATATATATATTGATTTAAAGGCTATTTTCTCAGAATCTACTGAACAGATTTACACCAAACCTACAAAAGGCACTTCCTTGACCTGAGGACTACCTCTCTGCCAAATTTCAAGTAATTCTGTTCAGTCGTTCGGGCTGTAGCCCTGTCTAAAGGTCCTATGGAAAAATGCATGGGAAAAACGCGTTTTGGGACCCCCCTTTTATCTCAGCCCCCGCTTGACGAATCCCCCCGAGACTTTCAGGGTAGGAGCGGAGCGTAGCGCCCCACCCATTTTGAAAAATTTGCGAGGATTCGTCGACCGGCGCCAAAGTTATTCAAAATAGAATGTTGCGGATTTCCTATGGAAACGTGGTCCTAACTATAACTACCTACTGGCGACCGCCAGTAGGTAATATATATATATATATATATATATATATATATATATATATATATATATATATATATATATATATATATATATATATATATCATGCTCTCACTCCGTCTTGGTCCCTGCACTCGCGATCCGGTGCTTTCATGCACGGTGACAGAAACCATGCGGATTCCGAATCCCCAGCTCGTGGCAAAAAATACCAGCACTCGCAAGAACGTACCTTTCAAATATTTATTTGAAAGATTAACACACACACTAGACGCGTTTCGGCTTGCCGCCTTTGTCAATAGAGGCCGGCGCCAGTTTCTCACAGATTTAAATATCATTGCACTATGAGACATCAACAAGGGACACCTACACTTGCTTCAGTGAAGGTGTCATCCATCTTGGAATGGGTTAGTAATATGCATTATGTCCTATATAAACATAGATATTTTGCCCTGGATGGGCTAAATCAAATTACAAAATTGCAAAGAACATAATATAGTCATTAGTTGCATGAAAAACAGAAAACATTACAATCATGCCCTGGATGGGGCATGATTGTAATGTTTTCTGTTTTTCATGCAACTAATGACTATATTATGTTCTTTGCAATTTTGTAATTTGATTTAGCCCATCCAGGGCAAAATATCTATGTTTATATAGGACATAATGCATATTACTAACCCATTCCAAGATGGATGACACCTTCACTGAAGCAAGTGTAGGTGTCCCTTGTTGATGTCTCATAATGCAATGATATTTAAATCTGTGAGAAACTGGCGCCGGCCTCTATTGACAAAGGCGGCAAGCCGAAACGCGTCTAGTGTGTGTGTTAATCTTTCAAATAAATATTTGAAAGGTACGTTCTTGCGAGTGCTGGTATATATATATATATATATATATCTATATATGTATAGATAAACAAACTCCCCTGTAGCATTTGAAATGCACTCGACAGTGCCCTGCTCTCCAGCTTCATCACGCAGCATTCCTCTCTGCTCCGCTTTTGATTCATCTCTGCCGACGCGTTTCAAGGCCTGGCGGCCCCTTCTTCCTGGGCAATTAAACATCACACATGAGGCTTTCATGACTATTTCCGGCATTTTATTTATTTCCATGGCACACCAGGGGGCGAATGCTGAGTGCTTTGTCCCCGGTGATTTATGGGGCATGGAGTCCGTAAATGAAAGCAATTATTTGCTTTAAGTAAGTTCATGCGTGTGTTTGAAAATTAAAATTGTCTATTAAGTCCTTAAGTAGGTAGCGGAGCCAAGATCTTGCTCATTAGGCGTATAGAGCACTGTGCCAGTTTCAGCTCCGATTCGTTCAAAGCGCTGGCCTCTTTCAGCAGGTAAACAATTCTCTCCTGCTGGTGATGGTGCACTTTCCACGGCCAGGCCGCCGTGTAGAAATGTAGATAAACAAACTGCCCTGTAGCATTTGAAATGCACTCGACAGTGCCCTGCTCTCCAGCTTCATCACGCAGCATTCCTCTCTGCTCCGCTTTAGATTCATCTCTGCCGACGTGTTTCAAGGCCTGGCGGCCCCTTCTTCCTGGGCAATTAAACATCACACATGAGGCTTTCATGACTATTTCCGGCATTTTATTTATTTCCATGGCCCACCAGGGGGCGAATGCTGAGTGCTTTGTCCCCGGTGATTTATGGGGCATGGAGTCCGTAAATGAAAGCAATTATTTGCTTTAAGTAAGTTCATGCGTGTGTTTGAAAATTAAAATTGTCTATTAAGTCCTTAAGTAGGTAGCGGAGCCAAGATCTTGCTCATTAGGCGTATAGAGCACTGTGCCAGTTTCAGCTCCGATTCGTTCAAAGCGCTGGCCTCTTTCAGCAGGTAAACAATTCTCTCCTGCTGGTGATGGTGCACTTTCCACAGCCAGGCCGCCGTGTAGAAATGTAGATCAACAAACTGCCCTGTAGCATTTGAAATGCACTCGACAGTGCCCTGCTCTCCAGCTTCATCACGCAGCACTCCTCTCTGCTCCGCTTTTGATTCATCTCTGCCGACGCGTTTCAAGGCCTGGCGGCCCCTTCTTCCTGGGCAATTAAACATCACACATGAGGCTTTCATGACTATTTCACGCATTTTATTTATTTCCATGGCCCACCAGGGGGCGAATGCTGAGTGCTTTGTCCCCGGTGATTTATGGGGCATGGAGTCCGTAAATGAAAGCAATTATTTGCTTTAAGTAAGTTCATGCGTGTGTTTGAAAATTAAAATTGTCTATTAAGTCCTTAAGTAGGTAGCGGAGCCAAGATCTTGCTCATTAGGCGTATAGAGCACTGTGCCAGTTTCAGTTCCGATTCGTTCAAAGCGCTGGCCTCTTTCAGCAGGTAAACAATTCTCTCCTGCTGGTGATGGTGCACTTTCCACGGCCAGGCCGCCGTGTAGAAATGTAGATAAACAAACTGCCCTGTAGCATTTGAAATGCACTCGACAGTGCCCTGCTCTCCAGCTTCATCACGCAGCATTCCTCTCTGCTTCGCTTTAGATTCATCTCTGCCGACGCGTTTCAAGGCCTGGCGGCCCCTTCTTCCTGGGCAATTAAACATCACACATGAGGCTTTCATGACTATTTCCGGCATTTTATTTATTTCCATGGCCCACCAGGGGGCGAATGCTGAGTGCTTTGTCCCCGGTGATTTATGGGGCATGGAGTCCGTAAATGAAAGCAATTATTTGCTTTAAGTAAGTTCATGCGTGTGTTTGAAAATTAAAATTGTCTATTAAGTCCTTAAGTAGGTAGCGGAGCCAAGATCTTGCTCATTAGGCGTATAGAGCACTGTGCCAGTTTCAGCTCCAATTCGTTCAAAGCGCTGGCCTCTTTCAGCAGGTAAACAATTCTCTCCTGCTGGTCATGGTGCACTTTCCACGGCCAGGCCGCCGTGTAGAAATGTGGATAAACAAACTGCCCTGTAGCATTTGAAATGCACTCGACAGTGTCCTGCTCTCCAGCTTCATCATGCAGCATTCCTCTCTGCTCCGCTTTTGATCCATCTCTGCCGACGCGTTTCAAGGCCTGGCGGCCCCTTCTACCTGGGCAATTAAACATCAAACATGAGGCTTTCATGACTATTTCCGGCATTTTATTTATTTCCATGGCCCACCAGGGGGCGAATGCTGAGTGCTTTGTCCCCGGTGATTTATGGGGCACGGAGTCCGTAAATGAAAGCAATTATTTGCTTTAAGTAAGTTCATGCGTGTGTTTGAAAATTAAAATTGTCTATTAAGTCCTTAAGTAGGTAGCGGAGCCAAGATCTTGCTCATTAGGCGTATAGAGCACTGTGCCAGTTTCAGCTCCGATTCGTTCAAAGCGCTGGCCTCTTTCAGCAGGTAAACAATTCTCTCCTGCTGGTGATGGTGCACTTTCCACGGCCAGGCTGCTGTGTAGAAATGTAGATAAACAAACTGCCCTGTAGCATTTGAAATGCACTCGACAGTGCCCTGCTCTCCAGCTTCATCACGCAGCATTCCTCTCTGCTCCGCTTTTGATTCATCTATGCCGACGCGTTTCAAGGCCTGGCGGCCCCTTCTTCCTGGGCAATTAAACATCACACATGAGGCTTTCATGACTATTTCTGGCATTTTATTTATTTCCATGGCCCACCAGGGGGCGAATGCTGAGTGCTTTGTCCCCGGTGATTTATGGGGCATGGAGTCCGTAAATGAAAGCAATTATTTGCTTTAAGTAAGTTCATGCGTGTGTTTGAAAATTAAAATTGTCTATTAAGTCCTTAAGTAGGTAGCGGAGCCAAGATCTTGCTCATTAGGCGTATAGAGCACTGTGCCAGTTTTAGCTCCGATTCGTTCAAAGCGCTGGCCTCTTTCAGCAGGTAAACAATTCTCTCCTGCTGGTGATGGTGCACTTTCCACGGCCAGGCCGCCGTGTAGAAATGTAGATCAACAAACTGCCCTGTAGCATTTGAAATGCACTCGACAGTGCCCTGCTCTCCAGCTTCATCACGCAGCATTCCTCTCTGCTCCGCTTTTGATTCATCTCTGCCGACGCGTTTCAAGGCCTGGCGGCCCCTTCTTCCTGGGCAATTAAACATCACATATGAGGCTTTCATGACTATTTCCGGCATTTTATTTATTTCCATGGCCCACCAGGGGGCGAATGCTGAGTGCTTTGTCCCTGGTGATTTATGGGGCATGGATTCCGTAAATGAAAGCAATTATTTGCTTTAAGTAAGTTCATGCGTGTGTTTGAAAATTAAAATTGTCTATTAAGTCCTTAAGTAGGTAGCGGAGCCAAGATCTTGCTCATTAGGCATATAGAGCACTGTGCCAGTTTCAGCTCCGATTCGTTCAAAGCGCTGGCCTCTTTCAGCAGGTAAACAATTCTCTCCTGCTGGTGATGGTGCACTTTCCACGGCCAGGCCGCCGTGTAGAAATGTAGATAAACAAACTGCCCTGTAGCATTTGAAATGCACTCGACAGTGCCCTGCTCTCCAGCTTCATCACGCAGCATTCCTCTCTGCTCCGCTTTTGATTCATCTCTGCCGACGCGTTTCAAGGCCTGGCGACCCCTTCTTCCTGGGCAATTAAACATCACACATGAGGCTTTCATGACTATTTCCGGCATTTAGTTTATTTCCATGGCCCACCAGGGGGCGAATGCTGAGTGCTTTGTCCCCGGTGATTTATGGGGCATGGAGTCCGTAAATGAAAGCAATTATTTGCTTTAAGTAAGTTCATGCGTGTGTTTGAAAATTAAAATTGTCTATTAAGTCCTTAAGTAGGTAGCGGAGCCAAGATCTTGCTCATTAGGCGTATAGAGCACTGTGCCAGTTTCAGCTCCGATTCGTTCAAAGCGCTGGCCTCTTTCAGCAGGTAAACAATTCTCTCCTGCTGGTGATGGTGCACTTTCCACGGCCAGGCCGCCGTGTAGAAATGTAGATAAACAAACTGCCCTGTAGCATTTGAAATGCACTCGACAGTGCCCTGCTCTCCAGCTTCATCACGCAGCATTCCTCTCTGCTCCGCTTTTGATTCATCTCTGCCGACGCATTTCAAGGCCTGGCGGCCCCTTTTCCGCTACCTACTTAAGGACTTAATAGACAATTTTAATTTTCAAACACACGCATGAACTTACTTAAAGCAAATAATTGCTTTCATTTACGGACTCCATGCCCCATAAATCACCGGGGACAAAGCACTCAGCATTCGCCCCCTGGTGGGCCATGGAAATAAATAAAATGCCGGAAATAGTCATGAAATCCTCATGTGTGATGTTTAGTTGCCCAGGAAGAAGGGGCCGCCAGGCCTTGAAACGCGTCGGCAGAGATGAATCAAAAGCGGAGAAGAGAGGAATGCTGCGTGATGAAGCTGGAGAGCAGGGCACTGTCGAGTGCATTTCAAATGCTACAGGGCAGTTTGTTTATCTACATTTCTACACGGCGGCCTGGCCGTGGAAAGTGCACCATCACCAGCAGGAGAGAATTGTTTACCTGCTGAAAGAGCCCAGCGCTTTGAACGAATCGGAGCTGAAACTGGCACAGTGCTCTATACGCCTAATGATCAAGATCTTGGCTCCGCTACCTACTTAAGGACTTAATAGACAATTTTAATTTTCAAACACACGCATGAACTTACATAAAGCAAATAATTGCTTTCATTTACGGACTCCATGCCCCATAAATCACCGGGGACAAAGCACTCAGCATTCGCCCCCTGGTGGGCCATGGAAATAAATAAAATGCCGGAAATAGTCATGAAAGCCTCATATGTGATGTTTAATTGCCCAGGAAGAAGGGGCCGCCAGGCCTTGAAACACGTCGGCAGAGATGAATCAAAAGGGAAGCAGAGAGGAATGCTGCGTGATGAAGCTGGAGAGCCGGGCACTGTCGAGTGCATTTCAAATGCTACAGGGCAGTTTGTTTATCTATATATATATGTATGTCCGTAGCTTGCTGCAAGAGCAGCCCCCAGGCCTGCAACGTTGGTGCTGTCAGTGGCAGCAGCAGCCGCTGTGATATAATCCAAATCTTATACTCCAATAGAATCCAGGAATAAGAAGACAGCACACCAGGAAACCGCACAAATCCTTTATTGTGCGCTAGCTTTAGAAGGACGACGCGTTTCGGCGTTTGCCTTTGTCAAGTTACTTCCTGTGTGCCAATCAACCATAGAAATACGATTGCATCATTCATAAACATAGAGAACATACTTCGAGAATGCGTTGTTTGGCGACCGCTATAACAAAAATAAGTTCATTAAGTCATGCTAATGATTCAAGCATACCAATAAATACAGTTATATAAATTAGAAGACAATTGTCTTAGAGAAACATGCTGTTTTAAATAAATCCGAATGTTGAAAATGAGACTTTGTCCGAAATATTCGGAAACAATAAAGTTATAAAAGATAAATAAAGTAAGCGTGAATATTCACTGCTTCTTGTGGACATTATGATTCATATACCTCTCTGTGTGCTAGCGTGTTTGAAGCGCATGCATATATATATGTATATATATATATATATATATATATATTTTTTTTTTTTTCACTTAAAAAAACATAGGTTTCAGGGACGTTATAGTTAGTTGGACATTTCACTCATACAAAACCATAAAAAGTTCTGCCGTTATAGTTAGTTCAGCTAATTATAACTCGTGCCTCAGCAATGTACTGCTGGTGACATCACATATTACATCATTCAGGACATGGTCAGTGACATCACTGATGACATCACTGATGACATCTCAAATGATATCACTGATGACATCACTGATGACATCATCCAGTCACTGTCTGTTTCTATAAAGTGTAAATATGCTTTATATATATAAATGCCAAGGTGTATTGAGAAATGAATGGGTGTATGAGTGTCTGTATGGATAACTTTGTGGGTGTGTGACTGAGTGTATGAGTGAGTGATTAAATGTGTGTTACTGAATGCATAGGTTAGTGACTAAACTGTGTGAATCTCTGTATCACTCTGTTACTTGGGGTGTAAGTGTCTGCATGGGTTGATGAGTAGCTACATGAATGTATTTATCGGTTATTGTTTGGTTACCTGAGTATTTTTATGGGTGCCTCAGTGTATGTGTGGGTGGGAGGTATGTGACTCTCTGCAGACATGTTGATTTACTAGGTGTATGGGTTCGAGACTGTATGAGGAAACAGCTGTATGGGTTGGTGAGTGAGTGTATGGGTGTGTTGGTGAGTGAATGGATGTGTTAGTGGTAAATGTGCGAGTAACTACATATGTAAAAGACAGTATATGTAAGTGATGGTGTATTTAAATAACTATATGTGAGAGTAAGTGATTGTGAGAGTGGCTCTGTGGATGAGTGTGTACTTGTATCAGTGATTGTATCAGAGAGTAAGTATGCGTTAGTATCTGTATGAATAAGTGAGGTGGTGTGTATAACTGTATAGGTCAGTAAATGGGAGTGTGATTGATTCTTTGCATGATTGGCTACGTGTATGAGTAACTTTGGATGAGTGGTGATGTGTGAGTGTCTGCATAGCTGTATGAGTGCGTATCATAGGGTTATATTGATGAGTGACTGCATTTATGAGTGATTGTATGGGTGAATGACTGGATGTGTGTGTAGTCCTATAAATCAATCAGTATATCTGTAGCAACTGCTATTGGTGTGTGTATGGTTTCTAAAACGGTAGTCTATTTTTTAGAGTGGGTGTATCAAAGGTTACATTAGGGTGTGAGGAGGTGTATCATATTTTCACATGGATGATGTCATCAGTGATGACATCAGTGATATCATTTGAGATGTCATCAGAAATGTCACTGACCATGTCATGAATGATGTAATATGTGATGTTATCAGCAGTGCATTGCGGGGGCGCTGAACTAACCATAACGGCGGAATTTCTATGGTTTTGTATGAGTGAAATGTCCAACTAAGTATAACGTCCCTGAAACCTATGTTTTTTTCAGTGAATTTCTAAGGGTTTTAAATTCTAATTTGTAACTATAACGTACCTGAAACCTATGTCTTTTCAGTGAATTTCAAAGGTTTTTTAAATGCTAATTTCTAATTATTTTCTTCTTTAAACCTATAGTTTTTTCAGTGATTTTAAATTATCACTTCATTGTCAACCTAGTGAAAACACCCAATATCCCCAGTTTTCCAGCAATAGCTTCCACTAACAGTAATAATATACAGAGTAGACGTCAAAAGCACCAGTTCCCGATATTTTCAATGAACAGCCAAATCTGGGGTGCGATCCAAAAACAGGGAATAAGCCACGTTTGCAGTAGGTATCTAACATCTGCATTTTACTGGTGTAAACCAGGACGACTACCTACAATGTGAAAGGGATCGCAGTCCAGAATCACATCTGAAGTGCAACATATGTCATAGAGTTACTGATCACGCAGCTCAAACACCCATGAAGGCCTCAACTCTTACTGCTACCAGCCTCAGGACCTCCCCCCCGGACCATCCCTGTCCCTACTATCACCGAGGCAGCACAGAACAGGATAACGGACCTTCCAGAAACGACATGGTCCCTCAGCCACACAATACTTGAATGTTGGCAGATATGGCAAGAAAATATGTGTGAAGGACGCAACTCATCTATCAATAATAATAATGCTCACAATACCAAGTGTAGCGGTGATGTGCTGGACAGACCTCACTATACAGATCATAACCTCTCCACCTGTACATATACTGCTGTTGCTTGTAGTGTTGTGCACAATAGACGCAACCATGTTACCTCAGGCAGTGGGGAAGATCTCGGACATGCAGCTGTGTTGTCCTCCCCTGGAAGCAGAAGTGCAGTGGGCTGGTCCAAAGTATGCCACTCCAGCGTAGGAGTATGAATAAATAAGCCAGGGCTCTGGGCGTGGTTCACTTGCCAACGAGTCTACCAGAGTGGCGTGCCTCACCACGTGGCCTTATTAAGGCAGAATTCAAAAGACATTGGTCCGAGTGAGGCCCCCCGGACCACGCATAATCGCGAGTGGATTTTCTTGACATCACCATTTTTCATGAGGATAACAAATTATCTACAGCTCTGTATCGCAAACCAGCGGAGCGTAACTCACTACTACGCTACAACAGCCACCTCCCTCAGGGTCGAAGGGACAACCTGCCGGTAGGCCAATTCCTGGGGATATGCAGGAATTGTACCAAGAAAGAGGATTATTTCAAAGAATCTGAAGATCTAAGGGCCAGACTTCTGGAGAGGGGCTATCCTAGAAGACTGATCAAAAAAGCTCAGAAGAGGGCGTGGTACAGTCCCCGGGAAATACTACTCACTGTGCAGGAAAAGAACGAGGAAAGTCTTCAGAGAATGATTTGTGTAACCACATACTGCACCCAGGGTAATGCCATCCCTAAGATTGTGAACAAACATTGGGGTTTGGTCTCTGACGACATCGAACAACCGTCTCCCCCATGCATTCATTTAAAAAGGCAAAGAGCATCAGTGATCATGTGGTACGTTCCTTTCTATACAGTCCCGAACAACCCACACTACAAACCATGTGGAACTTACCAGTGACACTGGGACACTTTAGGTGCGGCCAGTGCAAAGCTTGCAAAAATGACTGTACAGACTAAGCAATTCACATATAAACAACACAGTTTTGATCTCAAATCACTAACTAACTGCAATACGAATAAAGTGATTTACTGCATCACGTGCCCCTGTGGGCTCATTTATGTAGGACAGACACAGCAAAAGATCAAGGCACAAGTCCTGCAACACTGCAGTAGAATAAGATGTGAGTTCCAGGGAGCACCACTGGTCGACCATTTTAAAACTGCTAATCATGGCCCAGAGGATCTACAATGGGTTGTCCTTGAGAAAGTGTCCTTGGGCCCAAGAGGAGGCAATATAGGTTCCATTGTGAATCTAAGGGAAAGCAAATGGATGACCCGTTTTGACTCAATTAATAACGGGCTGAATGAACAGGATGCCGGTTATACCCAGCTAGCATGTCTCAGTTGAAATAGTGGTTTGAGGGTGGGCTG
The DNA here is from genome assembly GCF_964204655.1 of Triturus cristatus. Taxonomy (NCBI): domain Eukaryota; kingdom Metazoa; phylum Chordata; class Amphibia; order Caudata; family Salamandridae; genus Triturus; species Triturus cristatus. The sequence goes on along the minus strand of NC_140590.1, from coordinate 1,820,260,265 downwards.
CACATTATGCTCATTATGCCTATAATTTATTTCATTTTCATATGATTGCAGGATCATATGTAACAATTAATGAGAAGAAACTTGCTTTGTGTATGTGTTTTGTCTCAATACAGGTCAATAACAGATGAAAACATGACCACCCATAAGGTCATAATAATGCATATGTGTATGTATTCACCTCTGAGTATTGTGTTACGATGGGTGTATTGAGGCCTCTGTTTTATACCCTTTCATGTAAAATGTGTCTAGCAGGCCCGTATCAGATGCTCCACAGCTGTTGCCAGGGTCAGGATTGTATGTCTAAATTACAATGTGCAATGTGGTGTCAACTATGCACCATCATGTATATGCCAGGATATGTATCTGACTCATGCTTTGGGATGCTGTCTAATGTGCCATAGTTGAGTTTTTGTAACCCTAGCCCAGTCCCTAACTGAAAACTTTTTGATGTTTCCCAACCTCACTGTGCCCACTGACTCTGTTTAATAACCCATGGAGTTTGTGATTATGTATGTAGGACATTGAAAACATGTCATCAACTGGTACCAGTGTACATCTAGGTCAATCACAAGAGAGAACTCTCCCCACTTCCCCATTAATGTCTTTAAATTATGTGCATTCCAGTTCAGTGGCCTACCATCTTGTGGCGCAATTTGATTGTTAACCCTCGTCACGTAAGCATTAGCATGTTTAATGTAGATTATACTTTAGCACACACATAGCATGTTCCAATTCATGACGTCCAAAACTATAGGCATAGTCTATTGTTACTTTCTATTGATACTGGGAAGCGGTGATGAGGTGCTTTAGTCAGCATCTAGCGGCTGCCAGTACACGCACTGAACGTGCACGCATATTTAAGCCAGATCCCCGGCCCGCCGGCACTTTCAGTGATCGGTTCATGAAGGTTGACAGTTCTTTCCAGCGGTAAGCATTCTGGCACATTCATGGCTATTTTGGAGTACTTTTGCAGTGATGTTATATAGCGTTGTTGTGGGGAAGCGAATTGAAATAGTGAATGCGTCCTGTTTTTGATCCCTACAGATTCAGGCACGGGGCTGTCTTTTTCGAGTTAATTGAACCACCAAGGAGCAGTGAGTTTTGGCTTCTATTTTTCCCTAGTTTGAACAATGGGGTATGTTTTGGGATGGAAGAGTAAATCTTCCTTATCCAATGTTTTCTTTTTTCTAGATTGTATGCCCTCATGTGAACAGTATTGCGCATACTAATGGACAGGTATTTAACTATGGTCCTCCAAGGTATGCCCTGTGTCTAGCACTTTGTGCTTTGGTTGTTTTAATCATTTACTGATAAATACACCTATATCTCCGTATGCTCAATTTCTGACGCAAATGACCAGTTTCTTAACTAAATCGACATTTGTGGAGGAAACCTTAGGTTCCTCCGTATGTAAGCAATGTGTTCAGCGAATGAGGCACTTGTATAGGCCTTTGTTTATGTGGCACTCTTCCAACTAAAGGCCACTTATTCTTATACCTTATTTTTCAGGGTATAGTGCGCTCTCTGGTGTTAGGAGCCTGTGTGCCCTCTTTCCTCCAACTCGGCCCTGCATGTAGGGCAGCTTTTTTGGTAATTATCTGGAGCGTCTATGCCCATTGCCTAATTAGGTGGATTTTCGTTAATATACTGTATTTTTATTTAACCTAGGTGCCCCACTACACTCCCTCTACACGTCCTAGTCCTGAGGAAGACCCCATAGTAAGGTGGAACTCAACCTACGCTTATTAGGGGTCAAAACATCGACTTTTACACTTTTGCCTACCCAAGAACAACAGATTATTGTTACTGTGTTTTACTATATGGGCCTGGTCAACAACTGTTTAATTTCGTATGTGGCTAAATGATATGCCTCTGTGATGTCAACGATTTATTTTGTGAGCACACTGAACCCTTTAAAACTGTCTACACAACTTTAACCCTCACAAAACCACTTACCTACCCCCACCTTTCCCCCTTTTTTCCGGGCACTACTATGATGCTTAATGAAGTGATTGGGCATATATGTGCTTTGATGAGGATGTGAACAAATAACATCTCTCACAAATTCAATGTATATCTTTCATTTATAAAGTCTTAACAATTGTTTGTGTTCTCTGAAGAGTATATACTGGGACAACTTTCCCTGCAACGTTGCCTTATGAGGCAGAATTCAATAGACAAAAGACATTGCGCCGAGTGTGGCCCCCCAGACCAGGCATCATCGCAGGGTACATACACGCTGAGCGCCAAAGGTACTACTAACTCAGTGCACCGTAAGTTATCGCCATGTGGCCATATTGAGGCAGAATTCAATAGACAAAAGACATTGGTTCAAAAGCGGCCCTTCCCGAACCACGCATCATCGCACGGTACGTCCACGCTCAGTGCCAAAGGCACTACTAACTCAGTGCACCATAAGTCGTCACCATGTGGCCTTACTGAGGCTGAATTAAATAGACAAAAGACATTGGTCCAAGTGCGGCCCTCTCGACCACGCATCATCGTAGGGTACATACACGCTGAGCACCAAAGGAACTATCTCAGTGCACCGTAAGTCATTGCCACGTGGCCTTATTGAGGCAGAATTCAATAAACACAAAAGACATTGGTCTGAGTGCGGCCCTCCTGGACCACGCATCATCGCAGGTTACATACACGCTGAGCGCCAAAGGTACTACTAACTCAGTGCACCATAAGTCATCGCAAGGAAGAGTGAACAGTTTTATGTCAGCAGTGAGGCATACTATCACTCGAAAATCACCCAAAAATACTCATAATATAAAAAGAACAGAAGAATCGAATTACATTAAAGATTACAATCCGGTGATTTTGAAGATGTGGAATGCAAATATGGACATAAAATATGTTGCAGATAACTGAATTGCTGTTTCTCGCTATGTCACGTCATATATTATCAAGTCTGAGAAGACAGAATTAAAAGAAATGTGGGAAGAAATGTCACAGGAGAAGACACTTAGCAAAAAATTGTACTGCTTCAGCTTGAGGAAGCTTTCACATCGAGAAGTTGGATCCTACGAATGTTCGGATCGATTGACATCTGCAAGTTTATATTCAAAGTCAAGAGGAATCATCTGGCTAAGTCTAGGTCTTGATGTGGCACGAAATTGAGTTTTAATATAAATGATCTAAAACAAGTTTGTAATTATATAGAGTTACGTTTCTTTGCTAGTCAAGAGAACTGTACAAAAAATAACAGTTTGATAAGTGTACGTGTTGAAGAAGAGATGGAAGATAATACTGATGTGAAGTTTGAAAAAGAAATAACAAAGTTTAACGTAGTTTCTGCTGAAAATCCCAACTATGTTTGTATCTGTTCTCGACCTACTAATTATAAAATTCAAACTAGGAATGAAGATGTGTTTTTAAAAAGTGAAAAGGATACCAATGATAAAAAGAAATAAGTTCCTGCTTATCTGTTTGTGGATGCTCGTTTTAAGTTACGTACTGTACAATGTATTTGTAAATATTGTTACACTAAATTAGAACAAAACAAAATGCCAGCTAGAGTTGTCCATAATGACTTAGAATTAGTTGCTATACCTCCTAAACTTACAGATTTAAATATTTTTAAGGCCATGCTTACACATTCTGTGCACCCTTTTCAGGCTATATTTCGCATGCAGCGTAAAACAGGTAAGCTGCCTTCAACAGATTTATAAAGAGGTTTAAAAGGAAGAGTTGTGTATTTACCTTTAGATTTTGGGAAAAATGTTGAAACTGTTAGTGTAGAAAAAGACGATGCTGAACCTTTAGTCATTCTTGTTAATGGTGTACCCACACAGAGTCGGAAAATATGGCAAGAGTTAGCATATGTCACGAAAGTCCAAAAGGCTACATTATATCTGGTGCAAAACAATATTTACGATAAAAGTGTAATTGTAGAAGGAGAAGAAATTACTTTAGAAGATGAAACACATATTTCAAGTGGACAATTCATGAAAAGAAGAAATTTATGAACATTATACTATACATCCTCTACATTCAAAAGAACTGATAGGACATACTATTGAATTGAAACATGTTTTATTTATTAGAGAGAATTGTACTCTATGTCCTCGAACTTTGTCAAGAGGAATTGACTAAAAACATTCCTTGATGTCTGTGCTGACTACTGCCTTCGATGTACACTAGCGATAGCAGGGCTCACAATTCAGATTGAGTTGCGATTCTGTGGCTCGCCCGCACCACACATCATCGCTGGCTGCGCAGACGCTAAATGCATCTGATGCCCCTATCTCACTGCAGCACAACTCATGCACCCTTTCTGATACAATATTTTGTGTATAATTTCACATCTGCTGTCCTACCTCAGTGTATCCCAAGTGATGAACCCTTTACGATAGAATCTTTTCTGTATGATTTCATATCTGGTACCCGTACCTTAGTGCAGTACAAATCATTGACCCTTTATGATTGAATCTCTGTGTCTGATCCAATGATTACTGTTGTACTTGTTGCCAGCACCAACCATTCACGGAGGGTTGGCTTACAATCACCCCACACGCATCCACCACAGACATCACTGGACATGTGACCCTGGTAATAAAAAGGAGTCGAGCGCACATGCCCGTACCCAGTTCCACTATGTATCTGTGTCTGTGTGCTCATTATGTATGCAACATGCTGCCCCTAGGCCCTTCCACATTACATTGTGCTCTGGACAGCGTATGCAACCAACTTACCTTTGACAGTGGGAGAAAACTTTGGTTATGTAACTTTGTCTCGGTCATTGTACAAGTACGTACTGGATGATTAGAGTACTGCAAGGAGAGTGTATAGTGAATTTATAAGTGGGTGGGGATTGGCGGAGTGATTGTATAAGTACATATGTTGGCGCAGCCTAACTCCGACAGTGAACTTCTCTCTAATTGGCTGCCCTCCATGTGCCAAAAAACTGAAACTTCAACTTTCCATGGCCCTGTATTGCTGCAGCTGCAACACTACACTGAATGTGCAATAAACATTCACATCCACACAGATGTCTCATGTCCACCATCTTTCTTGTGTGGAACTATGGATGAATATAGGGTCAGTAATTCCCTGTTGCTTTCATGTTGGCCATATTGTTGGACTTGGTTCACAGAGTGACACATTGGCTTTTGCAACCTGGGTGACGGTAGCACTACAATACGGTCACCCGCATCCAGTGTTGTCAGATTTTTTTAAGCTTTCTATAGCCCAAAGCCAACAAAAAGAAGCCCAAAGTAGCCCAAAACTGCTACTTTAGGGAAGGAGGGGCAGGGACAGTGTAAAGAAGGTGGTAAATGCAGTGGAATTGATGTTGCAGCAGAATGCCATGTAAATATTTGTCTAATAAAGCACTTTAACATACTACTTTGCTGGAGCGCTGTATATATATTTATAATCTGGCAACAAGCACAAACCAAAATTTTACCACACAACTGGCAAAATATAGCCCAATTGTGCATGATCTAGCCCAATCTGGCAACACTGATGCCACAGCCACTCCCTCACGGCTGGTATACACCCACACCGCACCCATCTAGCACAGGCGTCACAGGACACGTGACTCTACTAATAAAAAAGACTGGGCGCACCTGCTCTACGCCATTTTAGAGTTGCTCGCAACGCATGCACTGCGGCTGACACAGTCACACCTCCACAGTGATGGCCCGTCCCGGTGGTCCGGACACATGATGTTTTGTGTGCTCTGCTGCGCCGCAGTGTAGGCCTTAGCCCAATAGCGAGAGTCTGCCGCCAGGTGTGTGGCCTCACTTCTCACTGCGTTAGTAGCACCGCAAGCACAGAGCTGGTGTACAACCTGCGATGACGATAGGTGCACTAGTATGTCCTCTGCCATGGCGATATCAAGACTCAGTACCAAATCTGAGACCTATTAGCTTGCAGAACAGAGCTGCATGATGTGGAGGGTGCCGTGATGACGAAAAGACTAGCAGTGAGACCTCTGAGCGGTGGGAGTGGATGGGGTACAGCAACCTAAATGCAGAAAGACGGCAGAGCGATTTAGGCATACGCACTCATATATAATCTGCCACAGCGTCGGATTGGTAATGCATGCACTGGTGCAATGCCCGAGGAGCCGGTGCCGAGTTCTAACTGTGGGCTGCTTTTTGGAGCAGTCTGGGGGGCAGATTTGGGCCGTGTCGCTGTTGTTTGGATACAGCCAGCGGCCCAGTGGGTGTCTGAATGGCCTTTCTAGAGGCAGATGGGCGTCATTACCTCACGTTTAGCAACAGGCAGAGGTGTCACTTTCTTTCTCTCGCAGGGCCGCCCATTAATGTATGCATACATAGCAGGGCAGGGGGCCTGAGCAGAAGTGGCCTCACTTGTTTTTAAGTCACCAGTATTAACAAATCCAGGCATTTTTTTATATCTCCCCCACCCCCCCTTTTTTAAATAAAATTTCGCCAAAGCAGTGTTTTGAGGAAAGGCAATATGCAAATGTGGGCCACATTTTTTAGCGTGCCTGGCCCGATTTTGAGTCCTAATCTTACCCTGGTCTGCCATTACTAATTCTGTACTATCTTTCAGATGTGGGAGCTTGAGAGTTCCACTAGGTCGCGGCACATGGTTGGAGACAGAGCGGTGGCATAAAGGTAAGCTGTGACAGTGTTGTACACAGTGTGGGCACTCAGTGTCCCTCCTCATCTCTTCTTTTCTCTCCCTCACACTCTTTCTATCTCCCTCTTCCTCTTACACTGTTTGTCTCTTTCTCTCTCTCTCTTCCTCTTTCTCTGTTTCTCTTTCTCATTCTTCCTCTGTTTCTCTAATCCTCTTTCTCACACTCTTTCTCTCTCTCTTCCTCTCTCTCACTGTTTCTCTCCCTCTTCGTCTTTCTCACTCTTTCTCTCTGTCTTCTTCTCACTTTCTTTCGTTTTCTCTATCTCTTTCTCTCACTCTCACTGTTCTCTCTTTCTCTCTGTCTTCTGCGCACTCTTTCTTTCTCTCTCTCTTCCTCTCTCCTTTGATGAACGCATGACGCACAATCTTATCTTGCTTTTTATCTAACAGGCTGTGAATCACGAATCGACATTCACACCCCCAACACCACCAAAGCTGAACGCGCAAAAAATGTGCGATGATGCGTGGCCATCCTGAACGCATGACAAGTTGCTTCGGCATGTGGTGGACCCTGTTACACACACGCCGGTGGCAGAAGGGGAGGAGAGAGACTTCTATCCTCAGCAGCGGGCAGTCATCTCTGGGTGGTGGGAGTGGATAGTATGCAGCAGTCTGGGCACACCAGACTGTACACACAGCTCCGAGCAGTGGGAGTGGATGGAGTGCACAAGCCTCATTGTGCATTAGCAAAATAGAGAATTAAGCGTGTGCAGTTGTATGTACTCTGCAATTACTAATTCTATACTATCTTTCAGATCTTTCAGATCACTAAACTTGAGGGCTGGCACAAAGGTAAGCTCTGAAGATTTTCTCCCGTGTCAACACTCCCTCTCCATCTCTTCCTTTCTCTCTCACACTTTCTCTCGTTCTCTATCTCTTACTCTCTCTCTCATTCTTTCATTTTCTCTTCCTCTCCCTCACTCTTTTTCTCTCTCTCCCTCTCTCTCACTCTTTCTCTCTTCTTCTCTCTCATTCTTTATCTCTCTCTCTTCCTCTCTCTCACGCTGTTTCTCTCTTTATCTTTCTCTCTCTCACTCTGTTTCTCTTGTTGTCTTCCTCTCTGCCTCACTATTTCTCTCTTTGTCTGGCTTCCTCTCTCTCACTCTTTCTCTCTTCCTCTCTCACTCTTTCTATCTCTTTCTTCCTCTCTCTCACTCTTTTCTCTGTCTTCCTCTCTCTCACACTCTTTCTCTCTTCCTCTCTCTCACTCTTTCTCTCTCTCTCTTCCTCTCTCTCACTTTTTCTCTCTCTGTCTTCCTCTCTCTCACACTGTTTCTCTTTCTCTCTTCCTTGTATCTTACTCTTTCTTTCTTTCTCTGTCTTCCTCTGTCTCTCACTCTTTCTCTCTTTCTCTGTCTTCCTCTCTTTCTCACTCTTTCTCTCTTCCTCTCTTTCACTCTTTCCCTCTCTCTCTATCTCCTTTGCTGGACGCATGACGCACCATCTTATCCTTCTTTTTGTTTTGCAGGCTATGAATCACAAATGGACCAGTGATGACACGCCACAGCTGTACATAGTTTTATTTGTTATTGTTTTGTTTTAATAAAATGTTTTATATGTAAATCTATACATGACTAAGATTCTTATTTCTCCAACCTCACAGGCATCTTTTTATTAATAGTTCATAGATGGACACTTCCGGGCCCAAGAAGGTTGTTGGGGGTATGCTGGTGATGTGGGAAGAGGGTGCATTACCTGCTAATGTGGGGGAGACGCAGCGTGAAAGGAGTATCTCTCACAGAAAGAGCTCCGGTATATTTTCAGAAATGCCTTGGACAGATGCCAGCTGACGGACTGAATCACATAATGGCTTTTCATAGCTCATTTAGTGTGACTTATGAACAATTTGTACCCGGGCTCACAGAGGGACCTCTGCGGCCCGTCCACAGAGGTACAGGCACAGCAGCTTACTAGCTTACAAAGGTAGAGAGCTGCGAGCCGATGGACTGGCTTCTAAAGGCATAGCTGTGAAGTGGTGATGTTGGGCACAGGGAGCTGAAAGGGTTATCTTCCTACTGATGTCCTGAAGTGGAAGTCGTGATGCCTGGCATTCACCTATTTGTCCTTCATTGTTAATAAATCTTAAATCTTCACTGGGTCCAAATCATCATTACACAGAGCTCCGCTATATTAAATTGCCCTCGCAACCTTCCTTTTATATTTTCACTCGATGCGAGGCACAAGATGGCTGCTAACAGTTCCTGGTTTAAAGTGTTAGCAGCCAATCAGAGGACACTTCCAGCTTTGAAGTGTTAGCAGCCAATTAGAGGCAAGCTTGTGCTAGGGAGTTTGGCACCGACTATATATATATATATTTTATTTCCTTTAATATCTCAAAAACTACTGAACGGATTTACACCATTTCTCCAAAACCTCTCTTTCTGGACCAAGACCTTTCTCCCTACCAAATTCTGCGTAATTTCGTTCAGCAGTTTGACCTGTAGCTTCGTCTAAATTTTCCTACGGAAAATCCATTGAGAAAACATGTTTTAACACCCCCCTTTTTTCTCAGCCCCCCCTTGACCAATCACCCCTAAACTTTCAAGATAGGAGCTGATCAAAAAAGAGAAACTTTTGGGAAAATTTCATGAAGAATCGTCAAACAACGCCAAAGTTCTAAGCAGATGGAGGGCTCCAGGAGGGGGGCAACGCAACCCCCCTCCCAACATGAGTGAAGCCCCAGCGAGCCCCCGCTATTATTTTTTAAGAAATGCCCCCGGGACCTAGCCCACCCCGGGGTCTCATTAAAATAAAACATGGGAACCCGTGACCCCAGCGCTAATTGCGCCTTTTAAAAAATATATATATATTTTTTTGGGGCCCTGGGGGTCTCTTTGGGACTCCCTGAGTCAGGGTGTTTCTACCCTGCCCCCTTCTCTTGTTTTCTACCTTTGTTTCTCTGTTTTCTAGCGACTCGCTTCTACTGAGCCACAAGATGGCTGCCAACACTTCCTGGTTTGGAGTGTTGGCAGCCAATCACAGTTAAGCTCGTACACAGGACTTAGGCTCCACCAAAATATTGAAACTTATTTTTCTAATTTCTCAGCAACTGCTGAACGGATTTACACCATTTAATAAAAGGTAGCTTTCTGACCCATGCACTACCTTTGTGCCAAATTTGGGGTTATTCCGTTCATAGTTTCAGCTGTAGCCTTGCACAAAGTTTCCTATAGGAAATTGAATTTTTGACTCTTATTCTTTGAATTTCTCAAAAACTACTGAACGTATTTACACCATTTAAAAAAAAGGTCGGTTTCTGAACCAAGCTCTACCTTTCTGCCAAATTTGGGGTAATTCCGTTCAGCAGTTCAGGCTGTAGCTCGTCGCAAAATTTCCTATGAAAATTAACATGGGGAAAACGCGTTTTGGGACCCCCTTTTCTCTCAACCCCTGCTTGATGAATCACCCCCAAACTTCCAAGATAGGATCTAACCTAACAAGTAAAACTTTTTCGAAATTTTCATAAAGATTCGTCGAACGACACAAAAGTTATTAGCAAATCAAAAAATGCTTTTCCTATGGAAACTAGGTTGTGCCTATAACTACCTACTGCTGACTGCCAGTAGGTAATATTGTTAGGACCTGTTTTCCATAGGAAATCTGCAACATTCTATTTGGAATAACGTTGGCGCCGATTGACGAATCTTCGCGAAATTTTCCACACTTTTGGCCAGCTCCGGTCTGCTCCTATTCTGAAAATTTCACGGAGATTCGTCAAGTGGGGGCATTTGAGATGTCATCAGTGATGTCACTGACCATGTCATGAATCCTGTAATAAGTGACATCATCAGCAGTGGATTGCGGGCGCGCGAGATGAAGTTAGTAAAACTAACAATATCGGAGGAATTTCAATGGTTTTGTTCGAGTGAAATGTCCAGCTAACTATAACACCCCTAAAACCTATGATTGTTTCAGTGAATTTCTAAGGTTTTTTAAATGCTAATTCCTAACTATATCAGGCCTGAAACCTATGTTTTTTTCAGTGAATATATATATATATATGATGGCGATCACCAGTAGGTAGTTATAGTTAGGATGTAATTTCCATAGGAAGAATTTTTTTTGATTTGCCAATAACTTTGGTGTCGTCTGATGGAACTTTACAAAAGTTTGAAAAATATCGGGCAGTCACTTCAGCTGCTGTCCTGAAAATTTCGCAGTGACCTTGCAAGCCGGGGGTGAGAAAAAGGAGGGGCCCCTATATTGTTGTTTCTCTAAGTTAATTTCTATAGCAAACTTTAGACACGGCCACAGACCGAACTGCTTAATGGAGTTACACCAAATTTGGCAGAAAGGTAGCGCTTGGTCCAGAAAGCAACCTTTTTGTTAAATGGTGTTAATCTGTTCAGCAGGTGATTAGAAATGTAAAGATTTCTCAGATATACAACTGTGGCTGCGGTGGATCCATGAGATCTGCCAATCTCGGTTTAACCGAGTCACAAGAAAAAGTTTAAAAAAAAGAAAAGGGGGCAGGATAGAAACACTCTTCAGGGGGGTCCCACAGGGATCCCCATGACCCCTGAAAACATTTTCTGGTTTACATTTTTGGCAGGTGTCAAGATGGATCCACAAATCTAGCTGAAACTTAATTAGGCCCCAGGGCGGGTAACGTCCTGGGGCAACTAAAAATAATTATGTGAGGGCTGCACAGGCCCCCCACTGCCCTGGGGCTACCACCTCCCAGGGTCTGAAGACATAGGAAATGTGGGGGGCCGCACAGGTCCCCAGCAGCCAGGAAACCACCTCCTCCCGGTGCTATATTAAATTAAAATGCGTGGTGGGCTCCAGCCCCCCTCATAGCACTAGAACACCACCTCCTAGGGGGCTAATTCACTCAAATGCAGAGGGCCACATGGCACACCGGCTCACCCAGGGATCGCCACCTCCCCAAGCCAGCTTCATTACCCAACTAGTATTGCCCAGGAGGTATGTTTCCAGGGTAGTGGAGAAAGAGGAAGTGGACATCGACAACTTCTCTGCACACCCACTGTGTGGGACTTGCTGGAGATAACAGGAGGGGTAGTTGGCCCCCAAGGACCCTCAAGAGCCAAGAGGGCTTCATATCTCTACTAATAGTGTGCCAGGAGGCACGTTTGCAGAGTGGTGGAGAAAGAGGGTATGGCCTCCTACCAGGTCTCAGCAATCCTGCTGTGTGTGACTTACTGGAGGTAACTGGCGGGGTAGTTGGTCCCAAGGACATCCTTGAGGGCCAACTACCCCTCCTTTTATCTCTAATAAGTCCCTCACAGCAGGATTGCTAAGAGGTCTTCAGAGGCCACATGCCCTTTCTCCAACACTCTGCAAACACGGTTTGTGGTGCGCTACTGGGAATGAAGTTCACTTTACTCCTGAGGGTCCATCGGGGCTTAAAAGGCCCTCCTGGTACCAACTGTAAGTCCTACACAGAGGGATTCAGGAGAGCTGGTAGGAGGCCCAGACCCCTTCCTCTACCACTCTGCAAATGCGATTACAAGTTAAAAAACATTGAAATTCACACAAAATAACAAAGGTTACAGGGATGTTAAAGTTAGCAATTAGCATTTAAAAAACCTTAGGAATTCACTGAAAAACCAGAGGTTTCAGTGATGTCATATTTAGGAAATGCAAAAACATTTTTTGAAATTCACTGAAAAAACAAAAGGTTACAGAGACATTACAGTTAGACTCAGGTTTCACTCCCACAAAACCAGAGAAATTCACCAGTAATAGTTAGCTGAGCTTAATATAACTTGCGCCCCCGCAATGCACTGCTTATGACCTCACATAGTACATCGCATATATATATATATATATATATATATATATATATATATATATATATATATATATATTCACTGAAAAAACCATAGGTTTCACACATGTTATAGTTAGCTGGACATTTTACTCATAAAAAACCAATGAAATTCCCCCATTATAGTTAGTGCAGGCAACTATAACTCACGCGACCGCAATCCTTTGCTGATGCTAATACTGTATTTAGACACTTATTTGCCCATGTCTTCTTCCATTAAATTTTAGCTATACATATATTACAAATATTTTTTTTTCATCAGCAGAGGATTGCAGCTAACTATAACATGTGTGAAACCTATGGTTTTTTCAGTGAATTTGCAAGGTTTTTTAAATGCTAATTCCTAACTATAACGTGTGTGAAACCTATGGTTTTTTCAGTGAATTTGTACGGTTTTTTAAATGCTAAGTTACTTTACGCCGTTCGTGCCGTGCGCGCCCACTTCACGCAGTTCGTTCGGTGCACGCACGGTGGGCACGCGGTGCGCGTGCCCACGTTAGGCTGGATGGGCCATGTACACACGATGCCCTTCGCGCACTGTCCGCACACGGAGGACATATTATGCGCTTCGTTCTGAAAGATTTTGTATTAGATGTTGTCTGAATATAAATATGCCATTCGCAAAAGGTGCCCTTCGGGCAACTTTTGCACACGGGGTGGGGAGGGTGTGGATTTTGTTTTTTTTTAATTAATTTTTTACTGTACGCGTACGGTAAGCGTGATCGCCGTTTTTTCGAAAAAAAATAAAAATATTTTTTGCCCTTGCATGGCCTTCTGGCACACCATAACCAAGGCTAGGTGGTTATGAGCTGTCTAGCCTGCCCCATTTTTATGATATCCAACTTTGTTTTTCCTTCACCCCTCCAAGTGCGAGAGAGAAAATGGCGGACGACACATCCTGGTTTCGACCGATTCGAATGTTTACTAAGATCTGACAGCCAATCAGAATCGCGCTCGCGCACGGCACCGTACGCGTACGGTAAGCTTACCGTAAGCGCACGGTAAGCACACGGAGCGCTGCCACAGATATATATATTGATTTAAATGCTATTTTCTCAGGAACTACTGAACAGATTTACACCAGACCTACAAAAGGCACTTCCTTGACCTAAGGACTACCTCTCTGCCAAATGACAAGTAATTCTGTTCAGCCGTTCGGGCTGTAGCTGTGTCTAAAGGTCCTATGGAAAAAGGCATGGGGAAAACGCGTTTTGGGACCCCCCTTTTTTCTCAGCCCCCGCTTGACGAATCCCCCTGAGACTTTCAGGGTAGGAGCATAGCGTAGCACCCCATTAGTTTTGAAAATTTCACGAGGATTCGTTGACCGGCGCCAAAGTTATTCCAAATAGAATGTTGCGGATTTCCTATGGAAACAGTGTCCTAACTATAACTACCTACTGGCGACCGCCAGTAGGTAATATATTATCTACTGGCGGTCGCCAGTAGATAGTTATAGTTAGGACCGTGATTCAATAGGAAATCTCAAAATTCTATTTTGAATAACGTTGGCGCCGGTTGACGAATCCTCGCGAAATTTTCAAAACTAATGGGGTGCTCCGCTCATCTCCTACCATGAAAGTCTCGGGGGATTCGTCAAGCGGGGGCCAAGAAAAAAGGGGGGTCCCAAAACGCGTTTTCCCCATGCATTTTCACATAGGACTTTTAGTCAAAGGTACAGCCCGAACGGCTGAACAGAATTACTTGAGATTTGGCAAAGAGGTAGTCCTCAGGTCAGGCATGTGCCTTTTGCATATATGGTGTCAATCTGTTCAGTAGTTCCTGAGAAAATTGCATTTAAAAGCACACACATATCCATAGCTGTGCACCGTACGCGCACCGTACGCGCACGGTGCGCGCACCGTAACGTGCGCGTGCGTAATTCTGATTGGTGGATTCATGACCGCCAACATTCGAATCGGTCAAAGTCAGGAAGTTTCGGCCGCCATTTTGTGTGTTGTGTGTGTGACAGGGAAAAAGAAAGGTGGAGAACGTGAAAAGGGGGCAGGGTAGAGAGTTCCTGACCCCCTAGCCTTTGTCAGGGGGTCCCTGAAGGACCCTTAAGGGTGAAAAAAACACAGCCGCCATTTTGAGTTTTAGAGGCAGAAGAGAGCTAAAAACACAAGTGGAGAACGTGAAAAGGGGGCAGGGTAGAGAGTCCCTGACCCCCTAGGCCTTCTCAGGGGGAGCATGAAAGACCTCTTAGGTCTCAAAAAAAAAAACAAATATATTGCGGTGTGCGTGCACGGTGCGTGCACGGTTGCAAAAAAACATTAAAAAAATAGATTAAAAAATCAAGTTTAAGTGTCTAGATGTTGGTTGGCTCTAAAAAGAGCCGTTGTGTTAATTGAGTGTTTTTTTGTACCTACAAGTAAGTACCGATGCAGAGTCTAAAGTTCAAGAGGAAGACTCTGTTGCCTTCATCTGTGAAATGAACACCGTCTCCTCTATAAATGCCTTGCATGTTGTAACGCAAGTTGTTGTGGTATATAGAACCCATACCATAGTCTCTGAGGAAAGCAGAAACAGACTTATTGACGTGCTTTCTTGCTTTGTCAATCTGTGGACAATATTGGTTGGACCAGTTCCACTTTTGCCTTTGGCATATATTAGAATATACAAAGGTAGTTTGTGGAAAAAGTGACATCAATTGCACAAAGGTGTCCTTAACAAGCATTTCCAGACCTACCCCAGTTAAAGTGCCTAGGTCATTTTCACCACAGTGCACAATTATAAGGTCAGGCTGTGGAAGATGTAGAAAGGATTTCACCAAAGGCATTAATTGGTGCCACTTTAACCCTCTCTGACCAATCCATTTAATGTCTACATTTGGCAAAGCAAGGTCTTTGAAAATACCTCTTTTTTCTGCATACTTTTCACTCCAGAAGACATAGCTGTGACCTACAATCCACACTGTGAACATCTTTCAAGGAGATCTGGATGCACTCAGAAGGTGTCTTTCAGTAGAATGGCAATATGAAAAGAAAGATAGTTGTAAAATGGAGGCTTACAAACTTTTTTTTAATAAAAAGAGATCATTGGCTGTTTCAGATCATTCTACTAGGCTGTAAGTATAAATTTTAAAAAGCATGTTTTGTATTGGTTCAGAAAAATGTGTTCCCACAGAACATTACTTTGGATTTGCTGTTAGGTTTGAAAAGTCAAGAACTCTTGCTCTTTGGATTAGAAACATTGTGTGCTGAACTTCTGACCTCTCTGCTCACACCAGTGTTCCATGACCTGCTGCTATGGCAGGAGGCAGAAGTCGTGTTGGGGGTAGGGATCATTTGGAAAGGGTTGAAATTTGCAACCAATAGAAATGTGTGTTTCCATTTGAAAAAAATGTGGGAAGCACTGTGATTTGAAGTTAACATGCATATGTGTGAAAAAAGAGAGGGAAACATTGCCATTTACTGGTTCTGCTGAGAGGTGTACAGTTCAGAGATTCTGGCTCTGATAATCTGCTGTGTGAGTGCCACATTTCTTTCTAAACTAACAACTTTTAAAGGTGAGTTATGAATTTAAGAGGGGATGTATGTGGTGCATTTTGATAAAAAAAATGTAAATGAGATTCTTGTTTTAAAGTTGTGTTTTACATTTTATGTTTTGTAAGATATTTAACTGCCTTGAACTTGTCAGATATTATGGAGTATGTCTTCACCATAAGTAAAGGTGTACTGGTATCACCCAGGAATATTGTTTTCTGCCTAGAATCACACCATGAGTCTGTGTGCAAAAAGGAATTTGTTGTCAGAGATTTAATTTGTGTTGGTCTGGTTCTGTAAGACTTGCATTCGTAGGAAAGGGGCAGCTTGTTTTCTTGAACTGGGATGGTTTGCATTCAGCAGAAATCACTATCTCACAAATGAGAGGCAAATGCTAACACATTTGAAAACAACAGGGTAGATTTTCCTTCCACTCCTGCCATGGGTGAGGTAGATCCTACATGTTCAAAACTGCAATTAACCCTTACCCCACATGTACTCTTACATACATCTCTGCAGTCTTCATGCAGTTGTTAAAGCGTCCATGCAGATCTCTCTTGAACCTGACAATACACAGTCTCCAGAAGCATTCTCTGATCACACAGGCAGTAGCTTTTCCTGCACTCCCATGCTAAGTATTCAGCACTGTGTGGTATTTTAGATAGTAGTGTGTAACGCTACCACATTCAACATCACCAAGGCTCATTTCCTATGCTCTAGTCTAATCACTCACCCAGGTTCCACATGCTCATGCTCTCAAGTAGCTGTTAGGACATGTGCTCTTTTCTGCCTCTCTAAACTATAAGGAAAATGTGTCAGGCTCTTACAGTAATTATCACTTGCAAAACCACAGCGGTAAAAGTGCTTTGAAATTGCAAATGAAAAATCGTTTTCTCCCTAGAATCACACCATGAGTCTGTGTGCACACAGGAATTTGTTGTCAGAGATTTAATTCGTGTTGGTCTGGTTCTGTAAGACTTGCATTCGTAGGAAAGGGTCAGCTTGTTTTCTTGAACTGTGAAGGTTTGCATTCAGCAGAAATCACTATCTCACAAATGAGAGGCAAATGCTAACACATTTGGAAACAACAGGGTAGATTTTCCTTCCACACCTGCCATGGGTGAGGTAGATCATTGATGTTCAAAACTGCAATTAACCCTTACCCCACATGTACTCTTACATACATCTGTGCAGTCTTCATGCAGTTCTGCAAGCGTCCATGCAGATCTCTCTTCCACCTGACAATACACAGTCTCCAGAAGCACGCTCTTATCAAACAGGCAGTTGCTTCTCATGCACTCCCATGCTAAGTATTCAGCACTGTGTGGTATTTCAGATAGCAGTGTGTAACGCTAACACATTAAATGTCACCAAGGCTCATTTCCTTTGCTCTAGTCTAATCACTCAACGAGGTTCCACATGCTCATGCTCTCAAGTAGCTGTTAGGACATGTGCTCTTTTCTGCCTCTCTAAACTATAAGGAAAATGTGTCAGGCTCTTACAGTAATTATCACTTGCAAAACCACAGCGGTAAATGTGCTTTGAAATTGCAAATGAAAAATCGTTTTCTGCCTAGAATCACACCATGAGTCTGTGTGCACACAGGAATTTGTTGTCAGACATTTAATTTGTGTTGGTCTGGTTCTGTAAGACTTGCATTCGTAGGAAAGGGGCAGCTTGTTTTCTTGAACTGTGATGGTTTGCATTCAGCAGAAATCACTATCTCACAAATGAGAGGCAAATGCGAACACATTTGAAAACAACAGGGAAGATTTTCCTTCCACTTCTGCCATGGATGAGGTAGATCTTACATGTTCAAAACTGCAATTAACCCTTACCCCACATGTACTCTTACATAGATCTGTGCAGTCTTCAGGCAGTTGTGGAAGCGTCCATGCAGATCTCTCTTGCACCTGACAATACACAGTCTCCAGAAGCACGCTCTTATCACACCGGCAGTAGCTTCTCCTGCACTCCCATGCTAAGTATTCAGCACTGTGTGGTATTTTAGATAGTAGTGTGTAACACTACCACATTCAACATCACCAAGGCTCATTTCCTTTGCTCTAGTCTAATCACTCACCCAGGTTCCACATGCTCATGCTCTCAAGTAGCTGTTAGGACATGTGCTCTTTTCTGCCTCACTAAACTATAAGGAAAAAATGTCAGGCGCTTACAGTAATTATCACTTGCAAAACTACAGCAGTAAATGTGCTTTGAAATTGCCAATCAAAAATCGTTTTCTGCCTAGAATCACAGCATCAGTCTGTGTGCACACAGGAATTTGTTGTCAGAGATTTAATTCGTGTTGGTCAGGTTCTGTAAGACTTGCATTCGTAGGAAAGGGGCAGCTTGTTTTATTGAACTGTGATGGTTTGCATTCAGCAGAAATCACTCTCACAAATGAGGGGCAAATGCTAACACATTTGAAAACAACAGGGTATATTTTCCTTTCACTCCTGCCATGGGTGAGGTAGATCCTACATGTTCAAAACTGCAATTAACCCTTACCCCACATGTACTCTTACATACATCTGTGCAGTCTTCATTAAGTTCTGCAAGCGTCCATGCAGATCTCTCTTGCACCTGACAATACACAGTCTCCAGAAGCACGCTGTTAGCACACAGGCAGTTGCTTCTCCTGCACTCCCATGCTAAGTATTCAGCACTGTGTGGTATTTCAGATTGTACTGTATAACGCTACCACATTCAACATCACCAAGGCTCATTTCCTTTGCTCTAGTCTAATCACTCACACAGGTTCCACATGCTCATGCTCTCAAGTAGCTGTTAGGACATGTGCTCTTTTCTGCCTCTCTAAACTATAAGGAAAATGTGTCAGACTCTTACAGTAATTATCACTTGCAAAACCACAGCGGTAAATGTGCTTTGAAATTGCAAATGAAAAATCGTTTTCTCCCTAGAATCACACCATGAGTCTGTGTGCACACAGGAATTTGTTGTCAGAGATTTTATTTGTGTTGGTCTGGTTCTGTAAGACTTGCATTCGTAGGAAAGGGTCAGCTTGTTTTCTTGAACTGTGAAGGTTTGCATTCAGCAGAAATCACTATCTCACAAATGAGAGGCAAATGCTAACACATTTGAAAACAACAGGGTAGATTTTCCTTCCACACCTGCCATGGGTGAGGTAGATCATACATGTTCAAAACTGCAATTAACCCTTACCCCACATGTACTCTTACATACATCTGTGCAGTCTTCATGCAGTTCTGCAAGCGTCCATGCAGATCTCTCTTCCACCTGACAATACACAGTCTCCAGAAGCACGCTCTTATCACACAGGCAGTTGCTTCTCCTGCACTCCCATGCTAAGTATTCAGCACTGTGTGGTATTTCAGATAGCAGTGTGTAACGCTAACACATTAAATGTCACCAAGGCTCATTTCCTTTGCTCTAGTCTAATCTCTCAACCAGGTTCCACATGCTCATGCTCTCAAGTAGCTGTTAGGACATGTGCTCTTTTCTGCCTCTCTAAACTATAAGGAAAATGTGTCAGGCTCTTACAGTAATTATCACTTGCAAAACCACAGCGGTAAATGTGCTTTGAAATTGCAAATGAAAAATCGTTTTCTGCCTAGAATCACACCATGAGTCTGTGTGCACACAGGAATTTGTTGTCAGAGATTTAATTTGTGTTGGTCTGGTTCTGTAAGACTTGCATTCGTAGGAAAGGGGCAGCTTGTTTTCTTGAACTGTGATGGTTTGCATTCAGCAGAAATCACTATCTCACAAATGAGAGGCAAATGCGAACACATTTGAAAACAACAGGGAAGATTTTCCTTCCACACCTGCCATGGGTGTGGTAGATCCTACATGTTCAAAACTGCAATTAACCCTTACCCCACATGTACTCTTACATACATCTGTGCAGTCTTCATGCAGTTGTGGAAGCATCCATGCAGATCTCTCTTGCACCTGACAATACACAGTCTCCAGAAGCACGCTGTTAGCACAGAAGCAGTTGCTTCTCCTGCACTCCCATGCTAAGTATTCAGCACTGTGTGGTATTTCATATTGTACTGTATAACGCTACCACATTCAACATCACCAAGGCTCATTTCCTTTGCTCTAGTCTAATCACTCACCCAGGTTCCACATGCTCATGCTCTCAAGTAGCTGTTAGGACATGTGCTCTTTTCTGCCTCTCTAAACTATAAGGAAAATGTGTCAGGCTCTTACAGTAATTATCACTTGCAAAACCACAGCGGTAAATGTGCTTTGAAATTGCAAATGAAAAATCATTTTCTCCCTAGAATCACACCATGAGTCTGTGTGCAAACAGGAATTTGTTGTCAGAGATTTAATTCGTGTTGGTGTGGTTCCGTAAGACTTGCATTCGTAGGAAAGGGGCAGCTTGTTTTCTTGAACTGTGATGGTTTGCATTCAGCAGAAATCACTATCTCACAAATGAGAGGCAAATGCTAACACATTTGAAAACAACAGGGTAGATTTTCCTTCCACTCCTGCCATGGATGAGGTAGATCCTACATGTTCAAAACTGCAATTAACCCTTACCCCACATGTACTCTTACATATATCTGTGCAGTCTTCATGCAGTTGTGGAAGCGTCCATGCAGATCTCTCTTGCACCTAACAATACACAGTCTCCAGAAGGACGCTCTTATCACACAGGCAGAAGCTTCTCCTGCACTGCCATGCTAAGTATTCATCACTGTGTGGTATTTTAGATTGTACTGTATAACGCTACCACATTCAACATCACCAAGGCTCATTTCCTTTGCTCTAGTCTAATCACTCACCCAGGTTCCACATGCTCATGCTCTCAAGTAGCTGTTAGGACATGTGCTCATTTCTGCCTCTCTAAACTATAAGGAAAATGTGTCAGGCTCTTACAGTAATTATCACTTGCAAAACCACAGCGGTAAATGTGCTTTGAAATTGCAAATGAAAAATCGTTTTCTCCCTAGAATCACACCATGAGTCTGTGTGCACACAGGAATTTGTTGTCAGAGATTTAATTTGTGTTGGTCTGGTTCTGTAAAACTTGCATTCGTAGGAAAGGGTCAGCTTGTTTTCTTGAACTGTGAAGGTTTGCATTCAGCAGAAATCACTATCTCACAAATGAGAGGCAAATGCTAACACATTTGAAAACAACAGGGTAGATTTTCCTTCCACACCTGCCATGGGTGAGGTAGATCATACATGTTCAAAACTGCAATTAACCCTTACCCCACATGTACTCTTACATACATCTGTGCAGTCTTCATGCAGTTCTGCAAGCGTCCATGCAGATCTCTCTTCCACCTGACAATACCAAGTCTCCAGAAGCACGCTCTTATCACACAGGCAGTTGCTTCTCCTGCACTCCCATGCTATGTATTCAGCACTGTGTGGTATTTCAGATAGCAGTGTGTAACGCTAACACATTCAATGTCACCAAGGCTCATTTCCTTTGCTCTAGTCTAATCACTCAACCAGGTTCCACATGCTCATGCTCTCAAGTAGCTGTTAGGACATGTGCTCTTTTCTGCCTCTCTAAACTATAAGGAAAATGTGTCAGGCTCTTACAGTAATTATCACTTGCAAAACCACAGCGGTAAATGTGCTTTGAAATTGCAAATGAAAAATCGTTTTCTGCCTAGAATCACACCATGAGTCTGTGTGCACACAGGAATTTGTTGTCAGAGATTTAATTTGTGTTGGTCTTGTTCTGTAAGACTTGCATTCGTAGGAAAGGGGCAGCTTGTTTTCTTGAACTGTGATGGTTTGCATTCAGCAGAAATCACTATCTCACAAATGAGAGGCAGATGCTAACACATTTGAAAACAACAGGGAAGATTTTCCTTCCACTCCTGCCATGGGTGAGGTAGATCCTACATGTTCAAAACTGCAATTAACCCTTACCCCACATGTACTCTTACATACATCTGTGCAGTCTTCATGCAGTTGTGGAAGCGTCCATGCAGATCTCTCTTGCACCTGACAATACACAGTCTCCAGAAGCACGCTCTTATCACACTGGCAGTAACTTCTCCTGCACTCCCATGCTAAGTATTCAGCACTGTGTGGTATTTTAGATAGTAGTGTGTAACACTACCACATTCAATATCACCAAAGCTCATTTCCTTTGCTCTAGTCTAATCACTCACCCAGGTTCCACATGCTCATGCTCTCAAGTAGCTGTTAGGACATGTGCTCTTTTCTGCCTCACTAAACTATAAGGAAAAAATGTCAGGCGCTTACAGTAATTATCACTTGCAAAACTACAGCGGTAAATGTGCTTTGAAATTGCCAATCAAAAATCGTTTTCTGCCTAGAATCACAGCATCAGTCTGTGTGCACACAGGAATTTGTTGTCAGAGATTTAATTTGTGTTCGTCAGGTTCTGTAAGACTTGCATTCGTAGGAATGGGGCAGCTTGTTTTATTGAACTGTGATGGTTTGCATTCAGCAGAAATCACTATCTCACAAATGAGAGGCAAATGCTAACACATTTGAAAACAACAGGGTATATTTTCCTTTCACTCCTGCCATGGGTGAGGTAGATCCTACATGTTCAAAACTGCAATTAACCCTTACCCCACATGTACTCTTACATACATCTGTGCAGTCTTCATGTAGTTCTGCAAGCGTCCATGCAGATCTCTCTTGCACCTGACAATACACAGTCTCCAAAAGCACGCTGTTAGCACAGAGGCAGTTGCTTCTCCTGCACTCCCATGCTAAGTATTCAGCACTGTGTGGTATTTAAGATTGTACTGTATAACGCTACCACATTCAACATCACCAAGGCTCATTTCCTTTGCTCTAGTCTAATCACTCACCCAGGTTCCACATGCTCATGCTCTCAAGTAGCTGTCAGGACATGTGCTCTTTCCTGCTCACTAAACTATAAGGAAAAAATGTCAGGCGCTTACAGTAATTATCACTTGCAAAACTACAGCGGTAAATGTGCTTTGAAATTGCAAATGAAAAATCGTTTTCTCCCTAGAATCACACCATGAGTCTGTGTGCACACAGGAATTTGTTGTCAGAGATTTTATTTGTGTTGGTCTGGTTCTGTAAGACTTGCATTCGTAGGAAAGGGTCAGCTTGTTTTCTTGAACTGTGAAGGTTTGCATTCAGCAGAAATCACTATCTCACAAATGAGAGGCAAATGCTAACACATTTGAAAACAACAGGGTAGATTTTCCTTCCACACCTGCCATGGGTGAGGTAGATCATACATGTTCAAAACTGCAATTAACCCTTACCCCACATGTACTCTTACATACATCTGTGCAGTCTTCATGCAGTTGTGGAAGCATCCATGCAGATCTCTCTTGCACCTGACAATACACAGTCTCCAGAAGCACGCTGTTAGCACAGAAGCAGTTGCTTCTCCTGCACTCCCATGCTAAGTATTCAGCACTGTGTGGTATTTCACATTGTACTGTATAACGCTACCACATTCAACATCACCAAGGCTCATTTCCTTTGCTCTAGTCTAATCACTCACCCAGGTTCCACATGCTCATGCTCTCAAGTAGCTGTTAGGACATGTGCTCTTTTCTGCCTCTCTAAACTTTAAGGAAAATGTGTCAGGCTCTTACAGTAATTATCACTTGCAAAACCACAGCGGTAAATGTGCTTTGAAATTGCAAATGAAAAATCATTTTCTCCCTAGAATCACACCATGAGTCTGTGTGCAAACAGGAATTTGTTGTCAGAGATTTAATTCGTGTTGGTGTGGTTCCGTAAGACTTGCATTCGTAGGAAAGGGGCAGCTTGTTTTCTTGAACTGTGATGGTTTGCATTCAGCAGAAATCACTATCTCACAAATGAGAGGCAAATGCTAACACATTTGAAAACAACAGGGTAGATTTTCCTTCCACTCCTGCCATGGATGAGGTAGATCCTACATGTTCAAAACTGCAATTAACCCTTACCCCACATGTACTCTTACATATATTTGTGCAGTCTTCATGCAGTTGTGGAAGCGTCCATGCAGATCTCTCTTGCACCTAACAATACACAGTCTCCAGAAGGACGCTCTTATCACACAGGCAGAAGCTTCTCCTGCACTCCCATGCTAAGTATTCATCACTGTGTGGTATTTTAGATTGTACTGTATAACGCTACCACATTCAACATCACCAAGGCTCATTTCCTTTGCTCTAGTCTAATCACTCACCCAGGTTCCACATGCTCATGCTCTCAAGTAGCTGTTAGGACATGTGCTCTTTTCTGCCTCTCTAAACTTTAAGGAAAATGTGTCAGGCTCTTACAGTAATTATCACTTGCAAAACCACAGCGGTAAATGTGCTTTGAAATTGCAAATGAAAAATCGTTTTCTCCCTAGAATCACACCATGAGTCTGTGTGCACACAGGAATTTGTTGTCAGAGATTTAATTTGTGTTGGTCTGGTTCTGTAAGACTTGCATTCGTAGGAAAGGGTCAGCTTGTTTTCTTGAACTGTGAAGGTTTGCATTCAGCAGAAATCACTATCTCACAAATGAGAGGCAAATGCTAACACATTTGAAAACAAAAGGGTAGATTTTCCTTCCACACCTGCCATGGGTGAGGTAGATCATACATGTTCAAAACTGCAATTAACCCTTACCCCACATGTACTCTTACATACATCTGTGCAGTCTTCATGCAGTTCTGCAAGCGTCCATGCAGATCTCTCTTCCACCTGACAATACACAGTCTCCAGAAGCACGCTCTTATCACACAGGCAGTTGCTTCTCCTGCACTCCCATGCTAAGTATTCAGCACTGTGTGGTATTTCAGATAGCAGTGTGTAACGCTAACACATTCAATGTCACCAAGGCTCATTTCCTTTGCTCTAGTCTAATCACTCAACCAGGTTCCACATGCTCATGCTCTCAAGTAGCTGTTAGGACATGTGCTCTTTTCTGCCTCTCTAAACTATAAGGAAAATGTGTCAGGCTCTTACAGTAATTATCACTTGCAAAACCACAGCGGTAAATGTGCTTTGAAATTGCAAATGAAAAATCGTTTTCTGCCTAGAATCACACCATGAGTCTGTGTGCACACAGGAATTTGTTGTCAGAGATTTAATTTGTGTTGGTCTTGTTTTGTAAGACTTGCATTCGTAGGAAAGGGGAAGCTTGTTTTCTTGAACTGTGATGGTTTGCATTCAGCAGAAATCACTATCTCACAAATGAGAGGCAGATGCTAACACATTTGAAAACAACAGGGAAGATTTTCCTTCCACTCCTGCCATGGGTGAGGTAGATCCTACATGTTCAAAACTGCAATTAACCCTTACCCCACATGTACTCTTACATACATCTGTGCAGTCTTCATGCAGTTGTGGAAGTGTCCATGCAGATCTCTCTTGCACCTGACAATACACAGTCTCCAAAAGCACGCTGTTAGCACAGAGGCAGTTGCTTCTCCTGCACTCCCATGCTAAGTATTCAGCACTGTGTGGTATTTAAGATTGTACTGTATAACGCTACCACATTCAACATCACCAAGGCTCATTTCCTTTGCTCTAGTCTAATCACTCACCCAGGTTCCACATGCTCATGCTCTCAAGTAGCTGTTAGGACATGTGCTCTTTCCTGCCTCACTAAACTATAAGGAAAAAATGTCAGGCGATTACAGTAATTATCACTTGCAAAACTACAGCGGTAAATGTGCTTTGAAATTGCCAATCAAAAATCGTTTTCTGCCTAGAATCACAGCATCAGTCTGTGTGCACACAGGAATTTGTTGTCAGAGATTTAATTTGTGTTGGTTAGGTTCTGTAAGACTTGCATTCGTAGGAAAGGGGCAGCTTGTTTTCTTGAACTGTGATGGTTTGCATTCAGCAGAAATCACTATCTCACAAATGAGAGGCAAATGCTAACACATTTGAAAACAACAGGGTAGATTTTCCTTCCACTCCTGCCATGGGTGAGGTAGATCCTACATGTTCAAAACTGCAATTAACCCTTACCCCACATGTACTCTTACATACATCTGTGCAGTCTTCATGCAGTTCTGCAAGCGTCCATGCAGATCTCTCTTCCACCTGACAATACACAGTCTCAAGAAGCACGCTCTTATCACACAGGCAGTTGCTTCTCCTGCACTCCCATGCTAAGTATTCAGCACTGTGTGGTATTTCAGAT
The DNA here is from genome assembly GCF_964204655.1 of Triturus cristatus. NCBI lineage: Eukaryota > Metazoa > Chordata > Amphibia > Caudata > Salamandridae > Triturus > Triturus cristatus. Next base: position 1,820,234,258 of record NC_140590.1, on the reverse strand, counting down.
AGCATTGTGTAACGCTAACACATTAAATGTCACCAAGGCTCATTTCCTTAGCTCTAGTCTAATCACTCAACCAGGTTCCACATGCTCATGCTCTCAAGTAGCTGTTAGGACATGTGCTCTTTTCTGCCTCTCTAAACTATAAGGAAAATGTGTCAGGCTCTTACAGTAATTATCACTTGCAAAACCACAGTGGTAAATGTGCTTTGAAATTGCAAATGAAAAATCGTTTTCTGCCTAGAATCACACCATGAGTCTGTGTGCACACAGGAATTTGTTGTCAGAGATTTAATTTGTGTTGGTCTGGTTCTGTAAGACTTGCATTCGTAGGAAAGGGGCAGCTTGTTTTCTTGAACTGTGATGCTTTGCATTCAGCAGAAATCACTATCTCACAAATGAGAGGCAAATGCGAACACATTTGAAAACAACAGGGAAGATTTTCCTTCCACTCCTGCCATGGGTGAGGTAGATCCTACATGCTCAAAACTGCAATTAACCCTTACCCCACATGTACTCTTACATAGATCTGTGCAGTCTTCATGCAGTTGTGGAAGCGTCCATGCAGATCTCTCTTGCACCTGACAATACACAGTCTCCAGAAGCACGCTCTTATCACACCGGCAGTAGCTTCTCCTGCACTCCCATGCTAAGTATTCAGCACTGTGTGGTATTTTAGATAGTAGTGTGTAACACTACCACATTCAACATCACCAAGGCTCATTTCCTTTGCTCTAGTCTAATCACTCACCCAGGTTCCACATGCTCATGCTCTCAAGTAGCTGTTAGGACATGTGCTCTTTTCTGCCTCACTAAACTATAAGGAAAAAATGTCAGGCGCCAATCAAAAATCGTTTTCTGCCTAGAATCACAGCATCAGTCTGTGTGCACACAGGAATTTGTTGTCAGAGATTTAATTCGTGTTGGTCAGGTTCTGTAAGTCTTGCATTCGTAGGAAAGGGGCAGCTTGTTTTATTGAACTGTGATGGTTTGCATTCAGCAGAAATCACTATCTCACAAATGAGAGGCAAATGCTAACACATTTGAAAACAACAGGGTATATTTTCCTTTCACTCCTGCCATGGGTGAGGTAGATCCTACATGTTCAAAACTGCAATTAACCCTTACCCCACATGTACTCTTACATACATCTGTGTAGTCTTCATGTAGTTCTGCAAGCGTCCATGCAGATCTCTCTTGCACCTGACAATACACAGTCTCCAGAAGCACGCTGTTAGCACACAGGCAGTTGCTTCTCCTGCACTCCCATGCTAAGTATTCAGCACTGTGTGGTATTTCAGATTGTACTGTATAACGCTACCACATTCAACATCACCAAGGCTCATTTCCTTTGCTCTAGTCTAATCACTCACCCAAGTTCCACATGCTCATGCTCTCAAGTAGCTGTTAGGACATGTGCTCTTTTCTGCCTCTCTAAACTATAAGGAAAATGTGTCAGACTCTTACAGTAATTATCACTTGCAAAACCACAGCGGTAAATGTGCTTTGAAATTGCAAATGAAAAATCGTTTTCTCCATAGAATCGCACCATGAGTCTGTGTGCACACAGGAATTTGTTGTCAGAGATTTTATTCGTGTTGGTCTGGTTCTGTAAGACTTGCATTCGTAGGAAAGGGTCAGCTTGTTTTCTTGAACTGTGAAGGTTTGCATTCAGCAGAAATCACTATCTCACAAATGAGAGGCAAATGCTAACACATTTGAAAACAACAGGGTAGATTTTCCTTCCACACCTGCCATGGGTGAGGTAGATCATACATGTTCAAAACTGCAATTAACCCTTACCCCACATGTACTCTTACATACATCTGTGCAGTCTTCATGCAGTTGTGGAAGCGTCCATGCAGATCTCTCTTGCACCTGACAATACACAGTCTCCAGAAGCACGCTCTTATCACACCGGCAGTAGCTTCTCCTGCACTCCCATGCTAAGTATTCAGCACTGTGTGGTATTTTAGATAGTAGTGTGTAACACTACCACATTCAACATCACCAAGGCTCATTTCCTTTGCTCTAGTATAATCACTCACCCAGGTTCCACATGCTCATGCTCTCAAGTAGCTGTTAGGACATGTGCACTTTTCTGCCTCACTAAACTATAAGGAAAAAATGTCAGGCGCTTACAGTAATTATCACTTGCTAAACTACAGCGGTAAATGTGCTTTGAAATTGCCAATCAAAAATCGTTTTGTGCCTAGAATCACAGCATCAGTCTGTGTGCACACAGGAATTTGTTGTCAGAGCTTTAATTCGTGTTGGTCAGGTTCTGGAAGACTTGCATTCGTAGGAATGGGGCAGCTTGTTTTATTGAACTGTGATGGTTTGCATTCAGCAGAAATCACTATCTCACAAATGAGAGGCAAATGCTAACACATTTGAAAACAACAGGGTATATTTTCCTTTCACTCCTGCCATGGGTGAGGTAGATCCGACATGTTCAAAACTGCAATTAACCCTTACCCCACATGTACTCTTACATACATCTGTGCAGTCTTCATGTAGTTCTGCAAGCGTCCATGCAGATCTCTCTTGCACCTGAAAATACACAGTCTCCAGAAGCACGCTGTTAGCACAGAAGCAGTTGCTTCTCCTGCACTCCCATGCTAAGTATTCAGCACTGTGTGGTATTTCATATTGTACTGTATAACGCTACCACATTCAACATCACCAAGGATCATTTCCTTTGCTCTAGTCTAATCACTCACCCAGGTTCCACATGCTCATGCTCTCAAGTAGCTGTTAGGACATGTGCTCTTTTCTGCCTCTCTAAACTATAAGGAAAATGTGTCAGGCTCTTACAGTAATTATCACTTGCAAAACCACAGCGGTAAATGTGCTTTGAAATTGCAAATGAAAAATCGTTTTCTCCCTAGAATCACACCATGAGTCTGTGTGCAAACAGGAATTTGTTGTCAGAGATTTAATTCGTGTTGGTGTGGTTCCGTAAGACTTGCATTCGTAGGAAAGGGGCAGCTTGTTTTCTTGAACTGTGATGGTTTGCATTCAGCAGAAATCACTATCTCACAAATGAGAGGCAAATGCTAACACATTTGAAAACAACAGGGTAGATTTTCCTTCCACACCTGCCATGAGTGAGGTAGATCATACATGTTCAAAACTGCAATTAACCCTTACCCCACATGTACTCTTACATACATCTGTGCAGTCTTCATGCAGTTCTGCAAGCGTCCATGCAGATCTCTCTTCCACCTGACAATACCAAGTCTCCAGAAGCACGCTCTTATCACACAGGCAGTTGCTTCTCCTGCACTCCCATGCTATGTATTCAGCACTGTGTGGTATTTCAGATAGCAGTGTGTAACGCTAACACATTCAATGTCACCAAGGCTCATTTCCTTTGCTCTAGTCTAATCACTCAACCAGGTTCCACATGCTCATGCTCTCAAGTAGCTGTTAGGACATGTGCTCTTTTCTGCCTCTCTAAACTATAAGGAAAATGTGTCAGGCTCTTACAGTAATTATCACTTGCAAAACCACAGCGGTAAATGTGCTTTGAAATTGCAAATGAAAAATCGTTTTCTGCCTAGAATCACACCATGAGTCTGTGTGCACACAGGAATTTGTTGTCAGAGATTTAATTTGTGTTGGTCTGGTTCTGTAAGACTTGCATTCGTAGGAAAGGGGCAGCTTGTTTTCTTGAACTGTGATGGTTTGCATTCAGCAGAAATCACTATCTCACAAATGAGAGGCAGATGCTAACACATTTGAAAACAACAGGGAAGATTTTCCTTCCACTCCTGCCATGGGTGAGGGAGATCCTACATGTTCAAAACTGCAATTAACCCTTACCCCACATGTACTCTTACATACATCTGTGCAGTCTTCATGCAGTTGTGGAAGCGTCCATGCAGATCTCTCTTGCACCTGACAATACACAGTCTCCAGAAGCACGCTCTTATCACACCGGCAGTAGCTTCTCCTGCACTCCCATGCTAAGTATTCAGCACTGTGTGGTATTTTAGATAGTAGTGTGTAACACTACCACATTCAACATCACCAAGGCTCATTTCCTTTGCTCTAGTATAATCACTCACCCAGGTTCCACATGCTCATGCTCTCAAGTAGCTGTTAGGACATGTGCACTTTTCTGCCTCACTAAACTATAAGGAAAAAATGTCAGGCGCTTACAGTAATTATCACTTGCTAAACTACAGCGGTAAATGTGCTTTGAAATTGCCAATCAAAAATCGTTTTCTGCCTAGAATCACAGCATCAGTCTGTGTGCACACAGGAATTTGTTGTCAGAGCTTTAATTCGTGTTGGTCAGGTTCTGGAAGACTTGCATTCGTAGGAATGGGGCAGCTTGTTTTATTGAACTGTGATGGTTTGCATTCAGCAGAAATCACTATCTCACAAATGAGAGGCAAATGCTAACACATTTGAAAACAACAGGGTATATTTTCCTTTCACTCCTGCCATGGGTGAGGTAGATCCGACATGTTCAAAACTGCAATTAACCCTTACCCCACATGTACTCTTACATACATCTGTGCAGTCTTCATGTAGTTCTGCAAGCGTCCATGCAGATCTCTCTTGCACCTGAAAATACACAGTCTCCAGAAGCACGCTGTTAGCACAGAAGCAGTTGCTTCTCCTGCACTCCCATGCTAAGTATTCAGCACTGTGTGGTATTTCATATTGTACTGTATAACGCTACCACATTCAACATCACCAAGGATCATTTCCTTTGCTCTAGTCTAATCACTCACCCAGGTTCCACATGCTCATGCTCTCAAGTAGCTGTTAGGACATGTGCTCTTTTCTGCCTCTCTAAACTATAAGGAAAATGTGTCAGGCTCTTACAGTAATTATCACTTGCAAAACCACAGCGGTAAATGTGCTTTGAAATTGCAAATGAAAAATCGTTTTCTCCCTAGAATCACACCATGAGTCTGTGTGCACACAGGAATTTGTTGTCAGAGATTTAATTTGTGTTGGTCTGGTTCTGTAAGACTTGCATTCGTAGGAAAGGGGCAGCTTGTTTTCTTGAACTGTGATGGTTTGCATTCAGCAGAAATCACTATCTCACAAATGAGAGGCAGATGCTAACACATTTGAAAACAACAGGGAAGATTTTCCTTCCACTCCTGCCATGGGTGAGGGAGATCCTACATGTTCAAAACTGCAATTAACCCTTACCCCACATGTACTCTTACATACATCTGTGCAGTCTTCATGCAGTTGTGGAAGCGTCCATGCAGATCTCTCTTGCACCTGACAATACACAGTCTCCAGAAGCACGCTCTTATCACACCGGCAGTAACTTCTCCTGCACTCCCATGCTAAGTATTCAGCACTGTGTGGTATTTTAGATAGTAGTTTGTAACACTACCACATTCAACATCACCAAAGCTCATTTCCTTTGCTCTAGTCTAATCACTCACCCAGGTTCTACATGCTCATGCTCTCAAGTAGCTGTTAGGACATGTGCTCTTTTCTGCCTCACTAAACTATAAGGAAAAAATGTCAGGCGCTTACAGTAATTATCACTTGCAAAACTACATCGGTAAATGTGCTTTGAAATTGCCAATCAAAAATCGTTTTCTGCCTAGAATCACAGCATCAGTCTGTGTGCACACAGGAATTTGTTGTCAGAGATTTAATTCGTGTTCGTCAGGTTCTGTAAGACTTGCATTCGTAGGAATGGGGCAGCTTGTTTTATTGAACTGTGATGGTTTGCATTCAGCAGAAATCACTATCTCACAAATGAGAGGCAAATGCTAACACATTTGAAAACAACAGGGTATATTTTCCTTTCACTCCTGCCATGGGTGAGGTAGATCCTACATGTTCAAAACTGCAATTAACCCTTACCCCACATGTACTCTTACATACATGTGTGCAGTCTTCATGTAGTTCTGCCAGCGTTCATGCAGATCTCTCTTGCACATGACAATACACAGTCTCCAAAAGCACGCTGTTAGCACAGAAGCAGTTGCTTCTCCTGCACTCCCATGCTAAGTATTCAGCACTGTGTGGTATTTAAGATTGTGCTGTATAACGCTACCACATTCAACATCACCAAGGCTCATTTCCTTTGCTCTAGTCTAATCACTCAACCAGGCTCCACATGCTCATGCTCTCAAGTAGCTGTTAGGACATGTGCTCTTTTCTGCCTCTCTAAACTATAAGGAAAATGTGTCAGGCTCTTACAGTAATTATCACTTGCAAAACCACAGCGGTAAATGTGCTTTGAAATTGCAAATGAAAAATCGTTTTCTGCCTAGAATCACACCATGAGTCTGTGTGCACACAGGAATTTGTTGTCAGAGATTTAATTTGTGTTGGTCTGGTTCTGTAAGACTTGCATTCGTAGGAAAGGGGCAGCTTGTTTTCTTGAACTGTGATGGTTTGCATTCAGCAGAAATCACTATCTCACAAATGAGAGGCAAATGCGAACACATTTGAAAACAACAGGGAAGATTTTCCTTCCACTCCTGCCATGGGTGAGGTAGATCCTACATGCTCAAAACTGCAATTAACCCTTACCCCACATGTACTCTTACATAGATCTGTGCAGTCTTCATGCAGTTGTGGAAGCGTCCATGCAGATCTCTCTTGCACCTGACAATACACACTCTCCAGAAGCACGCTCTTATCACACCGGCAGTAGCTTCTCCTGCACTCCCATGCTAAGTATTCAGCACTGTGTGGTATTTTAGATAGTAGTGTGTAACACTACCACATTCAACATCACCAAGGCTCATTTCCTTTGCTCTAGTCTAATCACTCACCCAGGTTCCACATGCTCATGCTCTCAAGTAGCTGTTAGGACATGTGCTCTTTTCTGCCTCACTAAACTATAAGGAAAAAATGTCAGGCGCTTACAGTAATTATCACTTGCAAAACTACAGCAGTAAATGTGCTTTGAAATTGCCAATCAAAAATCGTTTTCTGCCTAGAATCACAGCATCAGTCTGTGTGCACACAGGAATTTGTTGTCAGAGATTTAATTCGTGTTGGTCAGGTTCTGTAAGACTTGCATTCGTAGGAAAGGGGCAGCTTGTTTTATTGAACTGTGATGGTTTGCATTCAGCAGAAATCACTATCTCACAAATGAGAGGCAGATGCTAACACATTTGAAAACAACAGGGAAGATTTTCCTTCCACTCCTGCCATGGGTGAGGGAGATCCTACATGTTCAAAACTGCAATTAACCCTTACCCCACATGTACTCTTACATACATCTGTGCAGTCTTCATGCAGTTGTGGAAGCGTCCATGCAGATCTCTCTTGCACCTGACAATACACAGTCTCCAGAAGCACGCTCTTATCACACCGGCAGTAACTTCTCCTGCACTCCCATGCTAAGTATTCAGCACTGTGTGGTATTTTAGATAGTAGTTTGTAACACTACCACATTCAACATCACCAAAGCTCATTTCCTTTGCTCTAGTCTAATCACTCACCCAGGTTCCACATGCTCATGCTCTCAAGTAGCTGTTAGGACATGTGCTCTTTTCTGCCTCACTAAACTATAAGGAAAAAATGTCAGGCGCTTACAGTAATTATCACTTGCAAAACTACAGCGGTAAATGTGCTTTGAAATTGCCAATCAAAAATCGTTTTCTGCCTAGAATCACAGCATCAGTCTGTGTGCACACAGGAATTTGTTGTCAGAGATTTAATTTGTGTTTGTCAGGTTCTGTAAGACTTGCATTCGTAGGAATGGGGCAGCTTGTTTTATTGAACTGTGATGGTTTGCATTCAGCAGAAATCACTATCTCACAAATGAGAGGCAAATGCTAACACATTTGAAAACAACAGGGTAGATTTTCCTTTCACTCCTGCCATGGGTGAGGTAGATCCTACATGTTCAAAACTGCAATTAACCCTTACCCCACATGTACTCTTACATACATCTGTGCAGTCTTCATGTAGTTCTGCAAGCATCCATGCAGATCTCTCTTGCACCTGACAATACACAGTCTCCAGAAGCACGCTGTTAGCACACAGGCAGTTGCTTCTCCTGCACTCCCATGCTAAGTATTCAGCACTGTGTGGTATTTCAGATTGTACTGTATAACGGTACCACATTCAACATCACCAAGGCTCATTTCCTTTGCTCTAATCTAATCACTCACCCACGTTCCACATGCTCATGCTCTCAAGTAGCTGTTAGGACATGTGCTCTTTTCTGCCTCTCTAAACTATAAGGAAAATGTGTCAGACTCTTACAGTAATTATCACTTGCAAAACCACAGCGGTAAATGTGCTTTGAAATTGCAAATGAAAAATCGTTTTCTCCCTAGAATCACACCATGAGTCTGTGTGCACACAGGAATTTGTTGTCAGAGATTTTATTCGTGTTGGTCTGGTTCTGTAAGACTTGCATTCGTAGGAAAGGGTCAGCTTGTTTTCTTGAACTGTGAAGGTTTGCATTCAGCAGAAATCGCTATCTCACAAATGAGAGGCAAATGCTAACACATTTGAAAACAACAGGGTAGATTTTCCTTCCACACCTGCCATGGGTGAGGTAGATCATACATGTTCAAAACTGCAATTAACCCTTACCCCACATGTACTCTTACATACATCTGTGCAGTCTTCATGCAGTTGTGGAAGCGTCCATGCAGATCTCTCTTGCACCTGACAATACACAGTCTCCAGAAGCACGCTCTTATCACACCGGCAGTAGCTTCTCCTGCACTCCCATGCTAAGTATTCAGCACTGTGTGGTATTTTAGATAGTAGTGTGTAACACTACCACATTCAACATCACCAAGGCTCATTTCCTTTGCTCTAGTCTAATCACTCACCCAGGTTCCACATGCTCATGCTCTCAAGTAGCTGTTAGGACATGTGCTCTTTTCTGCCTCACTAAACTATAAGGAAAAAATGTCAGGCGCTTACAGTAATTATCACTTGCAAAACTACAGCGGTAAATGTGCTTTGAAATTGCCAATCAAAAATCGTTTTCTGCCTAGAATCACAGCATCAGTCTGTGTGCACACAGGAATTTGTTGTCAGAGCTTTAATTCGTGTTGGTCAGGTTCTGTAAGACTTGCATTCGTAGGAATGGGGCAGCTTGTTTTATTGAACTGTGATGGTTTGCATTCAGCAGAAATCACTATCTCACAAATGAGAGGCAAATGCTAACACATTTGAAAACAACAGGGTACAATTTTCCTTTCACTCCTGCCATGGGTGAGGTAGATCCTACATGTTCAAAACTGCAATTAACCCTTACCCCACATGTACTCTTACATACATCTGTGCAGTCTTCATGTAGTTCTGCAAGCGTCCATGCAGATCTCTCTTGCACCTGACAATACACAGTCTCCAGAAGCACGCTGTTAGCACAGAAGCAGTTGCTTCTCCTGCACTCCCATGCTAAGTATTCAGCACTGTGTGGTATTTCATATTGTACTGTATAACGCTACCACATTCAACATCACCAAGGCTCATTTCCTTTGCTCTAGTCTAATCACTCACCCAGGTTCCACATGCTCATGCTCTCAAGTAGCTGTTAGGACATGTGCTCTTTTCTGCCTCTCTAAACTATAAGGAAAATGTGTCAGGCTCTTAAGTAATTATCACTTGCAAAACCACAGCGGTAAATGTGCTTTGAAATTGCAAATGAAAAATCGTTTTCTCCCTAGAATCACACCATGAGTGTGTGTGCAAACAGGAATTTGTTGTCAGAGATTTAATTCGTGTTGGTGTGGTTCCGTAAGACTTGCATTCGTAGGAAAGGGGCAGCTTGTTTTCTTGAACGGTGATGGTTTGCATTCAGCAGAAAACACTATCTCACAAATGAGAGGCAAATGCTAACACATTTGAAAACAACAGGGTAGATTTTCCTTCCACTCCTGCCATGGGTGAGGTAGATCCTACATGTTCAAAACTGCAATTAACCCTTACCCCACATGTACTCTTACATATATCTGTGCAGTCTTCATGCGCCGGGACGCCCCTGGGTAAGCTGAGCGCATTACAAATTTCATATTATTATTATTATGCAGTTGTGGAAGCGTCCATGCAGATCTCTCTTGCACCTAACAATACACAGTCTCCAGAAGGACGCTCTTATCACACAGGCAGAAGCTTCTCCTGCACTCCCATGCTAAGTATTCATCACTGTGTGGTATTTTAGATTGTACTGTATAACGCTACCACATTCAACATCACCAAGGCTCATTTCCTTTGCTCTAGTCTAATCACTCACCCAGGTACCACATGCTCATTCTCTCAAGTAGCTGTTAGGACATGTGCTCTTTTCTGCCTCTCTAAACTATAAGGAAAATGTGTCAGGCTCTTACAGTAATTATCACTTGCAAAACCACAGCGGTAAATGTGCTTTGAAATTGCAAATGAAAAATCGTTTTCTCCCTAGAATCACACCATGAGTCTGTGTGCACACAGGAATTTGTTGTCAGAGATTTAATTCGTGTTGGTCTGGTTCTGTAAGACTTGCATTCGTAGGAAAGGGTCAGCTTGTTTTCTTGAACTGTGAAGGTTTGCATTCAGCAGAAATCACTATCTCACAAATGAGAGGCAAATGCTAACACATTTGAAAACAACAGGGTAGATTTTCCTTCCACACCTGCCATGGGTGAGGTAGATCATACATGTTCAAAACTGCAATTAACCCTTACCCCACATGTACTCTTACATACATCTGTGCAGTCTTCATGCAGTTCTGCAAGCGTCCATGCAGATCTCTCTTCCACCTGACAATACACAGTCTCCAGAAGCACGCTCTTATCACACAGGCAGTTGCTTCTCCTGCACTCCCATGCTAAGTATTCAGCACTGTGTGGTATTTCAGATAGCAGTGTGTAACGCTAACACATTCAATGTCACCAAGGCTCATTTCCTTTGCTCTAGTCTAATCACTCACCCAGGTTCCATATGCTCATGCTCTCAAGTAGCTGTTAGGACATGTGCTCTTTTCTGCCTCACTAAACTATAAGGAAAAAATGTCAGGCGCTTACAGTAATTATCACTTCCAAAACTACAGCGGTAAATGTGCTTTGAAATTGCCAATCAAAAATCGTTTTCTGCCTAGAATCACAGCATCAGTCTGTGTGCACACAGGAATTTGTTGTCAGAGATTTAATTCGTGTTCGTCAGGTTCTGTAAGACTTGCATTCGTAGGAATGGGGCAGCTTGTTTTATTGAACTGTGATGGTTTGCATTCAGCAGAAATCACTATCTCACAAATGAGAGGCAAATGCTAACACATTTGAAAACAACAGGGTATATTTTCCTTTCACTCCTGCCATGGGTGAGGTAGATCCTACATGTTCAAAACTGCAATTAACCCTTATCCCACATGTACTCTTACATACATCTGTGCAGTCTTCATGTAGTTCTGCAAGCGTCCATGCAGATCTCTCTTGCACCTGACAATACACAGTCTCCAAAAGCACGCTGTTAGCACAGAGGCAGTTGCTTCTCCTGCACTCCCATGCTAAGTATTCAGCACTGAGTGGTATTTAAGATTGTACTGTATAACGCTACCACATTCAACATCACCAAGGCTCATTTCCTTTGCTCTAGTCTAATCACTCACCCAGGTTCCACATGCTTATGCTCTCAAGTAGCTGTTAGGACATGTGCTCTTTCCTGCCTCACTAAACTATAAGGAAAAAATGTCAGGCGCTTACAGTAATTATCACTTGCAAAACTACAGCGGTAAATGTGCTTTGAAATTGCCAATCAAAAATCGTTTTCTACCTAGAATCACAGCATCAGTCTTTGTGCACACAGGAATTTGTTGTCAGAGATTTAATTTGTGTTTGTTAGGTTCTGTAAGACTTGCATTCGTAGGAAAGGGGCAGCTTGTTTTCTTGAACTGTGATGGTTTGCATTCAGCAGAAATCACTATCTCACAAATGAGAGGCAAATGCTAACACATTTGAAAACAACAGGGTAGATTTTCCTTCCACTCCTGCCATGGGTGAGGTAGATCCTACATGTTCAAAACTGCAATTAACCCTTACCCCACATGTACTCTTACATACATCTGTGCAGTCTTCATGTAGTTCTGCAAGCGTCCATGCAGATCTCTCTTGCACCTGACAATACACAGTCTCCAAAAGCACGCTGTTAGCACAGAGGCAGTTGCTTCTCCTGCACTCCCATGCTAAGTATTCAGCACTGTGTGGTATTTAAGATTGTACTGTATAACGCTACCACATTCAACATCACCAAGGCTCATTTCCTTTGCTCTAGTCTAATCACTCACCCAGGTTCCACATGCTCATGCTCTCAAGTAGCTGTGAGGACATGTGCTCTTTCCTGCCTCACTAAACTATAAGGAAAAAATGTCAGGCGCTTACAGTAATTATCACTTGCAAAACTACAGCGGTAAATGTGCTTTGAAATTGCCAATCAAAAATCGTTTTCTGCCTAGAATCACACCATGGGTCTGTGTGCACACAGGAATTTGTTGTCAGAGATTTAATTTGTGTTGGTCTGGTTCTGTAAGACTTGCATTCGTAGGAAAGGGGCAGCTTGTTTTCTTGAACTGTGATGGTTTCCATTCAGCAGAAATCACTATCTCACAAATGAGAGGCAAATGCTAACACATTTGAAAACAACAGGGTAGATTTTCCTTCCACTCCTGCCATGGGTGAGGTAGATCCTACATGTTCAAAACTGCAATTAACCCTTTCCCCACATGTACTCTTACATATATCTGTGCAGTCTTCATGCAGTTGTGGAAGCGTCCATGCAGATCTCTCTTGCACCTGACAATACACAGTCTCCAGAAGGACGCTCTTATCACAGAGGCAGAAGCTTCTCCTGCACTCCCATGCTAAGTATTCAGCACTGTGTGGTATTTTAGATAGTAGTGTGTAACGCTAACATATTCAATGTCACCAAGGCTCATTTCCTTTGCTCTAGTCTAATCACTCACTCCGGTTCCACATGCTCATGCTCTCAAGTAGCAGTTAGGACATGTGCTCTTTTCTGCCTCTCTAAACTATAAGGAAAATGTGTCAGGCTCTTACAGTAATTATCACTTGCAAAACCACAGCGGTAAATGTACTTTGAAATTGCCAATGAAAAATCGTTTTCTGCCTAGAATCACACCATCAGTCTGTGTACACACAGGAATTTGTTGTCAGAGATTTAATTCGTGTTGGTCTGGTTCTGTAAGACTTGCATTCATAGGGAAGGGGGAGCTTGTTTTCTTGAACTGTGATGGTTTGCATTCAGCAGAAATCACTATCTCACAAATGAGAGGCAAATGCTAACACATTTGAAAACAACAGGGTAGATTTTCCTTCCACTCCTGCCATGGGTGAAGTAGATCCTACATGTTCAAAATTGCAATTAACCCTTACCCCACATGTACTCTTACATACATCTGTGCAGTCTTCATGCAGTTCTGCAAGCGTCCATGCAGATCTCTCTTGCACCTGACAATACACAGTCTCCAGAAGCACGCTCTTATCACACCGGCAGTAGCTTCTCCTGCACTCCCATGCTAAGTATTCAGCACTGTGTGGTATTTTAGATAGTAGTGTGTAACGCTACCACATTCAACATCACCAAGGCTCATTTCCTTTGCTCTAGTCTCATCACTCACCCAGGTTCCACATGCTCATGCTCTCAAGTAGCTGTTAGGACATGTGCTCTTTTCTGCCTAACTAAACTATAAGGAAAATGTGTCAGGCTCTTACAGTAATTATCACTTGCAAAACCACAGCGGTAAATGTGCTTTGTAATTTTCCAATGAAAAATCATTTTCTGCCTAGAATCACACCATGAGTCTGTGTGCACACAGGAATTTGTTGTCAGAGATTTAATTTGCGTTGGCCTGGTTCTGTAAGACTTGCATTCGCAGGAAAGGGGCAGCTTGTTTTCTTGAACTGTGATGGCTAGCATTCAGCACAAATCAATATCTCACAAATGAGAAGTAAATGCTAACACATTTGAAAACAACAGGGTCGATTTTCCTTACACTCCTGCAATGGTTGAGGTAGATCCTACGTGTTCAAAACTCAAATTAACCCTTACTTCACATGTACTCTTACATACAACTCTGCAGTCTTCATGCAGTTGTGCAAGCGTCCATGCAGATCTCTCTTGCACCTGACAATACACAGTCTCCAGAAGCATGCTCTTAGCACAGAGGCAGTAGCTTCTCCTGCACTCACTCCCATGCTAAGTATTCAGCACTGTGTGGTATTTCAGATAGTAGTGTGTAACGCTACGACATTCAACATCACCAAGGCTCATTTCTTTTGCTCTATTCTAATCACTGACTCAGGTTCCTCATGCTCATGCTCTCAAGTAGCTGTTAGGACATGTGCTCTTCTCTGCCTAAACTATAAGGAAAATGTGTTAGGCTCTTACAGTAATTATCACTTGCTCAACCACAGTAGTAAATGTGCTTTTAAATTGCCAATCAAATATGGTTTTCTGCCTAGAATCACACCATGAGTCTGTGTGCACACAGGAATTGTTGTCAGAGATTTAATTGGTGTAGCTTTTATTGTGTAAGACTTGCAGTCGTAGGAAAGGGATAGCTCATATGATATGTGTTGAAAAGCTCATAAAAAATATAGTAATATATATAAATTACATAAAGGTATTTTTTTTGTAGTTTCTTTCAGGTATTGCTGAACAAGACTGAAATAAATTAAAGATGCCTATAAAATCAAGAAAGAGTAAAGGACAGCAACAACATCTATATTTGAAGACAACTGGACAAAAAAAATTAGGTGAAGAACCTCATGTTGGAAAAAAGAAAAAGCCTTCTGGTAAGCAGACTAAGGATTTTTTTTTAAATATCCTCAAGCAAAGAAAAAATGTAAAAAATATATCCACTGGAAATAGTGTTTCAAGTAGAAAACAACAAGACAATCGACCGAATATACTAAATGCTAATGTACAAACAGAAGTAAGAAAGCATGACTTAAAAAGAAAAATAGATTTTAAAAACATTCGTAGAAAAATGTTTGAGAGAAGAGTGATGTTCAATTTGCTAAAGGATGTGAAAAAATATAGGAAGAAAGCCACATTTTATAAGAAAAAGAAACATATTGAAATAATTGTTGCCAAGGCTTTGGAGTTAAAAAGGAAACTATTCATTTTAATTTTGAACAGGATCCGTACATTAGATAAATTAGTGAATGTAATGAAGTCAAAAAGCAAAAGAAAAAGAGAAGTGAAAAAAAAAAAACTTTTGTAAAGTGTTCTTAGGAGAATGGAAGCATAGTTCAAGTACTGAACCATTTTTTAATGAAGAGAGTTATCTTCAAAGTAATAGTTTGCTGCATGCAGTTGACACCAGTGGTCGAGCATATGAAGTTAAGGATGGTTGTGTAATGGAAAAGGAGAAAATGGTTCCAAGAAATGAGGGAGAAGTGTTAGCTGGTGAGGTTATGGGGAGACGTCCTAAAGCCCCAGTGTACACTTGGAATTGTAGTAGTATTTGTACTGTACGACAGGAATCTATTGATAAATTTCGTGACTTTCTAAGAGAATATAGTAAAAAAAAGTGTTAAACAGAAGATTAAGGTGCTTCAAAGACTAGATCCATGCAGAGTGAGAGAGAATACTGGTTTGCAAGGACATTCTCTGGCTTGTCTTTCTAGGAAAGTTTGTCAAAGTGTCTTTCACCATTTTAGGATGCTGGCAGTTCATCATACTGAAAAGAGAAAGTTTGTGAGAAGATTATATTTTGCTAAAAGTCCAGCACTAAAGTTACATGAGTTGAATAGTGCTCTGTTCCGTAGATCTGTAACAGATGTGAAGAAGGTTTGTGAGGATATTGAGTTTTGTTACTTTGGTCCAGAGCAAGAAAGTACAGGAAATGACACAGTTATTGAAGAAAATGTGGAAGAGAATGTAGAACCCACTGTTAGTAAAACATTTGAAGATCAAATGACAAAATTTACTATCATCGCTAATGAAAGACCAAATATTTGTTGTATTTGTTGCCGGAGAAGTCATTACAAAAATCAAACAAGGAATGTTGATCTCTATAAAAAAAAGTGAAAAAGAAAATAATTCTAAGTGGAAGGATTTTGCTACATATTTGTTTCTGGAAAATTGTTTTGATTTGGGTGAAGATTAGCGTATTTGTAAATACTGTTATAACAAGTTAGAAGAAAATAAAATGCATGCTAGAGCTGTACATAATAATTTAGAATTGGTTGATATTCCTGCAGAACTTAGTGATTTAAATACGAATGAGTCTATACTCATTCAATGTGTCCATCCGTTTCAGACTATAGTTCGTATGGAGCCCAAAACAGGCAAATTACCTCCTACAGATTTACAAAGAGGTTTAAAAGGAAGAGTTGTCTATTTGCCATTAGATTTGAAAAGAAATATGGAAACAATTGATGCAGATAGTTTGGAAACTGAACCATTAGTTATTCTGGTTAATGGTGTACCTACAAAGAATAAGGAAATTTGGCAGGAGCTGGTGGATGTACGAAAAGTACAAAGAGCAAATTTATATTTGAAAAGAAATAATAAATGGTATGAATCAATTTATATGGAAGAAGAGAAAGAAGATTTACTAGCAGACACAGGAATACCAACTGGGCAAATTGAAAAAGTGGATAAGTCAAAAGAAGAAGAAATTTATGAACATTTCAGCATACATCCTCTTCATTCTAAAGAAGTTATGGGAAAAACTATTGATCTCTTTCAGATGAAAAAAGCAAAAGGAACTCCCGTGAGTGTATGGAAGGAGAACTTGGAAGCTCGTTGTTTTCCCCAGCTGTTTCCTTGAGCTTGATTTTTATTGGAAGACTAGTGACTGCTTAGGTGGTATATTGTCACTTCTTTATTTCAATATTGGAAGGATTGCATAACAGTAGCAGTTACCAGTAGTAGTAACCATATCACTCAACTGAATGTACCTGGATTCCTTCTCCCCCTGCTGGCTGGAAAGTCGGAGCTCCAGGTGTCACTTTGAGCCCCAGTGCTGCCTCGCTGCTGATCGGTGCGGAATCAAGCCTCCCTGCTGGTGTCCTGCTGGGCGACTGACCCTACGCGAGCACCCCGTCTCCCGTCGTGGTCAAAGGCCGCGGCTGCCCTGGAATCCGTATCACATACTCCTCGTACGGGGGGAGGCCTCCTTTGAGTTTCTGGCTGTTGTCCGCTTGTGGCAGAGCTCTACTGCTGGCGGCGCGGAGCGTGCCGCAGGACGGTAGCGGTTCCCGGCCCCCCCGCGGACTGCGGGGACTGCGTGCGGCTGCTCGGAGATCCTCACCTCCCATCTGGATCCTCGAGTCCTCGACACGCCATCGCTGCCTGTTGGTGATGGAGGCGGCTCGTTTTTTTTGTCTCCCGCCTCCCGTCCTGCTCACCGAGACTCTTTGATGCCGGCCCGGACGGAATGCTAATGCGCAGGTATTTCGGACTTATTCCGCTGGGAAGCACTACGCTTTTAAATAGTGAGTACTTGTGAGGTGGGGAAGCACAGGGCACAGGGGGAAGGAGCTAGAATTGAGCAAAATTTGCAAAGCATTGAGCTATCAAGCAACTGCCGAGCGGGAAAAAGAGTTCTATTACTGATAAATCACGGGAGGTGTTAACAAATTACAGGAAAGTGTGAGTTAAAAAACTGTGAAAAACTGTGAAAATGGACAATCCTCCAAACTAATTGGAAATTTAATACCAAAAACAACTTCAGGAGCGCTAGAGAAGCGTACAGAAGGCTGAGGGGGCGGCACGATCATGGGAGCAGTCTTAGATCGTGGCATAAACCATCAAGCCTTAACTCATTGCCTGTGTGGAGAAGAACAGAAAGACAGGAACTATAATAAAAAGGGGGGCACTATGAGGTCAGGTTGCACTCGTGGCAATGTAACAGCCAAACAAGAGTAAAAAAAAAAACACAAAAGAAAAATGAATATGACGGAGGATGTAAGGGATGAAATACCACAAGAAAATGATCAACTAAGCTTGAAAAGTAGTACTCTTATTGAAATAGAAAAACCAGTAGACAGAGCTTCCTCTGCATTAGACAAGAGCGGGCAATCATTAAATTGGAAACCAGCAATAAAATTAAAATAAGGCAATACTCACATCAACCGAAAAATTTTACAAAATTTAGCTTCATAAAAAATGTGGGGGACGCCCTACTATCAAATACGAAAGAAGTACCAGGACTCCAATCACCTCTTCAACCGTTTCAATCAAAACAACCATCATTAACCACAAAAGAGTGGACTTCAACTCACAAAGGTTAAAGTCCAGACCAAAAAAGTGATAAAAGAGACAACAGCAGAACAGTTAACAGCCCTTTACAAGTAACTTCAACCCCGCAATCTAACAAAACATGGATGACCTTTGAAACCACAAATAATATACAAAAAGGAGAAGACGAGGCCATCCAAATTCACAGACAATGTGAAGCAAAAAAAAGGGTTGATGACGCCCAAAAAAGAAACCAGGACAACCTCGTAACCAGCTCGGACTGGACTAGTGTTAACGGACCAGGAAAAAATAAGAACCGATCTGGCAACTGTGCAATAGTTATGACACCGAAAATTCACAGCCAAAAAAGCCCACATGAAAAACACTTGCTGAGGTATACTAACCCCAATCATGAATGGAAGGGGGAAATACAGGAAAAAACAATAACCCCAATTCTAACTGGCGTAATATTAAACTCCCAGCTAGAGTCACCCATCAGAGAAAGAGGAACCAAAGATCGAACTCTGGGTCCAACCTTGGATCCAAATATAGCTCAGAAATCAGAAGGAATAGAATTGGTTTTAGACCTTGGAATGGACGGACTTAACTTAGCTGGGAAAGTAGAAGAAATAGAAACCGACTCAGACCTTGGTACGGAGTACTGGGAAGGTCTCTTGGCTGCTTATACCGAAGAAAAAAGCGGGAGCGGGTTCAATTCTAAATCAAACGACAAAATGTGTGAATACAAACAGGACCCATATGAGGGAGGAAAAACAACGGAAACTTGTGATGAAATAATAATAACAGACAGTAAGGAGGAAACACAAAAGAATGCTACCCAGGACACAGCATGGCAGAGTCTGCTAAAAACAGTTCAACTATTGGTAGAAGCATTGCACTACCAGTCAGATAAGATGGATACCCAACTGACCCTCTTAGACACACTGGCGGTCTTTGTGGTTGCGATTGATGGGAAACTGGGTACATTAAATACATTATTACAAAATAAACAGGATCAAGCTCAAAGCCCGATAATTGACAAACTGGCCACACTTCCATCAATGCTGAGCGATCTATGTACATTAATAAAACCATTATCGCAAGGAAAAGAAAGTCACGGGTACAACGGACAAATAGACAAGCGTCCCCAAGAATGCCGCACCATCAACAAAAAGGACAAAATAAAAACCATGGCATCTCTTGTAATTACTGGAAATGTCCACACTGTGGTATCGGAGAAACAGATCCACAAGAATCAGAAAGGAGAGGCCAAAGAGACAAGAACAGCGGATAATGGACTGCCTGTAGATGTACAAATTGAGAAGGTTGACAATCATCTAAACGCAAAGCAAAGGTGGGCAAACAAACGCAAAGGCAGGAACCAAAAAATAAAGCTGGATAGAGCGGGATTCAGCCATCTCTTTGGGTCATCACCGCTATCCAACCAAGATGGCCCAAATAACACCCAAACCGACGACGAAGACACAGAGTCTATTAAGGAGACTGACAAGAAGGAAGGAAGAGAAGTCCTTCATCAAGAAAAAACAAATAGACCCTCTTCACCAAGATCGGAACTAAGAAAAAAAAACAAAATCTAGTTCATAGCATGCAAGGCGGTCTGATCGCCAACTCTGTAAGGTCTCCTAATGAAAAGAGTGGAGTAATGCCTGGGAGCGAAATAGCCCAGCATCCCCCATCCAATAAAACGGGGAGAGCTATGGAAAAATTAGATGTGCACTTATCGACACAAAGCAGACAAACATCAATATCTTCACAACCAAGAATGATTCCAAGAATAGATATGAATGAACGTCCAAGTGGTGGGGGAGCTGAACTACCAGTACTCAGACAAAAGGAGTGGAACCAAATAACAACCACAGGAGGACAACATATAACACACGATGAAGGGAGTATCGGAGTGGAATCTTCCTTATACCAAGCTCTACCTAAAGAAATGCAAGCAACCGGATCAGGACATGAAGGATTTGCTGAAATTACAAACAATAGGAAGCCGGAAGATATTAGAAATACAACAGCAAATATTGTATGGCTCACCCCGGAGTACATTTCGAAAGGAAGTCATGACATACTGAATAGAGGGAACATCTTACGACTCTTATCTCATATTCCATCTCTGGCTAGTGTGACTACCTTGGATCTAGTCTCCATCGAATTTACTGCAGTAGCAGGCTCGAAGGTGGAAAAAACAAAGGCAACATGGACTACTTCTTTAGTTGCACAGAACATATTGGCCGAGAGCCAAACCTTCAAAAACTGGGGAATTTTAATTGCCCCTTATATAAAACCAAAATACCCTGATTTATTAATCCCCACAGGAAGAGATGGAGTACAGAATTGCGGTATTAGATCTGGAACATCAGTACTCCGAGGTGCAATAGGGTACACTGGAGGAAGAATCAGGGAGGAAAAGGAATCCACAGGACATACCTCAGATGGTACATCAACAGGTCTACTTGACCTGAGATGGATTTCCAGAACAATTAATAATCGAGCAAAATGACCAACTATGGATCTCCCTACATTGAATGGATACAATAACTATAGAATTTGCTGATGGAACGTCAATGGCCTTGCATCTAAAATGAGCGATCAAGAATTTGTTAGCTATATAAGATCTTTTAACATCATGACCTTTCAAGAGACCTGGCAAGAAGAACCTCCGCACCTGCTTGGTTTTTTGCGTTTCTACACAAGCGCGGTGAGAGCTGCAAAATATGGCCACCTCCAAGGGGGCCTTGTGACCTATGTTTCAGTGGCAAGTGCCCACGAGATCAAGGAACTTGGACCACCCAATCCCAACCTGTTGATACTAAATCTTTTCATTTCGGAACATGGCAAGAGGGGCACTAATCTAACTCTAATTAACGCCTATGTTCACCCAAAAAGGAAAACAAAGGTAATAAATGAAGTATGTAGTTACCTAGAGGAAACTACAATTAAAACATTGAATATGGATGTCGTGCTCACTGGTGACTTTAATCTAAACCTGATGGGGAACACATCAGACGATGAAAATCACCTTCAAGATACCGCCTGGAATATACCACACCAAGTGCTCTCAAAAACATCAATATGCACTAAATTTGATAAACAGGCATTAGAGAACCTTGAGTCCTTTAACCCCTTCCATGCGGCGCGGATTCCCCCGCGGTGCTGACCGTTGCTTGCGCGGGCGTGGTCATGACGGAACGGTTCCGTCATGAGCACAGCTCAACCGACGCTCATGACGGAACCGTTCCGTCATGAGCACCGAAGGGGTTAACATTAGAGTACTAAATGGAAGATTCATTGAAGATACTCCACCAGCATGCACGTTTCATTCATCAAGGGTTAGCAAAACCTTGGATTACACGTTTATGTCACTATCTCTCTTTCACCATGTGACCTCCTTCAAAATAGGGCAAAAAATTGATAGTGATCATTGCCCCCAGGAAATCACATTGAATATCTGCAAGCTCAAATTTGAGCGGTCTTTGGTCCCTATTAACTCAGTTTATACTGTCAACTATAAAAGGATTAAATATTCGGCAATAAATGAGGGAAGCTTGCTTGACATGGCGATACTGCATTTTGAGGGAAGAATTGGGACAAGCGAAGTTGAGAAATGGGAGTGTTTTACCAAAATAATGGCAGTCTACTCCACAACACCGAAGCTTGAATTAAGACGGTCAGATAAAAATATGACCTTGCTTACAAAGGAACATCAAGTGAAGATAAAATGTATAAAGAAATGTATCTACCAAATAATGCGTCAATTTAGGTACTCTCCATGCGACACGGTGAAACAAGACCGCTTACGGAAACTGAAGGCTTCTTTAAAACAAACAAAGTGGATAGCAAATAAAGAAATGGAGGACAGCTTATGGGTAAAACTACAGGCTGACATAAAACAAAACGATGGGGCGAAATTCTGGAAATCAATCAATTCCTTTTTAAATCCTGTGCATGATGGAGTATCCTCTAATATTAGTGAAGCTGCATGGTCAAAGTATCTTAAAGATCATTTTTCACAACAAAAGGCCTCTGACTTTGAGATAGGAAATAAGGGCAATAAACTAACAACACTGTGTGAAACTTCCCATAAACAAGCTTGTGGCAATACAATCATGAATACAACAGAAATAAACTTACAAAAGACAATCATGCGACAAATTAAAAAGGGAAGAAGGGAAGGGGCACCAGGCCCGAATGGTATACCTCCCATCCTTTACAAACAGAGCGATAGGGAATGGGCTGGAGCACTAGAGCCATTATTCAATGAAATATTACAGTTCAATATATTACCTGCCTCCTGGAAGGGCTCAATTATCTCTCCTATATTCAAATCAGGTGATAAATCACAACCAAGTAACTACAGACTGATTGCCCTTATGGATAATGAGGCCAAGTATTTTGCTGGGATCCTCTTGGAAGAATTACAGCTCTGGGCTACAGAAAACTCCTTAATCCCTGTAAATCAAACAGGTTTTGCTAAAAATGTTGGGACAACAACGAACATCTTGACAATGGGCCTGTTAATCGATAAAGCCAAAACTACCAAAATGCCAATCCATCTGTGCTTTATTGATTATAAGGCAGCGTTTGATTACATCAATAGAAATCTCCTGTGGTCTAAACTGAACAAGTGGGGGGTCCCGAGGCCCTTGCTAAATCTACTTATCAACCTGCACAGTGACACCTGGATACAGGTTAAGTTGGGTGATGGATCTCATCTGTCCAAACGCATCCCAACTAACAAGGGCTTAAAACAGGGATGTGTCTTGGCTCCAACCCTTTTTAACCTGTTCTTAGGTGATTTAACCCCGATTTTAAATACCTGCAATTCCCATGCACCGAAACTAGGAGGCCAAACATTACCATCATTACTATATGCGGATGACATAGTGTTAATTAGTCAAACAAAAATAGGGCTACAAAACCTCCTAGATGCAACTCGGTTGTATTCTGATGATAACCAACTGACAATAAATCTACAGAAGACACAAACTATGTCAATTAATAAAAAAGGGAAATCCAGCTATGGCTGGTTCTGGAACAACAACCGTATTGAAGACACAACAGTGTACAAGTACCTGGGAGTCAAAATTGACAATGGTGGCCAATTTACCATTCAGAAAGCAAGCATTAGAGGAAAAGGCATTGCGATATCTATTTCGTTAAAAAAATTAAACGGTAAGCTCACCAGTCCCTCTCTCTTGCCCCTGGCACAAGTTATAAGAGCTAAACTGCTGCCCACAATTACTTATGGGAGCGAAGTACAGAGAGGTAGGGATGCGGCGACCCTAGATAGAACTGTGGCATCTGCATACAGAACCATATTCAGCTTGCCAAATCAAACCTCTCCGGCCCAACTCAGGCTGGAATTTGGAGGACAGAAGCAGTCTTTGGCAAGACAAGGTGCATATATAATGACTTGGGATAAAGTCCGTAAGGCAAATGAAGGAACCCTAAACAGCTACTTATGGTCAGAATTAGAACGATATCCGGCATCGCCAGCTGCCAAATACTTGAAAAGCAGCCTAGTGAATCTAGGGTTACAGGAGCTGTGGAATACCCCTACCAATCACACCACGATCAAAAGAATAGTAAAGAGAACAATAAAACATCTTTCATGGATTGAAGATAAAGCGTGTGTTGCAAAGAGGTCACATGGGTGGATCATCCTAAACTCCTACTCCAAACAAGGCCACCAGAGTTACCTTGACCTCGGCTACTCACGTCATATAAAACTGAAGTTCCTCAAATACAGACTAGGCGTGTTACCATGCACACGCCACTTTCCGCAGTGGCTGAGGGTTAATGGGGGTTCCCTCTGTCGCCTATGTGGCAAGGCGTCTGAAGACATGGAATATTTGTTGAGCTCCTGCGAGAAGCTGTTGGAGGAAAGGAAACGGTTACTGAAATACCACTTCATCCAGCGTGGAATACGCTCACGAAGACAGGCAGTTCTTGCCTATTTTACACCTAGTGACCCGCAGTTGCACTGTAGCCTGGTGAAGTTTTTGAAGGTGGTAGAAACAAAGATGCAGAAAATTGACCTACCGTCATATTCTTAGAGGCTCTTAAATTAAGCAGATCCCTATTTACATTGTATAAATTATGGAAGGTGGAAGAAGAGTAAATACTGGAATTTGTCCCCTTGCCATAAAACACAGAGGACATTTAGAACAATGAGTTTACTATTTTAACTCTATCAACATATAAAATCTTATGAACTTTTAAAAGGAATTAAAAATACAGTTACTACGTGAATGTAATTTTATTAAGTGATGAATAATGTATTGTGTACACATTAGTGTTTTTTTTTTTAAAGGATGAATGGTTTTAATTAAGTATGCTAATAAACTATTACTTACTTACTTACTTACAGGAAAATGTGGACGATATGATGAACGTCCAGTACAGATTCCTGCTTCTGAGTATCGGACTACAAGATTATATGCAGAAGATCCAAGATTTCGTCAAAGTATTCCTTATTTGTTCCATCTTTTATTTGAAAGTGACTTATCAGCACTATCTTATGCTGTAAATCACATTTTGAAAACTGGAGTCCATCTACATAATGTGTCTGCAAAGGATTTTATGAACAAAGTGCAACAGCGAGATGATCATTTGGAATCTCAATTGATTAATCTAATGGCTTGTCAGCGTGGGACTAATGAATATTGGTACCGATGCCATGGAGAATTGAAATGTATGTTCTGGAATTTAGGAACTCCTACATGGTTCCTTACCCTAAGCTGTGCAGAGTATGCTTCGGATGATTTAATGGATTTTCTTCGAGAGGCAAATTCAAATATTGAAAACATCCAATACAAGACAGAAGGAGAATTGTGTTCATTGGATCCAGTTAATGTTTGCAGATATTTCAATCATAGATTTGAGGCTATGATGTCTTTTATCTGCAATAAAAAAAATCCACCTCTTGGAGAAGTTGTGGATTTCTTTTGGAGAAAAGAGTACCAAGCAAGAGGTGCTCCTCATATTCATATGCTGTTGTGGATCAAGGATGCCCCAAAATTTGGAACAGATTCTGATGATGCAGTTTTATCTTTCATTGAAGGATATGCAACATGTGCCATACCTAAAAGCACAGAAGAGAAAAACTTAAAAGAGCAAGTTTTACGTTTCCAAAGTCATCGTTGTGGAAAATACTGTCGACCAAAGTACAAGAGTAAAGATAAATTCTACACAAAATGTCGATTTGGATTTCCACGACCTGTTCTTTCAAAAGGAAGAGTAAACAGTTTTATGTCAGCTGTGCGACATACTATTACAAGAAAATCACCTAAGAATACCTACAACCTAAGAAGAAAAGAAGAGTCAAAATATATAAATGACTACAACCCAGTCATTTTATCCATGTGGAATGCTAACATGGGTATTCAGTATGTAGCTGACAATTCTATTGCTGTTGCTCGGTATGTCACATCTTAAATCACTAAATCTGAGAAAACGGAATTGAAAGAAATGTGGGAAGAGATTTCTCACAAGAAGACTGTCAGTAAAAAGCTATACAGTTTCAGTTTAAAGATGTTATCGCATCGAGAAATTGGCTCTTACGAATGCTCAGATAGGTTATCATCTGCAAGTCTGTACTCCAAATCCAGAAGAAGAATTTGGGTAAGTTTAGGCCTTGAAGGAATGCGAAATCGGGTACTGAAATCTATTCAAGAAATTGAATATTTAGCAGAGTACGAACCTGAAAGTACAGACATTTTAAGAACAAACATGTTGGACACATATTACCCAAAGAGAAGTCATCATCTTGAGAACATGTGTCTCTATGAAGTGCTGCAGAACTACATTTATAAACGGAATGCCACAGAAGACATCAACAATGGAAAATATAAAGTCATTGGTGAGGAAGGATGTTTGGTAAAACAAAAAAAAGGAAGTTTTATTAATCACAGAAAGCTGAGTTGCGACACTACTGACAAGAAGGAATTTTACCACTTAGCACTTTTACAGTTGTTTAAACCATGGCGCTCAGAGGATGAATTACTTGGACATTTTCAAAGCTATGAAGATTCCTTTAATGCATGCAAAGATACCATAGAATGCAGTACTTTCACAACTTATGTACAAATGTTAAATGAAGAAATTAAACAAGAAGCAACAATTGCAGCTGAAGTAGCTAGAGACAGTTCTCAAGACAGTCAAAGCTCTGGGACGCTCAGTCAAGATCCCCTAGGACAACCAATCTTAGAAAATGAAGCTGCAATAGCCATGACTGAAGTGGAAACAGCTATGAATCAAGCTCAGGAAGATTTAATAAACTTACCAAGTTTGGAACAGCAATTGAGTGATGAACAACAACAAATTTATGAGGAATTCACAAAACAAATTGATCATGGATTACTACATGAAAATAAAGAGTGCTCATGCACATCATTTGAACCAATCAGAATGTATGTGAGTGGACAAACTGGAACTGGAAAAAGTTTCTTGAGTAAAGTAATTAGAAGCTACCTACAGAAAAAAACTGATTCAACTTTGTCTTGTGTTGTTACTGCTCCAACTGGGTTAGCAGCATATAACATACAAGGAATTACCCTCCATCGTTTGCTAATGTTACCAGTAGAGCATGAGAACAAAATACAATACCACAAGCTAACAGGAAAAGCATGTTTTGAAGTTGCAAGAGTATTGAAAAAAATGAAAGTTCTCATTATTGATGAGGTAAGCATGGTAGCAAACTTAATGCTTGCCTTTGTGCATTTAAGAATACAGCAAATTCTAAAGACAAACTATGAAGTGCTATTTGGAGGAAAACATGTTATAGTTTTTGGGGATCTACTGCAGCTCACTCCAGTTAAAGGACAACCAGTATTTCATACTCTTACACATGAAGACACGAAAAAGTCGTTAGGAAGTATAGGTAATGTGAATATTTGGACATACTTTGAGTACAAAGAACTCATTACCAATATGCGGCAAGCAAATGATGATGATTATGCGAGTATTCTCAAAGATATCAAAATTGGACTAATTACAGAACATGGCAGAAAAGCTTTACAGAGTCGATTGCTATGTAATTTGTTTCCAACAGAACAAATTGTTTCAGAGAAAATATACAAGAAAATTGCTGGAAAAAATACTGTAATCTGCTTAATGCCAACACTACGTGAATGCTCTATATTCAATCAAGAACTTTTGAAATTGGAAAATGAAGAGATTGTAAAACTGGAAGCTGTGGATAAAATACAACATGAAAGAATAACTGTTATATTGACAAGCAAATTGACAACTAAATTGGATTCTCTAGAGAAAAACATATCGAAAACAGCTGGTTTAAAAAAAAATCTTTATGTATGTATGAACTGTCGAGTAATTTTAAGACGTAATTTGGATGTAGAAAAAGGTTTAGTGAATGGAGCTATGGGTAAAGTTGTGGGTTTTGTTAATTACCAGAAAAAAGATGGAATTGAATTTTTAAAAATAAAATTTGATCAGATTGAAGAGGTTAAAGACATTTGTCGTTGTTCAGTTTGTTTCTTGCTTGTGAAAGACTTATATGTACGTAGGAAGCAGTTTCCATTTTCTCTAGCATATGCTGTAACTATTCACAAATCTCAAAGATTAAGTGTAGATAGTGCTTTTGTAAACATTGGATCTACTGTGTTTAAAGAAGGTATGGCATATGTTGCTTTGTCACGCGTGAAAAGAATATCTGGTTTATTCATGATAGACTTTGATGAGTCAAAAGTTAGTGCCGATGCAAACTGTGTAAAGGAATATAATAGATTAAGAAGAAGCTATGCTCCTCATTTAGGTCAGTATCCTGTGTTTGAAAAACGTGTTGTTTGTCAGAAAAGGAGAATTGAGAATATCTGTAATGAGGATGTACAGAAGAGAAAACAAAAGGACAGTGATGTGATTCCAAGCAAAAAGAAAAAGGACAATGTTGAAGAGGTTGTTGGTTGTCATTTTGAAAATAGCTCTGGTGTCAACTGCTACGCTAATGTAGTGCTGAATGTTGTATTTTATCTTGAAAGTTTGCAAGAGCAGATAATACTAAATCATGAAAAAAGATTCTGTTCTCTGCTGAGTTTTCTTTTTGAGAAGCTGAGTAATGATAAAGCTAAAATAGAAAGTGCTTCTGATGTTAGAAATCTTTTAGATGTATGTTCAGGATGTACACAGTTTACTCAAAATGTCCAGCAAGATGCACAGGAATTCTTAATGTATATGCTTATGGTACTGGAAGATGAAGGGGTAGAAATAGAAAATATGTTTGGTCTCTCTTATAAATGGGAACATAGTTGTGAAAACTGTTTGAACACATGCAGCTCTAATGTTGATTCTGAAAGGTTCATATATTTAACATTACCAGAGAGTAAATCAGTGACTTTTAGTAAATTAGTTAAAGATGCAAATCACAACATGGAATGTTCTCAATGTAAATCAGACATGTTATCAACGTTATTTTTAAATAAATATGGAGAGTATGTAATTTTAATGATGCAACGTTGTAGAGCTGATGAAACAAAATTGGACACTTTAATAAATAAGTTTACAGGACATCAATTATCAATGTCAGGAAATTTTTTTGTTGCAGTTGCAATAATTTTCCATGATGGACCTTGTATAACTTCTGGTCATTACACAGTTTATCTAAAATGTGAAAGAGGCTGGACACTGTGTAATGATTCTAAATTGATTTTCAAGCAACATTTGCCTGCAGAATTACCAAATTCCTACTTAATTTTTCTAAAACCGAAATTTTAGATACAATTTGCAGTATCTGATAAAACCATTATTTCGATTTTATAGGATTAACATTGGATATTTCACCCAAAAAGAATTTTAAAATTACCATTTGGCCTCATGGAAAGGTAAAAATTTCTATTGTGGACTTCTTTGACAGATAATATTTTGGTGTATGAGCTTAAGCAACAAGATTTACAGACGTTATTTATTGGAAATAGTTATTGTTCTTAGAAGATATTTTTAATATATATGTTACATTTCTATCAAGGTATGTTTTACTGAGAAGAGATTCAAGGCGTTTTTTAAACAATCTTTCAGATTGTTAATTTTTTTGCCTGCTGTTAAGTGATGACTGCAATTGATTTCACAATTTGCAGTGAAATTCAATATATTCTGAAAACAGCAAAAAAAGGGCAAAAAATTACTTTGTTAAATATGAAAATATGTGTACTGTATTCTAAAATGTATTGTTAAATATTAATACTTTGTTTCTTTTTTTTCAGATCGAGAAAGAAAATTTAGGAAATGTAATCCTTTTTTCTAGCAAATTAAAAAAACCATTTATTTATAATTAAGTTATTTTGTTGGTCAAGTAAGTTTGAAATACCTTTATTTCTCACCCCTTCACTTTCATGCTCCCTTTTCTTCACTTGTCCTCACTCTGCTTTTCTCATTCCCCTTCTCTCTGTCTTCTTCCTTTACTGTTCTTTCGTAACTCCCTCACTCCACCTATACTACTCCCCTAGGTTTACTGCCTCCATCACTACTTTTTCAACCATGTATCTCTCCCTGTCTCCATGTGTCTCAGTCATTCTAACTGCCTTACTCCTTCTCAGTTCCTTGCTCTCTTTCTCTGTTTCTGTTTCTCTCCCTTTGTCTGTCTTACCCTTAATTTCCTTTACATCTCTGGGGCAGATTAACAAGGCCTCTGCGCCACCACTACGTCACTTTTCATAACGTACTGGTGGCGCAGGGGGCTCCTTCATATTTACAAGGAGAGGAAAAGCCACCCTGCGTGACTTTTCCTCTCCACATAAATACAGCCACTTCACACGCAGCACTGTGTGTTGAAGGGGCGTTCCATGGGTGTTGTTGTGGGTGTTCCCACGCAACACACAAAGAACTAGACACATCTCCAGGTTTACAAGAAATCGTAACTCTGGAGATGCGTGTGAATGCTAAGCCACCCTAGAGGTGGTGTTGCGAGGCACAACGAGGAGAAATGTTTTTATTTCTCCTCGTTTTTTCCTCTTTTAGGTTGTCCTCCATTCTACAGCACGCATTGAAAGAGGAAAAAGCCTCTTGTGATTGTTTTTGTGCAGGAAGGTGTCCCTTCCTGCACAAGAACAATCTCCCCATCACGCAGGCATCCTTGTACCATGGTGCAAGGGAGCCTGCGCCAGCACATGGCTGCAGTTTGTACACCTGCGCAGGGGAAGCATAAAAAATCGTAAAAAAAATAGAATTAATAAAAAAGTTTAAGTGTTTGGATGTTGGTTGGCTCTAAAAAGAGCCATTGTGTAAAAAAAATAGAATTAATAAAAAAGTTTAAGTGTTTGGATGTTGGTTGGCTCTAAAAAGAGCCATTGTGTAAAAAAAATAGAATTAATAAAAAAGGTTAAGTGTTTGGATGTTAATTGAGTGTTACCTATAAGTAAGTATCGATGCAGAGTCTAAAGATCAAAAGGAAGACTCTGTTCCCTTCATCTGTGAAATGTACTCTTGCTCTTTGGATTAGAAACATTATGTGCTGAACTTCTGACGTCTCTGCACACACAAGTGTTACATGATCTAATGCTATGCTAGCAGGCAGAAGTCATGTTGGGGGTAGAAATCATTTAGAAAGGGTTCAAATATGCAAAAAAAAGAAATGTGTGTTTCTATTTTAAAAAAAGGTGGAGAACGTGAAAAGGGAGCAAGGTACAGAGTTTCTGACCCCCTACCTTTTGACAAGAGGTCCCTGAAGGACCATGAAGGGTAAAAAAACCTTTATTTTATTTAAAAAATCGAGGGGTGCGCGTACCGTGCGCGCACGGTACGCGCACGGCGGGAAAAAAAAAAATGATAAAAAAAACAAAACGTGTTTAGATTTTAGGTGGCTCTAAAAAGAGCTGTTGTGTTAATTGAGGGACAGAAGAAGGAAAGAATGGCAAAAATTATAGAGTGTCGCACGTGTGCTGCTGTATCTTGATATCTATTAGGGGAATGCTGGTCTCCCCCAAAGCAAGAAGAGCATTACACGTATTGCACCGTATATGCACCCTCTCAAACAAAGGGTGAATGTCCAGAGGAGCAGAAGAAGGTGAAGCTGCCACCGCAGATGAAGTGCCCGGCTGAGCTGCCGATGATGTACTCGGCTGAGCTGCCGCGGATGTGCTTGGCTGAGCTGCAGGAGGGTTTTCTCTAGCAGCTCGAGCATAAGCCACAGGATGTACATCCCTAACGTGCCTGATCATAGTGAAGATTCTAAAAGAGTACTTCTTATTAGGATCTCTTCTAGCTAAGACACGACTACACAGAGTACAGGTGACTTTGGGAGCATTGACTTTCTTCTGCCCCTGTGGAAATGTAAAATATTGCCAGATAAAAGAATCTTTCTGTTTCCTCTGTCTCTGTCTCACAAGAGTCTCCTGCTCACTCCCAGAAGATGACTGCTGGTCTGCCATTGTATCACAAAAACAGTTCAGCTCCCAGGGATTCAGAAGAAATAATGAGGGGAGTGGGTGTGGTGTTGGATGTTTCTGGAACTGAAACTACTATAAACCAATGAAAAGTGTTGTTTCTTGATCACATGACTTACCGTGCGCGCACCGTATGCTTACGGTGCGCGCACGGCACAAGCACACATGCGTGTACGTAAGACGCACGCATGCGCATTCAGAGCGCGCGCGCATGCGTGTACGGAGCATGCGCGTACGGAGAACGCGCGCATGCGCAAAAAGAACACGCGCCCATGCGCGTACGGAGCACGCACGTACGCATCACGAACGAAGTACGCATGCGCACGTAAATCACGTACGCATGCGCACACGGAGCACGTACGCATGCAAGCCACGTGCGCGTACCGTACGCGTACCGTACCGTACGTGTACGGTACGCGAACGGTGCGCGCACGGTAAAAACCCTTTTAAAAAAAAAAAATGTTTAGAGATTTATAGAAGATATTAACTATGCTGTTCCACTATATCTAAAATAAAAAAAAAAAAGCTGAGCCATTCCATATTGCAGGATACAGTAAATCTATAATTACATACATAGGTAGCATATTGTAAAAAAAAAATAATAAAAAATATAATAAAACAATGACAAATTAGCATTTAAAAAACCTTGCAAATTCACTAAAAAAACATAGGTTTCACACACGTTATAGTTAGGAATTAGCATTTAAAAAACCTTACAAATTCACTGAAAAAAACATAGGTTTCACACATGTTATAGTTAGCTGGACATTTCACTCGTACAAAACCAATGAAATTCCCCCGTTATAGTTAGTTCAGCTACCTATAACTCGCGCGCCCGCAATCCACTGCTGATGACGTCACATATTACATCACTCATGACATGGTCAGTGACATCACTCATGACATCACTGATGACATCTCAAATGACATCACTGATGACATCACTGATGACATCATCCTTTGAGTATGTGTTTCTGTGCAATTTTAATATGTTTAATATATATAGGGAAAGGTCTGTTGAAGGATGAGTGGGTGGCCGTACCTGGGGCTGTGGGGGGTCCTCCCGGCAATCT
The DNA here is from genome assembly GCF_964204655.1 of Triturus cristatus. Lineage (NCBI taxonomy): Eukaryota > Metazoa > Chordata > Amphibia > Caudata > Salamandridae > Triturus > Triturus cristatus. Next base: position 1,820,201,620 of record NC_140590.1, on the reverse strand, counting down.
GCATTATTTGCAAAGTAAGCCCCAGGGGGAAGTGTCAGCCATTTTTTCTTCTAAAGCCCTGGGGAGGAGGTGTTTTCAGGGGCTGAGCAGGGTCCAAAAGGCCCCCCAAATTTAATAAGTAAAGAAGCCCTAGGAAGGTGGTGGTTTTTGGGGTACAGGGGGTGTGGTGAGGACACCCCCACAAGTATTAAAACAAAACCCTGAGGAAGTTGTGGTCCTGGAGTTTAAATAAATAAACTCGTAGAGAGGACCCCATGTGCTACCTTCATTATTTTTGCCATAGCCCAGGGATTTCGCCCACCTGGGGTCTTATTATAAGAGACACGCGGAAGCCTGCTTGTCTTTTTTAACATTTTTCCATGGATTTGTGGACCCACCCACAAAATGCTTTTACCCCTGGCGGTGTCCCTGTGGGAGCCCTCTCTATATCTGCGGGTTCAGGGTATACCTATCCTGCCCCCTTTTTTAAGCCGAGTCCCAAGATGGCTGCCTTACAATTCCTGATTAAAGTGTTGGAAGCCAATCAAATTTTAATAAGATCTATGAGTCCACTGCAAGCACTCACGTCCCCAAATATCTATATTTTATAAAGTTAAATATCTCAAAAAACTACTGAACGGATTCACATCAAATCACAAAAAACATGCATTCTGGACTACCAGCTAGGTTTCTCCCAAATTTGGAGTAATTCCGTTCAGTGAATCGGGCTAAAGTCAATAGCATTATGATTACATATGACTACTTCTATGGCATAATGGAAGATGCAATTGATGATGGCTAAAGGGTGGTCATTCAGACAAGCCAGTGGCTGATTGGGCTGACTTCAAACCGACTGAGAAGTGCACTCGAGAATATAAGGCCTAGAAAGAAAGATGGCTAAGATTATATCATGGAATGGCAATGCTTTGAAAGGGGATAAGAAGAAGGCTATGTTTATTTAAGAAGCTTGATCTATGAAAACGTGTATCTTAGTCTTTCAAGAAACTCATTATAAAAAATAAGAGACGGGTATTCCTTATACATCAAAATGCTGTTAGGGCTAAACCGTTTCTAGAAAATGTGCCTAATAAATGTGACATAATGTTCTGGCCAACGGGGAGTTTCCATTATCCTCTTCAATTAAAATCTTCAGGTCCTATGACCTGAAATGGACCGGGAGGGCAAGTGGGCTAGAGTTGAGATTGTTGATCATTTTAGCAAAACTACAAAAGTTATTTTGTTTTGGTAAACGTGTATGCATAGAACAACCAAAACCCCGCTTTTTTACTAATATGATGATTGAACTGACTGATGTCCATTTACCCATCATTATAATTGTGTAATTTGAACTGTATTCAGATCACAGCACATGATAAGACAACCACTTTACATACAGCCAAACTGGGCTGGACTAGAACAAGTATTTTAGATATAATGGCTAGTCTGTTTGATATAAGAAGGAACCAAAACTTATATTCGGGATTACACATTTTTCTCTAGACTACACAGGCAGTACTCACGTATTTATTTTTATTTGATCATCCCCTCAATAAATTTGAATTCTAAGGCTGATATAGTCAACTGCTTCATTCAGACCACACTGTAATTGAACTAAAATGGGCAGGCAACCTTTTTTCTAACATCTCATCTATTTGTGATTTGGGACACTTTGAAGGCCTATATTAGGGGGATCTCTCAATCACTTATTATACACATTTCTAGAGTAGATAGTGAAGAGGAGACAGTCCTTAGGGGCCACTTGAATAGTCTAATTCAAATTCATGTGTTACAGGTCTCAGCCTGTTCAGCAGCTTCCCAAGCGACACACCTGCAATGTATGGGCCTGCGAGGCTGTATCTCTGCCTTCATTATGGCACGTACAAATAAAACAGCCTTTTCAACCTCAAGTTAGGATTTGTGAAATGGGAGAGTAATCAGGAAAATTGTGTTCTGCTTGTGTTGGATTGACACTCTAAGAAATGGGATTAAACAAATTCAGGATAATAGAGATAGGTCTGCAGCCATCCCTCAGAGATCTCCTCTAGCATTATGGCATGGTTTTCAAAGTTGTATCAGGAGGAGCTGGACTGCAGCATTGCTGATATAAAGGACTACATGGCTCCTTTAGATCTACCCAAACTAGAAACTCGCGATAAAGATATGCTCGATATGGAAATCTCAGCGAATCTTACTTTCAGTAATCCTTTCATTCCATTTGGAAGTACTAAAGGGAATTTGGATCTTTGATGAAGACCCTTTTTCCTGGAATGAAGCTGTGATTACAAATTTCTGAAAAAGGATAAGGACTCTACTGATTGCAGTTTGTATCGACCGATTTCACTTCTCTACACCGATTCAAAAATATTTACCAAGCATCTGGCTAATCAGGGTAACAAGATAATACTCCAGCATGTATCTCGCAAGCAACACAGCTTTATTCCAGGGATAGTTATGACATTTCATACTAACTTAATTACAGCTCTAATCAAAGTGGTGAGTCTTTCAAGAGCCCTTGAATAATAAATTACTCGATGCTTAGAAAGCATTTGGTCGGGTTTCTTGGAATTTCTCTGAGAATTGCATGTCCAATGTAATTTTAGCTCCAGATGTATTAATATGATCAAGGCTTTTTAATAGGTTCTGAAAGCCTAGATTAATGTAAATCAGGAGTTATCATCCTCTATTTCTATCTCATGTGGCACTCAGCAAGGTTGCCCACACTCTCCTTCTCTCTACACTTTGTATATGGAGCTGTATAATAGGTTTTTGTGTAGAAACATCCTCTGCAATCCACCGGATGCATGCTTCTCCCTTGGAAGTCTATAAAGAAGATATTTTTATTTGTTTTGCATTGCCCGGAACCTACAATTCAATGTGTGGAACGTTTTGCATCGGAGTTTGGTCAAGTGTCAGGGGACAGAATAAATACCCATAAAACACAACTCATTCTTCCAGGTGGAGCAAGCAGTCACGATCAGAGGATGACATCGCGAGACAGGTACTTGGGTATTATTTTGGCACCTGCCATCAAGCAATGCTATGAATTTAATTAAACTAACGTGTTAGAAAAGATTAGGCTACTGCTGGAATAATGTATGTATTTACCGATCTCCTTAATAGGTCGTATTAACATAAATAAAATGAATATTCTGCCCAGAATACTTTATTTTTTCGTGCACTATCTGATTATGTTCAGTATAAGTATTTTAAAATGTTAGACTTTTCAGGCTCCAAATTGATATGGAAAGGGAAAAAAGAATGAAGACCTTCAAAAAAGCTTAAAACTCCCAATAAGTGAAGGTGGATGGGCTCTTCTCAACTCGCATTTCTATTACATGGCCAGTATGACCAATCACATTCGAGTCATTTATGATACTTACCCAGAGAACCGGCTTAACACCAATTCATTTGTGAAGGTTTCTATTTCTGCTGTTTTAAGTTTCAAAGCAGAGAATTCTTCAAAGCATTGAGACTGAAGAATACTTCTGCTTTTGATAAAATTGGGAGCAATATGAGGTCCACTACCTCCATGCTTTTACTCCTCTGCTGCATAAGCCAGACCTACCTAAGTGCTTCACTTTTGCCTATCTTGGTACATGGAGAAAACTGGGTATTAAGTGGAAGAGTTTGGGATAAAACCTTTTGGGATTTAAAGGCTGGATTTCCTTTACCTCAGGGTGAATTTTTCACATACTTACAGATCAAAATATTTCAATTGAGCAGGAACACTGTCATCAAGTTTGTTCTGGCCCAACTTGATATTGCAAGGATGATGTTTGGGAAACATGTGTATAGCATTTTGGATAAATATTGTTGTCTTATGCGGTCTTTCTCAAATGACCTTGGAACATGGGTTGATAGGTAAACTTGCAATCTTGGAGAGGAGGTTATGAAAGAAGAGCTTCCCTATATTTTAGGGTCTTTCTATAAGTCATCACTCCCACTAGACTGAGAGGCCAGATTTATCGCAAAGCTGATTAAATGGTATAATAGATCGCATGTTTGCTCCCACTGCTCAGTGGAAGTGGCTGATACTGTCCATGTGTTTCTTTCCTGTTCTAAACTTTCATCATTTTGGTCCTAGGTAGAGCAGCAAATGTTATTAATTCAAACTTCTTGAGGGATAAACTCTCCGAAGATGACGCTGTTGGGTATAGATGCTACCGATTGAGTCCTCCATGTTCTCTCCCTGACTAGGCTAACTATTGTGAGAAATTAGCAATCTGCTCTCATGGCAACATTTGATGAGTGGTAGAAAGAGGTTATGACAGCATACAAATTAGAACATTAGATAGATGAGGTTAGAGGATTTATGGTTAAATACCATCCTGCTTGGGGTAATTTACGAGAACATATTGGTTAACTGCAGAGACTGTTGAATTCTCTGCTTGTGGACACTTGGCTGCTTAATGATTTAATGAATTCTGCTAAGTGCTTTTTTAATGTCAATAATGAATTAGCTTAATGAGAAATCTGAATGCTTTTACTGTTTTCACATGATCATTTTATGTCCTCTGGGCTTATGCAATATTTAATACTGTATGTACTTTTTCTATACTTCCAAGATTGATATTGTACATACTTAAATCTTCTGTTTGCCCTGTCAATTAAGAAAAACAAAAAAAGAGAAGCGCACTCAAAAGGTCTTTGGCTTCATTAGACCTGAAAACGTGTCTGTACAAATCGCGAAACAAATATCCTCATCCTTTTGAAAAAATAATAAAATCAATGCCTTGCTCATGATTTGGTAATAAAGAGTGAGGGGTTTTACCAGTTGCCAAATATATGTCTTCAAAGCTTACTTTAATTGTGTTTACCTATTTCATACTTTACAGAACGTACTCATTCATGAAGCTACAAGGAAAAGGAGTTTCTTAAACGTTTTCACGTCACCCATTCTCTCCTTCGCTTCTCATAATTATGGGGACACCTCCACCTGTGTCCTCAGACAGAGGCTGACAAGGCCATGATGAACAACGAGCAAAGGCATCTTTAGCTCTTGAATATCAGATTTAGGCATTGCTTAATTTAAGTCAGTGGTTACCAGTGGGGGCCATTGTCACTCATTTTTGGGAATCTGCACTTATTTTTCCTTATCAGAGATCAACTGCAAGCAAGTGAGGGAAAAACAGACAAAGGATAAAGAAGGAGGAATAAAAAAACAGAACAACTGTTGCAAAGATAGATAGCAGGGACTGATAAGAGACGAATAATGGGGCAGGGAGTGTCCGATAGTGGATGGAAGACCCAGGAGGTTAATTCAGGTCTAAGCAAGTTTGGTTTTAAATGTGCCGTCTCTTAAAAGTACCGGCTGCGGGCTTCTGAACAGGGCTTTTGGCACCAGCACTCTTTATTTTAGAAATTAAGCTGTTGGTAGTTAAGAAGGACAGTATAGGTATTAGAGCGGTTAGGAGAATTTTACTACTGAGGAAGGTATTACTGTTACTGACTACAATATAAGGATTTTCAGGGAAGACCGAACTAATAGTTACCACCCTCCTCTTCTTCCATTTAACTAGACCTTAGTAGATAACTCATTGTCCATGCTTTTTTTTTTCACAAGAACACTCTGAGTCACCTTAGGAACCACAACAGGATTACAATCCTGTCCTTTGATACCTAAAGATTTTATCTGAATAAACTCGAGTTATTGGGTTTACCTGATGTTTTTATACTGGGGAGCCACAAGTAGTTCAACAAGAAGATCTATTGACACAAGTAACAAGCTCTTCCCTTTCTTTTTTCAGGTAATTCAGGTGATGGAACATCACCGGTTTCAATTTTTCACAAATGCATGTCTCCTATTGAGTTTTACTTGTGGGCCTCCTTTTCACAGCCTGGAGTGATATTGTTTATACCTCAGTGTATGCCATCTTGGTGTGCACGAGGACACATGGCATTAAATTCTCCTGACACTTACCCATAACACTCCAGGTTGTGACTGTCTAAAGATACCAGGGGCAGATGTGTCATTCTTTCATGCAGCTCAACGAAGCAAGACAACTTGCTGCACTATGCTAGGTGAAAGGTATGTCTCATCCTGTACCCTGACTGGACCCTCGCAGAGGTACATGCAAAGAAAGAGAAACGTTTGCATTTTTTCAATGTGCTTGATTTATCAACACCTCTCTATGGACATATGAAAGGAATTCTGATTGAATTAATGTTATAGATTTAGCGAATATGTACATTGCTAATGGTTGATACCTGCCCATTTATTAAACATTTTGCAGCATTTCAACTAATTGTTGTCTGCATAACAATACATAGCATCACAGATATTACCCAGACTCTGGATCATACATGTTATCTCTACCATCTGTCTTGTGAGGCTCCTGTTTATATATGTAATTTTATTGTTATGCTTTGTAAGTATGATAGATGTATGGATGCAAGTATGGTATGATTGACTTTATGAAAGAATGTTGTTTGCACAATTGATAGGATGACTTTTTTATTTGTTCCTTTGCCGTGATTCACTTAGAGTGGGGGACATCTTATTATTTTAATACTGTTCTTGTGGGTGCTAGTTTAAAAAGAAAATGCCTAGGATCATGCTATTTGATGTGTTCTATCATGTAGCAAAAATATTATAAATATTCTTTAAAACCTAAATAAAAAATATTTTTGTATTAGTTATACCTGTTTTTGCTATTTGTTGTTAATTTTAGGTGCCTGTACCTTCTCTGGTCCTAAACCCCACATGAGACATTTGTGCAGCTAAAGAGAGACGTTTTAGGCTTGACTCATTTGGTAGGCAGGTGACACCCTTTACCTCCTTTTGCAGGTTTTTTGCTTGTGTTCCATTCTGTACTCTACCTGCGCTGGTGGACAGTCAACAGCCTAACACCATGGAGTAAGGGTGCCTGTGTAACAAGTAGGATTGTTTTCCTGCAGGAAGGATACTTTCCTGCACAAGAACACATCCTTAGAGGCAAATTCCTATATGCAGAGCGGCACACTTAGAAATAGGAAACAATGAGAAACAAATATATATTTCTCCTATTTATGGCTCTTCTGGGATGGTACCCAATTGTGACTCATACCCGGGTCTATCAGTTTTAAGTAAATCTGTAAATGCTTCACCCATGCTCCACCAATATAATGCCCCTACCATGTAGACAAATTCAAGGCAGCAACTTGCACTGTCGTTCGTTACCCCAGATTTACCAAGCCATGCATGACCACACAAGGTGTTGTGGGGATTCTGCACCTACCCAGAACTATGCACAGGAAAACAGGACCTCAGTGTATAGGGGTGTACCAACCTACCACCTTAGTACCCCAAATCCCAAAACCGACTAGCTACAGTGTCTCATTTATTCTTCTCCAAAATCACAAAGCTACAAATGATTAGACAACCCAGAGCACAACACTCCTGACTCTCTGAGGAATCGCAGTAGCAAGACATACCCTTTCGCTCGCTCACTCGTACTTGTCCACAATAAGAATTGGCAAAGTCACTGTAATAGTTTAAAATATTTATTTTAACTATCGTGCCCTACAATACAGTATGCGAGCCACTACCAGCAGCAAAAAGCATAAACTCCAAACGATTAGCATTGTTACATTTCCATTGAGTACAAATGGGGAAGTCATTATATAAAGCCAGTGGGAAAAGGTCTATAAGGCATAACCACCCTCTCCTTGACTGGAAGAAGTTTATTGTATAAAAGAAGATTTCTGGGCTTCCTCAGCAGACCCCATACCTTAAAGCCTAGATGGAAGGTTTACATCATGGGAACAACATAGCTCTTCTCCATGGAAAGGGCTCTCTCCAAGTGTGTGTTGAAATGAAATGCATCCCTGTAATATCAAAGCTCGAGTCTCCAGCAGTGCAGCTGTGTTTAGCATGTTATGTCTAGGTGCTAGGGACTGGCCAGAACAGAATAACAAGGGGCATGGTTTATCGACCTTGCACATCATGTTCAGTCTAAACTCCAGGAATTCAGCAGGGAACGTGAAAGGCAGACAGTTCTCATGTGAAAGGCAAAAACAGTCTTGCAAAATAAAGAGCACGTAGTAACGTGCGCAAAAGCAGCATCATGGCATCAATCTTATGCTAACCTAGCAATGCCGACAATGACCCTAATGGCCTTCTAACAGAATGTGACCAAAATACACCAACGACACCACCCCATCGCAAGAACTCTGCAACTCCCTCGCCTCCTACTTCCACAACAAGATCGCGGACATACACAACAGCTTCAACACCCTACCGACGAACGCCACGTCCAACCCGACCGAACCACCGCCCCCCACCTCCACCCGCCGCGCCTGGACCCCGATCTGCACCGAAGAAACCGTCCGCATGATGAACTCCATCCACTCCGGATCTCCGACCGACCCCTGCCCTCACCACGTCTTCAACAAAGCCGACGCCGTCATCGCACCCCACGTGCGGGACATCATCAACACCTCCTTCACCACCGCCACCTTCCCTGAGAGCTGGAAGCATGCCGAACTCAGCGCTCTACTCAAGAAACCAACAGCGGACCCCACCGAACTCAAGAATTACCGCCCCATCTCGCTGCTCCCGTTCCCAGCCAAAGTCATCGAGAAGACCGTCAACAAGCAACTGGCCGCCTTCCTCGAGACGAACGGATCCCTCGACCCCTCACAGTCTGGCTTCCGAGCCAACCACAGCACCGAGACCGCCCTCATCGCTGCCACCGATGACATCCGAACCCTGATGGACAACGGAGAAACAGCGGCCCTCATCCTCCTAGACCTCTCCGCGGCCTTCGACACCGTCTGCCACCGCACCCTAGTGCAGCGTCTCCGCAACGTCGGAATCCAGGAGAAGGCACTGGAATGGATCATCTCCTTCCTCGACGGAAGAACACAGAGAGTCCGTCTACCACCGTACAAGTCAGAGGCCACCAAAGTCATCTGCGGCGTTCCTCAAGGATCCTCGCTGAGCCCAACCCTCTTCAACATCTACATGAGCCCCCTCGCGGCCATCGCACGCCAACACAACCTCAACATCATCTCCTACGCCGACGATACCCAGCTGATCCTCTCCCTGACCAACGACCCCGCCGCCGCCAGAGCCAACCTTCACGAAGGAATGAAAGAGGTAGCCGAGTGGATGTCGACCAGCCGCCTGAAGCTGAACTCGGACAAGACGGAAGTCCTCATCCTGGGATCCTCGCCCTCCGCCTGGGACGACTCCTGGTGGCCCCCCGCCCTGGGCACCGCACCCAAACCGACAGACCACGCACGCAACCTGGGCTTCATCCTGGACTCCTCCCTCTCCATGACCAAGCAAGTCAACGCCGTCTCCTCGTCATGCTTCAACACCCTGCGCATGCTACGGAAGATCTTCCGGTGGATCCCCACCGAGACCAGGAAGAATGTCACCCAGGCACTCGTCACCAGCCGACTGGACTACGGCAACGCCCTCTACGCCGGAACCACCGCCAAGCTCCAGAAGAGACTCCAACGGATCCAGAACGCCTCAGCCAGACTCATCCTCGACATCCCACGACACAGCCACATCTCCGGACACCTAAGAGACCTGCACTGGCTCCCGGTCAACAAGAGAATCACCTTCCGTCTCCTCACCCACGCACACAAAGCTCTTCACGACCAAGGCCCGAGCTACCTCAACAACCGCATCAACTTCTACGCTCCCAAACGACACCTCCGATCAGCCAGCCACGCCCTCGCCGCCGTCCCCCGCATCCGAAGAACGACAACAGGAGGAAGATCCTTCTCCTACCAGGCCGTCAAGACCTGGAACTCCCTCCCGACCGACCTGCGCCTGACCCAGGACCACCTCGCCTTCAGGAAGAAGCTCAAGACCTGGCTGTTCGGGCAGTAGCAGCACCCCCCCCCCCCCCCCCCAGCGCCTTGAGACCCTCCGGGTGAGTAGAGCGCTCTATAAATGCCTATGATTGATTGATTGAATACAAAAGCTGAGGAATGATCATTTCCTTTGATCTGCGCAATTGAAATATGCAAAAAGTATTTTGGACTGGCTGATGCACTTGTCCTGTATTTTGACCATGTTAGCACACTGACTGTTAGAATACTTTTGAAGGGTTTTGAAATGATCAAATGCCTCTTTTAATGAGTGATGCGCATCACATGTCTAATGTTGCTTCTCCCATTTTTTAGTGTTAGATCCAAGTGATCAATCACTGACATGCCTGTGCTATCACTACACTTACCGGTCCTGCTGCTTCTGTTGGCTTCTGTCACTTGCGCCTACCAACACTGCAAACCAATTAAAGGAGAGAAAGCTTTTGCCAGATTCCTCAGAGAAAACCACAACCAACCAGAGAGCTCTGGAGATGTGAATTATTGTGACCAAAAGATGCACGAAAAATGTATGACAGACCAGATTCCTCCAAAGACGATATGCAAAGACCTCAACACCTTCATCCATGCCTCCAAGGACCAAATCCAAGCAATCTGCAAAGGAGAAGGGAAGCTTTATAAAAATAATCCAAACATGAGAGTAAGCAATAAGCCTTTCAGCGTCACGTCCTGCAAGACCAAAGGCAATGCAGAAGTGCAACCCTGTGAATACATTGTCAGAAAAAACACCAGAAAAATTGTCATTCTCTGCGAGGATGAGCTTCCCATTTACTTTGAAGAGAAAATATATGTGCCATAGTAAGCATCACCATCCTGCTGGCTTCTCTTTACTCTTTAACAAATATGGTGGTTGGTGCAGTGCAGCAAGTCATAGTCCCAAAAATGTTTTTTCAAATTTTTTAAACGCTGGTATTGTGCACTGCCTTTGGGTGTTGTCTAGAGAGCTTGTGCTATTCACTGTTGTAACTTTCTTCTTCTTTTTTCTTCTAATAAAAGACATGACATCTTATACCAGACATAAATATTTTGTTTCATGGCTTTAGAATTTAGAAACTAATCTATTCCAGGCTCTACAGACATGCCTGTAGCTCCAGTTCTTTTGAGGTTTAGATGAATACAACGCCCTATGGTCACAGGACAGCACAGTTCAAACATCTGTTAACAATTCAGTAAAGTCACATAAATATGAGCAAAAAATGTGGCACTTTCCTTCAAAATCCCACAGATTGCTCCATAAATAGAATGCCTTCACAGCAACTCATAAATAAAAAGATACACAGCCTGAAATGTACTCTAACAGCAGAATATTCGACATGTTTACTCTTTTGCTTCAAGTAAAATGCAAGACATGTACTGCCAAACAATGGAAATAATGAAATGTGCTTTACATGACCAAGAAACCCCTCATATCAAAAAGAAGATTGAGAAAAACATAATATTAGATGGGAATATTGTTTTTGAATTAGTGTAATACCATTGCATGGTTCACATGCACAAAGTTTCATTTTATGAACTCTTAAATGTAAAACTTCGGAATAGGTTTCCTGTAAACAGTTCACACACCTACCCAGCCTCTATCCGAAAATAGAAATTAGAGAATTCAGTGTATTTGCATATACAACACCGTCTTTCTATTATGTCTTTGAAGGAGGATGTCCATTTCCCAGGACACCCATGTCATAATGTTTAGCATTACAGCTGAACGTATTAATCATGTAAAGCAGTTTTGACCAATATCTTTGGCTATGATTAAATCACTTGTGGGATATTTGAGGACCAGAAGATTTAATGATATGCGTTGTGTCTGTCAACTATCTACCTCAGTTAAAATATATATGCTTTTCTTATAATGTTTTTCAAAGTATGTTTAACATACTGATACATTTCTTTTCATGAATAAAGGTGTTTAAAAAAATTTGGAGCTAAATTATTTCAGAAAAAGACCAACCAGACCAATTATCTTATCACCCTTATTGTCTGGGTGGTGTTTCTTTATAACCTCTGTGTATCTCTGTGGTCAAGCAATAGTAAGAGCTCAACTTTTTCAAAATGGAATGAAGAAGGCTTTATTTGAACTGCTTCACACATTCAGTAATTCCTGTATTGTCTATAAAATAATGAATGATTGCTCCTCACAGGTCAACTCTCAATGCACCATCCTATAAAGTGTGCCTGCATCCTGCAGTTTGCAGTACATGTAATGCAATTTCCCCATGAAATATGCAACATCAGGGGATTATGGGTGATCCATGCATTACCTAAATATTTAGCTCTCTGGATTCCCTCCCTGTGTGGGTAAAAGATAGGAATAATTATAAGCAAGAAAGTAGGTTGTGCCCAGGGGAATACAATGAATGCTCCTTGTTCTGAGGCTCCACAGCTCTTCATATCTCTGTCAGATCCCAGTTTTGTAACCATATGTATGTTTAGATGACTGCAGTCTATTGGTGGTGTTGTGCAATGCTGGATGCAATTGGTCTTTGTTGACATCAGGGATGTTGTTAAATTCTCCTCTAAGCTTACTGGGATATGTATAAGTTATGGGAGCTGGTTATGAAAGCACTTCCGAAGTTCATCTTGTGATGAATCAGAGCCCCAAATTAAACCTAAATTTGTCTCCACCTAAATGACCCTATTTGTCCTCTGTGTCCAGCGTTCTCAATGTCACACGTTAGTCCAAATTAATGCCCCCCTAGCTCACATTCAGCATGAACTTAGTATCAAACATCTCCCAACACTTCTAGAATTTACTCCCCTCAACCCCAGACAAATGCTTTTCATGTAAGAAGGCAAACTGAATTGTATGGTATCACAAATAACTGTGTACCTTACACAATTTAGATACATTGCAGATTCCTCTAATGTAACAAATTAGGATTTTGATTGCGGGAGATGCAAACCTCAATCCTTATTAGGGTGAATGAAAAAAATCCTTAACTGAACCTGTGCTCAACCCTCTGGTAGCATGGCACAAAAGCAGTCACTCTTAACGCAAGTGTTAAGTATTTATACAGCGCACAAACAGCAATGAGGTGAAAATACGAGAAAAATACCACAAACATTTAGTAAAATAGAGTAAAATTTAATGAATAAAATGAGACTAAACTACCAAAAATCCAATCAGCAGAACAGGAAATATGCAATTGTAATGGTTTAAGTAAGAGTAGCACCAAGAAGCAGAAAGTGCTAACAGAGGGTATCTGGTCGCTCTAGATGCAGACAAAGTCACAAGTTAAGGCAGACTACAATGGAGTGTGGGTCAGACAGGGAACAGGTTAGCCTCGCTGAAAAAGTTACCTTCCCAAAGGCCAACAAAACTTCGGGATTCCACAGGAGGTGCTTACCTAATGCCAATTAAGGTTCCAGGATATGTGAGGCACCACTTGGGGAACAGGAACTCACTACAGAAGAGGCCAGAAGGGCTCAGACAATACCAATTGCAGGTGGAGGTGGGTCCAGTTTCAGGCACAGACTTGGCCAGTTTCAGGTCCAGGCAAGGACAGTTGCAGACCCAGGTATGGCCAGCTTGAGCAGGACAGCTAGGCAGTTGCATGGAGGAATCACAAGCTTGTTTTGTCCCTGTGACTCAGAACAGAGGGTCAGCCAACTGACACTTGGAGTTAGTCTGGTAGTCCTGGGGTGAAGGAGATGGACCATTTTCCTTTAAGAATCAAGGCAGCCCTCAGACAGCAGAGCAGTTTTCTCAAAGACAAAGCAGGCCTCAATCAGCAGGGCAGTTTTCTGGAGTTCAATGCAGTCCTTCTGCAGTCTTCCTCAGATCCAGGAGTCCAGTGCATCAACCTTTGAAGTCGGAGAAGCTTCTAGGCCTTTCTGCATCTGGTTCTGGAAATGTCCCCTCTTCCCCAGCCCAGGCTCCAAGGAGTCTGGGGAGACAAAAGCCTGGTGTTGTGTTCCTCTGTAAGTGTGTTGGAGGCAGCCTTTGAAATCTAAGTGGGGCAGGGAACAGCTTTACCCCCTTATTTGTAGGATAGCCCCCTCCCAGCTACACCTAGGTCCTATTGTTCACTGTCTTAGACTAACATGAATTTGTCATGGGGAGCAATTAACAAGCACAGGCAGCTGGAAACTCCTACAAGATCTCAGAAAGTTTAAGACAGGAACATGCTAACTTTATAAAAGGGGCATTTTTAAAATTGTAATCTAAAATCTAGGTTTTAAATTATAATTAATTTGAGCCCAAATGTGATATTTCTACCTGTTCCCGATCAAACGTTAGCACATAATAAATGTAATAAGGTAACTGAATTTTATGTGCTGGGCGAGATAGGCATCACAGTATTAAACAATGTATGTGGGATTTTTTCTCTTGAGGGCATGGAAAACTTAAAACCATATGTTCTATCCTTTAAAATATAATACACTCTGCCCTATGGGCTATTTAGGTCCTAGCATAATGATGCTTTATAGGTATTAAAAAGGGAGGTTCCAGCCTGGCAAAAGGTTTATTTTGCCAGGAAGAGTTTGCAGTTTAGACTGCACACAGGCTGAAATGGAAGGCCTGAGACATGTTTTTAAAGTGGTAGGGACAATAAGTGCTGCAGGCCCACTGGTAGCATTTACAGCCCCTGGTTATATGTAGTACCACTTTATCAGATTCCTATAAGTACAAAAATGTGCTGATTTGTTGTAAGCCAATTTTACTGAGTTTAATGGAGAGAGCACAAGCACTTTCGCATTGGTTAGCAATCCTAAAATGAGGGGAGAAGGCAAGACTTTTGGAGTTGGCCAAGTCCAACACTTTATATTCCATGTAAGTAATGTATATCATGTCAACCAGATTATTTGTAAATATTCAAATGTCTTTCTCCTGAGGCGGGAACAACAAAAAGACAGAGATTCAAACCAAATGTTAGCTCCCCATCTGCACAAGTTACTTGTTACTTCTTTTACTACACTTCTAGAAAAAAAATATAACTCACTCCCAGAGCCTGGACCCCGAACTGGCTGCACCCGAATCAAGCCAACGATTTGAATGCAACAAGAAGCACCTTCAACACATATCACAGGGAAGAGATGAACAGTGATGGGTTGGCCCATTACAAAGCCCTTTTTTAAAGTTCCACAATAATTGCACCTTTTGACAGTTCATATGAACAATAATTTCTGGATTGTTTCGGATTCACATCTATGATCTCCCCTTATAGTATCATCACAATAGTTGAGTATATTGTTACAAACCATATTGTCCTTGTAGTTAGTGTAAAGACTCAAAAGTGCCCCTTTGGAGGTGTTTAATCCTGTAAGCCACAATGCTCCTATCCACATAATAGAGTTGGTCATCATCAGTGTGGCCTATGGCTGAGACTAATCCTCTAGTACCTGTTCCTCAATCTCTGATGTAGGATGAAGTATGAGACATTGGAATCTAATGTCAGTGTGCTCTGTTTTTCAGATCGCCTAGACCTGAGCTCTTCAGTCTGATTTGCACTAATGAAAGTTTAAAGTTGTTTCTAATTGTGCACCATTGTCTCCTCCTTCTTGGTTGCGTATGATATGGTGTTCGCTGACCATGAATGTTGTGAGCGGCTTCCTAACCCTCTCCCCAGTCCCCAAGCCTCTTTAGGATTGTGTAGAAGTAAGATTTGCCTCTTGGGGTGATCTTTAGTTTGGCATTGAAGCTAAACCTGGATTTAATGTTTTCTTCTTTGATTCCCATTTTTTTGCCAGCAATCAAATGCTTTGGGACTGCACTGATGCCATTAAGTCCAGAAGGGTCACTGTTTAGTGGGTTGTTGAAGAAGATGGTTTTAGTCCCTATAATTCAATAATCGATCCGCCACAGGTCTGGGTTGAGAACTTGTTGGGGGGGCTGCTCTTGTAACCTTGTGCATCCTCTTTACTGAGCAGTGCCCGGATAATCCACAAGAGCTATTTGCCAAATGAATCCTCCAAATATGTTTCCATGCTTACTTCAATTTTTTCTGTTACTTCTGGTACTATGTTCCTTCTGAAGCCACCCTCTGAATCTTACGCTTGATATTTTAGGTAGCAGACTTATTTCTGTAGATCCACTCCCTGGTTCTGTGATTCTTTTTTTAATGGCCTCATTGAGGCTTGTTTGGACATGGTATCTGCCATTCTTAAAGATAATTCTTATTGGTGTACTTTGAGAAGACTGAGAGCCATTGCTACAGTTTCAATTTGTTTTCTAAGGCATTCTATTGGCATGCAGTCAAGTTTGGCCACCTCCAGCTCCTCTGGGATCTCCTGTTCTGCAGCTTCAGACTCTGAGCCTTTTGCGATATTGGTAATTGGTAAATATTGTTGTGTTGTTCATTTCACAGCCTTAGCACAGACCAATTCCACCTGATCAGTAGCCTGTGGTCCTCCAAGTCAATTCCAAACCTGTCTCCTTTTTGCCTTCTGTTTGTAAGCAATATATAACCTGAACAAGCAACCCAGGCCTATATAATGTCTGTGGGTAGGAGAGAAAGACTGCAGTGAGCCGCTCCAGAATCAGAAGTAACAGCATTATTGTCTATTTGGCTATGTCTTCTAGTTGAAAGTTGCATGAGTTTGAGTGCTAACTATATTTTTGGGGTCAGAAATAGGGGCTACAAAATGTGACCCTCCATTCACTTCTGCTTAGGCCTTAACCACATGCTCTGCAGTGGCACCCCCTTGTGCTGTAGCTTTCTGTATTGCTGGGGAGCGCAGTATCTTCTCACTGCAAGCAGCAGGGATTGTGAATCAGGCCAACTGTTTTCTACTTACACATTGATTGAAGCGGCACCCCTACTCTTTGCCTGAGGCTTGTCCAGAATGTCCACACTCCAGGCCCTCTTGATGACCTCAGGCAGCCATGAAGACCAGGTTGCTCTCCTCTCTCCTTCATGTAGTCACAGTCAGGTTTTCCATGCACATCCTCAGAGAGAAAAGATCTCAGTCCCTACTTTTTCTTTTTTCATCCTCTGCAGAGAGCCTTGCTTAGTCTGGGCTCAGGACCGCACCATTTTGTCTACTATTAGTCTGATACTGAATAGGATAAGACAGAGGTTCTGGAGGTCAGATATAACCCAACAAGATGAACTGATCTCTCCTGGCTGGAGTATCAAGGGGCCCGCCCAAGCAGTGAACATTCTTGGCTTCTGGATAGACAACAAACCAACCACACCTCATCATGCTTCCCTTCCCCTCTGTCAACAGCTCCACTGGCTTCCAATCCGTAAGCGTGTCAAATTCAAAGTTTTCTGTATTATCCATAAGGCCTTGCATAACAAAAGCCCTCTTTACATCTCTAGGAAACTCAAGAACTATGTTCCTACCAGGACCCTGAGGTCAGGAATCAAATTGCTTCTTTTAGTCCCCAGGGTCAGGAAAACAAGGCTGGGTGGGAAATCCTTTTCTTACCTCGCTCCCCTTTACTGAAACAGCTCTCCATTCTCCTGAGACAATGCCCTGACTATCTGCGCTTAAGGAAACTTCTTAAGTCCACCCTATTCTATTATTGCTTGTCAGCTCATTCAGCAGCACAGTCCACAGTGCAGAGATACACTTCAGGGGGTGATTCAGGAACTATACAAACCCATAAAATAAATGCACTGTAAACAAAAAGAACGTACGGCTGACCACAGTTAAGCACACCAAATCCAAAATCAATACATAAATTTTAAGAAGGTGCAAAAACACGTCCAGAGCATGCCGTACTTTTGCTCTACTGGAAACCCAGATATACAAACTTTTTACACAAAGACGGTGCACCAAGGAAAAAAGTCTTTTCAATAAGTCCAATTTGTTGTTCTTTTATTTCCATTCAATTTCTCAAAGAACAGACTCAGCCAACGCGTTTCGTTCTCTACGAACTTCGTCAGGGCTGTGAGAAAACATAGATAAAAACATACATATGTATAAAAAACACATAAAGTACACCCTACAACACAACAAACTACATAACCAATACTACATAGAAAGATGACATCATTACATATTACCATATAAATTAATAAACACACCTCAACAAACACAAAAATTCAATTACAAATTCTGACAAATATATATGTTATATACAAAAGATGAATCAGACATGTATAACATTTACAAACACATATAAAAAAGGTGAATCAAACATATATTACATTTACATATACATATATAAAAACCAAACAACATACGATTTAGTCAAACATATATATATCACAAAAAGGTTTAAGAAAACACCATAGTGAACACATGTATATTCTGATAGATTTCACGGACATGACTTATTGTGTTAAGCCCTCCTACAAGTGCTGCCCAATGTTAAATGAAGAGAACTCCTTTGAATCAATTTAAAAATGTAAAGAGAACTCTAAGAGATAATAATTAATAATCAGGTATATTGGTAAAGTTAAAGAAGATAATCCTTTTGATACCGAAGACACTACCTCGAATTTAAAGATGATCTCTACAAAAACAGAAATAAAGAAGAAAATTTAGAATTTTTTTTTTTTTTTTTCATATAACAAAAGAAAATAATATAAAAATCAAAATGACAAATCTTACCATGGATTATCTCCAAGGAGCGGCCACCATATATTCCAAGAGAAACACTGCCGTCCTTCAAGTGTAATATGAATATATATGACCTAATACGAATAATAATTTCCCAGAAAAGGAAAAAAAACAAAAGACGAATTCCATTAGGGCCTATTGCGGGCATGACCAATCACAATCTCCGCAAAAAGCCATCTAATTCATACATAGGGAGATGACAAAAGGCTTACCTCTGCAACTGTAGAGGTTCTTATTAGGATATCACCAGCTAATCCAATAATCAATTAGTCAAGTCCCCTTTATGTCCGGTTTATGTATTTCACGAAAAAAGGTTAAACGACCATAAAATAAATGCAATTAATAAATAAATAAATGTGGTCACAGTCAGATTTTCCACGCACATCCTCAGAGAGAAAAGATCTCTGTCCCTACTTTATTATTTCCATCCTCGACAGAGAGCCTTCCTTAGTCTGGGCTCAGGACCGCACCATTTTGTCTACAATTAGTCTGATACTGAATGGGGATAAGTAAGAGATTCTGGTGGTCAGATATAACCCAACAAGATGAACTGATCTCTCCTGGTCAGAGTATCTAGGGGCCCACCCAAGCAGGGACAATTCTTGGATTCTGGATAGACAAAAACCTGCCATGGAAACACAGGCCCGGGTATTGGCAGGGTCCTGCTTCAGTATTGTAAGAGCTCTTAGGGAGGTACTGCACTGGTTACCACCTTCTATTAGAATAGTAGTTGCACAAGGCTTGGTTTGCTGTAGATTAGACTATGAAAACTCCCTTTATATAGGGAGTCCAAATTATGTTAACAAAACACTTCAAGTGGTCTAGAATGCTGCAGCTAATTCAGAAAAGGAATCACTTTAAGGCCCTCTGTATCACCCATCAGATTGTACAGGGAAGAGGCTCACCAGCCATGCAGAAACTGATTTCACGTTACATCACCAGGGGACCTTTGTCGTCAGGGACACAAGGACTGCTTACAGTACCTAAAATCCTCAAAACGAGATATGGTGGCAGATATTTTGCACACCTGGTACCGAAACAGTGGAACGATCTCCCAGCGGATCTGAGATCTCAACAGTCGAAAGCCAGATTCAGGAAACTTCTTAAAACTCACCTGTTTTAATTTCTGCACTTATCTAAAGTTCTCTTTGCTACTTCGATGGGTTTTGGTTGCTTTCAGTGCAGGGACGCCCAGTTGGGTAGCCATGCGCTTTACAAAAGCATTAGAGTAGAATAGAATTTTGTCTAGACTTAGGGAAAGTGCATGCCAACACAAATCTAGTTCTTCTTCTGATCTGTATTCACTACAAAGCTTCAGTCCACTAACAAAAGTCCTTTGCAGACTCCTGGATGTCTCAGTTATGAGGTGATTTCAATTAGAGGTATTGACTGCTGTTCAGAATGTAAGGTTTTGGTAGGATTTTAGGTCTGTCTCTAGAGCTGAGTGTAAATGCTAGTGCTTTGCCATGCCAACATACAAGGGCACTCGTTTTACAATTTTAAATGCAATATTGTTCAATTCACTATTTGCTCTTGTGCTACAAAATATGCCCCAAGAGACAATGCCTTTGAGTGTTTTGGGAACATGCTTATACTTTGAGCAGTGATGTATTCTTAAATCCTTCTCTGTATAAAATGACTGTTCGCAATGAGGCACAACCTGCCTGCCTCATTTAAAAGATGGGCCATTCCTTGATGATCTGATAAGTTAGGATCATCCTCCAGCACCTTGATGGTTGAACATATCCCGTTTACTTTAGATTCTTCATGAAACATGCAGTACGCTGTTTTGCATCGTACCACGTGTCTCATGAGAAAGACTCTTAAGAGTCAAATTATAACACATCTCCTTCCTCATATCAATCAGCACATCTTAGTAAGATTAAAAAACAACAATATAATAATAAAACAACAAAAAGGAAAAACAAAGGCAATGCCTATAAGTGCACAACATAACACGTACACAAGTGAGTGTCTTTCTCAAGTATAACTATACATTTTCAAAGTGCACAATATTCTACATCACATGGTGAGTGTATTTCTCAATTATAACTATACATTGTCAAATAGCACTAGAACATATAAAATACAACATGCCAGCAAATGTTATACCAACACGTCTTGCCAAACTTTACAGAAACACACATTCACTGGATGATGTCATCAGTGATGTCATCAGTGATGTCATTTGAGATGCTATAAGTGATGTCATCAGTGATGTCACTGACCGTGTCATGAGCGATGTAATATGTGATGTTATCAGCAGTGCATTGCGGGGGCGCGAGTTATAGTTAGCTCAACTAACTATAACAGGCAAATTTCTCTGGTTTTATATGAGTCAAATGTCCAAGTAACTATAACATCCCTGAAACCTATGGATGTTTTCTGTGAATTTCTAAGATATTTTTAAAAGCTAATTCCTAACTATAACATCCCTGAAACCTATGTTTTTTTCCAGTGAATTTCTAAGGTTTTTTAAATGCGAATTTCTAACTATAACATCCCTGAAACCTATAGTTTTTTTTCAGTGAATTTCTAAGGTTTTTTAAATGCTAATTCCTAACTCTAACGTCCCTGAAACCTATATTTTTTTTCAGTGAATTTCTAAGGTTTTTTTAAATGCTAATTCCTAACTATAGCGTCCCTGAAACCTATGGTTTTTTTCAGTGAATTTCTAAGGTTTTTTAAATGCTAATTTCTAACTATAACATGCCTGAAACCTATGTTTTTTTCAGTGAATTTCAAAGGTTTTTTAAATGCTAAATTCTAACTATAACGTGCCTGAAACCTATGGTTTTTTCAGTGAATTTCAAAGTTTTTTTAAATGCTAATTTCTATTTATAATGTTCATTAAACCTATCTTTTTTTCTGTGTTTTTTAATTATCATCCCTTTCTCAACTTGATGAAAACTGCAAATCTCACCACTCTTCCATCAATACCTAGCACCAACAAAATTGACACAAACAAGAGCCACATCTAACGCTAATGAAATGCATAGTAGGCATTGCTGTGCAAAAAAAACAAGAAAACGCCACTTCCCCATATTTTCAACAACCAGCCAAATCTGCAATGCGATCCAACAAGCAGGCGATAAGCCGAGTTATCAGTAACAAATTAACATAAACCTTTAACTGGTGTAAGGAGGTCGAGTATCTACTCCGTTATTTCGACCCAACTCACAGCCACATCTAAAGACCAACACCTGTTACAGCTACTGATCATGGAGCTCCAACACCCAACAATGCCACAACACCCAGCCACACCACCAGAACCTCCCCCCCGGACCACCCCCTACTACCACCGAGGCAGCACAAAGCAGAACAACGGACCTTCCCAAAATGCCATGCCCCCTCAGCCGCACAATAGCTGAATGTTGGGAGATGAGCAACCAACTATATATGAAGAAGGCAAGTCACCCATCACTGAAAAAGCACACAATGCCAAGTGTAACGCTCATGTGCTGCACAAATCTCACTATGCAAAGCTCAAACCTCTCCATGTGGAGATATAATTACTTGATAATTGTACTGTAGCGCACAGTGGATGCAACCATGTTACCTTAGGCAGTGGGGAAGATCTCGGTCATGTAGCTGTGTTGTCCCCCCCTGGAAGCGGAAGGGGAGTGGGCTGCTCCAACGTAAGCCACCCCAGTGTAGGAGTATGAATAAATATACCAGGCCCTAGGCGTGGTTCACTTGTGGGAAGACCAACAAGTCTGTCAGAACGGCAGCCCTCACCATGGCATGTGGCACCTGCCATAACCACGGGCCTCCTCGACACAGGGCCCCGGCAAACCCAGTGGCACAGCACCACAGACCTATGTCTGCACCGACTACTGCCTTCGATCTACACTATGGACACTACAGCTCACAATTCAGATGTAGGGGTGATTGCAGATATCGCAGTCCAGTTCACAAGACACGTTGCTCCCAGTGCGGCCCACCCACACCACGCATCATCGCAGGGTGAGCACACGCTGTGTGCTTCAGGTGCTACTAACTCACTGCACCATAAGTCATCACCACATGGCCTTATCAATGCAGAATTCTTTAGACAAAACACATTGCTCTCAGTGCGGCCCGCCGGGACCACATCGCAGGGTGCGCACACGCTGAGTACTCCAGGTGCCACTAACTGTGCAGCTCAACTCAACACCACGTGCCTGTGAGCCCATCCTGACCACTGCCTCCGCCCTACACTGAAGTTACATGCTTCACAATTCAACATTAGTAGCGACGCAAATTGTGTAAGAAACTATAATGGGTTTAGAAGACCAAATGTTCCCAATCTGTGAAGCTCAAGTCAATGTCACCTGCCTGTGGTCCTTTGCTGACCGCTGCCTCCGGCCTACACTGTGGAAGACAGGCGACACGTGGTGCCAACTAACCCTGCTCAATACAAGTCGATCCCACATATGTAACTGTGTCCTGATTCCTGAATGGCAGCGACCACAGCACCAGACTCCCTTTGATCAGTGAGGGGTATTTCCATATGGAAGGCTGGTGACACGTGGTGCCACTGAACCTACACTACGCAGGCCGGTGGGGCCACCATCGTATGCACATGGCTGTGGACCCTAGCTCGCTGCTGCCTCTGTGCTACACTGTGGGCGACCGGCGACAAATGGTACCACTAACCGTCTTTAACACAAGCCGATCCCACATGTGTAACTGTGTCCTGAGTCCTCAATACCGGCGACCACAGTACCAGACTCCCTTCGATCACCGAGGGGTATTTCCACATGGAAGACCGGCGACACGTGGTGCCACTGAACCTGTACTACGCAAGGTTTGTTTGGGTCACCAACGTATGCATGTGGCTGTGGACCCTAGCTCACCACTACCTCTGCCCTACACTGTGGGTGACCGGCGACAAATGGTACCACTAACCGTCTTCAACACAAGCCTATCCCACATATATAACTGTGTCCTCTGTCCTGAATGCCAGTGACCACAGCACCAGACTCCCTTTGATCAGTGAGGGGTATTTGCATATGGAAGGCCGGCGACACTTGGTGCCACTGAACCTGCACTACGCATGCCGGTGGGGCCACCAACGTATACACGTGGCTGTAGACCCTAGCTCACCGCTACCTCTGCCCTACACTGTGGGTTACTGGCGACAAATGGTACCACTAATCATCTTCAACACAAGCTGATCCCACATGTGTAGCTGTGTCCTCAGTCCTCAATGGCAGCGACCACAGCACCAGACTCCCTTCAATCACCTAGGGGTATTTCCACAAGGAAGACCGGCGACACGTTGTGCCACTTAACTGGTACTATGCAACGTTTGTTTGGGTCACCAATGTATGCACATGGCTGTGGACCCTACCTCACCGCTACCTCTGCCCTACACTGTGGGCGACCGGTGACAAATGGTACCATTACCCGTCTTCAACACAAGCCGATCCCACATGTGGAACTGTGTCCTGAGTCCTGAATTTCCGTGACCCAACTTGCCAGCGACCACAGCACCAGACTCCCTTCGATTAGTGTGGCATATTTGCATATCGAAGTCATCAATGTGGAAAGTATTGCTGACGAAATCATAATGTAAAAGATACATTTTACACAAACTGTCGACTTCCCTTTCCATGTCCAGTAATTTCCAAAGGAAGAGTGAACAGTTTTATGTCAGCAATGAGACATACCATCACTCGAAAATCACCCAAAAATACTTATAATTTAAAAAGAACAGAAGCATCAAAGTACAATAATGATTACAATACGGAGATTTTGAAGATGTGAAATGCAAATATGAACATACAATATGATGCACATAACTCAATTGCTGTTTCTCACTATCTCATGTCATATATTACCAACTCTGAGAAGACGGAATTGAAAGAAATGTGGGAAGAAATTTCACAGGAGAAGACACTTATGAAAAACATTTACAGCTTCAGTTTGAAGATACTTTCACATCGAGAAATTGGATCCTACTAGGCCTGGGCATAAATTTCATTCCACTTGCGGAATTTGCGATATTTTGACATTTTCGCGTTCCGTGGAGAGTGCGAAAATGTCAAAACTTTCACAATCTGCTTCAAAATGGAAGTATTTTTCTTGTTTGCACTTTAAAAATGCACTCGCGTGCACGATCACGACTTACTGAGTCCTTGCGTTCGCCAACGAGTTTTCCTATCCGTTCGAGTGCACCATGAGATGTTGGATTGTTGGTAGCCGGTCACGCTATCCCGCAAGAGTTAGCGATCCCGAACACGTCATTCGACCCGGAACAGGAAATAAGAATAGCAAACAAGATGGCCACGCACATTAGCGACCGCATGGGCAAGTTGGAGATATATTTCCCCGCGAGCATGCAAAAACACATTGCGAACGGGCGGGAAAAGCAATCTCCGCATCTTTGCGAAAGATCCGCGTGCTCGCGGAGATTTTGAGCCATTTCGCGATAATTTGCAAAAGTCAATTTCGCAAATTCCGCCCACCCCTAGATCCTACCAATGTTCGGATCGATAGACATCTGCAAGTTTATATTCAAAGTCAATAGGAACCATCTGGATAAGTCTAGGTTTTCCTGCTGCACAAAATCGAGTTTTAATATAAATGTTATAAAACAAATTTGTGATAATATGACTTGCGTTTCTTTGCTAGTCAAGAGAACTGTACAGAAAATAACAGTTGGATATGTCTAGGTGTTGATCAACAAATGGAAGATAATACTGTTGTGAAGTTTGAAAAAGAAATAACATAGTTTAAAGTAGTTTCTAGTGAAAATCCCAACTATGTTTATATTTATTGCCGACTTACTCATTATAAAATTCAAACTAGGAATTTAGATGTACTACCACTAACCCTGTTCAACACAAGTCGATCCCACATGTGTAACTGTGTCCTGAGTCCTGAAAGGCAGTTACCCCAAGTCCCTGGCAGTGACCACAGCACCACACTCCCTTCGATCACTGAGGCATATTTCCATATGGAAGGCCAGCGATATGTAGTCCCACTAACGCTCTTTAACACAAGCCAATCCCACATGTATAACTGTGTCCTGAATGGCAGTGACCCTAAGTCCGTGGCAGCAACCACAGCAGCATACTCTCTTTGATCAGTTCAACATATTTCTATATGCAACGGCGGTGACACGTGGTGCCAATAACTCTGTTCAACACAAGCCGATAGCACATGTGTAACTGTGTCCTGAGTCCTGAATAGCAGTCACCCCAAATCTGTACCACTACACTCTCTTTCATCAGTGAGGGGTATTTCCATATGCAACTACAGACTCCAGTAGGCAAGTAAGTAACACAGTCCTACACCCTACATATTATTCTTTTAGTATCCTTGCTTCAAGAACTTTTTTTATATCAGTTATAGCTTTACTACAATGACCAAATTAATCTTCAAATGAAAACTAAAATGGAATAGCAGTCTACACTGCAGGCAGTACAACTCGCAATTCCATTTTTAAATGCCAATTTCTAACAACAAGATTGTACTTAGAAAATACAACACTTTGTCAATGTATTCTATACTTATTTCATCTTTTCATCATACCCCTACACTGCACTCACTAGGGCTCCCAATGCAAATTATTTCTCCATTCATTAACTACAGAGTCACTAGGCAAGTAACTATTACAGGCCTCAAATCTACATAATATCCTTTTAGTATCCTTTCTTCTTGAACATTGTTTATATCAGTTATACCTTTAGTACAATCACCAAATTCATTTTCAAGTATAAACGAACACTCAGCAGTCTACACTGCGGGCAGCAGACCTCGGAATTTGAATTTAGGACATGTGGTGCCAACTAACACTGTCCAACACAAGCCAATCCCACATGTGTATCTGTGTTCTGAGTGCTGAATGGCAGTGACCCCAAGTCCATGGCAGCCACTACAGCAGCAAACTCTCTTTGATCAGTTAGACATATTTCCATATGCAGTGACCCAAAACTTCATGACAGTGACCACACCACCACACTCCGTTCGATTAGTGGGGAGCATTTTCATATTGAAGTCTGGCGACAAGTGGTGCCACTGAACCTACACTATCCAGGCCAGTGATGCCACCAACGTATGCACGTGGCTGTGGGCCCTTGCTCACTGCTACCTCTGGCCTACACTACGATCATCAGGCCTCACAATTCAGATGGAGTCGTGATTCCACATGATGCAGTCCTATATCCAAGACACATTGCTCCCAGTGCGGCCCGTCCACACCAAGCATCATCACAGGCTCATACACTCTCAATACTTCTGGTGCCACTAACCCTCTTTAACAGAAGCCAATCCCACATGTGTAACTGTGCCCTGAGTCCTGAATGGCAGTGAGGCCAAGTCCGAGGCAGCAACTACACAACATACTCCCTTCGATTTGTGAGGCATATTCGATATGCAAGGCCGGTGACTCCTAGTCCCACTAACCCTCATTAACACAAGCCGATCCCACATGTGTAACTGTGTCCTGAGTCCTGAATGGCAGTCACCCCAAGTCCGTGGCAGCAACCACAGCACCAGACTCCCTCTGATCAGTGAGGTATATTTCCATATGCAAGGCCAACAGCATGTCGTGCCACTAACCCTCTTTAACACAAACCGATCCCACATGGGTAACTGTGCCCTGAATCCTGAATGGCAGTCACCCCAACTTCGTGCTAGTGACCACAGCACTAGACTCCCTTCAGTCTTATTTGTTGTTCATTTCTTAATTTTTTTTTTTATATGTAAATCTATACATGTCTAAGACTCTTCTTTGTCCAACCGCATATGGACACTTCCGGGCCCAAGAAGGTTGTTGGGGGTATGATGGTAATGTGGGAAGAGGGTGCGTTACCTTCTGATGTGGGGAGAGACAGCATCAAAGGGGTATCTATCACAGAAAGAACTCCGATATGTTTTCACAAATACCTCGGACAAATGCCAGCTGATGGACTGAATCACAAAATGATTTTTCAATACTTATGTAGTGTGAGTTATGAACAGTTCACACCCAGGCTTGCAGAGGGACAACTGTGGCCCTTCCACTCCACTCACAGACGCAGTACTACGAGCCATCCACGCCATTGTAGCTATCCCTGCCCTGTTCTGTCGTATGCCATGCCATGCCACTCAGATCACATTCCGACTATGGCCCCACATAGCTACCTGTCGCAGGCATACTCGGTGTTGGTGTGCAGGTCAGTGGTCTAGTTCTCCACATCTCCCGCCCACTCCCTCAGGGCAGGTTTGCACACACACCACACCCATCCGGCACATGCGTCACAGGCCATGTGACCACGCAAATATAATAGATCGACAACGTTGCATCCTTTATTGCCGGTGCTGATTAGATGCCAGACGCTCCATGTGTCTCAATCATAAAGAGTCTTTCAAAACTTCTGCAGAAGATTAATCGCACCCTAATCTGTAGTGGACTTCAGATGCACAGGTTTAGTGCCACCCGAAGCTCATATGGCCATCAGGGGCCTTCCACCATGTGGCACAAACTTAACTTAGCAGCCCCAAAAGCTGATGTAGTCTCTGCCATTCATGACTCAGGAATCAGCGACATCTGTGCGATCCGCCAAGCACCTGATGTGGTCTCCACCATTCAGGACTCAGGACTCAGTGACATATCTGGGATGGGCAGAGTTTTGATAGGGACGTGGAGTGCCAACTGCTGCACACTCCGTGGCACCAGGTAATTATTCGCTCATGGATACGCAGGGGTGGCAGTGTCTCTGTCTGTCTCTCTCTCTCTCTCTCTCTCTCTCTCCCCCCTCTATCGCTCTCTCTCTCTCTCCCCCTCTATCTCTCTCTCCCTCTTCCTTATTTTCATTATATCTCTTTAACTCTCTCTTCCTTCTCCCTTTCTCACTTGCTTTCTTTCCTTCCCTCTCTTTTTCTCTCTGAGTTTTTTTTCCTTCTCTTTATCTCTAGGTCTCTCTCCTTTGATATGCGCATTACACAAGTCCTTATTTTTTGCTTTATTTTCCAGGCTCTGTCGTCCAAATCCATGGTCCCCACAGCACTGTTCCACCTTGTTATTTTGTATTTTTT
This sequence comes from Triturus cristatus, assembly GCF_964204655.1. NCBI lineage: Eukaryota > Metazoa > Chordata > Amphibia > Caudata > Salamandridae > Triturus > Triturus cristatus. Next base: position 1,820,173,297 of record NC_140590.1, on the reverse strand, counting down.
TTATAAGTTTTGTTTATGACTTTATCGTTCATATATGTTAATAAAAATATAAAGTTTGAAAAAAAAATGAATAACGTTTCTGGTTGTTTTCTTAACTGCTGTGTACCTCTTTCTTGTTCTTATTACTGTTATTCGATGAAGTCCACCATGGTCTTAAATTTAGTAGGAGTTATCACGGGAATACTGGTGATGTCTGCAGTTTCCACCAACTTCTAAAGAGTGTGTTAGATTTATCTCAACTTTACTTCCATTAAAGTGCTGATAATGAAATGCAGACTAGCCATTCCCGTGCAAAAAGACACGAGGTGCACCTTTGCGATTTATTCTAAATACTAAAATCCTATATTGAATTGCACAGACGTAGTGGCTGCACTCACAGTGTACACACAACATCATTTACGAACCCTCATTGTATTTATATTGATTGGGAATCGGGCCTCAGATGCTGGATCTTGACGCAATAGTCTTCCCAGTTTGTATATTGTCCTGCACACGCAAATAATCACATTACACTTTCACACCAACTGCAATGCGAAACAAATTCCGTCGATAAGCCACGTTAGCACAAGGGATTTTACACCTGCTTTCTGATGGTGTTAAGCAGGATGACTACCTGCACCATGAAAGAGAACACAGCCAAGAGCCACACCAGAACACCCTCAGGTGCCATAGAATAAATGATTATGATACAGGGATACCCATGAAGGCCACAAGACTCTTCGGAACAACTCTGGGACCGTCAACACCCCCCAAACCCGGATCTGAGCAAGTGTGTCACTCTGGTCATTGTGTTAGCATGATAGGCACCAGTCCTGCAACATCACAGTGTGCTATCACCTCAGCGCTGGCAGTTACCCTGGACATGTAGCTACGCACGCATCCTCCTGCATGCATAACTGGCGTGTGCTGGTCCGGAGTACACAGGTCAGCGCAGGGGTGTGCCTATCCGACAACGGGAACGGTGTGTCTCAGACATCTCCGTGTACAGGAAGTGCGGTAAGTGTGTCTCTGTGTCCCGGTGTGGCCTGCCACAAGGGCTGTGGCAGTCGATGTTGTAAAGTGGCATGCACCACCTCCAAACGGCACGGTTATGGTGTAGTTGGAATGCAGCAGCACATGCGCAAATAGGCATTACAATGAAGTGCCGTACGAGTGCACGAGATACAACATTGCAACATACAAAAGTGCGGCAGCTCATGGGAGGGAGGAACAGCTGTTTGCAACGTAACAGACAGTGAACTCGCCCATGTGCCACGTGCTGGGCATTTCATCCATGATGACCACGGTTGCAGACATCCCACAACACCAACGACCCCCCTTTGTACACATCCTCAATGAATGCAGCGTGGTTTTCACTTCTATTCTCATTCACTGGTGTGATGTTGGTGAGTTGTGTGACTTGTGCTCCTTGTTGGTGTATGTCATTTTGGCCATTGTTTGTCTATACTTGTGCTATACTTAATTGTGCATGTCTGCCATTCTGCCCATCCCCCGTCCCCCCACTCCCTGCTTCTTCCTCTTCCTGGTGCTGTTCTGTCTATAATTGTGTTGCTCCACACATAAATACATTCAATGAACAAATTAGAATAGTTCCTTGATTCTTTTAGGTATTGAAACTTCTCTCTCTTGATTTCTTTTTAATTTTCCATATAATCAGATTTTTTAAATATTCAACAACACATAGAAGTCACAAGTGCAACGTATTCTATCAACACACTTTCTAGAACATTCTACAACATGTGCATGTTAAACGTTCATCAATCTTTTTAAACGTAACCATATTTTTTTGCAACATTTTCTCGAACATTTAATGGCACGTGCACGTTAAAAGTTTGCGATTCTTTTAAGTTCGAAAAGTGCCTTCTAAATGCAAGTAGCAGGTGTGGTTGAATTGACAACTTTTATCCTATGATATGTACTCCACGCTGAAACTGCTTTTTCTTAACCAATCACAAAGATGCTTTTCCACAAAGCGAATGTGCACCCTACTTTTAAAAAAGAATGTGTTTTGTCTCCCAATCACGTATCGTTTTGTAAGGCAATAAAAAGTAGTTCCCCATCTTTAAACATAACTCTTATTCTACCAAGGAATTGCATGAGCTACAGACATCTTTCCATATCTCCCAGCCATACCTTCAAAATGCTAGTGTGGATCGTAGGACATAGCTATATTTTCTGGTGCAAGAGGTATGCAGAACAGAGACGTATTGACTTAGACCTAGGTTTACAAAATGTGGACATTAAATGGTTTGCACAGAGAGAATTGAAGTGGCACTAATTGTTGCCTTTGGTTAAAACCTCTTTGCATCTCCAACACTCTGACCTCATGATTGTGCACTGTGGTGGAAACGACCTAGGCACATTGACTAGGATAGGTTTGGAAATGCTTCTGAAGGACACCTTTGGACAATTGATGTTACTTTTCCCTCAAACTGTCTTTGTATATTCCAACATATGCCAAAGACAGAAGTGGAAATGGTCAAAACAATGTTGCCCTCAGATTGAAAAATCTAGGAAGAAAGTCAACAAAGCTGTGTCTGCATACTTCAGAGACCACAAAATGGGGTCTATCTACAACAGCAACATAAGTTTTGATATGGCTGATATCTACAGAAGTGATGGAGTACACTTCACAGATCACAGAAATCGAGTTTTCCTGAATAACTTGAAGCTGTGCATCCGCACTTATATGTAGCTCCAACTAATCAACACAAGGGCTCTTTTTAGAGCCACCCTATAACTGACAATTTAGGCCCGCTATTTTAGGGCCAGGTAATAGCAACTCCAGCACCCTCAACAAAATGTATTCTCCACACAGCTGTGACGCAGCGGCCAGACCATCTGACTTTGCAGCACAGAGCTCTCGCTTTGATCACCACCTCTACTCCCCCATAGGAGAAAGTAGTTTGTGCTTTACAAATACCGAATTGATTTGATACACACAAATTTATCTTCACACTCCCTGTATAACACCCCTAAGCACCATACACAAGTTACAATGTTCAAAACAAAAGTTCCTCCGAGTAGGTATAACTACATACTGACACTACTTGGACAGATGTGGCACAGTGGCCAGAGCACATGACCTCACAGCACATGACACGCTTTCATCCCCGAGTCCAACAGCAGCTCAGCTTGGCAGCATGAGACTGTACACAATACGTGTAATCAAGGAGGGGGGACACGAGAGCTGGATATTTAGAGAGGTCCTGTTCTAATGCTCCCAGTGGTCTACGTAGGAAAAGACAGGTAAGAGCAGTTCCTCTAATTGGCCAATTTGGAAGGATAGTAGTAGTTACTATGATCTGAGAAGGGAAATTTCGAATTCAGATCTTGTTGCCCTCACACACCTGTTAGGGTGTCATGCTTCATCATTGGGCGTGCTCCTCGTCGGACCGGCGGTGCAATGTCCGACGGGCCTGGTGGCTTCTTTTTCGGAGGTCTTTTGATCTGAGTACGCCGTTTTGTATGAAGACCATGTGAATGATTATGGAGGGTAATAGCTCCTAAGAATGTGGGGATTCAAGAGAAATTAAAATAGGCCCTGGCCCCTCAATAGTTTTAATAAGGTTAAATAGGGCTGGGACTAAATAAAACCAGGGAGGCTACTTATGTGATGCAAGGTATCAGGGTAGCCTATAGTTGACAAGGGTCAACATGTTTCGTGTCACGGTGCTCAAGATTGAGCGACACTTCTTCAGGACCGTGGGACCAGTAAAGAATTCGTATACCTCAGTTTTCTTATAACGGGGTATTACAGGTCAACCACATACCAACTGGACCTAAGTATGGTTCAGAATAAAAGGCTCCGCCTAAACAGAAGGAGACAAAAATATATGTAGAGGACAAACATAAGCCACACATTCGTAGCTACATCAAAAAATGACGGGTCCATAAGTCAAAATGAGGTGTCTTTTAACTTCTTCAAGGGACCATCAATTCCACCCAACACTAACGAACTTGTTAGAGAGAGGACAATAAAAAAAGTTGTGACTAGTACATAAAAAATACAACCAAGTAAACTCAAGCAGTGATATGAAACTCTATTCTCCTTACAATTATCAATATAATCGAGCAACCAATATACGCAATATATATCTTACCTCAGAGTGAGGGGTTCAAAGCTTCATAGGTAAGGGAGTAGTAACCGGACCACTGGAACGGTCCCTCTAAGGTAAAGAGATAAGCATCGCAAAATATATAACATATACGTGGAATACTCTATCTCTATCAAGAGCGTGAGGTGTGTAGGCTCCAGGTAGTTGGTACGTTACTTAGTATCAGTATGCTCTCTCCTCATAAATAGCTATCTTTAAAAGTGCTATAGGTTGGTACAACTAGTACACTGTGATAGCAGTCAATCCATGCCACTCGTGTAGTCCTTACGTAATGCACAATATTAGCGGGAGGTGTATTTAGCGGTGTGTTAAATCCCCCTCTAATAGTGCATGATATTGACAGACTACGTCTATTTGTGTGTGATAATAAATCACATGGTGAATAGGTGCCGTAGTGAATAGATGTCCCTTAAGGGTGGCGTGTGGCTGACAAAACAAAACAACCCCAAAGGTGGGTTCGTCGTGCTCATATCACCCGCTGTCAGTGTTTCTCGTAACGATTCAAACTGACCTTAACGGCGAGTGCATAGTGCTCGTATCACTCTCCGTACACGTTCCGGTAACGAATCAGTGCCGCCGAAGTTGCGGGCAGGAAACGTAAACAGTAACTTACCCGAACGTTGACGGGGGCAGGCCACAACAGGACGTGTCTACTCCTCACCTGGATATTACCGGTGTTGGATTCACTTCCTGTATATATCCTCGATTCAGTGGCGTAGTCTCGCGGGATTGCGGGAGGCGCCATTTTGTCACACGAGGATTGCCTGACCTTGGGAATCGAACGCTAGACTGAGCTGATCGATATGGGGCGTGGAGAATACATATGATGAAGGATATATTTCTAGACTAATTAGAGTGTAGATCCATATTTTCCGCTGGTATATAATACCTACGAAAAGAAATAGGTACCTAGATGTGTTCAATGACTAATTAGTCAGCAGTGAGCCCAGATGGTGCTCGTAACTGGTATAATAAACCTAATAGGGAAGTGGGTCTTAAGTCTACCACAGTATTCAATGGCGTAGTCTCGCGAGATTGCGAGAGGCGCCATATTGTCACACGAGGATTGCCTGACCTTGGAAATCGAACGCTAGACTGAGCTGATCGATATGGGGCATGGAGAATACATAAGATGAAGAATATATTGTTAGACTAATTAGAGTGTAGATCCATATTTTCCGCTGGTATATAAAACCTACGAAAAGAATTAGGTACCTAGACGTGTTCAATAACTAATTAGTCAGCAGTGAGCCCAGATGGTGCTCGTAACTGGTATAATAAACCTAATAGGGAAGTGGGTCTTAAGTCTTCCACAGTATTAAGCCCAGATGATACTAGAGACTGTTATGTAGGACCTTATAGGGAAATGGGTTTTTTTGGAACCTGTATCATCAACAGTCGCCCTGCATGGAACGTATCTAATCAGAATGTGTTACAAAAACAATCCGGAGTGGGAAATGTAGATGAAATAGGATATATGTGTAAATAACACACAAAGTGGTGTTGTGATGATAGTCAGGGTGCATGAACATAATGATGTATATGTTGGTTCATTAAACATCTAAGAACATGGGTGGTGTTCTACCAATGAAGTCCATGCATCATAGTCTTGGTAATGGAGATGTCGTGTTTGCAGACCCCTGTAGGTGGGACTATTAGTACATAAGTTCTGTCCATGGGATTTCGTCGTTAAGACCCCTTTCCTGTGTTGATAAGCGAAAAATCCACCTCTGTTCAGTTTCAAAGAGTTTTTCTTGTGACCATGAGGGATTGCTTTCAATCACGGTCCAGTGTAGGTCATTGTGTCCGTGCGGATGAGTGAGATAGTGTGTGCTCAATTTAGTCGTGGATCTCCCACACCGTATATTGCTGCGGTGTTCCATAATTCTTGTCTTCACTGGGCGTGTTGTCATGCCGACGTATCTTAGTTTACACGGGCAAGTAATTAGATAGACGCAGTTATGGGAGTTGCAGTTTGTATGGTTTTTCTGAATCCAGATTTTTCCTGTTTCAAGAGTGAGTTCTTTAGTTGTCTTTGTAAGATCACACACTCCACATTGTCCGCAAGGGAAGTGTCCACGTACGGGATTCATATCCCACAGGGTCCTTTGTTTTGTTAGTCTTCCTGTCTTGGGACGTGTATGTACTATGATGTCACGTAGATTACTAGTGCGTTTGTTGGCAAATCTTGGAGGGGTTATGGCCACTTTACCCGTATTTAAGATCTTCCAGTTCTTTTTTATAATTTTCTGGATCGTGTTAGATTCTGGTGTGAATGTTGTCACGCATATTAGTGACTCTTCGGTTGATTTGATTTTAGCTTCCAACAAAGATTCTCGGTTGTTGTTTAGTGCGCGCTTGTAAGATCTTTTTACAATAGATGTAGGGTAATCTCGAGCCTTGAGTTGGTCACTGAGAGCAGCTGCTTCCTTTTTGTACTCACTGTTTTTTTCGCAATTTCTGCGGAGGCGGAGAAACTGTCCAAAGGGAAGGTTATCTCTTAAGGCCTTAGGATGGTAGCTTCCATATAGTAGTAAGCTATTACGATCTGTTGGTTTTTTAAAGGTCTTAGTTGACAACTCTCCATCTTGTAGGGTTATGGTCAGGTCTAGGAAATGGATCTCTGTGGGTGAGACAGACCGGGTGAATTTTAAATATGGGTCCAGAGAATTAACCCATGTGAAGAATCTGTCACACGTCTCACTTTCGCCTTTCCAAAAAATCAGAATGTCATCTATGTAGCGTTTCCACAGCACTATGTTGTCACTGAAGATGTTATCTGTCATATGTAGGTGTTCGAAATTAGCTACATAGAGACAGGCCAGACTTGGAGCAAAGGTGCTGCCCATACAAGTACCTTGGGTTTGATGGAAGAACTGGTCTTTAAATTGGAAGTAGTTTTCACACATAGCTATTGTTGCGCACTCCATAATGAACGACACTGGTGTAGTAGAGGTCCAGTCTTCATTAAGAAGCAGATCTTCAATCACTCTAAGGGTTTCGGTTTGAGGGATATTAGTATAGAGTGCCTCTACGTCCAATGTCATTAGAAGATCCACTTGACTGTTAGTGTTGAACTCGGATATTAGATTCAGAACATCCCTGGTGTCCTGTAGGTACGATGGTAATTCTACGAGCTCCCTCGCTACTACAGACTGACAGTAGCACGCCTTCCTGCAGCACTACCGAAGATTGGAACTCAATCACAAATCAGAAGAAATTACAAACCAAGATTGCACTTCACGGTGCAATGATGACAGAATACCTAAGGGCAAACATCGCCCCCAATGGCCTACTGGTCACCAACGCACCTAGGATCTTTCTGGAAGATATTGGATTCAGAAAAGAATGGTCCCTGGTGGCTTGGAAGTGCACCAGGGACTGGTTGATCCTGATTATTAACACTGCCAAACGTCTAGCGGACAAACTACTTATTGAAATTACCATCGCGGAAAACAACTTAAAAGCTTCCATTAACATCACCGCTTACAAGAGTAGATTGTCAGAAATCAATGCTGAAATAGATGATCACAAGAATCACCTGATGAGACAGAAAATCACGAAATTGCAGAAAGATATTAAGAAATTTGACAAGGAGAAAGTATATCCCTATACAAAGGAAGATTACCAAGCGCCCACTGGCGAAGACTCCTCGGACGGCAGTTCAGTAGAGAGCAGACCACGCTATAACTCCAATAGCAGTACATCAAGCAATGAAAGCCGTTCTAGCCTGAAGAAGAACTGGGGACAACCACCACCACCGATGTATGGATACCCAATGAATCCCTTCTATGGTCAACAACCACCATGGAATCCTATGTACCACATGCCTGCACCCATGTATCACTTTAATCAAAATCAACAGCCTTTTTTAGGGAGAGGCCGGGGCAGGGGAAGAGGCAGAAGACGAGACGGTCAATCGAAACAAGTCCAATGGCAGGACCAACCCGTTCCCCAACAACAAGAACGAATGGAACTGAGGAGCAGGAAGAACAACAAAACCTAGTGGTCAATCTATCAGAAAAAAACCTAACACCTACTGAAGTGAAAGTTCTCAACAGGGGACTAGGGTTTGTACCCACTCCACGTGTGGACCACTTTCTCCAACACAAAGAACTCCACAACTTCTTTAGGAAGATACGCCTAAGGGCCTACTTTCAAGACAGGAACCCCCAGGAATCCATGGATTCAGGCCTGCGTCCACCATCAACATTTACACCACACGATGGGATGGTTCCACCTGAGGTGTTAACTTTTGAACAAACAGTGTTGAAGGAGATGAATAACATTCCCACAAGGTCACACTATGACAACTTCCCTAAAGCCGAGAGAGAGGCCATAAAGACCCTCAATGAAGACCTCACCATTACAATCAAACCAGCAGACAAAGGCGGTGCGATTGTCTTAATGAACACCATAGATTACGACAACGAGTGTCTACGCCAACTCTCACAAGAGAAATACTACAAGAGAATAACATCTGACCCAACAGGGAAACTGATGACGAGGATTAAATCTATTGTGGAATCTGCAGAGACCCAGGGCTGGATTTCTAAAAACGAGGCAGCATTCCTTGTGAACTCACAACAACGCGTACCAGCGTTTTATACGCTTCCCAAGATTCACAAAGGCCAGAACCCACCCCCTGGACGACCTATAGTATCAGGGATCGGTTCAGTATTAGAGCCTCTCAGCAAATTTTGTGACCATTTTCTTCGTCCGCTGGTGAAGCGTATACCATCGTACCTACAGGACACCAGGGATGTTCTGAATCTAATATCCGAGTTCAACACTAACAGTCAAGTGGATCTTCTAATGACATTGGACGTAGAGGCACTCTATACTAATATCCCTCAAACCGAAACCCTTAGAGTGATTGAAGATCTGCTTCTTAATGAAGACTGGACCTCTACTACACCAGTGTCGTTCATTATGGAGTGCGCAACAATAGCTATGTGTGAAAACTACTTCCAATTTAAAGACCAGTTCTTCCATCAAACCCAAGGTACTTGTATGGGCAGCACCTTTGCTCCAAGTCTGGCCTGTCTCTATGTAGCTAATTTCGAACACCTACATATGACAGATAACATCTTCAGTGACAACATAGTGCTGTGGAAACGCTACATAGATGACATTCTGATTTTTTGGAAAGGCGAAAGTGAGACGTGTGACAGATTCTTCACATGGGTTAATTCTCTGGACCCATATTTAAAATTCACCCGGTCTGTCTCACCCACAGAGATCCATTTCCTAGACCTGACCATAACCCTACAAGATGGAGAGTTGTCAACTAAGACCTTTAAAAAACCAACAGATCGTAATAGCTTACTACTATATGGAAGCTACCATCCTAAGGCCTTAAGAGATAACCTTCCCTTTGGACAGTTTCTCCGCCTCCGCAGAAATTGCGAAAAAACCAGTGAGTACAAAAAGGAAGCAGCTGCTCTCAGTGACCAACTCAAGGCTCGAGATTACCCTACATCTATTGTAAAAAGATCTTACAAGCGCGCACTAAACAACAACCGAGAATCTTTGTTGGAAGCTAAAATCAAATCAACCGAAGAGTCACTAATATGCGTGACAACATTCACACCAGAATCTAACACGATCCAGAAAATTATAAAAAAGAACTGGAAGATCTTAAATACGGGTAAAGTGGCCATAACCCCTCCAAGATTTGCCAACAAACGCACTAGTAATCTACGTGACATCATAGTACATACACGTCCCAAGACAGGAAGACTAACAAAACAAAGGACCCTGTGGGATATGAATCCCGTACGTGGACACTTCCCTTGCGGACAATGTGGAGTGTGTGATCTTACAAAGACAACTAAAGAACTCACTCTTGAAACAGGAAAAATCTGGATTCAGAAAAACCATACAAACTGCAACTCCCATAACTGCGTCTATCTAATTACTTGCCCGTGTAAACTAAGATACGTCGGTATGACAACACGCCCAGTGAAGACAAGAATTATGGAACACCGCAGCAATATACGGTGTGGGAGATCCACGACTAAATTGAGCACACACTATCTCACTCATCCGCACGGACACAATGACCTACACTGGACCGTGATTGAAAGCAATCCCTCATGGTCACAAGAAAAACTCTTTGAAACTGAACAGAGGTGGATTTTTCGCTTATCAACACAGGAAAGGGGTCTTAACGACGAAATCCCATGGACAGAACTTATGTACTAATAGTCCCACCTACAGGGGTCTGCAAACACGACATCTCCATTACCAAGACTATGATGCATGGACTTCATTGGTAGAACACCACCCATGTTCTTAGATGTTTAATGAACCAACATATACATCATTATGTTCATGCACCCTGACTATCATCACAACACCACTTTGTGTGTTATTTACACATATATCCTATTTCATCTACATTCCCCACTCCGGATTGTTTTTGTAACACATTCTGATTAGATACGTTCCATGCAGGGCGACTGTTGATGATACAGGTTCCAAAAAAACCCATTTCCCTATAAGGTCCTACATAACAGTCTCTAGTATCATCTGGGCTTAATACTGTGGAAGACTTAAGACCCACTTCCCTATTAGGTTTATTATACCAGTTACGAGCACCATCTGGGCTCACTGCTGACTAATTAGTTATTGAACACGTCTAGGTACCTAATTCTTTTCGTAGGTTTTATATACCAGCGGAAAATATGGATCTACACTCTAATTAGTCTAACAATATATTCTTCATCTTATGTATTCTCCATGCCCCATATCGATCAGCTCAGTCTAGCGTTCGATTTCCAAGGTCAGGCAATCCTCGTGTGACAATATGGCGCCTCTCGCAATCTCGCGAGACTACGCCATTGAATACTGTGGTAGACTTAAGACCCACTTCCCTATTAGGTTTATTATACCAGTTACGAGCACCATCTGGGCTCACTGCTGACTAATTAGTCATTGAACACATCTAGGTACCTATTTCTTTTCGTAGGTATTATATACCAGCGGAAAATATGGATCTACACTCTAATTAGTCTAGAAATATATCCTTCATCATATGTATTCTCCACGCCCCATATCGATCAGCTCAGTCTAGCGTTCGATTCCCAAGGTCAGGCAATCCTCGTGTGACAAAATGGCGCCTCCCGCAATCCCGCGAGACTACGCCACTGAATCGAGGATATATACAGGAAGTGAATCCAACACCGGTAATATCCAGGTGAGGAGTAGACACGTCCTGTTGTGGCCTGCCCCCGTCAACGTTCGGGTAAGTTACTGTTTACGTTTTCTGCCCGCAACTTCGGCGGCACTGATTCGTTACCGGAACGTGTACGGAGAGTGATACGAGCACTATGCACTCGCCGTTAAGGTCAGTTTGAATCGTTACGAGAAACACTGACAGCGGGTGATATGAGCACGACGAACCCACCTTTGGGGTTGTTTTGTTTTGTCAGCCACACGCCACCCTTAAGGGACATCTATTCACTACGGCACCTATTCACCATGTGATTTATTATCACACACAAATAGACGTAGTCTGTCAATATCATGCACTATTAGAGGGGGATTTAACACACCGCTAAATACACCTCCCGCTAATATTGTGCATTACGTAAGGACTACACGAGTGGCATGGATTGACTGCTATCACAGTGTACTAGTTGTACCAACCTATAGCACTTTTAAAGATAGCTATTTATGAGGAGAGAGCATACTGATACTAAGTAACGTACCAACTACCTGGAGCCTACACACCTCACGCTCTTGATAGAGATAGAGTATTCCACGTATATGTTATATATTTTGCGATGCTTATCTCTTTACCTTAGAGGGACCGTTCCAGTGGTCCGGTTACTACTCCCTTACCTATGAAGCTTTGAACCCCTCACTCTGAGGTAAGATATATATTGCGTATATTGGTTGCTCGATTATATTGATAATTGTAAGGAGAATAGAGTTTCATATCACTGCTTGAGTTTACTTGGTTGTATTTTTTATGTACTAGTCACAACTTTTTTTATTGTCCTCTCTCTAACAAGTTCGTTAGTGTTGGGTGGAATTGATGGTCCCTTGAAGAAGTTAAAAGACACCTCATTTTGACTTATGGACCCGTCATTTTTTGATGTAGCTACGAATGTGTGGCTTATGTTTGTCCTCTACATATATTTTTGTCTCCTTCTGTTTAGGCGGAGCCTTTTATTCTGAACCATACTTAGGTCCAGTTGGTATGTGGTTGACCTGTAATACCCCGTTATAAGAAAACTGAGGTATACGAATTCTTTACTGGTCCCACGGTCCTGAAGAAGTGTCGCTCAATCTTGAGCACCGTGACACGAAACATGTTGACCCTTGTCAACTATAGGCTACCCTGATACCTTGCATCACATAAGTAGCCTCCCTGGTTTTATTTAGTCCCAGCCCTATTTAACCTTATTAAAACTATTGAGGGGCCAGGGCCTATTTTAATTTCTCTTGAATCCCCACATTCTTAGGAGCTATTACCCTCCATAATCATTCACATGGTCTTCATACAAAACGGCGTACTCAGATCAAAAGACCTCCGAAAAAGAAGCCACCAGGCCCGTCGGACATTGCACCGCCGGTCCGACGAGGAGCACGCCCAATGATGAAGCATGACACCCTAACAGGTGTGTGAGGGCAACAAGATCTGAATTCGAAATTTCCCTTCTCAGATCATAGTAACTACTACTATCCTTCCAAATTGGCCAATTAGAGGAACTGCTCTTACCTGTCTTTTCCTACTGTACACAATACCTCACATATTTCCCACACCCCAGGACTTTCAGACCAGTACGAGTCAGTAGTTTGTCCTAGTAGGTATAAACACATGCTGACACTACTTCCACAGGTGTAGTGCAGCAGCCACAGCACATGACTTCACAGCATAAGACACACAATTTGGGCTTACGCTTTAATCCCCAACTCCCGCACCAGCTCACCTTAGCAGCATCAGACTCTAGGCAATACCTCACTTAATTTCCGTAGCCCAGCACTTTCACACCGCTAGGGGTGAATACTTCGCTTCACATCCCGTCTATAGCACACCCTAAACACCCATCAGAGGTTACAGTGCTACTACCCTCCTCTTTCCCACTTTTATTGCATTTTTTCCCCTTACTTGATTCGATGGAATAAAAAAATGGCAGCCAACACTTCCTAGTTGCAACCGCTCGCAGCACTCGCAGCCAATAAGCAGCAAGCTTGTGCTCATATTGCCTCAGCCAATCAGATGGCAGAATGCCTGAATATCAAGATCTGTAAATTTCGATATTTCTCAAAAACTACTGAACGGATTTACACCAAATAAACAAAAGTGTGCTTTCTAGACCAGGACCCTTTTCCCTGCCAAATTTGGGGTAATTCTGTTCACCCGTTCGACCTGTAGCCTTGTCTAAAGTTTCCTATGGAAATTAACATGGAGTAAACACGTTTTGGGACACCCCTTTTTTCTCAGCCCCCCCTTGACAAATCACCCCCAGACTTTCCACATAGGAGCTGATATGAACAAAGAATTAGTCTGGCATATTTCATGAAGATTCATCAAACGACGCCAAAGTTATACGCAAAACAAAACATTGTCTTCCTATGGAAACTTGGTCCTAACTATAACTAGCTACTGGCAACCGCCAATAGGTAATATATATATATATATATATACATATATATATATATACATATATATACTACCTACTGGCAGTCGCCAGTAGGTAGTTATAGTAAGGACCTATTTTCCATAGGAAATTCGCAACATTCTATTTGGAATAACGTTGGCGCCGATTGATGAATCTTCGCGAAATTTTCCAAACTTTTGGCCAGCTCTGGTCTGTTCCTATCCTGAAAATTTCACGGTGATTCGTCAAGCGGGGGCTGAGAAAAAAGGGGGGTCCCAAAACGCGTTTTCCCCATGCATTTTCCCATAGGACCTGATGACGCAGCTACATCCCGAGCTGCTGAACGGAATTACACCAAATTTGGCAAAGAGGTAGTCCTCAGTTCAGACTCGTGCCTTTTGCTTAAATGGTGTAAATCCGTTTAGTAGTTCCTGAGAAAATTAGAGTTAAAAAGATAGATATATCTGGGCGGAGCCTAACCACACATCTCATCGTGAGATCTGATTGGCTGTCAGTACTTCATCCAAGAAGTGTTGGCAGCCATCTTGGGACCAATATACATGATAACACCTCATTAAAAAGCATTGCAGTTAATAGAAGGTTTTAAGACTTTAGTTACATTATAAATCATTTGTTGATGGTACCATACTCATTTTAGGAATTGTGGTGTGTTCTAAGGTGATGTTACCATGTGAAAAAGCCTTCTGCTGTGCTATCATGAATCATGTTTGAGAGAAAACTATTTTTTCATGCTTTTCCCACAGAGGTTTGGAAGGTGATCTATAAGCTAAACTGAGAGCATATTTTCTGGAAATTCACATTATCTTTCTCAGTCATGTGAGAATGAAGTCTGATATTCTCAGTAAAACATGTACATCCAACAAGGGCGAAGCTGTCAGTTGATTCCTTTGTGTTCTACTGCAGCTTCCCAGAGTGTTCTAAAGAACAACTAGAGCGCAAAACAGTCCTACTTACGACAAACGTATTGCACACCTGAAGCCATCTTGATTGGAATAAAGTGGTAACTCTTAAAACATTTAATTTAAAAAGGAACAAAATGAGGGGGTTCATTTGCCATAGAGAGTATGATTAGTGCTGCAGAAAGAAAAATTAGGGCACATTTTGAGTGACTTCTCAAATCCTCTTCTATTTCATTAAAAAATTCTGACATGCAGACTGAAACATGCACTTTCAATACCAGCAGCAGACTTCCCTGGTGAGCAGTAACTTTACTACAGTGATCTAATAAGCAACTAGAGTGCTAACATTCTGAATTTATGGCAAATGTGTGACACATCTGAATGCCTTCTTGAAGGAATCAAAGTAAAAAACTGAAAGTATTTCCTCCTGAGGAGACTGTAGTAAATGAGGAAATTAGGAAACTTCCTAACAAATAAGTCTCCCAAAATGGCCACTAGAGACAAAAGAGCCCAAATGTAGCACAAATATCACCCATATGTAGCCCAAGTATAGCCCAATGACAGAATGTCCTAGAGTGTTCTTAAGAACAACTAGAGCGCTTACTGTCTTACTTATGACAAAAGTATGGCACACCTGAAGCCATCTTGATTGGAATAAACTGGTAACACTTAAAACATTTAATTTAAAAAGGGACACAATGATGGGGTTCATTTTGCCATAGAAAATATGATTAGTGCTGAAGAAAAAAAAATTAGGGCACATTTTGAGTGACTTCTCAAATCCTCTTCTATTTCATTAAAAAATTCTGACATGCAGACTGAAACATGCACTTTTAATACCAGCAGCAGACTTCCGTGGTGAGCAGTAGCTTTACTACAGTGATCTAATGAGTAACTAGAGTGCTAACATTCAGAATTTATGGCAAATGTGTGACATATTTGAATACCTTCTTGATGGAATCAAAGTAAAAAACTGAAAGTATTTCCTACTGAGGAGACTGTAGTAAATGAGGAAATTAGGAAACTTAATAACAAATAAGTCTCACAAAATGGCCACCAGAGACAAAAGAGCCCAGATGTAGCACAAATATCACCCAGATGTAGCCCAAGTATAGCCCAATGACAGAATGTCCCAGAGTGTTCTAACGAACAACTAGAGCGCTAACAGTCTTACTTATGACAAAAGTATTGCACACCTGAATCCATCTTGATTGGAATAAAGTGGTAACACTTAAAACATTGAATTTACAAAGGAACAAAATGAGGGGGTTCATTTTGCCATAGAGAGTATGATTAGTGCTGCAGAAAGAAAAATTAGGGCACATTTTGAGTGACTTCTCAAATCCTCTTCTATTTCATTAAAAAATTCTGACATGCAGACTGAAACATGCACTTTCAATACCAGCAGCAGACTTCCCTGGTGAGCAGTAACTTTACTACAGTGATCTAATAAGCAACTAGAGTGCTAACATTCTGAATTTATGGCAAATGTGTGACACATCTGAATGCCTTCTTGAAGGAATCAAAGTAAAAAACTGAAAGTATTTCCTCCTGAGGAGACTGTAGTAAATGAGGAAATTAGGAAACTTCCTAACAAATAAGTCTCCCAAAATGGCCACCAGAGACAAAAGAGCCCAAATGTAGCACAAATATCACCCATATGTAGCCCAAGTATAGCCCAATGACAGAATGTCCCAGAGTGTTCTTAAGAACAACTAGAGCGCTTACTGTCTTACTTATGACAAAAGTATGGCACACCTGAAGCCATCTTGATTGAAATAAACTGGTAACACTTAAAACATTTAATTTAAAAAGGGACACAATGATGGGGTTCATTTTGCCATAGAAAATATGATTAGTGCTGAAGAAAAAAAAATAGGGCACATTTTGAGTGACTTCTAAAATCCTCTTCTATTTCATTAAAAAATTATGACATGCAGACTGAAACATGCACTTTTAATACCAGCAGCAGACTTCCGTGGTGAGCAGTAGCTTTACTACAGTGATCTAATGAGTAACTAGAGTGCTAACATTAAGAATTTATGGCAAATGTGTGACATATTTGAATACCTTCTTGATGGAATCAAAGTAAAAAACTGAAACTATTTCCTACTGAGGAGACTGTAGTAAATGAGGAAATTAGGAAACTTCATAACAAATAAGTCTCACAAAATGGCCACCAGAGACAAAAGAGCCCAAATGTAGCACATTCGCTCCTACGGGACAGGCACGCACAGCGGATCCTAACGCTGCCACGTAGCCTCCCACAAACACTATCCCTGACGCCATCGCCGACACGAGAGAGGCCAGGCCCCTTCCTAGGCCACGCCCATCGCTGCCGAGCATAAATACGCTGATTACAAGCGACCGTCAGACAGTCATTTCTCCTGAGGCGGATGCCGGGAGCTTTTACTCGCGCACTCTGCGTATTTTAAATTGTTGATTGCTGATTGTCACGAATAACTTTGTACTTTTAAAACTTCAAATTCCACTCACCTTCCAGCAAGGCCACTTAGAGCATTCGCTCCTACGGGACAGGCACGCACAGCGGATCCTAACGCTGCCACGTAGCCTCCCACAAACACTTCCCCTGACGCCATCGCCGACACGAGAGAGGCCAGGCCCCTTCCTAGGCCACGCCCATCCAATCACCCCTCTCAGCATAAATCATGTGTACTAACCGGAAGCGCAGCGGACGAGCGCAGCGGACGCGCCGTCTGCGCGCCGAAGGCCCGCTTAAGGCAAGCCCGTCTGCGCCCGTCTGCGACCGACCGGGGCCAGGGGCAGGTCGCCCTGCCCAATTCATCACCTACACTTCCTCCCAGCTTCGTAGTCTCCACGGCACGTCGCGTCTGCCTGCCCTTACTCGCTCTCTCATATCCTCACTTGATTTGTCCCCGGCATCCCCGTCTTCCCGTCCTCTTCCCGTCCTCTTCCCCCCCTATCCCCCTCCATATTCCCAGTACAGATGCTAGCCCTGTCGCATCTAGGACCCTCTCTGCCTATTATCTTAATACCCGGTCAGCAGTGGCCCACTCACACGAACTATCGGTACTGCTGGACCTTCACGCACCGGATCTCCTCTTCCTAACTGAGACTTGGTTTAGTGATGACTCCCTCCCTGTTTTACTGGCCACCCTCCCTGCCCCTTACTATGCTCTACGAGCAGACCGCGCTGACGGTCGAGCTGGGGGCGGCGTAGCAGTCATTACCCGGGCTGACCTCCCCTTCCAACTACTCTCTGTGCCAGAAATCGCCACTACCGAACACCTGGTTATCTGTACTACATCTACCACTCCTCCTCTCACCTGTGTTCTCACTTATCGTCCTCCGCAGTCACCCTTGCAGTTTCTCCCCGACTTTCAAGAGGTACTGGCCACCCTTATGGTCAATAACTCCTCCATCCTGATTTTGGGAGATTTTAATTTCTGGCCATCAGACCCAGCAGAATGTCCCTCCTCGAAAGAGTTTTCAGACACCCTTCTCTCTCTTAATTTTGTCCCACATGTTCACCTACCCACCCACGTTAAAGGACACATCTTAGACCAGATCTGGTCCCTGAATTGTCCGGTGGATTCCCTGTCCATTTCACCCTGCACCTGGTCTGACCATTGTCTGATCTCATTTACCCTTCACATCAATCCCATTGTTAAGCCCCCGCTCCTTAAGAATGTCTGGGTCCGCTCATGGAACCGAGTGGAACCGGAGCATCTATCCACCCTGCTGACCTCTTCCTACCCCACTCTGCAAGGCCTATCTAACCTCTCTCAGGCCACTGCCATCGAACACTGGCTCTCCTCAGGCTGCGATTCCATTGCCCCACTGAAGCGGGTGACCTCAAAACGGGAAAAAGATGCCAACCAGTGGTTCAACAAGGATCTTAAGACTACTAAACTTGCGGTACGCCGAGCCGAGCGTGCCTGGAGGAGGAACTATTGCCCCTTACTTAGATCCGAGTTCACTGCCATCTTAGCTCAATATAAGAACGCTATCCTGGCTGCCAAAACGGCCTATTTCTCCTCAAAGATCCTAGCAGCAGAGAATCAACCTAGGGAAATTTTCTCGATTGTCCACAAACTAGCTTTTTCTGATAGGACATCTCTTAAGCCCTCCCCTTCCCTGGACCTCTGTCTTTCCCTCAACAACTTCTTTATTGAAAAATTTGCCATCATCAAAGCCAATATTCCCTCACCCCCCCTCACTTTTGTTGACCCTCAGTGTCCTCCATCCAAGGGTCAACTCAACGCTCTTCCCCCGCTGACTAAGGAATCCTTGACTTCGATAATTCCCCTTGTCAAATCAGGATCTCCATTGGACGCCTGCCCCGCGCACTTCCTTCGTCACATTTATACAACCTGTCCAGACCCCTTTCTTCACTTTCTTAACACTTCTCTCTCCCAAGGGGTTGTAGCCTGCTCACTGAAAACAGCTGTTATTGTACCCATCTTAAAAAAGCCTGGCGCTGACCCTTCGGTCCTCGCCAATTATCGCCCCATCTCACTCCTACCATTCTCGGCCAAAGTGCTCGAACGCCACGTTACCAGTTCTTTGAGCACCTTTGTGGAGGAGTGTGGGGTTCTGGCTCCTCGCCAAGCAGGCTTCCGCCCCGCTCACTCTACGGAGTCCGTAGTACTCTCGGTCCTAGATAACCTCAGGGAGGGAATGGACACCAACCAGGCTCAGGCTCTGGTTCTCCTCGATCTCTCTGCCGCCTTTGACACGGTAGACCACACTATCTTGCTTTCCCGTGTCAGGGCGGCGGGGATCGGGGGTACAGCCCTGGTGTGGCTGTCCTCCTTCCTGAGGGACCGCACCCAGGCTGTCCGACTAGGCGATTTTTCTGCAGACCTCCGGAAAGTCCAGTGCGGGGTTCCCCAAGGTTCTTCCCTCTCACCTCTTTTGTTCAACCTCTATATCGCCCCCCTTATCTTTTCACTGCAGCAAATGGAGGTAAGCGTATTTAACTATGCGGATGACCTCCAACTCGTCTTTAACCTATCTTCTTCCTCTGCCTCTATTTTAAATTTCCAGACTATTATGATTTTTATCCAGGACTGGATGAACCACAATCACTTGAAACTCAACCCGGATAAGACCGAGCTGGTGTTGACAGGTGGTTCCTCCAGTCCTTGGTCTTCACTGTTTTGGCCCCCTTCCCTAGGCTCTCCCGCGGTTCCTTCTACCTCAGTCAAAACCTTAGGCATCAAACTTAACTCTCAGCTCACCCTTCACTCCCAGGCTAGTTCTCTGGTATCTTCTTCCTTTCTGTCACTACGGACCATTCGTAAGGTATCTCGTTACTTTTCCTTTGATGCCTTAAAACTGATCATCCTGGCTATGGTCATTTCCCGCCTGGATTATGGCAACGCCCTGTATGCAGGTATTCCTGCTTATAGTTTAAGGCGTCTGCAACTGATCCAGAACCAGGCGGCACGGTTGGTGTTCAACCTTCCTAAATCCCACCATGTAACGCCCCTACTTAAATCCTTACACTGGCTTCCTGTCCGTGAACGCGTCCAGTTTAAACTTGCTTCCATCATTTTTCAATCTCGACTGGGCGCGGCACCGGCCTTTGTTTCAACTGAAATCGTTCCCTATGTTCCTACCAGGGAATTACGCTCATCCTCGCTATTCCTACTGACAGTCCCCCGCTTCCGGAGGAAGAAGTGGGGAGGATCGAAATTTGCGACCCTTGCCCCAGCTCTATGGAATTCTCTTCCTTTAGAGCTCAGATCCCTAACTATCTATCCCCAATTCCGGAAAAAGCTCAAAGCCCATCTATTCTCTAAATCTTTCTAAAACCTCCTGCTATTTTTCTGTTCCCTTCTTACCTCTGCTGCTTTTTACTCTGGAGACCTGTCTGTAAACAGCGCCATGAAACCGCTGGTGAAAGTGCGCTCTACAAATACTTTTAAACTCAAACTCAAACTCAAATATCACCCAGATGTAGCCCAAGTATAGCCCAATGACAGAATGTCCCAGAGTGTTCTAACGAACAACTAGAGCGCTAACAGTCTTACTTATGACAAAAGTATTGCACACCTGAAGCCTTCTTGATTGGAATAAAGTGGTAACACTTAAAACATTGAATTTACAAAGGAACAAAATGAGGGGGTTCGTTTTGCCATAGAAATTATGATTAGTGCTGCAGAAAGAAAAATTAGGGCACATTTTGACTTCTCAAATCCTCTTCTATTTCATAAAAAAATTCTGACATGCAGACTGAAACATGCACTTTGAATACCAGCAGCAGACTTCCCTGGTGAGCAGTAGCTTTACTACAGTGATCTAATGAGCAACTAGAGTGCTAACATTCAGAATTTATGGCAAATGTGTGAAACATCTAAATGCCTTCTTGATGGAACCAAAGTAAAAAACTGAAAGTATTTCCTACTGAGGAGACAGCAGTAAATGAGGAAATTAGGAAACTTCATAACAAATAAATCTCCCAAGATGGCCACCAGAGACAAAAGAGCCCAAATGTAGCCCAAATATCACCCAGATGTAGCCCAAGTATAGCCCAATGACAGAATGTCCCAGAGTGCTCTTAAGAACAACTAGAGTGCTTACTGTCTTACTTATGACAAAAGTATGGCACACCTGAAGCCATCTTGATTGGAATAAACTGGTAACACTTAAAACATTTAATTTAAAAAGGAACACAATGAGGGGGTTAATTTTGCCATAGAAATTATGATTAGTGCTGAAGAAAAAAAATTAGGGCACATTTTGAGTGACTTCTCAAATCCTCTTCTATTTCATTAAAAAATTCTGATACGCAGACTGAAACATGCACTTTTAATACCAGTAGCAGACTTTCGTGGTGAGCAGTAGCTTTACTACAGTGATCTAATGAGCAACTAGAGTGCTAACATTCGAAATGTATGGCAAATGTGTGACATATCTGAAAACCTTCTTGATGGAATCAAAGTAAAAAACTGAAAGCATTTCCTACTGAGGAGACTGCAGTAAATGAGGAAATTAGGAAACTTCATAACAAATAAATCTCCCAAAATGGCCACCAGAGACAAAAGAGCCCAAATGCAGCACAAATATGACCTAGATGTAGCCCACATGTAGCCCAATGACAGAATTGTGCAATACACATATTTTTTGTGTATTTGCAGTTTAATATAGTGCAGACTTGTCAGGTATTGGAGTGCTTTACATGAGCATTGATTACATCACACAAGATCAAATTCATTTTGGTTGTAGACATGGGGAGATTAAGTGATTTGACCAGAATCACAGAATGTTGAGCTGAAGTAGAAACTCCAACCTGGTTCCCCAGTTGCAAAGTCTGCAGCTCTGGAAGTAACACCACATTCTCTCCCCTAGGTGCAACATTTAATCAAGTGGTCAACTGGATAAAAAAACATAAAGATTACAAATAATTTAAAAGTTCTTTGTCGCTATTTGAAAACTCAGAAAATATGTCCTCATTTTAGTTTTTTAGAGCACTAGCCATAATTTTGATGCAAATAAGACCCTCTCATATATGTTATTTCTAAAGGAAATGCTCTAGGTATATACCGTTTTGATTACATCAAGATGACGTCAGGCGTTCCACACTTTTGTAACAAATATAGAATGTTAGCAATCTAGTTGTTCATTGGGATACTGTTGAGAGGCAGAGGCCAGGGGCACGGACTCTGAAAATTGAAGACAGGTAGGAGAGTGCAGAGGCAACAATTTGACCACACTGGGCAGGCAGGAAGGGCAGTGGCAGCACAACAAACTATGGAGTGCAGTGGAAAGGGGGGCAGGGGCAACACACCAACAATACAGGACTGGCAATAGAGGTTGTGGCAATATAATAGAATAAATAGATATAATAGAATAATAGAAGGAAGAGGCAGTGGTAGTACAACCATACATGCCAACAGACCCGTTTTAGCCAGGAAACGTCCAATGTTTTTAAGCTCAAATGGGCTTTATTTGATCTGTCTCCTGTCTACAATCTCCTCTTTTTCAATGTAACTCAAAGGGGTAAATCAATACCCCAGTTGTTTTTCAAAATCTCCCTCTTACCTAGTTCAAAATGTTCGCAAGTATGGTACAATGGATCATGGTAGGCAGGAGGAATTGGGGTAGGGACATGGACTCGGATAACAGAGGACAGGAGGGACATGGAGAGGTGCACCAAACTGACCCTACAGGGCAGGCATCAGGGTTTGCAGCAGCACAATACAACACACAGGGCATGCGGGACGGGAGTGCAGCACAACAATCCATAGAAAGCAATAGGGAAGGGACAGGACCATGCACATGGACAACATAGAACAGAGGGGAAAGAAGCAATGGTAGCTAGCTGACCATAATGGACAGACAGGAGAGAAAGCTGCAGCATAACACAACAGACCATAAAGGGCAGGAGGGACGGATCAGGGGTATTACAATGGAACAGACAAGCCAGGAGGGAGGGAATAGGGGTCTGCACATGGAAACAAAGGGCTGGGGGCAAGGGGGCAGGAGCAGCAAGATGACCATGGAGGTCAGGCAGGATGGGCACTAGAAACAAGACACACCATGGAGAACAACAGTGAGACTATGATAGCATACACACAGACCATGGAGGGAAGGTGGGAGGGGGTCAGGGGCAGCTAGCTGACCACACAGGGAAGGTGGGAGGGGCCATGGCAGCACAGAAGACCATGCATGGCAAGCAGGAGGGTTAGTGGCAGCACAATGGCTATGATGGGCAAGAAGGAGGGTGCAGGGGCATGCACAAAGGACCATGGAGGATAGAAGGGAGGGTCAGGACCTGGGTACAGACAAGAGAGTTCAGGGGAAGGGGCCTCAAAACAGACCGCGCGGGGCAGGCAGGAGGAGCAGTTGCAGCACAACAGACCAAGGAGGGCAGAAGGGTGTGGCAGTAAAATGGACCATGGAGGACAGGAGGAAGGGGATAGGGGCATGGCATATGGACAGGCAGGGTGGAGAGTTGGCAGGGACAGGTTACAGTCATCTGACAATGCTAGGCAGGTGGGAGGGGAGTGGCAGCTCAACAGAACACTCAGAATAGATAGGAGTGGCAGGTCCATGGAAAGTGGTGGGCAAAAAGGATGGAGCAGGGGCATGCACAAAGACATCGGAGGGCAGGGGGACAGAGAATAGGGGCAGCAAGCTAAGCACAGAGGCTAAGCAGGAGGTCAATGATGGGCCATAGAATTGGGCAATGGAGGGCAAGAGGAGTGGACTGGTACATCATACTAAATGGAGGGCAGTGGCAGCACATCAGACCATGCATGGCAGGAGGGAGGAGGCTAGTCCATGGATTCAGACAACAGAGGATAGGGAGGAGGTGGATGGGGCAGCAAGCTAACTGTTCAGAGAAGGTGGGTATTAGGAACTTTATTGTTTTTAAAATGTGTGTCTGTGCGAACTAAAAATATGAACAAGTATGCAGCATAATCTCACTTTTATTCAGGAAGAAGAGGACGTTTGTGACTGTGACTCCGGGCTCACTTGGCAGAAACACCCCTTGACCCTCCACCCCCCATCGCAAAATGTAATGCCCGTGAAAAGGGTAGGTGGACGCAGTGTTATATGGAACATAGTCCTGAGAGCACAATTGAAAATGAAAACTAGATATAGTATATGGTATAAAATATGCACCAAAAAGTGTGATATAAGATGAACCGGGCATGAAATATAATATGCAATACATTGTGCGCAATGAAAAATTCATTGGAGAGCGCGAGATAGCGCAGGCACTAGCGTGTGCTATGCGATATGCGCCTTGGAGTGTAATATGCACAGGGCAGTGTTGTGTAACCTAACTAGTCTTTAAAGCTGTAATATAACATATGTGCTGGGGAGTGTAACGTTGCATATGCACTGTGACAAAGATATGGATCCCAGATTGTAATATGTATGGCATAGAGCTGTGCGTTATACCATAGGCATCGAGGAAGGCACGTTAGATGGGGCAATATAACCCGTGCGAAGGCAACTGTGGCATGACATATTCACGGGGTGGTGTTACAGTGCACATGGGCTAGAGAGTGTCATAGCATACGCACTAGCTGGTGGAATACAACACAGAGGTGTGTGGCACTCGGCGGACACTGGTGGGTGTAACACAGCATTGGGCTCAGCCAGGAGCACGCTTTGACTCTCAAGTGAGGTTTGTCTCCTTTCCAGAGAGTAAAATAAAAAGTAATACACATCCGGCGGTGAATGTGTGTTTTATTAACCGTGAGGGGGGTTTCTTGCATAGTTTGGTCGAATTTTTGTCGAATCCCCTTTGAATGGCTTGGTGTGCGTGTGTATTAAATGTGCCCGTCAATAGCTACCCATGTTTGTATAAATAAACGACAAGGGTGTCTACTTGGAGAATACCCACCGGCGGGGGCGCCGGGATTAGGCACGGTAGGGCGTCAGACACGTCAGAGCTTCACTAGCGGTGTAAATACATTCCACGTGGATTCATTGTATGCATAGTCACCTTTTAATGAATATCACGCAAATCGTCATGTTGAGGAGGGGGGCAACGCAGTCCCCTTCCTAAATAATTTTTTTTTAAAAAAGGCCATGACCCGGAGGTTGTGGTCCCCGGGGCCGATTAAGGCCTTGGGAGGGCCAAATTAATTTTTTTCAACAAAAAAATTAGGGTGCAGGCTCTGGGGGATGGGGTCCCCAGGGCCAATAAATTAGAAAAAGAAGGGGGGCCACACAGCCCTCCTTCTTAAAAAAATTAAATAAATAAAAGACCGGCATCACGCCGGAGGCCACGCCACTTCCTTGCAGCACTCTGCAAACATGCCCCCTGGCCAGTTGTAAGCTGGCGAATTAATTCCCCTTCAATACTGAGCGTCCCTGAGGGCCAATTAGCCCAACAGGTATCTCCAGTATGCGCCAGGGAGCTGCGTTGCAGACAGGTGTTCTGAGGCCACGCCCCTTTTTACACCTCTATGCAACGCAGCTCTGTGGCGCTTACTGGAGGTACCTAGTGGGCTAGTTTGACCCTAGGGACCCTGAGGATTCAAGCGGACTTAATCTCTCAACTTAGAAAGCCACAGGGCGCATTTACACAGTGGTGAAGGGAGGGGACGGGGCCTGAGGTGACGTGTGCAAACATGCCCTGTGGAGCATTTTAAGTTGGGGAAATAATCCCTTTCAATCTTGAGGGACCTTGGGGGCCAACTAGCCCACCAGGTGTTTCCAGTAAGCGCCACTGCTCTACGTTGCAGAGAGGTGGTGCAGGCCGTGCCCCTTTTTACACCTCTCTGCAATGGCGCTTACTGCACGTACCTAGTGGGCTATTTTGCCCCTAGGGACCCACAGGATTCAAGGGGACTTAATCTCCCAACTTAAAAAACGGCCACAGGGTGTGTTTACACAGTGGGGAAGGGAGGGGACGGGGCCTGAGGTGACATGTGCAAACACGCCCTATGGCGCGTTTTAAGTTGGGGAAATAATTCCCCTTCAATCCTGAGGGCCCCTGGGGGCTAACTAGCCCAACAGGTGCTTCCAGTAAGCGCCACTGAGCTGCGTTGCAGAGAGGTGGTCCAGGCCGTGCCACTTTTTACACCTCTCTGCAACGCAGCTCTGTGGCACTTACTGGAGGTACCTAGTGGTCTAGTTGGACCCTAGGGACCCTCAGGATTCAAGGGGACCTAATCTCCCAACTTAAAACGGCCACAGGGCATGTTTACACAGTGGGGAAGGGAGGGGATGGGCCTGAGGTTATGTTTGCAAACACGCCCAGTGGCGCGTTTTAAGAGGTAGGTTTAATCCCCTGCCCAATTATATACTAGGGGCTTACAGAGGAGGTCATGCTAATCATAGGGGGACCCCAACGCATAGTGTTCCCTAGTGTATGTAGGTGTTTTCACGGTATTCTGAGTGTCTTTTAACATAGCACTGGTTCTAGGACTGGTTAGTCAGACTCAGTTACCACCAGTATCCGTCTGAAAAAGTTGAGGGTACAGGATGATTTTGCAACAAGGCTTCTTTCTGATCTTCTGTTTGTTCTTTCTGCACGTTATCCTTCTTCCTGCACTTTTCTTTGTCTTTGACGACTTCTGTTGCTTCTTTCTGCATTTCTTTTTTTTCTTTCTGTGCGTTTTTTCTTCTTTCTTCACATGTCTTATCTCTATAGGCATAGTTAGAAATTAGCATTTAAAAAACCGTTGAAATTCACTGAAAAAACCGTAGGTTTCAGGAAAGTTATAGTTAGGAATTAGCATTTAAAAAACCTTAGAAATTAACTGAAGAAACCATAGGTTTCAGGGGCGTTATAGTTAGCTGGACTTTTCACTCGTACAAAACCATTGAAATTCCCCCGTTATAGTTAGTTCAGCTAACTATAACTCGCGCGCCCACAATGCACTTCTGATGACGTCACATATTACATCACTCATGACATGGTCAGTGACATCACTCATGACATCACTGATGACATCTCAAATGACATCACGGAACGAACTGCGTTAAGTGGGCGTGCACGCCATGAATGGCGTAAAGTAACTTAGCATTTAAAAAACCGTACAAATTCACTGAAAAAACCATAGGTTTCACACACGTTATAGTTAGGAATTAGCATTTAAAAAACCTTGCAAATTCACTGAAAAAACCATAGGTTTCAGACATGTTATAGTTAGCGGAAATTTTACTGATAAAAAACCAATGAAATTCCCCCGTTATAGTTAGTGCAGGCAACTATAACTCACGCGACCGCAATCTTCTGCTGATGACATATGTGTCTTTATGAAAAAAAAATATTTCTAATATATGTATAGCTAAAAATTTATGGAAGAAGACATGGGCAAATAAGTGTCTAAATACAGTATTAGCATCAGCAGAGGATTGCGGTCGCGTGAGTTATAGTTGCCTGCACTAACTATAACGGGGGAATTTCATTGGTTTTTTATCAGTAAAATTTCCGCTAACTATAACATGTCTGAAACCTATGGTTTTTTCAGTGAATATATATATATATGTATGTATATATCACCAACATCCGTAATTAGGCATCGAAGCATTCACGCACATGGACCAGGTAATCAGTGCGATTGATTTATTTAGTGCGGTATGTCGCCATAACGTTTCGGCTCATCCGAGCCTTGTTCACATGACAACGTGAAAAGTGTTTGACCACAGTATTTAAAGTGACAGTGCAATTTGTTCCAGGTTCAAAGTTCAAACATGTGATTGAATTGCGGATAGAGGTAGAAGAAATACTACAGCCTAGGATTGGTATCATGTGAAAAAAATGCATTTTTAAATTTTTAAATTCATTGTAAATATCCCACACATTAAAAATTATCTCATTGTAGGATAATTTACAACCCAATACATTTGTGCAAATCAGCAAGTAGTGCAATTCTGTATATCAATTCAAATAGAGCGTAATGTTGAATTTCAATAATGGGTAAATCCCCATAATGTGTGAATAAAAAATCCGCAATTCCCAGCCATTGTAACTGAAATAGCTGTTAATGATGTGAGCTATCAAATCATCATTGGATTTCACAAAAATAATAAGGTAATACTCATAATGTGCAACAATCGCACGGATACATGACCGCCCAATTGTGATTAAAGGGGTCTATTACTGAGTACCTTTGTGAAATCTCATTTTTACAATCATAGGTTAAATCCCATATGTGCAACTTATGCCTAAACACACTACTCATATGCTCAATCTCCATGGATATATGTAGATGAATTAGAACTATTTTATCCGCAAAATCTATGTATTAGATACTGCGATTGATTCAATAATGCACATATTGGTATCATCTGTTCCTGCCAAGTTTGCGTCTAGTTCCTACCCGAACTATATCTTATAATTTATTGATCTTCCCTCACATATTATAGACTATTTAAAAAAAAGGGAACCCTTGTGTTGCGTGAAATAAAACATATGTATGTCCTTTCCTCTTCGATGGAATGTGGGACCAGACATTCCAGAAATACTTAATTAATTTGACTTGTAATAGTAATGTCTTGTACTAAAAAATAACTTGAGAAATTTCTAAGATTAAGGACAGTCATACAATCAGGATAGAGAACAACTTAACTCGAGGAATACTGACTTGAATTGATGACAGAAGTAATGTACACATGTTAAAATAAATGTATGGCCCTATCCTGGAATCCATATAGTTTTCTAACTGGTGGCAATGACTCATATCGGTCTATTTAGGAGACAAAAGATGTACAGCTGGTATCTGTCTCATACAAAAAACATAAATATACTTCTCCAAACCTACATATGTATGGCTAAAAGAACAAATATGTAAAAAAGTTAAAAGATCCCCAAAGGGATCTACTCTCTAAAATAAATAAATAATTACCACCATTATTCAAGATAAACATGTGTGCATATCTTCTGTGATATTCAGGCCTCCTGGGTGCTTCGAGTCCAGTTGCAAAATATATTTGGTTTCTAATTTGCGCAGCTTGGACTCTCGGTCACCTCCTCTTCTACTGGCATTCACTGCATCAATAACATAAAACTTAAGGCCCTGATTATCGCTATTGTGATGTTCTTTGAAATGCCTCCCTACAGGGTAAGTTTTGTCTTGATTTACTATTGCCCGGAGATGTTGCAATATACGCTTATGCACTGCGTGTTTTGTGCTTCCCACATAATTTAATCCGCAGGGACATTGTAAAACATATGCTGCAAATTCAGTCTTACATGTAAGTACCTTGCTGATTTGATGTTCTTTTTCACTAAATGCATCCTTATATTTTTTCGTATTGATGCCATGTGTGCAGGACTTACAAGTTTTGCATTTGAAGAAACCCCAATTGGTTTGTAACCATGAGGTTTTTTCAATAGTTTCCGGGTTAGTATCAACTAATCTATCCCTCATAGATGGCGCCTTACTAAAAGTTAAAGATGCTTTGCGGGGTAGAGTGGGGCCAATCACTGGATCGCTTAAGACAATGGGCCAGTAACTATTAATGATTTTGTATAGCTCTGAATGCTGTTTGCTATATCCAGTAATTACTCTAAACGAGTTGGCAGGGGAACTGTTTGGATCAGGATTAGTCGGTTCAATGAGCGTGTTAAAGAGATCAACCGGCTTATAAACATCAAGAAGTTTCTGTCTATTGATTTTCATTGACTTCGCAACAGATATATCAATATTGTTTTCCGAATATCCCCGTTCTAAAAACCTGCGCTTACTGGCTTGTTGGGCTACCCTCAAATCATGTTCATTGCTACAGACCCTTCTGAGGCGAAGCATTTCCCCATATGGGATGCTTGAAATCAGGTGCGCTGGATGAGCACTGCCTGCATGAAGAATCGTATTCCCTGCAGTACTCTTCCTGAACAGTCTTGATTCAATTTTGTTGCCCTCAATTTAAATCTCTGTATCCAGGAATGTAATAGAGGATTGACTCATGGTAGCAGTGAAATTTAAATTGAGCTCATTATTGCTGATTTCAATAACGAATGCCTCTGCCTGCTCTTTAGTTCCCCTCCACACAATGAATAAATCGTCAATAAAGCGTAACCACATTATCACATTGTCATCAAAGGCTTTCTTATGTTTCTCCTTGAGGACCAGTTCCTCCCAAGCGCCCATATGTAAACAGGCATAGCTTGGAGAGAAACTGGCCCCCATTGCTACACCCTGTAATTGTCGGTAAAGCAAGTTGTTATACATAAATATGTTATTCTGAAGACAGTGATTCAGCATTTGGATTAACATTTCATTGTGGTCATTGAACTGATCCGACCTACGAGACAGAAAATACTGGATTGCTGCTAGCCCATCTGTGTGCCTAATGCTCGTATAGAGCGAAACAACATCAAGGGCGAGCATCCAATAACCCTTCACCCAAGTAATCTGCTGGATCTTCAATAGGAAATCTCCTGTGTCCTGTACAAAGGAGTCCAGAGTTTTGACATGACATTGAAGAAAATAGTCAATGTAGATTGAAGATTTTTCCAATGGGCCCCCCCTGGCAGATATAATTGGTCTGCCGGGCGGCTTATCCTTGTTTTTGTGGACTTTGGGAATGAAATAAATCATTGGGGTTATAGGGTTAGCGCTCTTAAGAAATTTAAATTTATCTTCTGAGAGTAATCGTTTACTTTTCCACTTGACCAGTTTTTGATGATATTCATTGTGTGAACTTTTCATGGTAGCCTGATTGATGCGTTCATAGCATTGTCTATCATTTAATTGGACGTAGGCCTCTTTGTCATAATCATTTCTTGTCATTAAAACAATATTACCTCCTTTGTCGCTACTCCTGATGATGACTTCCTTGTCTTTGCTTAATTTGGTCACCAGAGCCTCATATTGCTGGGTTTGTCTGTCATATTTGATTTTCTGATTGCAAATTTGTTTCTGTAATTTCTTCAATTGTATTGTCACATTCTCGTGAAAGATATCAATTGTATCACGGGGCATAAGCGGATTGAAAGTAGACGGTGGTTTGAATGGAGTGTATGGCGCTTCATGATTGAAGGATTGCATATTTATCCTATCATGACTTACAAAACCTGAAGGAGGGCCATGGTCTACACCTTCCGTTACCCATAATTCAAAAATCTCATTAGAAAGCGATGAACCACTCGATGCTACTTCATCCATCACATTTGAATTGTGGGATATGGAGTACTTGTTTGTTTTCATCATATGGAACTTGCGAAATTTAAGCTTTCTCACTGCTTTATATATATCCAATCTGGTGGTAGTGTAGTCGAAATTTCTGTGAGGTGCAAAAGAAAGGCCCAATTTGAGTATATTTTCCTCATTTTCTGTGAGTTCAAGCTGGGTCAAGTTAACAATAGTACAGCTGTTACTTATTGTTGATTCTTGGGTACCCATTGGCCCCTGCCCCTCCTTTTGTTCTGATGGGGGCGCCTCTTCCTCGCCCTGTACCTCTGGCGCCGTTTGTAATTTGCGTATTTTCGCTGTAATTTCTTTGGGTCCTGGGCCGAAGAGACTGTATCCGCTCGTGACATAAAAAACCTATTTCATCCCCTGGTGAAGGTTTAGCAGACTGGTCTAATGCTTCAATTTCACGAAGCTCTGATTCTGATCCACTACTCACTGCTGAACTCAAATCTGATGTTGTCGTATCCAATTGATCTTTATTTCTATTGGATACATTGATTTTACTGTGTGTCTTTGTTGTCGGACCTCTTACAGCATCGTACTTTTTTGAAAATGTAAAAATTTGGCCTAACTCATAATCATTCCGATCACGTTGAAATTTGAAAACTTTGCGTTCCATTATTTTAGTTTCTTCTTTCTTAAGCCTCACCGTCATCTCATTGGTTAATTTTGCTTTTTCATCAGTTTCATCATTTTTATCCAAATCCTCATAGATTTCCGCTATCTCTTTAAGAAGCAGTGCTCTGTCTATGTCAGCGTATTAAATTAATATTAATACCAAGCGCCTTGATGCTTCTAGATTACTTTCTGCCCACTCCCGCATTAAGTCAGGATTAGGATTCTCGTAACTCGGGGCAGTTAATATTCTTATTCCTCTTGGGATTCGGTTAACGTCAATGTATCCTTGGAGGGATTTTGATTCCCACCACTTGCTTTGCTCGTTTTTTTATTTTTTCTCTAGTATTTTGAATTTCTCTTTTAAAGTATTGCTGGGATTAGTCTAAATGTCCCGTCTTCCACGAATGTTAATAGGTAATGGGAGGCTGTCCGAAAACATGTTGGTAGCCGCAGCCTCCCGATCTTTCACATTATCAGCAGACATACTCGTAATGCACCGTCTCACAATATCGGGCGTTTTCAAACGATATATATATATATATATATTCACTGAAAAAAACATAGGTTTCAGGTACGTTATAGTTAGAAACTAGCATTTAAAAAAAAACTACAAATTAACTGAAAAAAACATAGGTTTCAGGAACATTATAGTTAGTTGGACATTTCACTCATACAAAACCATAGAAATTCTGGAGTTATAGTTAATTCAGCTAACTATAACTCACTCCCCCGCAATGCACTGCTGATGACATCACATATTACATCATTCATGACATGGTCAGTGACATCACTGATGAAATCTCAAATGACATCACTGATGACATCATCCAGTGACTGTGTGTTTCTGTAAAGTTTAATTTTGTTTTATATGTATGCCAAGCTGTATTGAGGAATGAGTGGGTGTATAAGCATCTGTATGGAGGATTTAGTGGATATGTGACTGACTGTATAAGTGAGTGATTAAATGTGTCTTACTGAATGCATGGGTTAGTGACTAAACTGTGTGAAAGTCAGTATCAGTCTGTCTGTTGTTGTGTAAGTTGCAGCATGGGTTGGTGAGTAGCTGCATGAGTGTCTATATGGGTTATTGATTGCTTGCCTGAGTATGTGTATGGCTGCCTGAGTGTGTGTGTGGGTGGGTGGGAGGTATGTAACTCTGTGCATAGATGTGTGAGTGGTTGATTCAATGGGTGTATGGGTTCAAGAGTGTATGTGGATACAGCTGTATGGGTGGGTGAGTGTATGTATGGGTGTGTTGCTCAGTGAATGGATGTCTCAGTGGTACATGTGACAGTAACTACATATGTAAAAGGCAGTATATATGAGTGATGGTGTATATAAATAACTATATGTGATAGTCAGTAAATGTGAGATTGGCTGCATGGATGAGTGTGTATTTGTATCAGCGATTCTATGAGAGAGTAATTATGTGTTAGTGTCTGTATGAATACGTGAGGTTGTGTCTGCCTAACTGCATAGGTGAGTAAATGGAAGTATGATTGATTCTTTGCATAACTGACTAAGTGTGTGAGTAACTCTGGATTTGTGGCAGTATGTGAGTGTCTGTCTAGGTGTATGAGTGCATATGATAGTGTTTTATTGATGAGTGACTGTATGGGTGAATGAGTGGATGTGTGTGTAAACCTAGGATTCAGTCAGTGCGTATTTAGTAACTGGTATTGATGTGTCTATTTTTTTGAAAATGGTAGTATTTTAGAGTGGATGTATCAAAGGTTATATTAAGGTGTGAGGAGGTGCATCAGATTTTCACGTGGATGATGTAATCAGTGATGTCAACAGTGATGTCATTTGAGAAGTCATCAATGTCATCAGTGATGTCACTGACCATATCATGAA
Organism: Triturus cristatus; assembly: GCF_964204655.1. Classification (NCBI taxonomy): domain Eukaryota; kingdom Metazoa; phylum Chordata; class Amphibia; order Caudata; family Salamandridae; genus Triturus; species Triturus cristatus. Next base: position 1,820,139,575 of record NC_140590.1, on the reverse strand, counting down.
TGATGTAATATGTGACGTCATCAGCAGTGCATTGTGGGGGCGCGAGTTTTAGTGAGTACAGCTAACTATAACGGAGGAATTTCAATGGTTTTGTACGAGTGAAATGTCCAGCTAACTATAACAGCCCTGAAACCTATGGATTTGTCAGTGAATTTCTAAGGTTTTTTAAATGCTAATTCCTAACTATAACATTTCTGAAACCTATGGTTTTTTCAGTGAATTTCGAAGGTTTTTTAAAAGATAATTTTTAAATGTAATAAAAGGTATATGCATTTTTTTATACTGATTTTCTACAGTTTTTTAACTGTTTATTTTTACATATTTTATTTTTTAAATTACAGTATATATTTTTAATATAAATGGAAATAAAAATGTTTTTTTAAATATTGAAACTGAAATATTGTTTTTTTTTGTTGAATATATAAGTGCAGAACTATAAGTGTGAAGGTTAGTTAGGATACTGCATGCATAGTGGATAGGGGTTTGAGGCAGTCCATGTGCTAATGCCTGCTTGCTGCATGAGTACTTGGATACTGACTGAATGATTAGAGTACTGCAAGGAGAGTGCCTGGGTACATTTATGTTAGAATTGCTTTTCAGGATCAGTACTGAGCTCAAAGATGGAGCACTGAGGTCTCTCCATTTTCACGGGAGTACCATTAAGCAGGAACAGGGGTGGGAGCACACCGCTTCACCTCCCAGCAAGGTTCCCCCTGGCATTGTGATAAATGCAGTTTCAGTTACTTGCTTGCTTCAAGAGTGTTCGAGTGTTTTGCCACAGTTGGCGCAGATAGTACTGATCTGTAGACACGTGTTTCTGGTATTTTAACTGTCAACAGTAGAGATTACAGTCTTTTATATGTGGGGTTTGCTGAGAATGCTGCCAACATCATTCTCAGGTCAGGTGAATCTCACAGGCAAGCGGGTGCTTCATCCATGAGCTCGTCAGCTCAATGACTCACGGGAGTACTATTAAACAGGAACAGGGGTGGGAGCACACCACTTCACCTCCCAGCAAGGTTCGCCCCTGGCATTGTGGTAAATGCAGTTTCAGTTACTTGCTTGCTTCTAGAGTGTTCAAGAGTTTCGCCACAGTTGGCGCAGATTGTGCTGATCTCTAGACACATGTTTCTGGTTCTTTAACCGTCATCAGTAGAGATTACAGTCTTTCAAATTTGGGGTTTGCTGAGTAGGCTGCCAACATCTTTCTCAGGTCAGGTACCTCTCACAGGCATGCGGGTGCTTCATCCACCAGCTCATCAGCTCAATGACTCACAAGAATACTATTAAGCAGGAACAGGGGTGAGAGCACACCGCTTCACCTCCCAGCAAGGTTCACCCCTGGCATTGTGGTAAATGCAGTTTCAGTTACTTGCTTGCTTCAAGAGTGTTTGAGTGGTTCGCCACAAATGGCGCAGATAGAGGTGATCTCTAGACACGTGTTTCTGGTTCTTTAACCGTCATCAGTAGAGATTAAAGTCTTTCAAATGTGGGATTTGCTGAGTAGGCTGCCAACATCTTTCACAGGTCAGGTACCTCTCATAGGCATGCAGGTTCTTCAAACACGAGCTCATCAGCTCAATTACTCACGGGAGTACTATGAAGCAGGAACAAGGGTGGAAGCACAACGCTTCACCTCCCAGCAAGGTTCACCCCTGGTATTGTGGCAAATGCAGTTTCAGTCTCTTGCTTGCTTCAAGAGTGTTCGAGTGTTTTGTCACAGTTAGCGCAGATAGTGGTGATCTCTAGACACGTGTTTCTGGTTCTTTAACTGTCATCAGTAGAGATTACAGTCTTTCAAATGTGGGGTCTGCTGAGTAGGCTGTCAACATCTTTCTCAGGTCAGGTACCTCTCACAGGCTTGCGGGTGCTTCATCCACCAGCTCGTCAGCTTAATGACTCGTGGGAGTACCAATAAAAAGGAACAGGGTTTGGAGCACACCGCTTCACCTCCGAGCAAGGTTTGCCCCTGGCATTGTGGTAAATGCAATTTCAGATACTTGCTTGCTTCAAGAGTGTTCGAGTGTTTCGTCACAGTTGGCGCAGATAGTGCTGATCTCTAGACACGTGTTTCTGGTTCTTTAACCGTCATCAGTAGAGATTACAGTCTTTCAAATGTGGGGTTTGCTGAGTATGCTGCCAACATCTTTCTCAGGTCAGGTACCTCTCACAGGCATGCGGGTGCTTCATCCACCAGCTCGTCAGCTCCATGGCTCACAAGAGTACTATTAAGCAGGAACAGGGGTGAGAGCACACCGCTTTACCTCCCAGCAAGGTTCGCCCCTGGCATTGTGGTAAATGCAGTTTCAGTTACTTGCTTGCTTCAAGAGTGTTCAAGTGTTTCGCCACAGTTAGCGCAGATAGTGGTGATCTCTAGACACGTGTTTCTGGTTCTTTAACTGCCATCAGTAGAGATTACAGTCTTTCAAATGTGGGATCTGCTGAGTAGGCTGCCAACATCTTTCTCAGGTCAGGTACCTCTCACAGGCATGCAGGTGCTTCATGCACCTGCTCGTCAGCTCAATGACTCATGGGAGTACTATTAAAAAGGAACAGGGATGGGAGCACACCGCTTCACCTCCCAGCAAGGTTCGCCCCTGGTATTGTGGTAAATGCAGTTTCAGTTACTTGCTTGCTTCAAGAGTGTTCAAGTGTTTTGCCACAGTTGTCGCAGATAGTGCTGATCTCTAGACACATGTTTCTGGTTCTTTAACCGTCATCAGTAGAGATTACAGTCTTTCAAATTTGGGGTTTGCTGAGTAGGCTGCCAACATCTTTCTCAGGTCAGGTACCTCTCACAGGCATGCAGGAGCTTCATCCACCAGCTCGTCAGCTAAATGACTCACAAGAGTACTATTATACAGGAACAGGGGTGAGAGCACACCGCTTCACCTCCCAGCAAGGTTCGCCCCTGGCATTGTGGTAAATGCAGTTTCAGTTACTTGCTTGCTTCAAGAGTGTTCGAGTTTTTTGCCACAGTTGTCGCAGATAGTGCTGATCTCTAGACACGTGTTTCTGGTTCTTTAACTGTCATCAGTAGAGATTTCAGTCTTTCAAATTTGGGGGTTGCTGAGTAGGCTGCCAACATCTTTCTCAGGTCAGGTGCCTCTCACAAGTATGCGGGTGCTTCATCCATGAGCTCGTCAGCTCAATGACTCACGGAAGTACTATTAAACAAGAACGGGGGTGGGAGCACACCACTTCACCTCCCATCAAGATTCGCCCCTGGCATTGTGGTAAATGCAGTTTCAGTTACTTGCTTGCTTCAAGAGTGTTCAAGTGTTTCGCCACAGTTAGCGCAGATAGTGGTGATCTCTAGACACGTGTTTCTGGTTCTTTAACTGCCATCAGTAGAGATTACAGTCTTTCAAATGTGGGATCTGCTGAGTAGGCTGCCAACATCTTTCTCAGGTCAGGTACCTCTCACAGGCATGCAGGTGCTTCATGCACCTGCTCGTCAGCTCAATGACTCATGGGAGTACTATTAAAAAGGAACAGGGATGGGAGCACACCGCTTCACCTCCCAGCAAGGTTCGCCCCTGGTATTGTGGTAAATGCAGTTTCAGTTACTTGCTTGCTTCAAGAGTGTTCGAGTGTTTCGCCACAGTTGGCGCAGATAGTACTGATCTGTAGACACGTGTTTCTGGTATTTTAACTGTCAACAGTAGAGATTACAGTCTTTTATATGTGGGGTTTGCTGAGAATGCTGCCAACATCATTCTCAGGTCAGGTGAATCTCACAGGCAAGCGGGTGCTTCATCCATGAGCTCGTCAGCTCAATGACTCACGGAAGTACTATTAAACAAGAACGGGGGTGGGAGCACACCACTTCACCTCCCATCAAGATTCGCCCCTGGCATTGTGGTAAATGCAGTTTCAGTTACTTGCTTGCTTCAAGAGTGTTCAAGTGTTTCGCCACAGTTGGCGCAGATAGTGCTGATCTCTAGACACATGTTTCTGGTTCTTCAACCGACATCAGTAGAGATTACAGTCTTTCAAATTTGGGGTTTGCTGAGTAGGCTGCCAACATCTTTCTCAGGTCAGGTACCTCTCACAGGCATGCGGGAGCTTCATCCACCAGCTCGTCAGCTAAATGACTCACAAGAGTAGTATTAAACAGGAACAGGGGTGAGAGCACACCGCTTCACCTCCCAGCAAGGTTCGCCCCTGGCATTGTGGTAAATGCAGTTTCAGTTACTTGCTTGCTTCAAGAGTGTTCGAGTGTTTCGCCACAGTTGGTGCAGATAGTGCTGATCTCTCGACACGTGTTTCTGGTTTTTTAACTGTCATCAGTAGAGATTACAGTCTTTCAAATGTGGGATTTGCTGAGTAGTGTGGTAAATAAAATATCACGCTCTCAGACTTTTAAATATTAACAATAGGATCATGCATAAAGCAAGAGGCTGAGTCTGTGGTATCAGATTCATAAAGGGATTTATTCCAATAACTCGAGTCAAAGGGAGAATATCTCCATCACCAAAAAGGATCTGGACGGGGCTGAAAAGTATTCTCAATATTCTCAAAACATTATTCACAGAGTACAGTATATATACATTTCTCAATTGTACGTAAGCAAGAGAGCAAGAGAGAATGAGATAAGAGCATGTGGGCGTGTAAGTAGGCGTGAAGGTGGGCGTCCATGTGGGCGTCCACTTGATGATAAGGGGTAAATTGTCATGTGTGGGTGGATACCTGGAGATGATTTCGCAATGTCAGCAGAAATACTTGGCAGAGATGCGCGCTCAGCAGCATGACGTGTAATTGACGTGCAACTAGGGGGTGAAGGGGACTTGACATTTAGCTCTACATGTGGAGACAAAAGTCTGGGGTTATGTCAACCTAATCCCAAATCATATCTAATATCCTATGTTTAAAGAACTGTGTTATCCACAAGGGAAGGGCTCTCGGACAGAATCTATTCTATACTGACTGTGTGTGCGTGTACAAGCGTCTAAGTGTCTACACTGAATGCGAGGGGATGGGAATATTCCATGGTGACAGGGCTATGAATTACTTGCATGAGGGCAGAGAAACCGGGCCTTTTGCTTGGTAACTGGAGGAATGTTTACTTAAGCTACTAGGCAGGAATGCATCGGCTGAGGGGGAAGCAGATAATTCGAAGGTGAAATACAGCTCTTGGCAGAGAATAGGCTGATGTCAGGCTTCGTGGGCCGCGCAGAGAATGAGACAGAGTTCATGGTCACAGATGCGAGCTCAAGCTGAAGCTGTCAGAGGCAGAGAGCAGGGAAAGGCTTTGAGGACAGAATCGGGCCTACTTGCCTGAACTGTAAAAATGGAGTAACTTAGCCATAAAAAGTCGGTGGCCTTTCATACTTAGGAATCGAATATCCAGCCCATTCATGGCGGATCTGACAGAGGACATGTTAACGGTGGACGCACATGTGTTTGCGTCTTCGAAACTGGAACTGGAGGAAACATACATGTACTTGTAACATGCATATAGAACCATATAGAACCGTTGGGGTCCAAGATAGGGGACATAACTGATCAGGGAAATCCACATTTCCACATTCCCTCCTTGTCCCCTACTTGCCCGTCAAGAAACATCAATCTTCATTAATCCATCGATTTGCTCATGGAGCATCATTTCTTCTTCTTTCTTCTTCCGGGATCTTGAGCGAAAACCTTGATGTGGAATACACGATGTGGCACACAGACCACAAATCGCTGGTCCACATTGCAGGCATAGACAGCAACTGAATAGTATGAGAAGGCCAATACCTAGGAAGGATAGGACCCTCCATCCAAAGGTGGATAATACACTCCAAAACCAACCGGACCAAGTCCAGGTGCCTGGATTCTGGTGTATCTGGCTTACAATCTTATGAAGGCGAGTTATGGCTTTATATACAGATGGCGAATTTTCTGGTATGAAAAATGCAATGGCTTGATCCGATGACCCTACAAGCTCCGCCCCTATCGGCCAGGATAACGTCAAGGACAAGACTATTTTGAAGCACAACAATCCGCATAGCAGACTGCTCTTCTGTTAAATTGCCTAAGGCGGAAATAGTTTCGTTCACTACTGCTTCAAGGGTTCTGGTTAATCTACGTATCAGCTTACTATTGGTAACTGTACCTATATAGGGAAAGAAACCTTTATTGAAATCTGTGTATTTTTCCCATGCTGTTTCAGTTTTCAGTGTAATTGACAATTGGGAGATCTCTCTGCTGTCTATTGTGTACTAAATGAGTATTTCTATGAGAATCAGGAGGAGCTAGGAAAACAGGTGGTAGGAGGAATGCTATGTAACAGGTACCATCCCAATCTAGAGGTAAGCGTATATATGCGGTCTGGCCACATATAAAGTAGGAATGACGAGAAGCTCTAAATGTAGACTTGCCTTGATCACTGAATTTTATTACAGTGGTGCATTTACTATGGCCCATGTGTATGGAGCCATTCTTTCTTATACATAATTCCTCTTTTACTGGGAATACGGACATGGCGGGCAAGATTGGTGTAGCTTCAGATTCAACGTTCAGGATCATGAGGTTAAGTGTAAAATTACCTAATCCATATACTTCATTTCTTAGATCAGTTCCTGTTCTTTTGGGAAGTCCCTCCTTGTTAGGGTAGCAGACTTTAAGCAAAACTAAGTTCAGGTTTCCCCATACCCAGTTGTCTTGATAAACTGCGGAATTCGAATCTAGGGAATTAATCAAACTAAACCATGCTCCACAGGAGCCATTGTGTGTGAACGGATAGAGAAAAAGGGGCAAAACTCCCTTATAGTTCTGATAGGGGGGAGTCGGCCACAGACCCAGCAGTCTGTAGCATTGCTAGTCTGATGTGAATGGTGCAGCATCTGAATAAAGGTATTGTTGCGTAAGGCAAGTCGATATGATAGCTCATAGGATGGCAGATCACTAAATGTGTGCTTTATATGTGGGGTTTGCTGAGAATGCTGCCAACATCATTCTCAGGTCAGGTGAATCTCACAGGCAAGCGGGTGCTTCATCCATGAGCTCGTCAGCTCAATGACTCACGGGAGTACTATTAAACAGGAACAGGGGTGGGAGCACACCACTTCACCTCCCAGCAAGGTTCGCCCCTGGCATTGTGGTAAATGCAGTTTCAGTTACTTGCTTGCTTCTAGAGTGTTCAAGAGTTTCGCCACAGTTGGCGCAGATTGTGCTGATCTCTAGACACATGTTTCTGGTTCTTTAACCGTCATCAGTAGAGATTACAGTCTTTCAAATTTGGGGTTTGCTGAGTAGGCTGCCAACATCTTTCTCAGGTCAGGTACCTCTCACAGGCATGCGGGTGCTTCATCCACCAGCTCATCAGCTCAATGACTCACAAGAATACTATTAAGCAGGAACAGGGGTGAGAGCACACCGCTTCACCTCCCAGCAAGGTTCACCCCTGGCATTGTGGTAAATGCAGTTTCAGTTACTTGCTTGCTTCAAGAGTGTTTGAGTGGTTCGCCACAAATGGCGCAGATAGAGGTGATCTCTAGACACGTGTTTCTGGTTCTTTAACCGTCATCAGTAGAGATTAAAGTCTTTCAAATGTGGGATTTGCTGAGTAGGCTGCCAACATCTTTCACAGGTCAGGTACCTCTCATAGGCATGCAGGTTCTTCAAACACGAGCTCATCAGCTCAATTACTCACGGGAGTACTATGAAGCAGGAACAAGGGTGGAAGCACAACGCTTCACCTCCCAGCAAGGTTCACCCCTGGTATTGTGGCAAATGCAGTTTCAGTCTCTTGCTTGCTTCAAGAGTGTTCGAGTGTTTTGTCACAGTTAGCGCAGATAGTGGTGATCTCTAGACACGTGTTTCTGGTTCTTTAACTGTCATCAGTAGAGATTACAGTCTTTCAAATGTGGGGTCTGCTGAGTAGGCTGTCAACATCTTTCTCAGGTCAGGTACCTCTCACAGGCTTGCGGGTGCTTCATCCACCAGCTCGTCAGCTTAATGACTCGTGGGAGTACCAATAAAAAGGAACAGGGTTTGGAGCACACCGCTTCACCTCCGAGCAAGGTTTGCCCCTGGCATTGTGGTAAATGCAATTTCAGATACTTGCTTGCTTCAAGAGTGTTCGAGTGTTTCGTCACAGTTGGCGCAGATAGTGCTGATCTCTAGACACGTGTTTCTGGTTCTTTAACCGTCATCAGTAGAGATTACAGTCTTTCAAATGTGGGGTTTGCTGAGTATGCTGCCAACATCTTTCTCAGGTCAGGTACCTCTCACAGGCATGCGGGTGCTTCATCCACCAGCTCGTCAGCTCCATGGCTCACAAGAGTACTATTAAGCAGGAACAGGGGTGAGAGCACACCGCTTTACCTCCCAGCAAGGTTCGCCCCTGGCATTGTGGTAAATGCAGTTTCAGTTACTTGCTTGCTTCAAGAGTGTTCAAGTGTTTCGCCACAGTTAGCGCAGATAGTGGTGATCTCTAGACACGTGTTTCTGGTTCTTTAACTGCCATCAGTAGAGATTACAGTCTTTCAAATGTGGGATCTGCTGAGTAGGCTGCCAACATCTTTCTCAGGTCAGGTACCTCTCACAGGCATGCAGGTGCTTCATGCACCTGCTCGTCAGCTCAATGACTCATGGGAGTACTATTAAAAAGGAACAGGGATGGGAGCACACCGCTTCACCTCCCAGCAAGGTTCGCCCCTGGTATTGTGGTAAATGCAGTTTCAGTTACTTGCTTGCTTCAAGAGTGTTCAAGTGTTTTGCCACAGTTGTCGCAGATAGTGCTGATCTCTAGACACATGTTTCTGGTTCTTTAACCGTCATCAGTAGAGATTACAGTCTTTCAAATTTGGGGTTTGCTGAGTAGGCTGCCAACATCTTTCTCAGGTCAGGTACCTCTCACAGGCATGCAGGAGCTTCATCCACCAGCTCGTCAGCTAAATGACTCACAAGAGTACTATTATACAGGAACAGGGGTGAGAGCACACCGCTTCACCTCCCAGCAAGGTTCGCCCCTGGCATTGTGGTAAATGCAGTTTCAGTTACTTGCTTGCTTCAAGAGTGTTCGAGTTTTTTGCCACAGTTGTCGCAGATAGTGCTGATCTCTAGACACGTGTTTCTGGTTCTTTAACTGTCATCAGTAGAGATTTCAGTCTTTCAAATTTGGGGGTTGCTGAGTAGGCTGCCAACATCTTTCTCAGGTCAGGTGCCTCTCACAAGTATGCGGGTGCTTCATCCATGAGCTCGTCAGCTCAATGACTCACGGAAGTACTATTAAACAAGAACGGGGGTGGGAGCACACCACTTCACCTCCCATCAAGATTCGCCCCTGGCATTGTGGTAAATGCAGTTTCAGTTACTTGCTTGCTTCAAGAGTGTTCAAGTGTTTCGCCACAGTTAGCGCAGATAGTGGTGATCTCTAGACACGTGTTTCTGGTTCTTTAACTGCCATCAGTAGAGATTACAGTCTTTCAAATGTGGGATCTGCTGAGTAGGCTGCCAACATCTTTCTCAGGTCAGGTACCTCTCACAGGCATGCAGGTGCTTCATGCACCTGCTCGTCAGCTCAATGACTCATGGGAGTACTATTAAAAAGGAACAGGGATGGGAGCACACCGCTTCACCTCCCAGCAAGGTTCGCCCCTGGTATTGTGGTAAATGCAGTTTCAGTTACTTGCTTGCTTCAAGAGTGTTCGAGTGTTTCGCCACAGTTGGCGCAGATAGTACTGATCTGTAGACACGTGTTTCTGGTATTTTAACTGTCAACAGTAGAGATTACAGTCTTTTATATGTGGGGTTTGCTGAGAATGCTGCCAACATCATTCTCAGGTCAGGTGAATCTCACAGGCAAGCGGGTGCTTCATCCATGAGCTCGTCAGCTCAATGACTCACGGAAGTACTATTAAACAAGAACGGGGGTGGGAGCACACCACTTCACCTCCCATCAAGATTCGCCCCTGGCATTGTGGTAAATGCAGTTTCAGTTACTTGCTTGCTTCAAGAGTGTTCAAGTGTTTCGCCACAGTTGGCGCAGATAGTGCTGATCTCTAGACACATGTTTCTGGTTCTTCAACCGACATCAGTAGAGATTACAGTCTTTCAAATTTGGGGTTTGCTGAGTAGGCTGCCAACATCTTTCTCAGGTCAGGTACCTCTCACAGGCATGCGGGAGCTTCATCCACCAGCTCGTCAGCTAAATGACTCACAAGAGTAGTATTAAACAGGAACAGGGGTGAGAGCACACCGCTTCACCTCCCAGCAAGGTTCGCCCCTGGCATTGTGGTAAATGCAGTTTCAGTTACTTGCTTGCTTCAAGAGTGTTCGAGTGTTTCGCCACAGTTGGTGCAGATAGTGCTGATCTCTCGACACGTGTTTCTGGTTTTTTAACTGTCATCAGTAGAGATTACAGTCTTTCAAATGTGGGATTTGCTGAGTAGGCTGCCAACATCTTTCTCAGGTCAGGTACCTCTCACAGGCATGCAGGTGCTTCATGCACCTGTTCGTCAGCTCAATGACTTGTGGGAGGACTATTAAAAAGGAACAGGGGTCGGAGCACACCGCTTCACCTCCCAGCAAGGTTCGCCCCTGGCATTGTGGTAAATGCAGTTTCAGTTACTTGCTTACTTCAAGAGTGTTCGAGTGTTTTGCCACAGTTGGCGCAGATAGTGCTGATCTCTAGACACGTGTTTGTGGTTCTTTAACCGTCATCAGTAGAGATGAAAGTCTTTCAAATGTGGCGTTTGCTGAGTAGGCTGCAAACATCTTTCACAGGTCAGGTACCTCTCACAGGCATGCAGGTTCTTCAAACACGAGCTCGTCAGCTCAATGACTCACGGGAGTACTATGAAGCAGGAAAAGGGGTGGGAGCACACCGCTTCACCTCCCAGCAAGGTTCGCCCCTGGCATTGTGGTAAATGCAGTTTCAGTTACTTGCTTGCTTCAAGAGTGTTTGAGTGTTTTGCCACAGTGTTCGCAGATAGTGCTGATCTCTAGACACGTGTTTCTGGTTCTTTAACCATCATCAGTAGAGATTACAGTCTTTCAAATGAGGGGTCTGCTGAGTGGCTACCAACATCTTTCTCAGGTCACGTACCTCTCACAGGCATGTGGGTGCTTCATCCACGAGCTCGTCAGCTCAATGACTCACAGGAGTAGTATTAAACAGGAACAGGGGTGGGAGCACACCGCTTCACCTCCCAGCAAGGTTCGCCCCTGGCATTGTGGTAAATGCAGTTTCAGTTACTTGCTTGCTTCAAGAGTGTTTGAGTGTTTCACCACAGTTGTCGCAGATAGTGCTGATCTCTAGACACGTGTTTCTGGTTCTTTAACTGTCATCAGTAGAGATTTCAGTCTTTCAAATTTGGGGTTTGCTGAGTAGGCTGCCAACATCATTCTCAGGTCAGGTGCCTCTCACAGAGGCATGCGGGTGCTTCATCCATGAGCTCGTCAGCTCAATGACTCATAGGAGTACTATTAAACAGGAACAGGGGTGCGAGCACACCACTTCACCTCGCGGCAAGGTTCGCCCCTGGCATTGTTGTAAATGCAGTCTCAGTTACTTGCTTGCTTCAAGAGTGTCCAAGTGTTTCGCCACAGTTGGCGCAGATAGTGCTGATCTCTAGACACGTGTTTGTGGTTCTTTAACCGTCATCAGTAGAGATGAAAGTCTTTCAAATGTGGGGTTTGCTGAGTAGGCTGCAAACATCTTTCACAGGTCTTGTACCTCTCACAGGCATGCAGGTTCTTCAAACACGAGCTCGTCAGCTCAATGACTCACGGGAGTACTATGAAGCAGGAAAAGGGGTGGGAGCACACCGCTTCACCTCCCAGCAAGGTTCGCCCCTGGCATTGTGGTAAATGCAGTTTCAGTTACTTGCTTGCTTCTAGAGTGTTCAAGAGTTTCGCCACAGTTGGCGCAGATTGTGCTGATCTCTAGACACATGTTTCTGGTTCTTTAACCGTCATCAGTAGAGATTACAGTCTTTCAAATTTGGGGTTTGCTGAGTAGGCTGCCAACATCTTTTTCAGGTCAGGTACCTCTCACAGGCATGCGGGTGCTTCATCCACCAGCTCATCAGCTCAATGACTCACAAGAATACTATTAAGCAGGAACAGGGGTGAGAGCACACCGCTTCACCTCCCAGCAAGGTTCGCCCCTGGTATTGTGGCAAATGCAGTTTCAGTTACTTGCTTGCTTGAACAGTGTTCGAGTGTTTCGCCACAGTTGCCGCAGATAGTGGTGATCTCTAGACACGTGTTTCTGGTTCTTTAACTGTCATCAGTAGAGATTACAGTCTTTCAAATGTGGGGTTTGCTGAGAAGGCTGCCAACATCTTTCTCAGGTCAGGTACCTCTCACAGGCATGCAGGTGCTTCATGCACCTGCTCGTCAGCTCAATGACTCGTGGGAGTACCATTAAAAAGGAACAGGGTTTGGAGCACACCGCTTCACCTCCGAGCAAGGTTTGCCCCTGGCATTGTGGTAAATGCAGTTTCAGTTACTTGCTTGCTTCAAGAGTGTTCGAGTGTTTCGCCACAGTTGGCGCAGATAGTGCTGATCTCTAGACACGTGTTTGTGGTTCTTTAACCGTCATCAGTAGAGATTAAAGTCCTTCAAATGTGGGGTTTGCTGAGTAGGCTGCCAACATCTTTTACAGGTCAGGTACCTCTCACAGGCATGCAGGTTCTTCAAACACGAGCTCATCAGCTCAATGACTCACAGGAGTACTATGCAACAGGAACAGGAGTGGGAGCACACCGCTTCACCTCCCAGAAAGGTTCGCCCCTGGCATTGTGGTAAATGCAGTTTCAGTTACTTGCTTGCTTCAAGAGTGTTCAAGTGTTTTGCCACAGTTGGAACAGATAGTGCTGATCTCTAGACACATGTTTCTGGTTCTTTAACCGTCATCAGTAGAGATTACAGTCTTTCAACTTTGGGGCTTGCTGAGTAGGCTGCCAACATCTTTCTCAGGTCACGTACCTCTCACAGGCAAGCAGGTGCTTCATCCATGAGCTCGTCAGCTCAATGACTCACGGGAGTACTATTAAACAGGAACAGGTGTGGGAGCACACCGCTTCACCTCCCAGCAAGGTTCGCCACTGGCATTGTGGTAAATGCAGTTTCAGTTACTTGCTTGCTTCAAGAGTGTTCGAGTTTTTTGCCACAGTTGTCGCAGATAGTGCTGATCTCTAGACACGTGTTTCTGGTTCTTTAACTGTCATCAGTAGAGATTTCAGTCTTTCAAATTTGGGGGTTGCTGAGTAGGCTGCCAACATCATTCTCAGGTCAGGTGCCTCTCACAAGTATGCGGGTGCTTCATCCATGAGCTCGTCAGCTCAATGACTCACGGAAGTACTATTAAACAAGAACGGGGGTGGGAGCACACCACTTCACCTCCCATCAAGATTCGCCCCTGGCATTGTGGTAAATGCAGTTTCAGTTACTTGCTTGCTTCAAGAGTGTTCAAGTGTTTCGCCACAGTTAGCGCAGATAGTGGTAATCTCTAGACACGTGTTTCTGGTTCTTTAACTGCCATCAGTAGAGATTACAGTCTTTCAAATGTGGGATCTGCTGAGTAGGCTGCCAACATCTTTCTCAGGTCAGGTACCTCTCACAGGCATGCAGGTGCTTCATGCACCTGCTCGTCAGCTCAATGACTCATGGGAGTACTATTAAAAAGGAACAGGGATGGGAGCACACCGCTTCACCTCCCAGCAAGGTTCGCCCCTGGTATTGTGGTAAATGCAGTTTCAGTTACTTGCTTGCTTCAAGAGTGTTCGAGTGTTTCGCCACAGTTGGCGCAGATAGTACTAATCTGTAGACACGTGTTTCTGGTATTTTAACTGTCAACAGTAGAGATTACAGTCTTTTATATGTGGGGTTTGCTGAGAATGCTGCCAACATCATTCTCAGGTCAGGTGAATCTCACAGGCAAGCGGGTGCTTCATCCATGAGCTCGTCAGCTCAATGACTCACGGAAGTACTATTAAACAAGAACGGGGGTGGGAGCACACCACTTCACCTCCCATCAAGATTCGCCCCTGGCATTGTGGTAAATGCAGTTTCAGTTACTTGCTTGCTTCAAGAGTGTTCAAGTGTTTCGCCACAGTTGGCGCAGATAGTGCTGATCTCTAGACACATGTTTCTGGTTCTTCAACCGTCATCAGTAGAGATTACAGTCTTTCAAATTTGGGGTTTGCTGAGTAGGCTGCCAACATCTTTCTCAGGTCAGGTACCTCTCACAGGCATGCGGGAGCTTCATCCACCAGCTCGTCAGCTAAATGACTCACAAGAGTAGTATTAAACAGGAACAGGGGTGAGAGCACACCGCTTCACCTCCCAGCAAGGTTCGCCCCTGGCATTGTGGTAAATGCAGTTTCAGTTACTTGCTTGCTTCAAGAGTGTTCGAGTGTTTCGCCACAGTTGGTGCAGATAGTGCTGATCTCTCGACACGTGTTTCTGGTTTTTTAACTGTCATCAGTAGAGATTACAGTCTTTCAAATGTGGGATTTGCTGAGTAGGCTGCCAACATCTTTCTCAGGTCAGGTACCTCTCACAGGCATGCAGGTGCTTCATGCACCTGTTCGTCAGCTCAATGACTTGTGGGAGGACTATTAAAAAGGAACAGGGGTCGGAGCACACCGCTTCACCTCCCAGCAAGGTTCGCCCCTGGCATTGTGGTAAATGCAGTTTCAGTTACTTGCTTACTTCAAGAGTGTTCGAGTGTTTCGCCACAGTTGGCGCAGATAGTGCTGATCTCTAGACACGTGTTTGTGGTTCTTTAACCGTCATCAGTAGTGATGAAAGTCTTTCAAATGTGGCGTTTGCTGAGTAGGCTGCAAACATCTTTCACAGGTCAGGTACCTCTCACAGGCATGCAGGTTCTTCAAACACGAGCTCGTCAGCTCAATGACTCACGGGAGTACTATGAAGCAGGAAAAGGGGTGGGAGCACACCGCTTCACCTCCCAGCAAGGTTCGCCCCTGGCATTGTGGTAAATGCAGTTTCAGTTACTTGCTTGCTTCAAGAGTGTTTGAGTGTTTTGCCACAGTGTTCGCAGATAGTGCTGATCTCTAGACACGTGTTTCTGGTTCTTTAACCATCATCAGTAGAGATTACAGTCTTTCAAATGAGGGGTCTGCTGAGTGGCTACCAACATCTTTCTCAGGTCACGTACCTCTCACAGGCATGTGGGTGCTTCATCCACGAGCTCGTCAGCTCAATGACTCACAGGAGTAGTATTAAACAGAAACAGGGGTGGGAGCACACCGCTTCACCTCCCAGCAAGGTTCGCCCCTGGCATTGTGGTAAATGCAGTTTCAGTTACTTGCTTGCTTCAAGAGTGTTTGAGTGTTTCACCACAGTTGTCGCAGATAGTGCTGATCTCTAGACACGTGTTTCTGGTTCTTTAACTGTCATCAGTAGAGATTTCAGTCTTTCAAATTTGGGGTTTGCTGAGTAGGCTGCCAACATCATTCTCAGGTCAGGTGCCTCTCACAGAGGCATGCGGGTGCTTCATCCATGAGCTCGTCAGCTCAATGACTCATAGGAGTACTATTAAACAGGAACAGGGGTGCGAGAACACCACTTCACCTCGCGGCAAGGTTCGCCCCTGGCATTGTTGTAAATGCAGTCTCAGTTACTTGCTTGCTTCAAGAGTGTCCAAGTGTTTCGCCACAGTTGGCGCAGATAGTGCTGATCTCTAGACACGTGTTTGTGGTTCTTTAACCGTCATCAGTAGAGATGAAAGTCTTTCAAATGTGGGGTTTGCTGAGTAGGCTGCCAACATCTTTCTCAGGTCAGGTACCTCTCACAGGCATGCAGGTGCTTCATGCACCTGCTCGTCAGCTCAATGACTCATGGGAGTACTATTAAAAAGGAACAGGGATGGGAGCACACCGCTTCACCTCCCAGCAAGGTTCGCCCCTGGTATTGTGGTAAATGCAGTTTCAGTTACTTGCTTGCTTCAAGAGTGTTCGAGTGTTTCGCCACAGTTGGCGCAGATAGTACTAATCTGTAGACACGTGTTTCTGGTATTTTAACTGTCAACAGTAGAGATTACAGTCTTTTATATGTGGGGTTTGCTGAGAATGCTGCCAACATCATTCTCAGGTCAGGTGAATCTCACAGGCAAGCGGGTGCTTCATCCATGAGCTCGTCAGCTCAATGACTCACGGAAGTACTATTAAACAAGAACGGGGGTGGGAGCACACCACTTCACCTCCCATCAAGATTCGCCCCTGGCATTGTGGTAAATGCAGTTTCAGTTACTTGCTTGCTTCAAGAGTGTTCAAGTGTTTCGCCACAGTTGGCGCAGATAGTGCTGATCTCTAGACACATGTTTCTGGTTCTTCAACCGTCATCAGTAGAGATTACAGTCTTTCAAATTTGGGGTTTGCTGAGTAGGCTGCCAACATCTTTCGCAGGTCAGGTACCTCTCACAGGCATGCGGGAGCTTCATCCACCAGCTCGTCAGCTAAATGACTCACAAGAGTAGTATTAAACAGGAACAGGGGTGAGAGCACACCGCTTCACCTCCCAGCAAGGTTCGCCCCTGGCATTGTGGTAAATGCAGTTTCAGTTACTTGCTTGCTTCAAGAGTGTTCGAGTGTTTCGCCACAGTTGGTGCAGATAGTGCTGATCTCTCGACACGTGTTTCTGGTTTTTTAACTGTCATCAGTAGAGATTACAGTCTTTCAAATGTGGGATTTGCTGAGTAGGCTGCCAACATCTTTCTCAGGTCAGGTACCTCTCACAGGCATGCAGGTGCTTCATGCACCTGTTCGTCAGCTCAATGACTTGTGGGAGGACTATTAAAAAGGAACAGGGGTCGGAGCACACCGCTTCACCTCCCAGCAAGGTTCGCCCCTGGCATTGTGGTAAATGCAGTTTCAGTTACTTGCTTACTTCAAGAGTGTTCGAGTGTTTCGCCACAGTTGGCGCAGATAGTGCTGATCTCTAGACACGTGTTTGTGGTTCTTTAACCGTCATCAGTAGTGATGAAAGTCTTTCAAATGTGGCGTTTGCTGAGTAGGCTGCAAACATCTTTCACAGGTCAGGTACCTCTCACAGGCATGCAGGTTCTTCAAACACGAGCTCGTCAGCTCAATGACTCACGGGAGTACTATGAAGCAGGAAAAGGGGTGGGAGCACACCGCTTCACCTCCCAGCAAGGTTCGCCCCTGGCATTGTGGTAAATGCAGTTTCAGTTACTTGCTTGCTTCAAGAGTGTTTGAGTGTTTTGCCACAGTGTTCGCAGATAGTGCTGATCTCTAGACACGTGTTTCTGGTTCTTTAACCATCATCAGTAGAGATTACAGTCTTTCAAATGAGGGGTCTGCTGAGTGGCTACCAACATCTTTCTCAGGTCACGTACCTCTCACAGGCATGTGGGTGCTTCATCCACGAGCTCGTCAGCTCAATGACTCACAGGAGTAGTATTAAACAGAAACAGGGGTGGGAGCACACCGCTTCACCTCCCAGCAAGGTTCGCCCCTGGCATTGTGGTAAATGCAGTTTCAGTTACTTGCTTGCTTCAAGAGTGTTTGAGTGTTTCACCACAGTTGTCGCAGATAGTGCTGATCTCTAGACACGTGTTTCTGGTTCTTTAACTGTCATCAGTAGAGATTTCAGTCTTTCAAATTTGGGGTTTGCTGAGTAGGCTGCCAACATCATTCTCAGGTCAGGTGCCTCTCACAGAGGCATGCGGGTGCTTCATCCATGAGCTCGTCAGCTCAATGACTCATAGGAGTACTATTAAACAGGAACAGGGGTGCGAGAACACCACTTCACCTCGCGGCAAGGTTCGCCCCTGGCATTGTTGTAAATGCAGTCTCAGTTACTTGCTTGCTTCAAGAGTGTCCAAGTGTTTCGCCACAGTTGGCGCAGATAGTGCTGATCTCTAGACACGTGTTTGTGGTTCTTTAACCGTCATCAGTAGAGATGAAAGTCTTTCAAATGTGGGGTTTGCTGAGTAGGCTGCAAACATCTTTCACAGGTCTTGTACCTCTCACAGGCATGCAGGTTCTTCAAACACGAGCTCGTCAGCTCAATGACTCACGGGAGTACTATGAAGCAGGAAAAGGGGTGGGAGCACACCGCTTCACCTCCCAGCAAGGTTCGCCCCTGGCATTGGGGTAAATGCAGTTTCAGTTACTTGCTTGCTTCTAGAGTGTTCAAGAGTTTCGCCACAGTTGGCGCAGATTGTGCTGATCTCTAGACACATGTTTCTGGTTCTTTAACCGTCATCAGTAGAGATTACAGTCTTTCAAATTTGGGGTTTGCTGAGTAGGCTGCCAACATCTTTCTCAGGTCAGGTACCTCTCACAGGCATGCGGGTGCTTCATCCACCAGCTCATCAGCTCAATGACTCACAAGAATACTATTAAGCAGGAACAGGGGTGAGAGCACACCGCTTCACCTCCCAGCAAGGTTCGCCCCTGGTATTGTGGCAAATGCAGTTTCAGTTACTTGCTTGCTTGAACAGTGTTCGAGTGTTTCGCCACAGTTGCCGCAGATAGTGGTGATCTCTAGACACGTGTTTCTGGTTCTTTAACTGTCATCAGTAGAGATTACAGTCTTTCAAATGTGGGGTTTGCTGAGAAGGCTGCCAACATCTTTCTCAGGTCAGGTACCTCTCACAGGCATGCAGGTGCTTCATGCACCTGCTCGTCAGCTCAATGACTCGTGGGAGTACCATTAAAAAGGAACAGGGTTTGGAGCACACCGCTTCACCTCCGAGCAAGGTTTGCCCCTGGCATTGTGGTAAATGCAGTTTCAGTTACTTGCTTGCTTCAAGAGTGTTCGAGTGTTTCGCCACAGTTGGCGCAGATAGTGCTGATCTCTAGACACGTGTTTGTGGTTCTTTAACCGTCATCAGTAGAGATTAAAGTCCTTCAAATGTGGGGTTTGCTGAGTAGGCTGCCAACATCTTTTACAGGTCAGGTACCTCTCACAGGCATGCAGGTTCTTCAAACACGAGCTCATCAGCTCAATGACTCACAGGAGTACTATGCAACAGGAACAGGAGTGGGAGCACACCGCTTCACCTCCCAGAAAGGTTCGCCCCTGGCATTGTGGTAAATGCAGTTTCAGTTACTTGCTTGCTTCAAGAGTGTTCAAGTGTTTTGCCACAGTTGGAACAGATAGTGCTGATCTCTAGACACATGTTTCTGGTTCTTTAACCGTCATCAGTAGAGATTACAGTCTTTCAACTTTGGGGCTTGCTGAGTAGGCTGCCAACATCTTTCTCAGGTCACGTACCTCTCACAGGCAAGCAGGTGCTTCATCCATGAGCTCGTCAGCTCAATGACTCACGGGAGTACTATTAAACAGGAACAGGTGTGGGAGCACACCGCTTCACCTCCCAGCAAGGTTCGCCACTGGCATTGTGGTAAATGCAGTTTCAGTTACTTGCTTGCTTCAAGAGCGTTCGAGTGTTTCGCCAAAGTTGGTGCAGATAGTGCTGATCTCTAGACACGTGTTCTAGTTCTTTATAGGGGTGGGCGGAATTTGCGAAATTATCGCGAAAATGTTGAAAATCTCCGCAAACACGTCGTAAATATCGCGAAGACGCAGAAGTTTTTTCCCGCCTGTTTGCGGTATTTTTTGCATGATCTCGGCTCGCCAACTTACCTATGCGGTTGCTCACGGGCGCGGCCACCTTGTTTTCACTTGTCCTGCCAGCCCGCGATCCTTACTTCCTGTTCCGGGTCCTGCAACGCATGCTCGCGCCCGTTCGCGGTACGTATTTCCTGTTCGGGAACGCTTTTACTTGTTCGCGTTGCTTTTTGCGTGCTCAGGGAGAAAATATCTTGCGAACTTGCGCACTTGGTCGCAATGGGTGCGGCCATCTTGTTTTTCACTCTATTTCATGGTTCTGGGGCCTGATTTTCAATCCTCCCTGCATCTTTCCACTTTTTTCTAATCTTTTTTATTTATTATTTCTCTAACTATTTTCCTTCTTCTATACTTTTGGTTTTTGTCTACTTTTTTTTTTGTTTTATTTCCTTTACTTACTTTTTAAATGTTATTACCTTTTCTTTCACGCCCCGTCTCTTATCCCCAGAACCATGTCAAAGTGTAGGGCTCGCCGCATGGTACGGCGTACTTAGGCTTAGTTAGTATTCTGGAATCAGTATGGAAGACTGGATTACTGTTGATAAATAGTAAGTAGTCGATCTGCAAAGTAGTCGATACTACTTGTTGACCAGATGAGATCGGTCAATTTAGTTATTGCAATTGTTGTTTACATAAGTGTTTTTTGACCGTTTCTTAAAAATATTTTATTTGTTTGACACCATCCATCAATGTTTGTCTCTTTCTTATATCTTTCCTGTTCAGCACCCAGGGGCAGGCAGACAGGGAGTGGGCAGTCGGCGGGAGAACAACACCACCAGGAGGACACCAACGAGGGCTCCTCTGCTGGCCCTAGAAAGTCTTTTTTTTTTTTAATAATAATTTTTATTCCATAACTTTTACTGCACCATATTTTTCACGAACTATTGTTTCAGTTTCCCATTGCTATTTTTTACCAACAATTATCATTCGATCTGTACGGTTTCAAAAATCTTGTTATCTCTGCCTCTGCTATGATGACTCTCTGTACTACTACTACTATCAGTCTGTCTGTACTGTAGTAGCTAAGCTTGCCCAGTTGGCCACTCTTTATTTGAAAGGTTGTAAATAAAACTCAGATTCACCAGTAGCTCTAGCCATTGAGTCCAGTCCTTTGGGTCGTCCTCTTGTACTACTTCTAGTCTTATTGATCTTGAGTCTTTTTTAATCTTGAGGCTTTGACAATTCACGCCAACAAATGCCCAACCAGATTTATTACTATTTTGATATGATAGGACATACTACTACTGTTGTAGGGATTTTGCACATACAGACCTTTGCACAAGAAAATAGGATGTTGGTGATGGTAGGTTGGACCTTCCCCACACCCCTCAATCAGAAATTCAGAACCCACCACAATCCCCTGCCCGACTAGTTATAGTAGTGTCTTGTCATAACTATTAGGTCTCCGAACCCTCGCCCCAAGATACCCAACAAGTAGACAACCCAGAACATAACACACCCAACCTCTCAGTCGTGGAAGCAATGCACATGCACACCCTTCCTTTAATTTGCTCACTCGTGTAAGTCCACACCAAATACCACCAAGTCTATGTAAGTTCAAAATGTTTATTTTGAATTGAGAAGCTCTGTACATTGTTCTATTATATAATGCAGCACCAACAGGAAACTCAATAACATTAAAACAATAAACATTGCTACACTTACTTACAGTTGGGAATTAAATCATGATAACTGAACAGTGGTGGACGCACCACCATCCCCTAGGAATTTAGTTTATATAAATGTATAAATGAAGATCTCTGAGTGAAGGGACCCCTCACCTTAGAAGAACCTAGTACTGGTAGTTGTTGCATCATAAGCTCTGCAAAGCTCTGGTTCGTAGAAGGGAATCTTCCGTCTGTAATGCGAAAAATGAAATGGTGCGCGATAGTATATTGCAACTTGCAAGCATTTCTCAGCCATGCCTAAAAGTGTAGCATTTATGGATCAGCAATATGGACTAACAGTACTCCTGTACTTCATAAAAAAGTGGCTTGTTAATGTTTTGGTTGACCGCTTCTACGCAGCACGTAGACAGTAGCAGTGTGAGGTCATCTGGGCTCAAAGGTGTCTTATACAACAAGCTGCAAGGTAACATCACATGTGCAAAAATAAAAGACACAAAGGTAAAATGGTTGCATGGCTTGGGCTAACTAAGCAAAGGCTAGAATGACCCTGGGGGGACCATATATAACTATTAGTGTCTACTCTACTACTACCTGATTTGTACTAGTGATGTATGTTATATACTATTAACTCATTTTTCAATCTTGCTACTGACCAATAGGGGGAGTTGTATATGACACCTAAAAAATGTGTAATGTTTTCTAGGCGCACTACCGACCACGACCACCATTGCCGGGGCCAGCCAAGGCGACGCGGAAGGAGAGGATGCGACAGTTGCCGATACCGATGATGGAGCGGTAGGGGGAGTGACAGGACCTGTGGCTGGCGGTTGGTAAGTTAGATTCATAATCCTTAACTATTGTTGACACGACACTCACTGCAAGGGTGTACTGTATGTATACTGTGCTGTTGAGACTTAGGGCCCCATTAGGATGGCAGGCGGAATGCCCCCGCCAGGCCGGCGGTAGTCACCGCCGACCCCGCAGGGGCAAACTTCCCACCATCCCTGTAGAAAAGACCCCCCACATGTCGACCGGGCAGAAAAGGGTTCAATATGATGGCGGTGTCTGAACACACCGCCAGCCATATCATCTGCATTTTGGAATGCCTTTACGTGGCGGCATTGCCGCCACAGAAAGGCATGCGGAGTATGCTTGGGGGCCCCCATGGAGGGTACCTATGCTATGGTACCCCTGCCTTTCAAAGCACAACGCGGCAGGCTCCACGCGGGGCCTGTCACGTTGTGCTTGGAAAAGCACAACATGTATTTTTAGCATTGCTTTCGGCACCGCCCACCACAATGTAAAAAAAACGGGATGCGCCCGCCACTCTGGCGGGCGTATCCTAATTGTCCCCATGGGACCCCCGCCCTGTTTAGCGTGAGGATGGAGGGCGGACAAAGTCCGCCCGCTATCCGATATCCTAAGTAAGTAAGAGTTGTTGTGAACGTTTGAAGAGTGAAGACACCCTTTAATTGGCATAGGGGCGGGAGTATTGAGTAACCAATGGCCTCATCTAACTGATTTCAAATCCGCTTTGAAAGTTTTATGGAGAAGACTAAAAGTCAGATCAGATCACCTGGTGTTCAACTAAAAAGTGAAAGACGGGTGGAAGGAAGAAGGCAGGCGAGATTTAAAATGTTATGTACTGTGCTTTATAGTGCTACCATGCCATTATGTGTATAATTAACTTGTCTTACTGTTTTTCTAAGAGTATATTTTACAATTGTCTTGTTTTTTTCTCTTTGATACACAGCTACTCCTTCCAAGGTTAATCGGAAGGAGTTGGCCGCCAAGGCACAGCACCGGAAGCTGGAGGCAATCCAGTAGGAATATCGGCGGCTGGTGGTCTTGGCAGAGGAGGAGGAGGAGACTGCAGCAGCACTTCAAGCCTCCTCCAGTGCCCCGGGCCCCAGCCACCCCATCCAGCGGTACGGCGCTACCGTCTGGTGGCTGCCAGCCGCTACCGCAATACCATCTCTGGTGCCCCCCCACTGTGGCTGCAACTGCCACGCCATCAGACGCCGCGTCGCCAGTCTAGAGGAGCAGATGTGTGTCCTCCTGCAATCCCGCCCCACACCTTAGTCCCTGTCTTCTGCCCCTTTTTTAATTCTTGTTTCTTACGGACATTGGTTGGGGTTAGGGAGGGGGGTGGGTCAGCTTTTGTGAGTTTTAAGTCTATTTTTGTTATGGACAATTAAATCTATTTTTCTACGTTACATGCAATGTTGTTAATGTTTTGTAGGTGGGGTTACTGTTTTACATCACACTCTTTCCTTGCTGGTGCAGGCCCGCCCATAGCCAGTGTTTGATTTAAATAATTGGCTGACTGTGTAAGACACAAACAGATAGATGCGACACCCCTCACTGACTGAGTTGTCCTACTAGTACTTTTAGTCTCTCTTCTAGTCTATGCATTCTTTATCTGGACTCAAAGGGGTGTGTGAAATTGAATTCATTGAAAACATGTCCATTATTAATTATGCCTCCCCCAAACTTCTCTTACCTTTGCTTGATGTTTAACTTAGGCACAGCAATGGCTGAATGGTGAAGATGGTTTCCTTTTTCTAACATGCCATGATTGGGGTGGTGGTGGTTGAATAGTAGTAGTAGTAGACACTGGCAGGGCAGCAGCATTTGCAAAAAAAGAAAATGAGACAGACTGTCGCCTTTGAGAGACTTTTCAAGGAGTAGTAGAATGAAGTACAGTACAGAACTTACTGAGCAACAATAATATGCTAAAATATTTTAAAACAAAACATAATGGCGGTGGGGATAGCCTACTAGACAGAGTTCTAATCTATAGTTGTGTCGAGTCACTTGACTAGGCTTACAGCGTAACAGTTAGTGCTGTGTATGAGGAATGACAACAAATCCAATCAATGCCGGCAATTAATGCTAAGGTATATGTTCCTTTGTTAAATAAAATCACCTCTAAAATATACTACTCATGGGTGGGCAAGCAGGAGAAGATTATCGCTCTGCCTTGAAATTGAAGTACTTTGCTTTCGCCACATCCGCCCCAGCAAGCGTATGATTAAGTATTGGTGTACATTTAATTTAGTCACACCTCGACAATAAGTCACACAGCCTGGGGGAAGAGGGTTAGGGTTTGTTGAATGGATGAGAAGGGGGTTTGGGGAAAGGTTTGACAGTTAAAAACAGTACGCATGGACAAACAAACTACAATCTTTGAAGACTACCATATCCATATGTTAAGGGAGATAAAGGAAATGCATGCATGATGATGATTGATAAGGAGACCCGGATTACATCCACTTCTTGTTCTGTTGTTCCGGCCTTACTTTTACAGATAGCAAATAGAAATTTTAAATATTGGTAGGGATGAATCGTAAACAGAGAGCAGACCTAATGATGATAATAACAACAACAAGAACACACTGTTGTAAAGATTGTAGACAAAAAAATGAATCAAATTATTTAAAAGAAGATGAAAGTTGATACTTTTACTGTGTTATCCTGGTCAAAAACGTGGACTGGATATGCATCTCGGCATTCCTCTTGGTCCTCTCGTCCATCAATCTTGGGTGTTGCCACTCGCCACTGCCTGGCTGGAAAAAGATGTAGATTTATTGGTAAGGTAAGTGTGCATTGTAATGTTTTCCTAAGGATAGGGCAAGGCCCGGCCTGTAATTGTAGAGGGAAAAAGAAAGGGGATATTGAGAAACAAAATGGAAACAAATGCACAAGTTATGGTGTAGTACAACAAGAACACTTTCTGAGGCAGCATGTATGCATCATCTCTACTCTAGTCTGTTTCCAGCATTGACCTTCAACAACAACAGGAGAGAGCAGGCCCACAGTGACAGGCCTGACGGCACGTTGCTTAGCACATCCTACATTTAGAGTACTTTTTTTTTTTAAAGAGTTGGACAAAGGCAAAGCACATATCCATTCAAAACATAGCATTTTACAATTTAAGTTCGTAAATCAATGCACCGCAGTCATCCCACCGCTACACTCGACTCCACTTCTACACAGACATTTGGGTCTGCTGTGGTTGTTGTTGACGTGTTTACCTTTAGGCTTTTATGCCACTCATGAAACGTCCTCCTGACTTGTTATTATTCCATCAATCATCTCCGATACTTGTACTGACTGACTGTGAAAATCGGCCTGCAGTAGAAGTAAGATTTTGTTATTACACAACAAGAGTAGAAATATTATTGACTTGAGTCACTCTTTAGTGTGTACAGTAAGACTACTAGTACACTTTGACTTCACTTCATGCACAACAAACAAACAGCAAAAACACAAACACCAATCACTCAGAGTCAGGTGTCCAATGCATGCCATTAATTGTCATTACCTGTTCCTTCTCATCTTAAGTTAACTGGCCATCTTTTTTGCCATCATCATCATGGACGGTGCTGTTGTCAATCATACTCAGTGCGCAGATTGAGTCCCCTTCCTGTATTCAATTAAAAGCAATGTATCAAGCTGCAGGAGAAGTACAAATTTCTTATTTGCAAGAAGGGGAAAATTCACCTTGAGTTACGTTTTATGTGTACTGTAGAAAGATGATTAGTGCACAATGGCATAACTTCATGCACAACAAACAACAACAAAATCACTCAGTCTGCGACTCTGCGTCCAATGCATGTGTCATGCTTGCAGAAAGCGGACTCAGGAAGGCCGAAGGTGGATTCAACATGGCGGCTCGCTAGCGCGCATGCGCGATGAAGTCAGGCCAGTAGAAAAGCCTGACTTCCGGTGATCTCAAGGCTTCGCATTCCAGTGTTGCCCCGCAGGTCATTGTTGCGACTTCCTGTTTCTGACTCGGACTTAGTACTTCCTACGACTCTCGGAGATTGCTTCTTCACCCTCTGTGTTCCGTTCTGTTTCGTTTTGTATCTTAGCTGAAACATCTTATGTTCAGCTATCTTTCAGAGCTCTGGCATTCAAGGAATTCCCATGTTTTGTATTACGTAGTTCGCTACGCGTTTGATCACCCTGCATTACTTTAATCTCCCGTTGTTTGGAGGTTTGCGCGGGCTGTGGTGCGCTCCGCCCGCCTTACCGGATTTTGTCCCGTGGGCCGGCCGGGCTTAACTACTCCCGCCTCCAGCTCTTAGACTCTCTACAGACCGGTAGTTCCCACTGCTCTCTTCAGTTCATTCCCCTTTTTTACATACCGTCCTTGGAACAAGTCTTCAGCAGCTCATCGGGTGTTGTATGGTTCTGGTGAGGACCTCCGCTTCTGGACTTATTGTGGCCCTGATCTAACGCTGGACTCCTCCACTCTGAATAGAAGGTACTGTGCATTGGGTATCAGGGGTATACAGCTTAACACTATCTCCGCACTATCTCATAATTGTCTATGTTTTTAGGAACCTAGTTCTTATGGGACACGCCTCAAGACATCTGTGATTTCCTTGGCTCTGTTATCCCTGTGCCCTTCCTGTCTTTGTCTCCAGACATCCTCATTAAGGTCGCTACAGTTTCAGGAGCTAGGTATTCACAGCTAGTAGATTATTCATGTTCCACTTAGATTGGGTTGGGGCTTATTTACGCACACTGTCTTTATACTCATTGTATCTTTATACTCTTCTAGATAACAAGGTTCCCCTGACACGCAGATGACGTGAAGACTGCAGCTCCCGGGATTTACCCCTCTTTCCTTGTTTTGTTTCCCCTCTTTCCCCAATTACCGGTGTACTCTAGGGTTCGATAGAGGCACTAGGTGGTGGTGGAAGGTTGGGATTTGTGCAACAGCTTCCTGGGAACTCCGTGGCGCTCCTGCAGAATCTTCTCCCAGTAAGGTCTTGACAGCATGGCATCAATCATTACCTGTTCCATCTCATTATCAGTTAATGGGCAGTCTCTCTCGGCTCTGAAAGGAGGATAGCTATAGCAGTCATCTGATTCATGCTCCACTTCTTTTGGCGGGACTAGGAAAGTTTTTATTTTTTATTCTATTTTCCATCATCCAATCATCATTCATGAGGGCAATGGATTTAGGCGGGAGATTCAGTATTTTGGAGCGGAGGATCTGGATTCGGAGGTCTGTACTGTCAAATTGCAGACACCTGAAACTTGTATATTAAATAAGAAGAGTAGAAGACGGTGGTAATGGATTTGTTGTGATTCACAAGTTTGTAACCGGAACGACAGACACACAAATAAAGGGGAAAAAAAGGGAGGAAGACAGTAAGTGCAAGCCTAATTGTCAGAGAAGTATAGCTCGTCCTCAAACTCTGGGCGTTCAGCCAGTAGTAGGTAATCATGTGACACACTACTTCCGTCACCTGAGCCGATGTCCTCATCTTCCTCCCTTGCTTCATGTATTGTGCAATTCGGTGGTATGAAGTGCTGATTCATTTTGATCATTGTTAACCTCTCCATGTTTTTGGGCGAGAGACTGGTCCTTCTCACTGTTAAAATGGAACCAGCAGCACTGAAAACACGTTCGGAAGAGACCCTTGCGACAGGGCAAGCCAGATAGCTTATCGCCAGCCTGCTGAGCAGTGGCCATTCAGACCTTTTCTTATACCAATACTGCAATGGGTTTTCTTTTCATCAATGTACACCTCTGTTGGGTCGTCCAGATAGGCCTGGACCATCCGATCAATGTTCAGGGGTGCTGCTGGTAAGCTTTTGGGCTCTTTTCTCTGTGCATCAGCACTGTGCTTATTAATGCCTAACTGTACATACCAATCGTCTAACGATTCTACTGGGCCTAATGATCCAGTTATTGTTGCTGTTGTCGATAGTGATGGTGAGTGTTGTGATCCAAACGCACTGCCCTCAGCCTCCGAAGTTGCACTTGATGCTGCATGCCCTGCTGCAGTACTTCTTGTGGGTTGATCTTGTGGGCTTTTAATTAGCAGCTGTTCATTTTACAACTTACTCGCTGCCTCAGCTATACAAGTTTTGTAGCGGGCAACATCAATCTCTGAAAAAGGAAAGAATGTCTTCAGTCCAAATTTTGCCCGTGGATCCAGAATTGTGGCACAAATGTAATGTTCTTGTGACAAAATTTTATTTTCTATCCTTGTATTTTCAGCTAAGCGACGGGCTAAGCTCTACACCAAGTCATAGGCTCCCTTTTTGTCCTCTACACCTTTGTATGATTCAGACACCTTCTTCAGCTGATTCTCTAGCATTTGCAATAATGGGATAGCTTGGCCCATTGTTCAGTTCTCCTTGCTGACTTCACGTGTGAAGACCTCAAAAGGACGAAGCATCTCAGTCAGGCATTTAACTAGGCCCAATTGCTCCATCTGAAGGGTCATGCCTTTAACAGTAGCATCCCCTCTTTGCCAGACATATTCATTGAGTGGCCTGTACTGCTCAAATAGACGATCAAGCATGTAATACGTTGAGTTCCAACGTGTTGCCACCAACTGGATGAGTGCTTTGACTGGCATCCTATATTCACGTTGAATGATCCTCAGCTGCTTCCTAGCTTTAAAAGAATGGCTGAAATGATTGCATATTCTTCGGCAGATGGCCAGTATGTTGCTGACTATGGGTTCTTTTTTCAGAAAGTCTTAAACTATAATGTTTATGCAGTGCGCCAAACACGGAACCCTGAAATAGGAACCAAGATCCATGGGTCTCCAACGAGTAGCTCGGGAGCTACTGGTAGCTCGCCAGTACTTTCAAAGTAGCTCTCTGAGGTGAAGTTAAGCCTAGTATCAATTTCAGAGTAGGTGCCTATTATAGAAGGTAGCACTGATCATCTCAAGACCCTAAGAGTGACAGCCAGCCAAACTTATCACAGTAACTCATACTAACACTCAAACACACACTGTGCTAGCTGATAGGACCTGCTACATGACAGTCTGTATCCAATCTCAATATAATTAAGCCACAAGGAGATTGACCATGTTGCAGTCCCTCCTTTATCAGTCACAACATGTGTATGAACAGTGCACCATCAAAAACGTATGGCAGCAGTAGCCTGAGCTGTATTCAGTGCTGACCCACCAAAGTGTGGGACTGCAGGAGTCAGAGTGAAAATGTGTCCGTTAGATGCATGATCAGCTCAAGACCTGAGGAGAACAGGGTATGATCCATACCAGAGAAAATTAAGAGATTCATGAACATTTATGTGTGTCCATAATAAACATTATTGCTTCCTGAAACTCTGCCTGGTGCCAAGAACCGGCATCATTGTGTCCATTCCTGACATAATAGTGCCAATGGCAAAATTATGGTCATCCTTCACTATTTTAGTATTTTTGGTCTAGTTGTGGTATGCTGGCAGCCATCATATACCTACTCTGAGCATGTCTGGCTTATGTGTTGACGTTTCGACCCTGGTGCAATGAGAGTAATTTATATCCTGTGCAGGCAGGTCTTCCTCAGAGGCTGTATCCTGACTGTACCTCGCCCTAGGTTGCCTCCCCTCTCCCAGTCCTGAGGAAGACCCGCCTGCAGAGGATATAAATGACCCTCATTGCACCAGGGTTGAGACGTCGACACTCTCCCCCAGTGGGCCTGTACCTGATATCATTCCAGCCCTGCCTTTTCACAGATGAAAGTTCTCTGTGCGTCATCAGAAAATCATTAAATTAATATTTGTAAATCCATAACGGATATTCCTATCTGTAAACTGGTGCCACTATGACCCACGACCAGTTTTACTAAGGATACCGGAATGCGTAATTAATTGGTTATTGAATATGCCTTTTGGATTCCCCTCCTTTATATCTGTCCTACCTCACGAGCACTTTTCTTTTTCACACTCTCCTTGGAGGAACCTCTTTCTCTATTTGGAGCATTGAATATGGTGATCTGTTATAAAAGTAACTAAATAATAAACAGTCACTACTGCAGCAATATTTTGTGCATTTGTGTCTTTTGAGGATATACTTGTTTGCATTGTTAAGAAAATGGTGGTACATTAATGATACAATGCTAATTCTATATGTACCGGATGCCCTTTGACTAATGAATGTTCTTTATAACTGAATTGTAGCTTTAAAGAAGTCTAGGACCATTGTTTCCTGTACCAATGGTGAGCATCCATGGCATATGACTGTAATACCTGGGAATTCAAAGTAGTCTGTCCATATGAGGCATTTGTACATGGGAGTACACGATGATAATGGCAAGCTGATGTTTTGAGACTGTGCATTTCTCAAAAACTGAAAACTGATATTTTAAAGGTCGTTTTAGTTTTCAAAAATGGGGTTTCTTCTGGAAAATTGAGTTTGTTTGCCCACAGTGGAAAGTAGTATAAGATAGAAAAATTAGCATTTTCAGAAACTAGTGAATGAGAATTCAAGCTGAGCTGGGGAGACTTACTGCTGTTCTTATGTCCTTTGTTCCACTGGGCATGTGAAGATTTGAATGCTACTTCATATGTCAAGGGGAGGCATTTAATATTGCAGAACTTTTTCCCAGAATTTCTGCTGGTAACCGCACTTGGTATACTTGGGTGGTAACTACTGAAAATCTTGCTTTGGGTGGTCATAGTGTAGTCACTGTTTTACAGGTATAAAATTGCCTAGTAGCTCTGGAAGACTTTCCTTAAGCAGAAGTAGCTCTCACTACAGAAAAGGTTGGAGACCCCTGCCTTAAGTACATTACTGCCATTGTCTGTGGCAACAAAACCAATGCTAAGCCCTCTTGGGCGCAGCCATTCAAAAACCTTGCTGCAAAACTCTTGCAAAATGTTTACAGCAGTATGAGATTCCTCCATGGCGAACATGGCTACAGTTGCATGTTTCTGAGTACCTTTAAAAATCGCAGCTGTGTCAACAGCACCTCATTCAGATAGCTTATCTCTAACTCCCACAAAAGAGACTCAGTGTGCAATGATGCACATGTAATCTGTTGTCAGATGGATATTGTGAACAGTACTCTGCGGCAAAGCTTGTCCAACCAATTCTAGCACATCATGATGTAGTGCCGGAACAGCTATTCTTGCGAAATAGGACTGACTGGGAACCTTCCATTTAGGGCAGAAGGAAACCCACCCCTTCCACAAATGAAAAAGGGAGAAGTTCCAGCGCTAACGTTTTAGCCAGCTTCGCATTGTACAACCGTGCCGTTGGGTGGTTGCGTTAGAACTGCCCCTCCAACCTAAGCATGCTCTCAATGGTAGGCTGGATTACTTTCCTTTGTGGTGCTGTTGTTTTCATTAACCCACTTAGGCTCAACAACGCAGTTTGTCTCATTGTAGGTACTCGGTCGCCTTGGTGTCTCAGCCTGACTCTGAGTATGGCTCTTACTGCGGTGCCACTCAGATGTTACTGAGGAGGATGTGGGCGGTACCACTATACTACTGGGGACAGGGCTAGAAATGCCTCCCTCTTCTTCACCTTCCACCACAATAATATCGCCCCCTGATTCTTCCTGACCAACTTCAATAGGTTGAGTTTTTCTACTTTCTTTTAACTGAAGTAGGTGATTCTCCCACACGATAGTGTGGTGTATTCTGAGATGACTTGCTTGGCCTCTGGTACCATAGTTTGTACCAAGCTTACCCCGCCGAACACCTTGTCGACAAATTGAGCATATAGCAACTTTCTCCTCCTTGGTGCTAACAGAAAGAAGTCCCAAACTGGGGAGGAGAACTTTCTGGCACTGCTGGATGTGCCACTTTCAATACAAGATGAACTGGAGGGTGTGCTTGGAATGTGACCCTGTGCAGCTACACTGTGACTTTTACTACCACTACCTACTGAGATGGTTGAGCTGGATGTAGGTCCCTGCCGGGCCTTGGAAAATATGGCAGCTGGTGGTAGTGGTGGTGTAACCTGTGTTGGTGATATCCGTGCTACATCCCGCACAGTAGCAGCCTTTCTGGATAGGGTGAGAATGTTGGTCTCCAATCCCTTTGGGGCGGGAGTGATGTGCGTGATTGCTGGCTCATCTTCATCAACATCACCCCCCTCTTCTACATCTACCTCTATAACACTAAGTTTTTCTGGGACCTTCCTTTTCAGAAGCATTGTCTTGTGGCGTGCATCACTCTCAGACTGAGCTGGTGGCTGCCAAGTGGCATCACAATCATCAGAAGTGGGGCTTGAAGAAGAAGATGATGGACTAAGCCTCCTTTTCCTTGCTGGTGGTCTGGAAGACAATAGATCTTCCGAAACAGTGGTTTGCTCCACCTTGTCTGCAGGAAGCTCGATTTCCTGAAATGCCCCTATGTCAGGAGCAACAACTACTAGGATGGGCTGTTGTTGAGGCTGCTGCTGTTCTTGTTGCAGCTGCTGCTGTTCTTGTTGCAGCTGCTGCTGTTCTTGTTGCGGCTGCACACTTATCTGCTGAGTTTCCGCCTGCGTTGATTGTGTACTACTTTGCGATAATGACATTTCAACATCGCTGCTCGTTAGTAGACTGGCTACCTCTGTGACGGTTGGTGGGGTTGGACCGCTGGTGCTGAGGTGCTGCTCCCAGCTTGGTTCCCGGACAACGCTGCTGCAGGCGTAACTTTTTTGGTGCCAAAAAAAACATTGACCGGCACACCAGTCGTGGTTAACGGCACTTCCTTTTTCTGTTCCTTCTTCTCACCGGCAACTTTCTTGGTACTGGACCCGGTACCTTTCTTTGGGGCCATCTTCTTCAGATGTCAGGCAGGACGCAGAAGCACAACAAGTTCTGGTCACACGTGGACGTGATGCGCAGCAGAACTTCTGTCTGGCTGGCAGTACAACGGGTGATGATGATGACACCTCCTCCTCTGGCTTTTTGTGCACCTAAAAGCAAATAAGCCAGGAGAAGAACATCAGTGAAATTTTGTATTTGTTGTTGTGGTTCAGTTACTTACTACTGTACTAGTGCAAACATAGTCTAGCCATTTCTGACTTTTTTTCAACAAGGGCTATGTTATACTACTGTCTACTGTGACACACTACACTCTCAGGAAGGATATGAAAGATAATAAGAACCACCAAAATAAAAATGTAATGTAAGTGGGGTGGAACCTATTTGCCATTAAATTATTTGAGCATCTCATCATCCATGGAGCTGCTGCTGGAAAAGGGGGTGGATGGATGGAAGCAGTAAGCCAATAGGAAAACCATGCAGGCCTATATGGCAAAAGCACGACACTAACAACTCCCAACACAAAAAAAGGCCACCAGCCACATGGACACTCACAAATCACAAACAAGCAGGGGGCCTGGGAAACACCAGGAGCTGACAAAAGGCCTATAAAAGACAGGCAAAGAATGCATGCTAAAGCCCACTGCTCTGCCTTTTTAATGCAACAAAATGCAAATATGAAAATTCACAGACCCCAAAAAGGTCTGCAGGGTGCATGCATTGCACACCAACACACACCAGACACACACAACAAAAGCATGTCTTTAAGACAACCAACATCAGAAAGCCCAACCCAAAAAAACACACTTGCCAACTCAATCCAATGCCATCCATGCCCTAAATGATGTCTAAATTCAACAGACCACACAGAAACACTTAATTAATACAGCTATGGCTACCTGCTCTGATCCTACTGGATGAAAGCAGGCCTGTTGGCAGACAAGGCCAGACAAGCTTGCAGTCCTAGGCTTCAAAATGGCCACCAGCCACATGGCCAGGCCCAACAACATCAGAAAGCCCACCCCAAAAAAACACACTTTCCTTACTCAATCCAATGCCATCCATGCCCTAAATCAGGGGTACTCATAGTACGGCCCGCGGGCCGCCAGCGGCCCGGCAAGCCTTCCCTGGCGGCCCGCGGAGCCTGCAGACATCATACCGGTGTTTTTTGTCTTTCTTTTTAAAAAGTGTCACCAAACACCGCCGTTGCAGCAGCCCGGACTCCGAGAGGGGGCCGGCAATTCCAGCGATAGTTAGAGTGGAGCTGCGGGGGCGCTGAGAGGTGAAATACAACAAAGGCTTGTTAGCAAGTGAATGGTCTTTTAAAGACCTGTGAAGTACTGGGGGCGGCTGTGTGTGTGCCTGGGCTGCCACACAGGTGTGGGGGGGGGGGGGGAGGAGGGGATGCACTGCCAGCAACCTGCCAGGGCAGTGAGTGTCGTTTCAAATGTCCGATCCAGCAGCAGCACACTTCCAAGGCCCATCCATACATGACAGTAACCCAATTCAAGGCCCCTTTCTCCCGATTTTTTTAAAGAATCTCCCACTTTGCTCTTCTGATATGTTGGCATGTATGCAATATATATATATATTTTTCACAAGTTGCAAGTGTTTGTGATGCAGCTTCAGGTATAGGCACCAGGTGTAGTTTTTTTGGGGGGGGCGGGAGGGGGAGAGTTTTATATAGCACGCAGGGAACTCGACCTGATGGTATTGAAGTGCTTTACATGAGCACCAGCTGCGTTACAGATTAACACTTGCATTTTGTTAGGCACGGGGAGATTAGGTGATTTGCCCAGAATCACAGGATGCCGAGCGTCCCTGCCATGTAAGATTACAGTTTCACAAAGTTTCTCACCCAGCATACAGTTAATATCAAATTCTTATGACATTAAACACTGTACTTTTGATGTATTTATTGAAAAACCGCTTTTTTCAAATGTACCAACCAAATGTATGCCCCCTTCGGTTTAACAGGTTCTCACTGTGAGGAACATATGAAGTCAACGATGCGTTAATATGTGGAAAATATACCTGAGATTTGTAATTGGTGGAACAACTTTTCGTGTTCGCTTCACGTTCGACAGATAGAGACACAGATAGAGACAGAGACAGACAGATAGAGGCAGGGACAGACAGACAGAGGCAGGGACAGACAGACAGAGGCAGGGACAGACAGACAGAGGGACAGACAGACAGAGGCAGGGACAGACAGAGGCAGGGACAGACAGACAGAGGCAGGGACAGACAGACAGAGGCAGGGACAGACAGATAGAGGCAAGGACAGACAGAGGCAGGGACAGACAGAGGCAGGGACAGGCAGACAGAGGCAGGGACAGACAGACGGAGGCAGGGATAGACAGAGGCAGGGACAGACAGACAGAGGCAGGGACAGACAGAGGCAGGGACAGACAGAGGCAGTGATAGACAGGGAGAGAACACGAGAGAGAGAACGCGTGAGAGAGAGAGAGAACGAGAGAGAGAGAGAGAGAGAACGAGAGAGAGAGAGAGAACGAGAGAGAGAGAACGAGAGAGAGAGAGAGAGAGAGATGTGCATGCCGGGTCTGGTGGCTCAGTGGACAAAGGCATCCGCTGCAGGGGCCTGTGTTCAAGCTCATGGGCACAGGTTTTTTTCTTCTAGCCCCGCCCCCTCCCCCACTGACCCCGCCCCCACCGGTGCGGCCCTCGGCCACAAACCACACTCTAAATTTGACCCCCGAGAGAAAGTTTGTGAGTACCCCTGCCCTAAATGATGTCTAAATTCAACCGACCACACCGAAATACTTGATTAATACAGCTGTGGCTACCTGCTCTGAGCCTACTGGATGAAAGCAGGCCTGTTGGCAGACAACAAGGACAGACAAGAGACAGCAAGCTTGCAGGCCTAGGCTTCAAAATGGCCACCAGCCACATGGCCAGGCCCAACAACATTAGAAAGCCCACCACAAAAAAACACACTTCCCAACTCAATCCAATGCCATGCATGCCCTAAACGATGTCTAAATTCAACAGACCACACAGAAACACTTGATTAATACAGCTGTGGCTACCTGCTCTGAGCTTACTGGATGAAAGCAGGCCTGTTGTTGGCAGACAAGGCCAGACAAGCTTGCAGGCCTAGGCTTCAAAATGGCCACCTGTCACATGGCCAAGCCCAACAACATCAGAAAGCCCAACCCAAAAAAACACACTTCCCAACTCAATCCAATGCCATCCATGCCCTAAATGATGTCTAAATTCAACAGACCACACAGAAACACTTGATTAACACAGCTGTGGCTACCTGCTTGGCCTCTGAGCCTACTGGATGAAAGCAGGCCTGTTGTTGGCAGACAAGGCCAGACAAGAGACAACAAGCTTGCAGGCCTAGGCTTCAAAATGGCCACCAGCCACATGACAAGGCCCAACAACATCAGAAAGCCCACCACAAAAATACACACTTCCCAACTCAATCCAATTCCATCCATGCCCTAAATGATGTCTAAATTCAACAGACCACACAGAAACACTTGATTAATACAGCTGTGGCTACCTGCTCTGAGCCTACTGGATGAAAGCAGGCCTGTTGGCAGACAACAAGGGCAGACAAGAGACAGCAAGCTTGCAGGCCTAGGCTTCAAAATGGCCACCAGCCACATGGCCAGGCCCAACAACATCAGAAAGCCCACCACAAAAAAACACACTTCGCAACTCAATTCAATGCCATCCATGCCCTAAATGATGTCTAAATTCAACAGACCACACAGAAACACTTGATCAATACAGCTGTGGCTACCTGCTCTGATCCTACTGGATGAAAGCAGGCCTGTTGGCAGACAAGGCCAGGCAAGTTTGCAGGCCGTGGCTTCAAAATGGCCACCAGCCACATGGCAAGGCCCAACAACATCAGAAAGCCCACCCCAAAAAAACACACTCCCCAACTCAATCCAATGCCATCCATGCCCTAAATGATGTGTACATTCAACAGACCACACAGAAACACTTGATTAATACAGCTGCGGCTACCTGCTCAGCCTCTGAGCCTACTGGATGAAAGCAGGCCTGTTGGCAGACAACAAGGCCAGACAAGAGACAACAAGCTTGCAGGCCTAGGCTTCAAAATGGCCACCAGCCACATGGCAAGGCCCAACAACATCAGAAAGCCCACCACAAAAAAACACACTTCCCAACTCAATCCAATGCCATCCATGCCCTAAACGATGTCTAAATTCAACAGACCACACAGAAACACTTGATTAATACAGCTGTGGCTACCTGCTCTGAGCTTACTGGATGAAAGCAGGCCTGTTGTTGGCAGACAAGGCCAGACAAGCTTGCAGGCCTAGGCTTCAAAATGGCCACCTGTCACATGGCCAAGCCCAACAACATCAGAAAGCCCACACCAAATAAACACACTTCCCCAACTCAATCCAATGCCATCCATGCGCTAAATGATGTCTAAATTCAACAGACCACACAGAAACACTTGATTAACAGCTGTGGCTACCTGCTCTGAGCCTACTGGATGAAAGCAGGCCTGTTGGCAGACAACAAGGCCAGACAAGAGACAACAAGCTTACAGGCCTAGGCTTCAAAATGGCCACCAGCCACATGGCAAGGCCCAACAACATCAGAAAGCCCACCCCAAAAAAACACACTTCCCAATTCAATCCAATTCCATCCATGCCCTAAATGATGTGTAAATTCAACAGACCACACAGAAACATTTGATTAATACAGCTGTGGCTACCTGCTCAGCCTCTGAGCCTACTGGATGAAAGCAGGCATGTTGTTGGCAGACAATGCCAGACAAGCTTGCAGGCCTAGGCTTCAAAATGGCCACCAGCCACATGGCCAGGCCCAACAACATCAGAAAGCCCACCCCAAAAAACACCCTTCCCCAACTCAATCCAATGCCATCCATGCCCTAAACGATGTCTAAATTCAACAGACCACACAGAAACACTTGATTAATACAGCTTTGGCTACCTGCTCTGAGCCTACTGGATGAAAGCAGGCCTGTTGTTGGGAGACAAGGCCAGACAAGCTTGCAGGCCTAGGCTTCAAAATGGCCACCTGTCACATGGCCAAGCCCAACAACATCAGAAAGCCCACCCCAAAAAAACACACTTCCCAACTCAATCCAATCCCATCCATGCCCTAAATGATGTCTAAATTCAACAGACCACACAGAAACACTTGATTAATAAAGCTGTGGCTACCTGCTCTGATCCTACTGGATGAAAGCAGGCCGGTTGGCAGACAAGGCCAGACAAGCTTGCAGGCCTAGGCGTCTAAATGGCCACCAGCCACAAGACCAGGCCCAACAACAGAAAACCCACCCCAAAAAAACACATTTCCCAACTCAATCCAATGCCATCCAGGCCCTAAATGATGCTTGAAAATGAAATACATTCAAAAAACACCAAAGGAACAGTTGCTTCATCATGCACACACCCATGAGTTTGTGACTAGCTCGTGCCTACTACCCACAACATTTTTACAAAAAGGAATGATAGTTAGCAAAACTAACTTGTAGTTACAACAACTGCAATGCCACCAATCAAACAGACACAACAACCACTTACTTGTAAAATATCCAATTAAAAAATCCTCAAATCCAATTGCAATGATGCAGCAGACAAAAAGAGTGATCTTTCCAGCTCAAAATCCAAAGGCAGAATGAGCAGGAGATGGACAAAGCACTGGGAGGAGCCTGCTGGACAGGAACAGGAAGTTGGAGATTCTGTGGCACTTCCTCCCTCTCCCCACCTTTTAAAAAAAGGACTCCTTGCACAAAAAAGGACAGCCAAATGTCAATCTGAGGAGTTGTTTTCATCCAAATCATCATTTGCAGAAGGTTTCATGCTTCTAGAGCTGATATTCTTCTCCAAATTGAAAATTTTACATGTTCGAGTTCTCGAGCTTCACATTACTTCCGCCGGATGTCGATGGCGTGTCCAAAATGACTTGATCGCTTTCTTTCGCTCCCTGTTGCGTTGGATATGACGTGCTCGGGGTCTCTTGCTCCTTTTCGTGTTCGATATGACTTGACCGCTTCCTCACGCTCTCGCTCGCGGTGGAGAATGACGTGTTCGAGATCTCAATCTTCTCATACTCTCGCGGTGCATGATTGCGAGAAGAAATACGTGATCGTGCGACAAATGACGTCATCACGCGACAAATGACGTTAATGAGGACGCGAACTGTCGCGAGACAGCGCAAATGGCTACCCTGAATCCAACATCTCGTGGAGAACGCGACCAGA
The DNA here is from genome assembly GCF_964204655.1 of Triturus cristatus. NCBI lineage: Eukaryota > Metazoa > Chordata > Amphibia > Caudata > Salamandridae > Triturus > Triturus cristatus. The sequence continues at coordinate 1,820,100,614 of NC_140590.1, read as the reverse complement.
TCGGAAAAACTTGTCGGCGAACGCGGGGATTCAGGTAAGGCGATCGCGCGCACGCAAGAATGTTTTTTATTACAGCGCGAGCAAGAAAAAAATTACCGGTAAGATGCGGATTGCGGAAATTTTGACATTTTTGAGCTTTCCGCGGAACGCGAAAATGTCAAACTGAATTTTAGCCCAGGCCTACAATTGATGCTGATTTTCCTGCAAACTGTCTTTGTATACTCTAATATGTATGCCAAAGACAGAAATGGAAGTGGTCAAATCAGTTCTGTCCACAGGTTGAGAAAGCTAGGAAGAATGTCAAGAAAGCTGTTTCTGCTTACCTCAGAGACCATAGGATGGGCTCCATCTATAAAAACAATCTACATTTTGATATGGATGACATTTACAGAAGTGATAGAGTTCACTTCACAGATGAAGGGAACAAAGTGTTCCTCAAATTTTTGGTGGATTCGCGAACCCGTCGAGAATTCACAAAGCAAAAGCACAAATTCAATGTACTGCGACACAGTACACTTTTCAAATGTAACTTTTATTTTTTTTAACTTATTACTTACTCTATTAAATTTAATGTGATTATCAACTTCAATCTCCCTAACTCTATAAGAAAAGTTCACAAATACACTACCTTCTGAAGTAAATACTATTAAATCACTTATTTAAGATAGATCTGTGAATCCACCATGACGTAACACTGGGGGGCAGCATTGAGAGTCGCAATGGGGTCGCGACTCCTATCACAAGTTGAAAAAAAATAATAATGCCCCCAGTTCTATTACCTGATGTTGGCCCCGGTAGCCCCGTCCCCAAAGGCTCGGCCCCCTCTCATCTTGTAAGAGGTGGTGGTCCCAGGGGCCAGAGATCTGCAACGGACCCACGCATTTACATAATTAGTGCCCCTGGGAGGTGGTGGTGGAGGTGGAGGTGCCTGGGGCAGTAGCCCCCACACATACATTTTAAAAACAAAGCCCCATGAATGTGGTGGTCCCCGTGGCATGCCCACCAGATTTAAAGACTAAAGCTCTGGGGAGGTGGCGGTCGCTGGGGCTTGGGGGCACCCACGAGACCCTTGCCACCCAAAACTAATGAATGCCCGGGATGTGTAGGCCCCGCACTATATTTTGACATTTCCCCCAGGACCTGGCCCCCCCGGGAGCTTAATGAAATGAAGCGTGAGAGACAGTGCTTTGTTTCTTTTTGTATTGTTTTGGTGGGATTTGCACATTCTACGTGAATCCCGTGGAAATGTTTTTAAAAAAAGCTTTTTTTGGCCCTCGGGGTCCCTGTGGGACGCCCTGAGCAGGCCTAGGGGGTCACGGTATTTCTACCCAGCCCCCTTTTTTGATTTTAATACTTTTTTCACCTTTTTTCTTGGGACTCAGTTCAACCAAGTCACTAGATGACTGCCAACACTTCCTGGTTTGAAGTGTTGGCAGCCAATCAGAGTCAAGCTCGTGCTCGGGAAGGTTCTAGGATCCACTGCGGTCCCCAGATATCCACTTTTCTTATATTTATGAATTTCTGAGAAACTACTGAATGGATTTACACCATTTGAAGCAAAGAGTGTACTCTGGACCAAGAGCTACCTTTCTGCCAAATTTGGTGTAATTCCGTTGAGCAGTTCGGGCTGTAGCTGCACCAAAAAGTTCCTATGTAATTTAACATGGAGAAAATGCTTTTGGACCCCTCTTGTTTCTCGCCCCTGCTTGCAAAATCACCCGAAAACTGTCATGACAGGAGCTTACCAGAGCACCTCATTAGTTTTGAAAATTTTACGATGATTCGTCAACCGACGCCAAATGTATTGGCAAAAGAAAAAACTCTTTTTGAATAGAAGCAAGGTCCTGACTATAACAACCTACTGGTGACCGCTAGAGGTAATATATAAATGTAAATATTAACTAATAAAAATATGACATAGTAACATTAATTAATAAACAAAAAACAGATGTAATATATATTTCAACAAATATAAAAAATAAGGTTATGAATAAAATAATATTTATTTTATATGAATATGAAAATACGACAGGACGTTTTCATCCACGAGCTGTAACTGGTTGCTTTTTAATTTTTTTCCTATTAGCGGTAAATGTATGCAATTAATATATTTACTGAATGCTCATGCTCCTTTTGCTAGCATCACTTTTAGCACAATTTTATTAGCCATCTATTTTCTTGTTCTTTTGCAATGTCATGTTAGATGTAACATAGTGATCGTCTATGTCTATGATCACCATTGTGAGGTTGCCCTGACGATTGAGTGAAACCTATTTATGTGTTACACAAGTGTGTTCTAGACGTAGTGACCAAGGCGGTACGCCGCCGAAACGCGTCTAGATTTGTTTGGATTAAACTTTATTTTTGCCATTACTTCACGGAGTCTGTGCCTGACTGTTCGTCGCCGCCAGGATTGGGATTTAATATATATATATATATATATATATATATATATATATATATATATTCACTGAAAAAACCATAGGTTTCAGGGGCGTTATAGTTAGCTGGACTTTTCACTCGTACAAAACCATAGAAACTCCCCCGTTATAGTTAGTTCAGCTAACAATAACTCGCGCGCCCGCAATGCACTGCTGATGACGTCACATATTACATCACTCATGACATGGTCAGTGACAACACTCATGACATCACTGATGACATCTCAAATGACATCACTGATGACATCACTGATGACATCATCCAGTGAATGTGTGTTTTTCTGAAAATTACATGTTTTATATATGTATATCTCAAGGTCGATGGAAGAATAAACGGGTATATAAGTGTCTAAATGGATGATTTGTTTTTGAAAAATTGATTGTATAACTGACTGATTAAGTGTATCTTAGTGAATACATGGCTTAGTGAGTAATGTTTAAATATGTAAATATCTGTATCAGTCTCTCACTTTGTGTATAAGTGGCTGCATGGGTTGGAGAGTAGCTACATGAGTGTCTATACAGGTTATTAGTTGTTTTTTTTGAGTATCAGTATAATTGTCTGATGTCTGTATGGTTCGGTGGGGGGTATTACGTAGTGCATAGGTGCATGAATGAGTGACTCACTGTTTGTATGTGTTGAAGACAACATGTGTGCAGGACTGTATGGGTGGATGAGTGTGTGCATGGGTGTGTTAGTGAGTAAATGACGGTCTCAATAGTGTCTCTACGAGTAACTACATATGTTTTAAACTAGTATATGTGACTATTGGTGTATATAAGTGAGTATATGTGAGAGTGAGAGATTGAAAGAGTTCCTGTATGAATAAGTATGTGTTTCTATAAGTGACTGTTAAAAAGACTAAGTATGTGTAAGTTTCTGTAGAAGTAAGTATGGCGGTGTGTGTATAACTGTATAATTAGACAAACAATAGAAGGAGTACACCCATACAGGTAAATTAATGCCTAGGGGATGGAGAGGTGCACAGGAAAGAAAGGCTTATCCTTTCTGATAGAAGACCCCTCACTCACCAACCTAGTTGGTGACATGCTTCATCATCGGGGTCCCACCCGGATAACCGAGTGTCATCCGGGTGTGCTGCGACACCTGACTACAGTGGAGCTGGTTTTTTTGTGTGGTGCAAGTGCATGAAGTGATTTAAAAGATTGGTCAGATTTAACTCACTATCAAAAATTGTTTAATCATGGAGCAACTGAACAATGTTAAAAAAGGATGGCGAGATACCATGTAAGGTTAGATTGACCTAGGGTATCAAAAAAGTGAGTGAAGTGAAAAAGTGGTGAACTAGGTCTACATGTTTCAACCTTGAGGGTAGTTATCCAGGTTTTCGTCAGGACCGATGCTAACCAGGGCGGTCTACACGCGCTAAGGTGTACCCTACCCTTGGCTAGAATTAAAAAGACCTCCTGTATAACTGTATATGCAGGTAAACGGATGTTTGATTCTTTATTAGCTTGAGTGACTATGTGTGTGAGTAACTTTATGGATGAGTGGCGTTGTGTAACAGGATGTATAGGTGTATGAGTACATATGATGAGTGAGCACATGTATGAGTGACTGTATAGGACTGTTGGTGAATGAGTGGATGTGGAAGTGGATGTGGATCTTACAATTACTGAATAGGTTGTTGTAACTGGTATTGGTATGTCCATTGTATGTCCATTGTTTTGAACATTTTAATTTCTATTTTTGAATGTGTGTATCAAAGGTTATATTAGGGGGAGAAGAGGTCTGCCACTCTATCACAAGGATGATGTCATGAGGGATGTCATCAGTGATGTCATGAGTGATGTCACTGACCATGTCATGAGCGATGTAATATGTGACGTCATCAGCAGTGCATTGCAGGCGCGCGAGTTATAGTTAGCTGAACTAACTATAACAGGGGAATTTCTATGGTTTTGTACGAGTGAAAAGTCCAGCTAACTATAACGCCCCTGAAACCTATGATTTTTTCAGTGAATTTCTAAGGTTTTTTAAATGCTAATTCCTAGCTATAACGTGCCTGAAACCTTTGTTTTTTTCAGTGAATTTCAAAGGTTTTTTAAATGCTAATTTCTAGCTATGCCTACAGAGATAGGACATGTGAAGAAAGAAGGAAAAACGCACAGAAAGAAAAAAAAGAAATTCAGAAAGAAGCAACAGAAGTCCTCAAAGACGAAGAAAAGTGCAGGAAGAAGTATAACGTGCAGAAAGAACAAACAGAAGAGCAGAAACAAGCCTTGTTGCAAAATCATCCTGTACCCTCAACTTTTTCAGACGGATACTGGTGGTAACTGAGTCTGACTAACCAGTCCTAGAGCCAGTGCTATGTTAAAAGACACTCAGAATACAGTGGAAACACCTACATACACTAGGGCACATTATGTGTTGGGGTCCCCCTGTGATTAGCATGACCTCCTCTGTAAGCCCCTAGTATATAATAGGGCAGGGGATTAAAACTACCTCTTAAAACGCACCACAGGGCGTGTTTGAGCACGTCACCTCATGCCCCGTCCCCTCCCTTCCCCACTGTGTAAACACGCCCTGTAGCCATTTTAAGTTGGGAGATTAAGTCCCCTTGAATCCTGAGGGTCCCTAGGATCAAACTAGTCCACGAGGTACCTCCAGTAAGCGCCACAGAGCTGCGTTGCAGAGAGGTGTAAAAAGTGGCACGGCCTGCACCACCTCTCTGCAATGCAGAGCAGTGGTGCTTACTGGAAGCACCTGGTGGGCTAGTTGGACCCCAGGGTCCCTCAGGATTGAAAGGGAATTATTTCCCCAACTTAAAAACGCGTCACAGGGCCTGTGGGCATTCTGAGTTGAGAGATTAAGTCCCCTTGAATCCTAAGGGTCCCTAGGTTCAAACTAGCCCACTAGGTACATCCAGTAAACGCCACAGAGCTGCGTTGCATGGAGGTGTAAAAAGGGGCGTAGCCTCAGAACACCTGTCTGCAACGCAGCTCCCTGGTGCATACTGGAGATACCCTTGGGCTAGTTGGCCCTCAGGGACCCTCAGTATTGAAGGGGAATTAATTCCTCAACTTACAACTGGCCAGGGGGCGCGTTTGCAGAGTGCTGCAAGGAGGGGGCGAGGCCTCCGGCACGATGCCGGTCTTTTATTTATTTATTTTTAAGAAGGAGGGCTGTGTGGCCCCCTTTCTTTTTCTAATTTATTAGCCCTGGGGACCCCATCCCCCAGGGCCTGCACCCTAATTGTTTTTGTTGAAAAAAATTATTTTGGCCCTCCCAAGGCCTTAATCGGCCCGGGGACCCAAACCCCCAGGTCATGGCCTTTTTTTAATTTTTTTATTCTTTAGGAGGGGGGCTGTGTTGCCCCCCTGCTCAGGCCACTTATGGCCCCGGGGATCCCATCCCCCGGGGCCGGCCTTTGTTTTTTTTTTTTTTTTTTTTTAAATATATATATATTTATAGAAACACCTAGGACATGCTGGACAAACCGTATGTACCTATCACCATGACGATTTGCGTGATATTCATTAAAAGGCGACTATGCATACAATTAATCCACGTAGAATGTATTCACACCGCTAGTGAAGCTTTGACATGTCTGACACCCTACCGTGCCTAATCCCGGCGCCTCCACTGGTGGGTACTCTCCAAGTAGACACCCTTGTCGTTTATTTATACAAACATCGGTAGCTATTGACGGGCACATTTAATACACATGCACACCAAGCCATTCAAAGGGGATTCGACAAAAATTCGACAAAACTATGCAAGAAACCCCCTCACGGTTAATAAAACACATATCCACCGCCGGATGTGTAATACTTTTTATTTTACTCTCTGGAAAGGAGACAAACCTCACTTGAGAGTCACAGCGTGCTCCTGGCTGAGCCCAATGCTGTGTTACACCTACCAGTGCCCGCCGAGTGCCACAAACCTCTGTGTTGTATTCCACCAGCTAGTGCGTATGCTATGACACTCTCTACCCCATGTGCACTGTAACACCACCCCGTGAATATGTCATGCCACACTTGCCTTCGCACGGGTTATATTGCCCCATCTAACGTGCCTTCCTCGATGCCTATGTTATAAAGCACAGCGCTATTCCATACATATTACAATCTGGGATCCATATCTTTGTCCCCGTGCATATGCAATGTTACACTACCCAGCACATATTTTATATTACAACTTTAGAGACTACTTAGGTTACACAACACTGCCCTGTGCATATTACACTCCAAGGCGCATATCACATAGCAAGCGCTAGTGCCTGTGCTATCTCGCGCTCTCCAATGAATCTGTCATTGCGCACAATGTATTGCATATTATATTTCACGCCCCGGTTCATCTTATATCACACTTTTTGGTGCATAGTTTATACCATATACTATATCTAGTTTTCATTTTCAATCGTGCTCTCATGACTATGTTCGATATAACACTGCGTCCACCTACCCTTTTTACGGCATTACTTTTTGCGATGGGGGGTGGAGGGTCAGGGGATGTTTCTGCCAAGTGAGCCCGGAGTCACAGTCCCAAACGTCCTCTTCTTCCTGAATAAAAGTGAGATTATGCTGCATACTTGTTCATATTTTAAGTAGTTCGCACAGACACACATTTTAAAAACAATAAAGTTCCTAATACCCACCTTCTATGAACAGTTAGCTTGCTGCCCCATCCACCTCCTCCCTATCCTCTGTTTTCTGAATCCATGGACTAGCCTCCTCCCTCCTGCCATGCATGATCTGATGTGCTGCCACTGCCCTGCATTTAGCATGATGTACCAGTCCACTCATCCTGCCCTCCATTGCCCAATTCTATGGCCCATCATTGACCTCCTGCTTAGCCTCTGTGCTTTGCTTGCTGCCCCTATTCTCCTTCCCCCTGCCCTCCGATGTCTTTGTGCATGCCCCTGCTCCATCCTTTTTGACCACCATGTTCCATGGACCTGCCACTCCTATCTACTCTGAGTGTTCTGTTGAGCTGCCACTCCCCTACCACCTGCCTAGCATTGTCAGATGACTGTAACCTGTCCCTGCTACCTCCACCCTGCCTGTCCACATGCCATGCCCCTATCCCCTTCTTCCTGTCCTCCATGGTCCATTTTACTGCCACACCCTTCTGCCCTCCCTGGTCTGTTGTGCTGCAACTGCTCCTCCTGCCTGCCCCGCGCGGTCTGTTGTGAGGCCCCTTCCCCTGAACTCTCTTGTCTGTGCCCAGGTCCTGACCCTCCCTTCTATCCTCCATGGTCCTTTGTGCATGCCCCTGCACCCTCCTTCTTGCCCATCATAGCCATTGTGCTGCCACTAACCCTCCCGCTTGCCATGCATGGTCTTCTGTGCTGCCATGGCCCCTCCCACCTTCCCTGTGTGGTCAGCTAGCTGCTCCTGACCCCCTCCCACCTTCCCTCCATGATCTGTGTGTAGTCTCACTGTTGCTCTCCATGGTGTGTCTTGTTTCTAGTGCCCATCCTGCCTGTCCTCCATGGTCATCTTGCTGCTCCTGCCCTGCCCCCTTGCCCCCAGCCCTCTGTTTCCATGTGCAGACCCCTATTCCCTCCCTCCTGGCTTGTCGGTTCCATTGTAATGCCCCTGATCCGTCCCTCCTGCCCTTTATGGTCTGTTATGCTGCAGCTTTCTATCCTGTCTGTCCATTATGGTCAGCTAGCTACCATTGCCTCTTTCCCCTCTGTTGTCTGTTGTCCATGTGCATGGTCCTGTCCCCTCCCTATTGCTTTCTATGGATTGTTGTGCTGCACTCCCGTCCCGCATGCCCTGTGTGGTGTATTGTGCTGCTGCAAACCCTGATGCCTGCCCTGTAGGGTCAGTTTGGTGCACCTCTCCGTGTCCCTCCTGTCTTCTGTTATCTGAGTCCATGTCCCTACCCCAATTCCTCCTGCCTACCATGATCCAATGTACCATACTTGCGAACATTTTGAACTTGGTAAGAGGGAGATTTTGAAATAAAACTGGGGTATTGATTTTCCCCTTTGAGATACATTGAAAAAGAGAAGATTGTAGACAGGAAACAGATCAAGTAAAGCCCATTTGAGCTTAAAAACATTGGACGTTTCCTGGCTGAAACGGGTCTGTTGTCATGTATGGTTGTATGACCACTGCCTCTTCCTTCTGCCCACAATGGTCTATTATATTGCCACAGCCTCTCTTGCCAGTCCTGTATTGTTGGTTTGTTGCCCCTGCCCCCCTTTCCACTGCCCTCCATAGTCTGTTGTGCTGCCACTGCCCTTCCTGCCTGCCTACTGTGGTCAAATTGTTGCCTCTGCACTCTCCTACCTGCCTTCAATTTTCAGAGTCCGTGCCCCTGGCCTCTGCCTCTCAACAGTATCCCAATGAACAACTAGATTGCTAACATTCTATATTTATTACAAAAGTGTGGAATGCCTGACGTCATCTTGATGAAATCAAAACTGTAATGCCTAGAGCATTTCCTTTAGAAATTACATATATGAGAGGGTCTTATTTGCATCAAAATTATGGTTAGTGCTCTAAAAAACTAAAATGAGGACATATTTTCTGAGTTTTCAAATAGCGACAAAGAACTTTTAAATTATTTGTAATCTTAGTTTTTTTATCCAGTTGACCACTTGATTAAATGTTGCATCCAAGGGGAGAGGGTGTGGTGTTACTTCCAGAGCTGCAGACTTTGCAACTGGGGAACCAGGTTGGAGTTTCTGCTTCAGCTCAACATTCTGTGATTCTGGTCAAATCACTTAATCTCCCCATGTCTTCAACCAAAATGAATTTGATCTTGTGTGATGTAACCAATGTTCATGTAAAGCACTCCAATACCTGACAAGTCTGCACTATATAAAACTGCAAATACACAAAAAATAAGTGTTTTGCACACTTCTGTCATTGGGCTTCATTTTGGCTACATCTGGGTGATATTTGGGCTACATTTGGGCTCTTTTGTCTCTGGTGGCCATTTTAGGAGATTTATTTGGTATGAAGTTTCCTAATTTCCTCATTTACTTCAGTCTCCTCAGTAGGAAAAGCTTTCAGTTTTTTACTTTGATTCCATCAAGAAGGTATTCAGATATGTCACACATTTGCCATAAGTTCTGAATGTTAGCACTCTAGTTGCTCATTAGATCACTGTAGTAAAGCTACTGCTCACCACGGAAGTCTGCTGCTAGTATTAGAAGTGCATGTTTCAGTCTGCATATCAGAATTTTTTAATGAAATAGAAGAGGATTTGAGAAGTCACTCAAAATGTGCCCTAATTTTTCTTTCTTCAGCACTAATCATACTTTCTATGGCAAAGTGAACCCCCTCATTTTGTTCCTTTTTAAATTAAATGTTTTCAGAGTTACCACTTTATTCCAATCAAGATGGCTTAGTTCAGGTGTGCAATACGTTTGTCATAAGTAGGACTGTTAGCACTCTAGTTGTTCTTTCGAACACTCTGGGAAGCTGCAGTAGAACACAAAGGAATCAACTGACATTCTCTGCCCTTGTTGGGTGTACATGTTTTACTGAGAATGTCAGACTTCATTCTCACATGACTGAGAAAGATAATGTGAATTTACAGAAAATATGCTCTCAGTTTAGCTTATAGATCACCTTCCATACCTCTGTGGGAAAAGCATGAGAAATTAGTTTTCTCTCAACATGATTCATGATATCACAGCAGAAGGCTTTTTCACATGGTAAAATCACCTTAGAGCACACCACAATTCCTAAAATGAGTATGGTACCATCAACAAATGATTTATAATGTAACTAAAGTCTTAAAACCTTCTATTAACTGCAATGATTTTTAATGAGGTGCTATCATGTATATTGGTCCCAAGATGGCTGCCAACACTTCTTGGATGAAGTACTGACAGCCAATCAGATCTCACGATGAGATGTGTGGTTAGGCTCCACCCAGATATATCTATCTTTTTAACTCTAATTTTCTCAGGAACTACTGAACTGATTTATACCATTTAAGCAAAAGGCACGAGTCTGAACTGAAGACTACCTCTTTGCCAAATTTGGTGTAATTCCGTTCAGCAGTTCGGGCTGTAGCTGCGTCAACAGGTCCTATGGGAAAAAGCATGGGGAAAATGTGTTTTGGGACCCCTTTTTTCTCGGCCCCTGCTTGACGAATCACCGTGAAATTTGCAGGATAGGAGCGGACCGGAGCTGGCCAAAAGTATGGAAAATTTCGCGAAGATTCGTCAATTGGCGCCAACGTTATTCCAAAAAGAATGTTGCGGATTTCCTATGGAAAATAGGTCCTAACTATAACTACCTACTGGCGACTGCCAGTAGGTAATATATATATATATATATCCACCAAAGTTTTTCACGCAGAACCCAGGCCACTAAGCGATGGCGGGCCGGGCCAGGGTTGCAAACGTTTGTCATGCTGCCTTTACTCAGCCAGCCAAGTTTACAGATCACTACCTGCCCTGTGGCGATTGGTGTTGAATGCTTATACCAAACTTTTAAAAGCAATTAATAGCAATAATAATGATACTATTATTACCATAATGATACTCATCATTATAATGTTAATGACAATTCCGATATATTCTATACATATATTACACATTCATTGTAAAAAGCAAAGGTTACAATGGATGTTATATTTAGGCTCAGAGTTCACTCGCACAAAACCAATGAAATTCAGCAGTTATAGTTACCTGAGCTAAGTATAACTTAAGCCCTAGCAATGCACCGGTTATGACCTCGCATATTGACATCACTGATGACATCTCAAATGATATCACTGATAACATCACTGATGACATCATCCACAGAACCACTCACATACCCACTCACATCCTAATACAACCTCTTGTATACCCACTCACACCCACATACCCATTCACAGACCATACCAATACTCACACACCCACCCACTCCTCCATTGAGCTACTCATATACTCACTCACTCACTTATACAGCCACTCACACAACCATTCACTCACCCATACAGCTACTCATATAGCACTACTCACATCCCCACTAATTTACATATACAATCACTCGTACACTCACTCACACTTAAAGCCTCTCAACACAGCAACTCACTTACACATACAAGCACTCCCACTTTCTCACACACCCACAAAACCACTTACATACCCATTCACACATCAATAGAAGCACTCACACATCTGCTCGTTCATCCATACAGCCATTCACACAGACACACATGCTCAGGATAGCCACTGACACACCAACTCACTTATCCAAAGGCCCACTCAAACAGCCGTTCACTTTCCGATACAGCCACTTACACAGCCAACTACTCACTCATATATCCATTCATATACCCACTCCCTCACCCATGCAGTCAATACACACCCACTTAAAGATCCACTCACACAACCACTCACTCACTCACTCACTCACTCACTCACTCACTCACTCTCTCACTCACTCACTCACTCACTCACTCACTCACTCATAGAACCACTGACACACCTACTCACTCAGCAATACATTCATTCACACAGCAACTCACCCACCCTCACAACTACTTTCACACCCCCTTATACACCCAAATAGCCACTCATGCACCCATACACACAAAGATACATCCAGTCACACCACCACTCACATAATATATGTTAGAATTAGTATCACTCCGTAGTAGTGTACCTACTATACTAATTTAACTTTTTTAGTATATATGTTTAACAGACATACACTCCTAGAAAACACTTACACTCACTAGATGATGTCATCAGTAATGTCATTTGAGATGTCATCAGTAATATCATCAGTTATGCCACTGACCATATCATGAGTGGTGTAATGTGAGGTCTTAAGCATTGCATTGCAGGGGCATGAATTATAGTTAGCTCAGGTAACTATGACTGCTGAATTTCACTCTTTTTTTGTGAGTGAAATCTGAGCCTAACTATAATGTGCCTGTAACCTCTGTTTTTTCAGTGAATTTCTAAGGTTTTTTTAATTGTATTTCCTAAGTATAACGTCCCTGCAACCTTTGTTTTTTTAAGTGAATTTCTATGGGTTTTTTTACTAGTAGTCATGTTTGCAGTGTGATGGAGAAAGGGTGTGGGCCTCCAGCCACCTCTCAGGAATCCTGCTGTGTTGGGACCTACTGGAATTAACAGGATGGCTTCTGAGCACCCAAGAACCCTCACCATTCAAGAGGACTTCATCCATAACTAGTAGTGTCCCAGGAGGTGCATATGCAGAGTGGTGGAGTAAGGTTGCAGGGGCCTCTGACCAGCTCTATGCAATTGTGCTATGTGGGACTTAGAGGTAATATGAGGGCTTTCTAGCCCCCAAGGACCCTCAGCATCCAAGGGGACTCCACCCCCCCAATTACCAATGCACCAGGAGGCATGCTTGCTGAGTGGTGGAGAAAGGGGGCGTGGGGTCTGAAGTTCTCTCAGCAATCACACTATTTGGAACTTACTGGAGTTAACTGGAGGGCTTGTTGGCCCCCAAGGACCCTCGGCATCCAAGGGGACTTCATTCCCCCAACCAGCAGAATGCCAGGAGGTGCATTTGCAGAGCGATGGAGAAAGGGGGTGTGGCTTCTTAAAAAAGCTCTCAAGGATCCAAAGGTGTGGAACTTACTGGAGGTAACAAGAAGGCTTGTTGGCCTCCAAGGACCGTCTAGAGCCAAGGGGACTTCATCTTCTTACTAGCAGAGCACCAGGAGGTGCGTTTGAAGAGTGGTGGTGAAAGGGAGCAGGGCCTTTGTCACTTGGCAGGGTTTTTTTATTATTATTTTTAATTAGTTGAGGGGCATTGTAATTCCCCTTTCCTGGTCCGATTTCAGCCCTCGTAACCCCATCCCCCAGGGCATCGTCTTTTCGAAATGAAGGAGGGGTGCCATGTGGCCCACCTCCGAGGCCAATTTTGGTCCCCATGGATCCCATCCCCCAGGGTTTTATTTAGAGGGGGAGGCTGTCCCGCTAAGGTTTGATGGAACCCTCCCTGAGCCATGTCCCAGCTTTGAGGTGGAATCTCCTGTAGACACAGGTGTCATTGAGGTATTTCTGCCTATCACAGCATTCTTCACAGGTATTGCATGCAGCCCATTAATAGAGGTGGCCCTGTTGCTAGTAGGTGAGTTTGTCAACTTTCATTTAGGAATAGCTGCTGGCACTTGCCCTAGCACGATGTTCTATGCACTAACTGCTCGAGGTGGGCTGAGCAAACTTGATATAATCAGAGTACTCCTCATTTGTGGCTAGTCCAACAGTGAGTGATCTGATGGATTAATGGTTGCTTTTAGCATCAGTGACATTCTTACTGCCCATTATCTTCTACTAGACCACACAGTGAATGTGCTCACGAGGTACTCCACATCATCCAGAAGTGGAAACAGTTCAGCAGTACTGTGAAATAATTTCAAATAGGATAGATTCTCTTTTTTCATCACATCACAATAATCTAGTGGCAGGATACTTTATACCTATGAATTTCCATTCTATTTGCAATATTCCTATTTTATGTGATGTCCCTTTATCAGCTATTGAACATCTAAACTCAATAACGAGGTGAAGAAGGAAAACTTGACTGCAATGTACCAAGATACACAAACTCTATTTATGGTGCATGTAAATTCAAGTCTGTCAAGGGTACTTTGCCTATTTGGTGCGGTCTGGATTGCTTCTTTTGACCAGTGGAGACATCAGATGCAGAAGAAACTTGCATCATCCTGAGGAGGCGCACTCATAAACCTGTAAGACATCAAAGATGCTGTCCTAGTACCATATTCTCCTCCTGTTAATAAGAATTAATTAGCTCACTGGTCACAGCCACCTGGCCTTAATATTGACTTGGACCAGTTAGCAAACTCGACTGAGTAGAAAATTGTACCTCATAGTGATGGGCATTGACAGTGTGTGTGTGGAACACATTTTGCTGTGTGCAGTGACCGCATTTGTTCCACAAAATATCCATCTTAACAATAGGCGAATATCCTTAGTAATAGGGAGTTTGGGGACCACCTCATCCTGATGCATGCCCAAGCCTGTTAGGGCCAGAACAAGTGGACAGAAATGTATTGGGGAAAGTAAAGGTCCTGCATGATACAGTTCCCCAGGCACAAGTTTGCAATCATGTGATAGGAAGTGATAAATAAAGGCTGCATAGGTCCCCTCCCTGAACTTTTTTAATTTTACAACCCCTGGTTCCCTAGGACTCTACATAGGAGTGAGGCACACTATCTACTCCTCTGCAAAAGAGCTCCAAGGGGATCCCACTGTGGGCAGCTGAATATCACCTTTGTGAGCAGTAGTTCAATAATTAGACATGTCTCTTCGGTGAGTGATGGCCTTTGTCCTTTTCAGTAAAATAGCCAGAGCCTGGGACTTACCTCTCCAAATTATGTTTAGTCTTAGGTAAAGGGTGCCAGTATGATTTTTTGGGGCCAAGTAGTTTGTGGTGTCATATCAGCTGTTCAATTTGCCAGGAGTTTAGAGGGAATACATTTAGATAACATTGGGCCTCAGTGGTCCTGCTGTACTGTGCCATTAAGGTGAGACATAATAGTGACTGCGAACATCAGCAGATAATAATCTGAAGAGAAAGAAACACCTGTTGAGTGTTGTCATTATGATGCTTCTGCAATGATCAATGACTTTAATAGTGACATTCTTCTATCAATTAGGAATGACAAACATTTTTGTGAGGTGCAAGTGATTTTCTAGATGACAGTGGGATTAGTCATCAACTGAAAATAAATCTATTTGACCGATTTTTACCAAATGTAAATAGGAATAAGTAATATATGCTTAAGCACTCTCAACATCCATGCCACATTGTTTCATGCCTACCCAATAAGCAGTAGGTAAAAAGGGGCCAACAGTTTGTCTGTTCCTTTGTCATTTTAACCATCCTGTCGATAGGTCAGTTCACAGGTAATGGTGAAGTGAAGAGCTAAAATGAGTCAGGGTCGCTGCTAGTTTTTTTAAACTTTTTGGTGTCTTAAGCAGAGGAAAAGATGGGGCACCAGTATTTTATGTATGTATGGGTTATTTATTAAGCCTGGGCGTAGTTTACGTAGTGCACTTAGCACTATGCGAGATATGCATAGCACTACGTGAACTGCGTAGTACGCTGTTCACAATGCTTGCACAGTGCCAGATGCTTGTCCACACTGTGCAAGTGTTGCAAACGGCATCTCGCTAGATTAGATTTTTACTCGAGCGGCAGCTTTCTCAACGCGGACTGGTAGTTTCTCATCGCGAGCGGCCGCGAGCATACGCGACCACTCGCAATGAGAAACCTGACCTCCCCGCATTGAGAATCTCGCCGGGAGGTTTATTTTCCACGCTCGCGATTGGCAACTTGATGTTGAGGACCGCGAGCGAGTAAAAAATGACAACTACGCTATACTACGCGCTTTTGCACTGTGCTATGTGCAAGTCGCGTAGCGCGAAGTAGCCCAAACTACCCGAGCGTAGCGTAGTTGTTCTCCCAGGCCTAGTACTTATTTAGTGCAAACCTTTAAAATAAAGCAGGACTGTTCCCATGGTGAGCAGGGTCAAGACTGATTTGCATATGGCTGGGTCTAAAACTGGAATGGCGTGGAAAGTGGAAAGCAAAATAATGATGGATTTAGCCCATAACTTTGACTTGGGGTGAATGTTTGGTTTGTTCAACATTTCGTCCATCATTTATTTGCTGTACGTTTCACCCTAAATGGGATGGGTCTGGCCAGAGGTGGGTCCCCTGCTCATTCTGTCAGCAGATTCAGGCTAGCTAGGCTGATGAGGGGTGCTACCCGAAACCGGTCCCAGGATGCTTGTTTCTTGTCCAGGGAAGACTTGGCCTGGCCGTTCGGGCTGGACTGTTCCCATGGCGAGTAAAGTCAAGACTGATTTGCATATGATTGGGTCCAAATTGGGGCATTGTGGTGAACCAAAAAACTATGGATTTACTAATATCTGTGACTGCAGGTGAATATTTATGTTTTTCAGCATTCCGTCCAACATTTATTTACTGTAATTTATGAGACTTAAAGCACTGTCTAATTTCTGTCATTTCCCAGTCTTCTCCCTTCAAGTGTGGCTGCTCACAATTAACACACACTTATAATTTTCTAATCTGCAACCATCTACTTGCTTGACAATACCAAAACAGAGAGGCAACAGTAACAACGTCAAAAATAGAAAAGAGAATCTTGAGTCTTCAGTGTTGTAGCTGTTAATATTGTTGATTCAAAGCATGTGCAGCCAACATGTTTCATCCGTAACAGGGCTTCGTCAGGGCTGCAAATACAATATATCCAAATCAACCAAGACAGTTGAACAGCTCCAACATACACAAAAGACCCTGACACCAGCCTTTTGTCACCCCGGAGGTGAAGGGAAGATGTTTCCAGAACCAGTTGCAGGGTGGTATGTGTTATTCCCCATTTAAATGCTGGCACCAGTCATAAATATTGGACCTCCTGAGCCACTCATCAGCTGCTTTCCTTGAACTGAGGACATTAGAGAAGAAGGGCTGTCTTGTTCCCCAGAGGACTGCCCTGCTGCTTGAGATCTGCTTTGTTCTCCAGAAGACAGCCCTACTGCTGGCAGAGGACTTCCCTGCATGAGGCCTGCCTTATTCCCCCTGAGGACTACCCTACTGCTTGAGCCTTGCCTTGCTCTGTCAAAGGGAAGATTGGACCTTCTCCCTTCATCCCAGGCTAACCTTAGTGACTTCAAGTATCAGCTGGCTGACCTTCTGGTCTGAGCTACAAGGATTCAACAAGCTCCAGAGTACTCCTGCCAACTGCAACTGGACCTGCCTTGAACTGCAAATGGACCTGACTGATCCCTGTGGAACTCGGCCAGAGGGAGTCCCTGATCTAGACAGGCCCTTGACCATTGAGAGGCATAAGAGTTAAATGCTCTGCAAATAAATGAGTTTTTGGCTGTTCGCGACTGTGAAAGGGCCTTTCATAATGAGACACTGTCGCCCCTGATGACCGCTTGTAAACCCGACTCTTCATGCCACAGCAACAACCACCGGCAACCAACAATGTAAGATGTGAACTACAGCAACAATAACCCTCAGTGACACACCAACATTAAGCTCTAGCAGCGACTGTCTGTGACGTTTGACTGGCTCTTCGCGCTATAGTGATGATCATCCATGACACTATCTCTGCTCCTTGTGCGCTCTCCTCCACCATGAACTGGCCTATTTGTGCCAGATTCTGAGAAGGTACCTTTTTTAGCAGTAATAACCTTGTCCCTGTATCTAGCCCATGCTCCATTTGCACCCAGCCTGAATATGTGACTTTCCCTTGGTCTAGCACAACAGATGACTGCGAATGGTGTTTTGTGCTATTAGGTGCTATGTGTACCTAAAACTTTGAAATAGCATGTTCTACTGATTAGATTTTCGTTGTGTTGGTCTCATTTATTTATTAAAATGCATTCTATTTTTCTAGATTTGGCTTGGGATTGTATTTCTGTTGTGTTTTTTACTTTATTACTGGTTATGAGCTGGATAAATACTTTACACATTTGCCTCGAAGTTAAGCCTGACTGCTTTTGACAAGTTACTAGAAGGTTAAGCATAGGTTAAAATTAGTGGAGGATTGTGTTGTTGCCTGAGTGGGGCTTCCACCCACCCTCAACCAATTAGTTTCCTAGAGATTGCATCACAAAAGTGACTCAAACTTGTGCAAAATGTTTGTTTTTGATTTACTTTCTAATGCAAATATTGTTTTGCACTGCAACGTTGCCTAAAAGTGCCACTGGACTCAAGCTATCCTGGCTGATGAGGACTGAAAGCCCGAAACCGGTCTTAGGATGCTTATTTCCTGTCCACAGAGGACCTGGCTTGGCTGTTCAGGCGGACTGTTCCCATGAGGCACAGGGTCAAGGCTGATTTGCATGTGGCCAGGTCTAAACTGGGGTGGCATGGTGAGCAAAATAATGATGGATTTAACCCAGATCTTTTGACTGGGGGTAAATCCTTTGATTTGTTCAGCATTCCATCCATCAATTATGTGTCTTTTTGCTTTCTCGCCCTAAGTATGCTGGGTATGCCCAGATGTGGGTCCCCGGCTCACTGTGCCACTGGAATCAAGATATCCTGGCTTATGAGGGCTGAAACCCCGAAACCGGTCTTAGGATGCTTGCTTCCGGTCCAGGGATGACATGACTTGGCAGTTCGGGCTGGGCTGCTCCATTGAGGCACAGGGTCAAGGCTGATTTGCATATGGCCAGGTCTAAACTGGGGTGGCATGGTGAGCAAAAGAATGATGGATTTAACCCAGATCTCTTGAATGGGGGTGAATGTTTTGATTTGTTCTGCATTCCGTCCATCAAAAATTGTGTGTCTTTTGCATTCATACTTCTGACACTGATGACTTGATTACCACAATATTGGAAAATAAAACTGTGTCTTAAGAGTGCTTGCTGACAGAAGCACGGCTTTATTATTCGTTATTTAAAGACAAACTGTTGATAATAAAGTACAGAAAATGCACACTAAGTTCTCCATTTCCATTTACCATTCCAGAAGTGATCTTTTAATTTATGAATGGAAAGGTTCTAAATTAGCAGTGTTTGCATAAAAAGCCACAGATGTGGAAATACATTTATTTTGCTATGCCTCAGAGTGTGCGCATTTTCAGAATCAATGCTCAACACACCTGGCCTTTTTAGTAGAAGAAAAAGTATTCCATAATGATGAAAACAATAAGAACTATGGTGTGCAGTGCATGCAGGCTCCCTCACATACATGGTCACGCACAGATTTCTGCTCTTCCGTGCAGGTTACAAGTTGCAATTCCTGCAAAGACCATATTTAATTCCTAAGAAACAGAAAATAGTGTTGTTTGCCTTTGCGTGTAAAAGTAGAGTTCTGTTATGCGAGTGTTTGTTTGCACACAAAACCGGAACACACCATTCTAGAAACTACAGTTTCATGATCAAGTTGTAGACATTGTTTAAAAGAAGCATTGCGAGCCACCTACTGTCGATCATCCGTAGTACCATGAAGCACAATGTCTTGTGACAGACTCTTTGGGGCAGATTTACAAGCCCCTTGCGCCTCATTTACGCCGCCGTTGCGTGACGCAGCGGCGGCTCAAATCCTGCGACATGGTGCCGGGTAGTTACAACGTGACGCATCTGGGAGATGCGTCACGTTGTAAAGCCCTGCGCCACATGTAGGCGTTCCTGCGCGGGGGGGGTTCCGGCGCAGGAACGCCTCCTAACAGTGGCTGAGGTCAAAATCCTGCGCCTGTCTAGACCAGACGTAAGGATTGGCGCAGCATTAACAAGATAGGCCCCCCCAGCGGATTGCTGGAGTTGGGTCGCGCTTGCGACGCAACTCCAGCAATGCGCCACTTTTACGGCACAGATGCGTCACGCATCTGTGCCGTTTTTGCCCCATGGTGCGCTGCATTGTAAATGCGCCGCATCCATGGTGGCGGAGCTGTGGTGCACAATAACTGGTGCATCCCTGCTGATATGCAGGGATGCGCCAGTTATTGTAAATATGCCCCTTTGTATTTCTGTCGGCACCATTCTACCATTCTCGCATCAAATTATTTCATCAGTTTCGCACATCCTAAGACTCTGAGGGAGACTCCGGCAGTGAAAGAAATAGGACTACCAACAATAACTCTACACATCACTATAATGGTGCAGCAATACCATACTAGAGATCTGTTTACTAAGATTTTGTGCTGTGTTTCAGTCACAAAAATGAACCGAATTGACCCAAAATCTTTTTACCCAATTTACTTTCCCTCATTAAACTAATTTTGCACTGGAAGTTCACTTGAAAGTAATGCAAAGCAGGGCATAGCGCTGCTATATAATACTTAGGGCCAACAGGGCGCTCCATGGGTGGTGCATGGGCATTCCTGTACAACCACCCATGGCCTTTAAAGCAAAACCCTACGGTTAGACCTGTCATCCTTGGCGTGGTTACCCCCATCTTTTTGCCTTCAGACATCCTATTTTTGCTGACTTTGTTTTTGTTGGCCATAGGACTCTGTGCACTTTAACACTGTGAAGCAGTGCTATAGTGCTTCTGCTCTTAGTTTGGCTTATACACAATTGCCATATTTCATTTACTTAAAAGTCCCAAGTAAAGTGGCACTACCTATGCCCAGGGCCTGTCAATTAAATGCTAATAGTGGGCCCGCAGCACTGATCGTGTCTCCCACTCAAGTAGCACTTTAAACATGTCTCACAGCTGCCATTGCAGCCTGTGTGTGTGCAGTTTTAAACTGCCATGTCAACAAGGCAAAAGAAATCCTTTTCCAGTCCACACCTCTTCAATATACATGCCGCCCCTAAGGTAGGCCCTAGACATCCCAAAGGGCAGGGTGATATGTCTTTAAAAAGAAGGACATGTACTTTGAAATTTCAAAGGCCCTGATGGTGAAAAACTCTTACATTTGTTTTGTTTTTTGCTACAAGGCCTACCTGTCATTATATTTAGTTCATGTTCTATGTCTCTCTAATCACAATTTAAAATCCTAACTTATGGTGAAGTTGGATTCTACATTGGAATTCTGAAAATGACACTTTTAGAAAGTTGACATTTACCTGCCGTAGCCATTTCTGTGTGTTACAAAGCTCGATGTGGGTGACCAATGGGCTCTGGGTATGCCTCTTAGATAGCCACACACAATTGTGAGCTTAGGAGTGACTGGAATGGGCATCACTGGCAGGATGGGAGGGAGAAGCTGGACCCAGCCCCACTTACACTTGAATAGGCTTACGGCCTGTAGTTAGTCTGGATCCAGGGTGAGGAAGGCAAGGCACCTGTGCACTTCAAAGACATGCCTCTAGAAGCTTCTCCCCTCTTCAAAGGCACAACTGGGAATACATTCTGGACCTCAGACTCCACCAATTTAATACACATCTACACTTGTAGATACTGCTGAAAGGACTGCTACTCTGAAGTACTGCGTACCTGCTGTGCCGACCTACTTCCTGCTGCCCTCTTGCCTAGGTGAGAAGTATTGGGCCTGCATCTCTTGAACCCAGAGTAACTCCAAGAGCTAGATGGCTGGTCTCCTAGCCTGCAGCCTCAGGAACATAGCAGGCTTTTAACAACCTTGCAGCTGCACCTGGGCTCTGCTCTCTGTGAGTCTACCCTGCCAAGTAGTGCCACCCTAGTCCTAGACCCTTGTAAGTGAGTTTAAGCTTCTCTGACAGCCTCTGCTGGATTCAGTGAACAGACGCATCTCCTATGCTGTGTGGGTCAACCTTAAGCAGAACTAACGCATCTCCGCTGCTGCGTGGATTGGACCATTGCAAACACTGGCATTGCCTCTACGACTCACAAAGACTTCGAACAACCACTACTCAATGCATCCCCAGTGCAGAACCTCACATCCCTTGTTCACAGCATCTTTGACTATGATGCTGGTCTCTGCATCACAGTCTCCCAGTGTGGCAGAGTAGGATCTGCTTCACATGGGTACCCCCACTTTTTGCTGGTGTTTCACTGTTTTTCAACCTTAGTCTGGCTGTGGACCTGCTAATCAGGACCCCAGCCTAGCTGCTTCCTCTCTAAAATGGTTTCCATGTACATTAGGTACATCTCTAATTGGATTCTGGAGTGCCTTATAAGTCCCTAGTATACGGTATACAATGTACCCAGGGCATAGGTACCTCAGAGGCCTACTAGGAGCTGAAGCATGTATTATGCCACCACTGGGAAGCACTCCAAAATGACACCACAGGTCTGCTACTGCAGCCTGGGTAAGGTGGTGCATGCACCCCTTACTGTGGTATAGGCTACCTATATCACTACCATTGCACACACATATAAAACCTATAAGTCACTCCTATGGCAGGCCTTAACAATCCTGAAGGCAGAGTGCTTGGTTTTTATGTGAGAGGGTGCCCCTGCATAAGCAGAGCCCCTCTGCAGCGTTCGGAGTACCTCCTCTGATGCTGTTTGATGCTGGCCAACTTTCCCTGTACACCTTTACAAAGGCAAACCTTGCACAAACAGGGTAAGCGTGCCATATTACCCAGAATGTGCTGCTCCAAGGGCAGTCATGAATGGGTGCTGCCCTGGGAAATATGGAGCGGCATCTTCAAGCCGCTCCGTGTTGCACTGTGCAGTAGGCAACCTGCCTGCACTTCAAAGAGGGGTGAGAGATGCCCTTGCAGGTGAGGTCAGTGAGTGACTGCATCCACCTGCAGGAGCAAGTCTAGGGAGTCCAAGAGACCCCCTTTTTCCCCTCCAGAGGGCTGCCTTAATGGGACGCACTTTCAGTGCACTTCCTAAAGGCATGTTTGCCTCAGCTCCTATGTCCATATTACAGCACGGGCACAGAGGCAAAGTGATTCCCTCATTTGCATGGGGCTGTGCTCCCATGCAAATGAGGGAACAGCCTTCAATGATTGTTCCATGTGCGTGAATGCTATCAGTATTGCAGAAGGAGGGTGTACAGGCATCTGCGGCCCCTTCTGTAATAAGAAAGAGCCCCGGGAATGGATCTTAATATACAACTGGGGAAGGGGCGTAACACAGGCCTCTGCAGCCCCTTTGGTGCAGGGGTGCCATCCCTTCAGGGAGCCCCCTACCTCTCAATGGCCAGTACTTCAAAGGGTCCACAATCAATCCACGTCCAAAACATACTTGTGAGACTCAGGGGTCGCTCATCCTATTCTGCAGGGAGAGGCGTCACTTTGAGTTACACAACTGAAGTGTGGGCTACTGAAGACACCAGATGTACACAATGCATCGCCAGTTAAATAAACCCTGAAACGGTGCACACCCCAACACGTAGCGTTGACACTGTTCTGCCTCCAAACATCCTCGGTGTAGAGGGTGAAAGGAAAGTTGAGACAGCAAAAGAAACAAACTGGGAAGAGCAATGGATTCCCAGCTGTATTCATGCCCAGGTGATAGTCACTCAGATAGTCAGACAGTGAACAATATTGACACTTACGTGAAGGCAGATGGCCTCAGTGGGTGGGTCAGCAGTGAGACTCTGCTCTGCTTGAAAGGATTATAGTGTGGGGGCATCAAGGGGTGGGCAGGTGATGGGGGAAGAAAAAAATAGGACTGACTGGAGGTCATCCTGGGGACACGCAGAGTTGTCTCCATGGCAGGAAAGGAAGATGTATTTCTCTCTCTCTCTCTCTCTAGCTATCTCTCTCCCCCAGTATCTACTCCTGAATAGTGCTTACCAAGTTGCTGGCATGTAGCACTACACAAAACTCATATCCATGCAGAGGGGCAGGGTTTAACTCCTCTTTTTACTAGTCTTGACCCAACTGGAAAACAGGTGTTTGCTGTTGTGATGATATTTGAGCCAAACACAGAGGGCATTGTATGCCCCAAGGGAATGAGTGTTCTCGTTTATCAAACTGAGTGGAAAGGTTTTAAGTTTCCATTCATTCTAACTCTCTTTAATTGAAATGTGCTCGAGAAATGAACTAAATTAACTAGTGTCAGCGTTAATGTTTCACAGAAACAATCTGCAGGTCTGCCCATAAAACAACAAGCACTGTTAATTGCAGATTTCATTTTGCAAAGCTTTGCTACTTGCTCGGGCAGCAGGACCTGGCACACTGTGCCACACATCACCTCCACTCACTGTAAACCAGTGGAACCAGATACCAGCCTCACTCAAACCCCCACAAGGTAAGCTCTGTGAGGTTACTGCAAAATAATCCGCATTTAGTTGTGCCTTCTGTCCAAATTGTGGCACATGCCTCACTGGTGCTTACTAGTTCCAGGTGCTGAATTTAAGAAAAAATTCTTTTTTTAATGTTCCATATGTCTGCATGGAGGTGTGATAACAAACTTTAGGGTTTTGTGTTTGGCAGAAACCCTTCTTCTAAGTGCTTTGTGTTGACTGTGTAGAGACACAAGGCCAGACCACAAAACAGCTCTGACTGGCGCTATTACATGTCCTTGGTGGTAAATTAAGGCAGCACTTCCGGTAAACATGTATTACGACTAGATTATGAAAACAGGGTTCTGGAGGTGGTAATGTGTAACACAAGTTGTTGTGATCATTTGCCACATGGAATGTTGTTCTGATGGTGATGTGTCTTGTTGTATTTGTGCTGCGGTGTTTCTGTGCTGCATTATTGCAATGTGATTTTATTGCGTTGTACCGCAGAGCAGACAGTTCAGTTTTAACTGTTTTGATATGATGTGGCCTGTTTTGTTTTGATTGTGCTGGGATGTGGATTTGTATATGGGAGCATATTATGTATAGTTGTTTACTTTAGATATGTCAACAAATGCTGCTATATTTCCCGCTCAAAGGAGCAGATGGCTTGAATGTTTCTGGGGCAAGTAACCACATACCACTGTCTAGCGTAGTAGTAAAATATCACTTCTTCAGCTTATCTACTACTTACAAAACTAGTCAGCCAAAAACTGTGCCAGAGACTGTCTAAACGTAGCTCTCCCGTCCTCTCTTCATGAGATACTGCTCTGAGTTTGAAGCTGTACTGCGACTGTCGAGGAAGGCTCCCATTGGCTGATAGGAGCACATTGTGCCTCTAACTGGAGATGGACAGCTCGTTCAGCAACATTAAGCCTTTACAGGGTGCTGGGTTAGCCTGAACTGGGACATAAATTAGGCTCATGCACCAAATTAAAAGTGGCCCCTTTTAGTGCAATCTAAAAAAGTGGCCCGTGTTTCAAAATAGGGACAGTTTTAAACTTGTAAAGACATGCTGTTCAAGTGTTTTCTAAGGTGTGAAACACTGTATGCATTTGAGCTTGCTGCAGACAATGTTTGTTATACTAGCAGTAAAAACTGTTCAAATAGACCATAAAACAGACCATGAACTGTCCTGTGAGACCAGCCTATCGGGCAGCCGCAGTCCGTGCAGGTAACAGAGGTGGGGCGGTGGCGGTGGGCAGGGTAAGGGGGAATTTCGAGGGATGATGCCAAGGGAAATGTAATTATTTTTTTTATTTTCCCTCTACAACGTCCCTCAAAATCCCCATTACACGCCCCACCACCCCACCGCTGCTATTGGGCACTGCCTGATTGCCCTATAGGCTAGTCGAAGCCTGTGTTGGGTAACGCTGCGTGATGCTACGTCAGTATGAATCTGTTACCGCATTGGCTGAGACCTTACATTCTATAAAATCCAGAAAATCAACAACTGTTATCATGCTAATATTTAAAAGTGACTACATGTTTTTCAAATTAATGTTTAAAATTGTACCAACTGTTCTGTACAACTCTTGACTGTAAACCTTTGCACACACACACACACACACACACACACACACATTTTAATGCCCCTGTCTTATGTCTTAAAAATAGAACATGGAAAAATAGAAATTGGCTCACCTAAAACACTTAGGGGCATTGACCCTTTAACCATGGATGTTAACTCATCAGATGATACAGCTGAGATTTCCACCAGTTTCTTTTATCTGTTGGTCTTGGTTTATTCTTAGCACACTGGTACTTGCAGGTTTGATTTACATGTTGAGAAAGTGGGACCAAAAGTGACGCAATTAATTACTAAACAAGAACATTTTGAACTACTCACATCTGATGATTAATTTGCCCTTATCTGTTTTCTTTGCATTTTGATACTTTTGGTGTAGGTTTTCCCATCATATATGCAGGAATACATGTACCAGAATGCAGGACAGTGTCTAGTGTCTGTAAATATCTAATGATGGATTATTTTCTGACATATGGGACACCCCTCCAAAAAAAAACAATTGTAAAAAGTGTTCTAAGTTGCACAGTTATCAAAGCAAAAATATTTGCCAGCAGTCTCTGATACCAAAGCAAAGTATGTTTTGGGGGCCATATGTGTGCATATTAAGGTAGGTTCCAGTTGGACGTGACATGAGCATGTACTAGCAGGGGAGGAGCGATGGGGTGAGAGTCCACACTTCTGTTGATTTGTACTGTCCAGTTACACTATTTGACCCATAACTCCAAGAAAAGACCTCATACCCTACACCTGTTGAAGCTAGAGAAATAGAGGAGCAGTTAGTTCACACTCCAGACAGCAGAGCAGCAAGCCACACCCACACCAGGTCTTTGCAGCTGAATGAATGGAGTAAATAAAATGCATTTATAGAGCTCACATACTCCATTGTTTCTTGTCGTGAATAAGCTGACACAGAGCACAAAGGCGCATCATGTTCCCTAAGATCACGACTATTATGGCTCCACTTAAAATTTTTGAACATCTTCAACATCTTTCCAGGGTAACAGTTTCATTGACCAAAAGAGTTCAACAACAAAAACAATGAACAATCAATATGGTGCCTCAGTCAGTACTCAGTCAGAGTAACAGAAGCTGATAAAACAGTTTTGGTTCTAAATTTTGAAATAAAATGTAGGGGTGGGCGGAATGTGCGAAATTCACTTTCGCAAATTATCGCGAAAATGTTAAAAATCACCGCAAACACACGGAAATATCGCGAAGATGCGGAAGTTTTTTTCACGCTCGTTCGCGGTATTTTCTGCATGGTCGCGGCTCGCCAACTTATCCATGCGGTTGCTCGCGGGTGCGGCCATCTTATTTTCACTTGTCTCGCGGTGCATGATCACGAGAAGAAAGACGTGATCACGCGACGAATGACGTTACTGCGGGCGCGAACTGTCGCGAGACAGCGCAAATGGCTACCAACAATCCAACATCTCATGAAGAACGCGACCGGATCGGGAAAACTTGTCGGCGAACGCGGGTATTCAGTTCAGGCGATCGTGCGCACGCGAGAATGTATTATTTTACAGCGCGAGCAAGCAAAACATTTCTGGTAAAATGCGGATTCCGGAAACTTTGAAATTTTCGCGCTCTCCGCGGAATGCGAAAATGTCAAATTAACGCAATTTACGTGAGCGGAACGGAATTTTAGCCCAGGCCTAATAAAAAGTGAGAACATTTCGAAAATGAAACTGTAAGTTAAAACATGTAAAACAAAAATGGAAAGGGAGAAGGATAGCTTCAGCTTTAGGACAGGTAAGAGTGTCATTAGGGTTAGAGGTAGCAGTAGGGAAAGAGGAAGGGAGAGTGTAAAGGTTAGGGTTAGCTTGAAATATGACTAGAAATGGTGCACAGCTATGCCGCGTGCTTGTATGTGGCAGCGGACCACCACCCGTCAGATCACACACAGCGGTTCCTACACAACCTACTGCTGGCTAGTCTGAACCTAGCAAAGCAGGCCGTGGTAGACGAAGCCCTGCAACTAAAGGATTACAGGCAGCTATCTCACACATAGCCCAGAACAAGATGCCGGGCACTGATGGGCTGCAGGTTGAATACTATGCCACCTTCTCCGCACAAACCACTCAGCACCTGCTGGAGATGTTTCATGAGGCCAAAATGACCAGAAGCCTCCTGGAGATGCTTCGTGAGGCCCTGATCATTGTCCTGCCCAAACCGGGAAATACCCATTGGACGTTCGCTCTTATTGCCTCTTTGCAGAACCTCAACTGTAAGATCTTGGGCAGAGTGCTAGGTAATTGCATGCGTTCTATTATCAACGCTCCAGTGCATGTTGACCAATATGGTTTTATAGCAGGGTGCAGCACCCTTACCAGTATCCGCTGTCCATAAGGCCTTATACATGATACTCCTGTGGATGCCTTGGGTTGGCTGGCTGTGTCGTTAAAAGGCATTTAACACCCTGAGTTGGGATAATCTCTTCCTCACCCTGGAGTCCATGTGATTTGGCCCTGGCTTCCTGAGATGGATTTGCACCATGTACTAAAATTCAACGGTGCGGGTTAAGACCGGACAGATGATCACAGACAGCTGTGTTGTATGGAGAGGCACTGGACAGGGGTGCCTGCTCTTCCCTTTAATTTATGCGCTTGCCATGGGACCGCTGGCTTGCCAGCTTTGTCAGTGGGATCAACAGTGGGGAATCCAGGAGTTGGTGGCAAACTACCTCATCTCGCTATATGCGGATGATGCCCTGGGGTATCTCAGGCCTCAGTGTAATCTGTCCTAATTCATGCCTCTTCCCACTGCGCTGCATTCTGAACTATACAGGTATGCCCTGACGAAAGCTTGCCTTAAGTGGTGTTATGATGCCTTCAAATACCAGGGAATCCAAATTTACCACTTGGAGAAGAATCTTAGGGAGGGTAATGGAGACAAGGCACTGGGATATAGCCACTGGCCCATGCCCTTTTGGTGCTTGTTACCCCATTCCCCACTAAGCCCTTAATGCGATATCCAAGGTGCTGGCGCTGCTGTGATTACTTTACTTCTCTGCTGCACTCCTGATGGTGCGCCCCATAAGTTCATTATGCGAGCTCCATGGTCTTTGCTCAACTTAATCTGGAGTGGCAGATGTCACTCACCACACTGTAATGCCCTGAACTGAAAAGTGGACTTGGAGAATTACGCGGTGGTGCAGCTGCAGTGACTGATGGCATAGCTATGGGTTCCCACTTGCTCCAAATTAATATACCTTTGCAAAGTCCCAAGTAACAGGAGCATTTACACTTCATTGTCCAACTCAACTGTTCACCCTCATCATGATATGTGTTAGATGTCTGTAGCAGCTACCTGGTGGCGCAGAATTGTTTACGGCAAAGGACCCCCACCCTCTAGTCCCCTTCCATCGAGATCTGGGATTTACCTCATCTAGCTGGCGCTGCGCATCAATGTGACACGGGTGTGTGGCGGGAGGCAGTTGTCGACCGATTGGGGGACCTCAATCAAGAGGGTGTCCTCATGTCTTCTCAAGACGCCATGGACAAACACAGCTGAGAACAGGTGAGTTTTTTACATTTCACACAACAAGTAGCGTGGGCCCCCCACATCTATCGGATTGGAAAAACTTCTGCCTCATGGCACTATACGCTATCAGTACCCTCTACACATTCCTAAACCTCACTCTACCCAAGCATAGAGTGCTCCTGCAGCCCTTGTCGAATAAGGCTTGGACCTGGGCACCCCAACAGGTGAAGGCCAGGTATTGTAACCCAAGGTTCCGTTTCAAACATTTTAACTAGGAAAACCATACTTACCTCTCTCTTCAGCACATTAAGTGCATGTTCCCGACTTTGGCTCCTGAAGGCCTTTGTTGCAAATTGCTAGATGCTGGGTTCTACCATATGATGTGGGATTGCCCATTGCTGCACCCAGTATAGCTCTGTTGCTCAGTTGCTGAACTAGCATACTATTTCCTTGCACTCAAACCCAAATCCTGCCTGTTGGGGCTATGGAGACACCTCTATAGGTTCACTGTCCTCATATTTGTCCTGTTTAAGAGGCAGGTAGCAAAGGTGTGGAAGGTGTTGGCCTACCCAGATCTCCAGCACTGGCTGGCACCATGTGAGAAGCTGGCTGAGGCAGCATCCAACCTGGGGTTTACCCCACAGCCCTCAATGTGTTGTTTTGGGTGCCCCGGTGGGCACCGGGCCACCCACCTATGTTAAAGGTAGGCACCTAGGAATGAAGTCCCTGAGACCATAATAGACTCTGGGAGGGG
Source organism: Triturus cristatus (assembly GCF_964204655.1). NCBI lineage: Eukaryota > Metazoa > Chordata > Amphibia > Caudata > Salamandridae > Triturus > Triturus cristatus. Next base: position 1,820,070,822 of record NC_140590.1, on the reverse strand, counting down.
GGTGCACAACCCCCTTCCCAGTCAAATAATAGCTATGGAGGCTTCTTGGATAAATACACAGGTAGAGTTCAATTCTGGACCTGAAGCTTATTTCACAGATACTAAACATTAAAGAGAGGCACTTACAAATATAAACAGAGTTGGTGCCCTCGTTAAAGCTCCCTTTCTGTAAAGGACAAATCAACCCATCTTCTTGTTCTTGACAAAGCAGGTGTGTTTTTTTCTACAATTCCACACTGAAAATCAATCTGAAGTCCTTGATGGAGATGAATGCATCGTTGATTTATTGGATCACCATCTCTTCTGTATTGACCATCCTAGACAAGTGGGTTCTTTTTTGTTGTCTCCTAGTCTGAGATCTATGGTTGTACCTTTCAATTACTGAGTCTGCAAATGTGCAAAATCACCTACAAGCGCCACCTGTTTAGCCCTGTCCCTTCTACGTTAGTAGTATGTAACTAGGTTCTTGCTAATTTCAAGGCTGATGGAAAGCTGAACTCAACAAAGTGACCCGAGCGTGCTTCCTGCCAGATGTGATGCCACATTCTTGATGCAGAGAAATATAAGGACATCTCCACAAACTAAAATAAGTAATATGGTACTTACCCGCTGCTATGTAAACTATAAAAAAAAATTAACACGTTCATTTGAAGATATCTTCAGTGATGTCATCAGTGATGCCATTTAATATGTCATAAATAAAAAAATTTAAAAAGCACAGGAGTTAAAAATAGCATAGCTTACTATAATTTGTGCCCCTGCCATGCACTGCTTATGACCACACATATAACATCACGCATGGCATGATAAATGATGCCATTGATGACATCACTGATTATATGTGTAACTCACAAGATGAGGCCTTCCTGGGTTACATACAGTTTATCTCTGACATTTCTAAATATTAAGTAATCACTGTCACTGGTTAGCGGTCGAGAGTTCTGGTTCCATGATTGATGAGCAATAGGGTCTTTCATTTTCGACATGTCACTGTCTTTGCCCGTGGCAATGACAATTTGCTCTAATGACATGGCAGGTGATGTGCTCGATTTTACAGTGACGTTTATGTAGGTTTCAGATGCCTTAGATCGGGTACCAGGGCATTTTATGGGCACTTCTGAAAAAGAATCAGCAGGATTTTAATCCTTCACGGGCAGGTGAATGATGATGTAGTTGTGTTCCTGTCGTCTCAGACCTCCAATATATTCAAAACAAGGTTGGATTTTGGGTTTTGAATTGCCAAATATTGTCAACAGTGCTTGATGATCGGTCTCTGCTGTGAAACGTTTGCCATGTAGGAGCACAAGCCTACACCACTGCCAATAATTCTTTCTCAGGTTGTGAATAAGCACAATCAGTTTGTGACAAGCTTTTACTGGTGTATGCCACAATATGCCTCCAACATTTGGCTGTTCATTGTGCTGTGCAAGAATTGCGCCTAGCCCGAGAGGGCTATCAACGATAACTTTGGTATGAAGCTTGGGTTCAAAGTAAGCCATTTCGGTGGCATTCTTAATGGCTTGCTTGATTCTCCTGAAACTTTCTTCACACTCACGTGACCAATGAAACGCAACATTGTTTTTAATCAGTTCTCACAATGGTGCACTGACCGTCGCAAAGTCTTGTATGTATCTAGAATAGTAACTGGCTGTCCCAAGAATTGAATGTAACATGGAAAATTCTTGTGGGGGATTGGCACTAGGTATCGCTTGCACTTTAGCTAGATCAAGTGTCATACCCCCATCAGAAATGGTATGGAAAAAGAATTTCAAACATGTCTTATGGAGTTCACATGTGTCAGCATTCAAAGTCGACCCAGCATCATTTAGCGCTCAACATACTTGAATGAGAGCTTTGTCATGCTCTTTCTGAGTAGCTATATAAATAAATATGTCATTGCTATAGTTGTAGGCTTTAACAACATGCTGTAATTACTTCTTGGAAAAGTTCTGCAGAAGAGGACAGACTAAAACTCAGTTGCTTATGCCAAAACAGACCAATGTGTCTAGAAAAGGTTGTTATGTACCTGCAGTTCTCATTCAGTTCACATTGGTGATATACTTAGTTTAAGTCAATTCGAGAGAAACACTTTGAAGCACTCAAATGAGTTATCATTTCAGCAACATGTGGGCCTGAATGTCAATTTCTCTTAATGGCCTGTTGCATGTTAATGCAAAGGTGTTCAGCTCCTTCACTGTCTCTTTTAGGCACTACAATGGGAGATACCCATGTGTTGGATCAGTGGAGTGTTCAATGATATTGTGTTTGAGCAATTAATTAAGTTTACTTTCGAAAGCTTTTTGCAACTGAAACACAATTTTTCTGTGTCTTTGGGCAACAGGGCAAACATCCACATTCATATGTAACAGAGCTTTCCTAACCCATGAATAATAAAGAAAACTGAGGGCCTCATTTATGAAAAGTGACGCATCACTGCGAGAAAACAGCGATGCGTCACTTTTCATTGCACCCTCCTTATGACACCTACGATGCGTCATATTTACAGTATGACGTATCATGTCACAAGGAGTTACAGATAAGTCAGTATTTCTGACTAATCTGCAGGTGCAAAAATGACGCATTGATGGAGTGTGTCACAAAAGTGACGCAACTCCAGCAATTGGTCATCATTACACATGGGCAAGTCCCATGTTAAATGATCCTGCGTAAGATATTGACACATTTGCGTCCTAGAAGTGATGTAGTAAAATCTCATAGATTTCACTGCGTCACTTCTACGAGGCTTACTTGCGTCGGAACGCCCCCCCTGCATACATTATACCTGGCGCAGGTATAATGTGGCGCAGGGGTTTACAAAGTGACGCATCTTCCTAAATGCGTCACTTTGTAAATATGGCGCAACTTGGTGCATTTTTTACGCCGCTGGTGCATCACAAAAAGTGACGCACCGGCTGTGCAAAAGTGATGCAAGGGCTCATAAATAAGCCCCTGAATTTCTATTTCATGACGAGCGATAATATTGTAGTTCACTGATATCAGTCTAACTGAGCTGTGCTGGGAAGTATATGAATAGGGGCTTGTACCACGCATTTCTTGTGCTACATCGTGGCTACAATGGAACCTTGACTTCTGAAGGGTGCGAGTTTTGGAAATGGAGATAATTTTCAATATTTCTCCTCAGATTGATGTTTATCGACGGACCGTAAACAAGAATAAAATATAGTAAACACCCATTTCTCTTCAGAGAGAACTTTTGGACAATGTTTGTTAGTCTTTGGTGCTTTTTGGAAGCCTCTCTGAAGTTAACATCAACATTTCGCAATTATCATTGTCACTTTTCTTGGAAACCTTTTTTGGCAAACTCTTTGACTACAATTTGGATGAGAATCAACTTTGTTAGGTGTCAATTTGCCTAATTTTATGTGACAACTTGGCCTTGTGAGAGCACACCGATTGTTGTTGATGCAGCGCTAAGTCGCCATTTTGTTCTTCACGCTGTGACATACCTACTTCTCCCTTCATCTTGCAAGCCCTCGCAAAATAATTTGCTTTGTCACAGCTGTTGGGGACATCTACTATCATGTGGTATGGCAATGCACATCTGAAACACATTTTCTTTTTCTGCGCAGGCAATGATTTGCATCTCTAGCTTTAAGCTTGGGCCTTCATTTCATGTTCATGCCTGACGCACTCTAGGCTACTATAGCCACCAGGTCAGCCGCTTGATGAAAAAAACGTTCCTCAGCTCGGGCACCTGTAAGGGCTTGTATGTACCAAGCTCAGTGTTTCCATCAGCATTTGTCATCGACAGGGATCTGAGATACATTAATCTATAACTCTGAGGCGGGCAACTTCCTCATCATTAAATTAATTGAACTTACAGTGCTTTATGAGGAGATCCAGTCTCTCAACTAACAATCAATGGTTTTCCCTACTCTCTGGCATTCTTGACTGAAGATGTATCATTTGTAACCTACATTGTCACTGGGTTGAACTCAGCATTCCAGGCTGCTTTGATTTGATTGTACATCACTTCACCATTTTGTGGGATTTTTTATGGCTTCTTTCAGACCTTCACCAGCCATGTTCTTCAGATACTTGATGATGTTTTTGTCATCTGTTTCATCTATGGAATCTATGAAATCCTCAAATCTTTATCCAAGTAGTCGAACTATTGTGTTTTTAGGCAGTATCAGATGATCATGGCAGTTTTAAAAATGCAGCAACAGTATACCAAGTTGTGACTGTTACTGACAGTGAGAGTATGCTCTGTCCACTTGGACCTGTACCATTCATACCATCTGTAAGTCCTTGCGATGTGCTGGCTTCAGGGTCATCTTTGACAAATTGAGGAACTGACCTCAGCCTTGCTCTTCATTAGAGCTATTTATCTTGACGAAGATCTGTAGAGATGTTCTGGGCCCTCACACAGCAGCTTTCCTGGATGGGCCACTTCCTTTAGGGACAGCTCTTGAAGCACGACCACGAACCTCTATTTGGGGCCACTTCACAACATGTTATGCCCTGATGCTTTGGTAACAAGACAAGTCCTTTAATCTCCGAAAGGTTTGATAAGCAGATAATGCTATGATATTTAATTGACTTTGCTCTTATATTTCTCTTCGTAACCACCTGATTGATCTCTGCTTCATAGCACATCATTTTACAGCTCAACTTGATTATCACCCTATGCTGCCTTTCAAAACCTGGTTGCATGTGCCTTTAGAGTTATCACTCCTATGATACATATCATTAATTGGCAAAGTATACCTCTGTTGGCACACTTTCCATTAGATTGTTGGCCACTGTTGAGTACATTTTCAATGCTACTTTTTTTATCTTTGAAAGCTTTGCACAGGCTGGCATTATGCTGAGATTCCACAGGTGCCAGCATTGATTTTGCACTTTGAATGCAGCACACGTGGCACTCACAAGCAGTTTGCTGGTCCACGGCAAACTCTCTGGGAGAGCACTGTTGATCTACAGGTTCCTTATCTTCTCCTTGTCATTAGTTGTAGTGTCCTACCCAGCCTGATTACTCACCAATGACTATGCCCCACACAGAGAGAATTATACACATCTTTACTCTTCATCCTGTAAGCAAGAACTCCACTTTCTAAACCCACATTCACTTCATTCTGAGTGTGATGGTAGATCACACATACAACAACAAACAAATAGATAGGGTTTTGTGTCAAAAGGCATGGATGGTAGCATGGGAACAACCATGTAGCGCCTCCTTGTTGCTAAGTAATACAAAACAGTGCTTTGTGTTACTTTCAGGGTACTTTTCAATGCAAAACAATTTTTGCGCTGGAAAGTAAATTGGTAAAAAACATTTTGCGCTGGCCAGCATCACTTTTGTGACGCTACCGAGAACAAAACGTGTAAAAATCTACCCCTAAGTTTCATGGCTATGTACCGATGTAAGGAGGTGAGAGAGGGATGCAGAGGAGAGTGAATTGACTTGGAAGATAGAGAAAGTGAGGGGAAAATAACACAAACTTGAAGCACTTGTGAGAGTGCAACAATGCAAAGGAGAGAGAGGTAGCTACAGGAAGACACAAAGAACAGAGAGTGGGCAAGGGTTAGAACAAGTTACTCTTCTAAAGAGAAATATACCTAATGGGTATAAAAATGCGAGTAAACTGTACTGTTTAATACAAACGTTTGCAAAGTTTTAGAGAGGTAATAACCTACAGGTGGGTGGAGGTCATGCAATATGTTTGGTCAGTCTGTGTATGGAGGACTAGTTACATATTTTTGCAAGGATTCTTTTTCTGTCAGTGTCCAGATTTTCAAGCCATGTGACCAAATGATCATTATTTTTTTATTTTTTTTTATTTTGCAGAGTTTTATGCAGCGCAAACTTGACCCGAATCCAATCAGGTAACAGAGCACTTTACATAGCACCAGTTACATTACATGAGGACACACATTAATTTTTTTTGTTAGGTACGGGGAGATTAAGGGATTTGCCCAGAATCACAGAATGTTCGGCATCATTACTGAGACTCGAACCCAGTTCCCCAGGTCTGAGGTCGAGCGCCCTAGCCGTTAGGCCAACTCCTCTCCCCGTCTTTGCAGCAGCCACTTGATATGTTTTCTCTTTCTTTAAAATTATAGGTCTAGTCGGCTGATGATCAAGATGATTCCAATGATACTGCTCTTCCTGTACTTCCTGCCTCTGGCATTATCTGCCACTTCCTACACTGACTGCAAACCAATTACGGCAGAGACTGGTTACATCAGATTCCTCAGAGAACATTTCGACAATCCGAAGAGTGCTGGTGATGACTATTGCAACATTATAATGCACAAAAAGTGTGTGATAAACCTTGAGCACCCCAAGGCACCATGCAAAGAGACCAACACCTTTATCCATGCCCCAAAGACACTTATCCAAGCTATTTGTCTGAAAATGGGATCACCTTATGGAAACAACCTGCGGATCAGTCATGGTCGCTTCAGTGTCACGACCTGCAGGATCAAAGGCAATGCCACTGGCAGCCCCTGTCAATACAATGAGAATATTGCCCTCAGGAAAATTGTGATATCTTGCGAAAATAAGCTACCTTTGTTCCTTCAGGAAGGAGTAAATCTTGTAAACTGAACAAAGTGGGTCATGCTTCTGACTGCCAATATTTAATCAATTACACAAAATTCTGGTTATGGCCAGCAAGGTCAACAATGTTGTACTTCATATGATTTAGCTGATACTCAAACCAAATCTAATTTTCTTTATAGAACTTCCAGTTATGATATTATTTCTTGGAAGGATATCAAGCACTATCTGCCAATCTTAATTTTACTTTTACTGATTCACATTTTTCCAAATTAACGGACAAATCTATAAAGAGAGGCCTACTTAAATTGAGGTCACCTCTTGATTAAATTAACAGTTGTCTTTTTCTGAAGATTAAATAATTTGTTAACACTGTGAGGTACCCACACCTCAGATGAAATTAAGCTATTTTAGTGCTTACAGAAGAAGCTGTAAAGGATTTAGAGATGAACGACAAAATAAAAGATCAAAAAAGATTCATATTGTCAACATAATGACTAAAAAGTGCTGTCAATATGCTCTGATTGTTTGAAGGTTCAGTGCAAGGATCAATTTCCATAACTATTATGAAACAACAACAAAATGTATTCTGATGAAATTAATTAAAAAATACAACAATGTTTTCATGTCTAAAAACGAAAAAATACCAACAGGTTTGAGAAGAAATTTAGATGTTTGTAATAATAAATATCATTCACACAAAAGCAGCCCTGTTTCAGGAAATATCTGGAAGTGTCTCCCTGGTGGCAGGTACATTTCTGCCCATCCCCTTCTCCTTCAACCTTGGACACAAGACCAGCAAAATGCGTTCTAAATTAGAGGTGGGCGGACAACTCCGTTCCGCCCAAGGAATGTGCGGAGTTTAGCCTGTTCAGCGTTCTGCAAAGTAGGCGGAACTGCAAATCTCTGCACACTCGGGCGGAGTTGGCCTCCCGCCCACCTCCCGCCCGCACTATTAAAACATTGAAAATAAGAATTAAAAACCTTACCTTATCGGGGGCGTTCACAGGCTTCCCTTCTTCTCCATCATGACTTTACCTTGAAAACTGCACATGCGCGGGTGCCTGAGCTTTTCTCACGAGGAATGCGCATGCGCGGGCGCCCGCGCATTCGCAGTTTTCAAGGAGAAATCACGATGGAGAAGAAGGGAAGCCCGGGGACGCCGCCGATAAGGTAAGGTGTTTTTAATTCTTATTTTTAATGCTTTATTAGTGCGGGTGGGAGGCAGACAGGAGGCGGGTGGCGAGTAGCGGAGCCACGCGGAGTGTGCAGAGATTGGTTCCGTCTCCGTGGCACACTGCGTGGCCTTGCTACGCCCACTACGCACACCCCTAATCTAAATAATAAGATATACTGCATGAAACTCTTTGTGATACCATAAGTGCCCTATAGTATATGTTTAGAGGGAGTGCTGGATCTTTAGATCCAAAACAGGACAAGAAAGGGAGGGAAACAAAGGATGGTAGAAGAATGTCAGATGTAGAGATTGAAGGAAAGAGGACAGAGAACGTTGAGGTTGTGGGGCAAGGTGAAAAAGAGAAAGGCATGAAGGTAAAACATCCCTTTCCCCCAATAGCAGTTGTGGAATGGAGTGGAGCTGCCTGCAAAGAGAGATGGAGGGACAGTGCAGTTGGAAGGAGCAAAAAGAGAGCTCAGTTTATGTGTGTGGTCAGGAGTGTGTGGGCAAATATTTATTAAGAGGAGCCTAGGCCTTGGCTTCCACAGAAGCACAGGTTAAAATGTACTACAGATAATTTGTGATTCACAAACATTTTCTGCTGTGCAAAGAGACTTTGGTGACTCATTCCAAGATGCAAATGTAAGGTCCATGAAAGGGTACTCCAGCCTCTCTGTGATTTTCAATGCAGCGTAGCAATGGGATGCAAGAACGATAGTGACATGGAATGCATACTCGTTCACAAACACAAAGTTATCCTCTGGGGGCAGATTCCTACAGAGGAATCGTGACATACCACCATTCGGGGAGAGGGGGAAACACAATGGAGACTACTACATTATCTTCTCATGACTCTCAACATTTTTCTAAGGGACTTGTAAAGCTTTAATGAACTGTTTGCAGATGGAGAATACAAATGTGCAAGAAGAAGCAGTGCTAACTATTGCAGTCCTCCATCTGTGCATTGACAGGTATTCACAGGGGATTGCATGTCACCTCCTGCCTCATACACATTAATGATCTTTTGTGACCTCTTGAAAATTATTTTACAGTGGTAAAAAATAGTATTGTATGCAAAATGAAGGGCAGCTCATTAGCAGCTAGTGTACAAAACACTGACTGTTTTGTGACCTGCTCATTGTACATAATGGTAAGGCACTGAATATTACGTTTTTGTGTAACCGTGTGCAGCAAAAATGTTTCAGCATAAATATAGACAACCAAAAAAGTAAATATACATTTCTAAATCCACCTACATGTACATATACATGCAAGCTATATATCTTCAATATATGTACATCTAAAGTTTGGAAGAAAAAGAGATGGGAAAAAGAATCTATATGTGGTTCTGTAGGTTATTTCTCTCAGCTGTCCCTAATAGGTAGGTTGTTTGTTTTTGCATTACTGTTGCAACTTTTGGCTTCCACCCTATTGTGTTACCAAGTTTCAGATGCCATCAAGATGTAGCCAACATAACTGTACAAATACAATAAACTTATAAATGTGGGAGAATTAAGTTTAAATCTTTTGATTGATGCAAACACCCAAACTGCATAAAGTACAGAAAAAGTATCAATCTAGTCATGTTTAAATCAATGTATAATATTATAATATTATATCCTTCAATTTAATCTGACAACTCATCTTGGTCATCAACTTAATATTTTAGAGGAACCTGAATTGTTGCTGGTCTTGCAGAAACGTATGACTTTATTTGGTTTTTGATGCCAATTATATTGGAAGATGTGGGAAGACCGAGGTAGATCAGGTATCACGGATGGTGAGATACCTTAAAGAAAGTGTGACTAAAGGTTCCACCCCCTTGACCGATCCCAGGTGGCGAAAAGCTACGACTGTGAAAGAAGAAAAATAATATGGTGGAGTTTTAGTGGTTTGTAAGTACAATCCTCTCACACAATTGCTGCATGCCTTAGCATGCATATCAGCTTTTTGGTCCTGAAGAAAAGCCATTCTGACACTGAGAAGCAATTAATGATATGGCTGAAACATGTAGACCGTTTGAGGATAAGTAGGATCAAATTAATATCCTTCACATATCCTCCACTATTTTAACATTTTAATGTTGATCAATAGTTCCGCGAATAAAATCTAAGTTGAAGTGACTAGGATTATTAAGCCAATTTTAACCACTGCACTCGAGCATCATTCACTCACCATCACAACTTCAACCTCGAACCAAAAAAACCAGCTCCACTGTAATCAGACATTGTAGCACACCCTGAAAACATTTGGTGACCAGAGTGGGAACCTGTTGATTAAGCAAGTCACCTACCAAGTAGGAGAGTGAGAGTTCTTTTACAAATTCTTATGGGTTCCTAGGCAGCATGTGTACCTAGAATAACCCCCTAGAAGGGATTGCAGGTATATTGGTGAAAAAGACCCGTTCTCTTTGTGTTGTTGTACAAATTATATTGGAACATGGTAAGAATATGGACATATATTCTGAAATTGTCTGTCCTTTCTCACTCAGTTTTCTCACTTAATTTGTTCTTGCACCTAATCTAGTTCTAAATTCTTGATATGGGGTAACTGTGCATATAGTGTGTTTTTACATGTTGTCAGTAATCACAATGTTTGTGTGCATATATACATGTATACATTCCAATTGAAGCCCATGTTAGATGTGAAGGACATCTAACATGGGCTTCAAATGGAATTCCATAGAGCATATTATCAAGCCCATTATCGCCGTTTTAGCGGCAGTTTTCTGCCGCTAAAGCAACAATAATTTTATCGCCTGTCTTGATAATGTGCCCCACAGTTGTTTTTTGACATTTTCAGAACCTTTATTCCATGTCCAAACTCAACTTTTATACCCTGCACTCATGAATTTACTAAACAAATGTTGCAATTATCTGAGATTGCTGTGTACCTTTACTTGGAGAGAACACACTTTTTACGTGGGTGTAATCTAGTGAACGTTTTTGTCCAAACATAGCATAATACAGATTAGGAAAGGCTAGGGATCCAAGAAAAATGCAAAAGAGAGAATAGTCGGTTCATTCCTGAGATGTTATCTATCATGTTTGCCACATACCAGAACATGAAAACGAGTACCAGGTTAAACTGAAGCGATAACACCCCTATTTTCTTTATTTTGTTTGAAGTTTTTATATATTTTTCATAAATTGACAGATTGTTTCATGCCATGCAATGCCCATTGTTATGCCATTACACCACGTAATGTAAACCAGTTTGGTTGGGTGGAGAAAGCTAACACAGAACGATGGAAACAGCTTGAGCATTAGTTTAAAAATACAAGTGGCTGCATTACTCCCCATTTGATAGTTACCGGGCATTGATTATAAAGCAAAGTTCATTTTGAGTGGATTTTGTTCAAAATACATTTCACATGAATACAATGATATTTTACCACTAATATCTTTTCATTCTTCTTTGTGTTTCCTTTTTGGGTTCATTTTAGTCTGTTTTGTTTCTCCAGAGGGTCTGGAGATTACAATAGGGGATGCAGGGAAGGCCCATGAGGGAAGTAAGAGATCAAGTGAAAAGGCAATAACTATGATGGTCATTGTAAGGTATTTTACTTCTTTGGGGCAGTGCTTAATTTGAGCCTGTGGTTTCCAGTACTCAGTACCAGCACCTTATCATCGACACCGGCACTTGAGTACCAGTTATGTATGCACTCATCTTTGGTAGGCACTGGGAGATTACATTATTTGCCCAGAATCACAGGATGTTGAGCCGATGCTGAAACTCGCACCTGGTTTCCCAGCCCCAAAGTCAGCAGCTATGGCCATTAGGTCACATCCATCCTCACCCCACTTGTAGGGTTTCCTGGTTAGTAGTTGGTTCTGTTTTAGGCATACCTAACAGGAGATATGGGCTGGTGGAAGCTGCTTCCTGACGAGAGCCCTAGCAGTTACTTTTTTTTTTTTTACAAATTAAGCACTGCATTAGGGGCTGGTGCATGGCCTACTCTAGGGCATAGGTTATTAATTAATTTAGTATTTTATATCATACATGAGATTACCTATCCCTCTGCCTCTAATTTCTTTATGACAATGAATTTGGTGCACACAGTCATGGATTATAGAGAAAAGTCGTCAGTACTCGACTGCAATATTGTATTGTAGTCAGGTCTAAACTGGGGTGGCGTGGTGAGCAAAAGAATGATGGATTTAACCAGGATCTCTTGACTGGGGGTCTGCATTCCGTCCATCAATTGTGTGTCTTTTATTTCTACTCTAAGTGTGCCGGGTATGCCCAGATGTGGGTCCCGGTCTCACTGTGCCACTGGATTCAAGCAATCCTGGCTGATAAGGTGTGAAACCCCAAAACAGGTCCTAGGATGCTTGTTTCCGATCCAGGGGGGGCCTGGCTTGGCAATTCAGGCTAGACTGTTCCCATGCGTCAAGACTGATTTGCATATGGTCAGGTCTAAAGTGGGGTGGCATGGTGAGCAAAATGATGATGGAATTAACCCAGATCTCTTGACTGGAGGTGAATGTTTTGATTTGTTCTGCATTCCGTCCATTAATTGCGTGTCTTTTGCTTCACAATGCCTGCTGCCAGGTGAAATGCAAGTTAGGTCACAGAGCAGCTGTTAAAAGTGATGAAAATGAAATGTTGCTTTTCTTTCTTTTTCTCTTTTTGTCTAGCTCAAAGTGACTAGCAGAAAGAACATGATTATTTATGTATTCCTTAGAAAATTGTCGAAATGTTAAAAGCTTTCTGCATGTTTCTATGCATCCTAAACCAGTACAGCATTTTTGTTGTTGTTTTAAAAACTGTCTTTTATTGAACTGTTTTGAATACCTTTTTGTAACAATTATCTAACAGCTTTTTGATGTGTTTAATTTTGCAGTAGATGTTCTATTTTTATTCTTAATTGTTGCAAACATGAGTTCTCTTTCATAAGAAGCAGCTAAGCATCACAGTTTTAAGTGGTTTATGGGAAAGGTGATGGTGTGACCATGTATTAAAAAGGCCCACCCTGCCATACATGATAAGGATATTGCAAGTCACCTAAGAGTTTTATAACTTTTTAAAAGAACTCTGCCTTAGCCTTGTTCCTCTATATCGTTAAGGAACTCCTGAGAGACTTGCAATATTCGTATTATGTTTGGCTGTTTATTTGTGCAAGGTCTGACAGCATCAGAGTGCTTTAGAAAGGGCAAAGGAAAGAAAACAAAATGAATTACCAGACTACAATTAAAATATACAGTAGCGGGTTTGGAATACAGAACATGTTTAAATTCCTCAAATAGGAGAACAAGGAAAAACATGTTTACTTGTGAGTCTACAGTGGTCCAGGGTATTACTGCCAAATCTTGAACAAACGTTTTATTTCCGTAAATTCAGACCCATTTTCTTTAAGAAAAACAGGTTGCATTAAAAAAAAATCCATTATACAAATGTGATCACAGACATGATAGTCTGCCTACCCCAGCAGGCCAACATCCCTGTGATTTCATCCTTGTGAAGAAAGTTGCAATTTGTGACCTACCTCGTTCATCTGCATTAGATAGGTCAGATTGCAACCCCTATCAAATGGTGATTTCGTGAACCAACCTAGTAGCACATAGGTTGCGTCACAAAATCTAGTTGGATTACAAATATGTTGGTGCACGGTTTTTGACATTTGTTTTCTGAATTCAAGGTTAGTACAGTTGACCAGTAATGCAGAATCTCACACTACTGAACGTAAATCACCAGTGTCTCCCCTTTTCATCAACTGGTTGAAAAGTAATATTTCAGATGTATTAAGTCCTCTCTGTGCAGTTGTCCTTCTAATGTAATATTGTAAATCTGTTTGTCTTTGTGTGTTTTTCTGTAACTCCAATGAATCATCTTTCACAAAGGAAATCAATTGTATTGTTATCCATGTTGCTTACATTGTTCTTGAATGGAGATATCTTGTGGTATAAGACACAATTGAAGATTTATGTTGGTATCGTGCACATCACCTACCCCACACAACTCCCTTCAAGAGTCAATAAAAAGTCTGCAAAAGGCACATGATGTCTGTGAAATGTATACATATGAGTTCGGCAGCAAGTGAACTGGAAGGTAAAGTTGGCCAAGAACAGAATGATTCTTCTTTTTATCTATAATTTTAGGAACAATGCACCTTCCTCCACTGGCAACAGCAGCACACCATTCATACAAATTGAGTTTATAGACAGCAACAATACATCATTGTTTTCTGTGGTCATTAATATCAAATTACACCCTCATAGGAAGGGATATTTACATCTTAGTATGGTCTGAAAATATACAATCCATCAAGTCCCGTTGAAAATTACTCAGTTGCCTATTGTTAGAAAAACCCACTCCCACACCGGAAGGGTGGTGGTGGTGTTCTCCCAGACACGCTGTGGTAGCTTGGCTCGAGCGGTAAGGAAGGCACCGTGTTAAGCATACTCTATACCCACACAATAACCATGCGTGCATCCGTTCCAAAAACGACACTACACCGTAAAAATTATACTGAAAATATATCTCTTTATCTTCTTTTCTCTTAGTTGCTGATTAAATAAATAATAATACAATCACAGTACACAAGGCTTTTTCTGTGGAAGGTTACGTCAAATAAATACTGTCTTAACGATTCAATAAATAAGGTAGATCATAAATAATCAAGGCATAAATATAAGTGCATTACATAACAGGCAATTAAATATTATGAGGCAATAAATACTGCGAGACAATAAATATTGTGCGACAATAAATACTGTGAAACAATAAGTACTGTGAGGCAATAAATAGGATGACTACAATAAATACAGTGCTCTCAATAAATAATAAAAGCCAACAGTGACACTTGAGAATCAGTTCACATTCCTGAGGTACTATGGGATGATTTGACCCAATCCCAGCTTGTAGAGATTTGGTTGGCCTGAGGGGTATACTCCCTGGCTTGGACAAGGCTGAGGCCTAAACTGAGGTAGATCAAGGGGGAATCTAGAGATCTGGCTCTCCCACACTACACAACCCCTCTGTATTAGTCTCAGCTCACCCCTGGCACAATCAAGCTGGTTCCAGCACCTCTCTAGCCTCTAGGATAGTCTTTTAGGGCTTCACAGGGCCTTAGGCGCCCTCTATTCCACTTACTGCCCTTTTTATGAAGCTCCGACGCCGCTGGAGTCGTGTCGACGCCGTGAGGCGGTTCCGGTTCGATGTCGGCGGCCTCGGCGCGATGTCAGTTCTTGACGACGTCGATATGCGGTTCCGGTTCGATGTCGGCGGCCTCGGCTCGATGTCGACCTCCGGTTCGATGACGTCGGGCAGTCTTGGCTCGATGTCGACTTCCGACGGCTCCGGTTCGATGTCGGCGGCCTCGGCTCGATGTCGACCTCTGGTTCGTTGACGTCGGGCAGTCTTGGCTCGATGTCGACTTCCGACGGCTCCGGAGTGCGATCTCCACTCCCGACCTCCGGTGCTCCTTTCCTCAGGTTCCGGCGACTCCGGAGTGCGACCTCCACTCCCGACCTCCGGCACGATTCTCTTCAGGTTCCGGCGACTCCGGAGTGCGATCTCCACTCCCGACCTCCGGCACACTTCACCTCGGTCTCCGGCGACTCCGGAGGGCGGACTTCACTCCCCCGTCGACGCCGCACACTCGACCTCGGGTGACTTCCTCCCTGACCTCTGGCACTCTCCACGACCTCCGTCGGCGCCCTCTCTCGACCTCTGGCGGCTCCGGGTACGACGTCTGCTTTCCAGTCAGCGCCGCTTCTCCACCTCGGGCTCCAGGTCTCAGGCTTCTCGACGTCGGACTTCAGGTAGTTACCAGTAACCAGGTCAGGTACTTGCTGTTCTTTACTTCTAAGGCCTGTTCCTGCTGTCCAGGTCCTTAAGATGGTTTTTCTTGCTTTTTCCCACACAGGGCTCCAGGCTGGGCTCAGTCAGTAGGGACTAGTATCAAGGGTGGGTTTATGGACCCCACTCCAGGCACAAGTTTCCACCCCTGCTGCCTCACTCCTTCCTCCTTCAGGTTTCTGCTCCTCTCTCTTCACCAGTCAGGTGCCAACTGCCAGCTCCAACTGTCAACTCTGGCTTAGCTTCCCAACATTCCAAACCGCCTCCAACTGTCACAGGGTTCCAGAATGTTGTAGAAGGTTCTAGTAGGTTCCAGTGATGTCACAGGTGACAATGGGTGGCCACCATTTTGTGCTCCAGGCCCTCAGACAGAAGTTCCAGGGGTAGATAAAATGGCTCCCTGAATCTGCATCAATATTAAAAAGTCTGGTGGTTCCCAAAAAGGAAAAATACTAACAGGGTTTGAGGCAAAAGTGCGACAAAATAAATAATGATGAGGAGGGACCACCCAAAGGGCTGACAGGTCTAACACCTATGAATCCAGATTGCATATGTGGGACACTTCCAAGAACTCTTAAGAGGTTAAACCTACTAGATAAGAGATACTGGAAAAGGAGTTTGACTCTGACTTGAAACTGAGTGCTGGCAGTTGAAAATGTGTAATATTACCATTGTCTCTCTAATGCCTGTAATTTGCAACAAATTACTGTACATGGGGGTACCCCAAAGAAGAGCATGGTATGCTCTGCAATGGAGACACTTATTCATGGAAAAAAAAACTAGGACTGAAGTTCCTACTCTAGTTGGATAGCAAAACTAAAAAAGGACTAGTTGTTTATTTTGGCAGCCATATTTAAGGGAAGAATCTATAACTTTACGTTTTTTTTAAAAGCATTCCACATTTCATGAATATTTTCTTTACTGAGAGAGAAGATGTTTTGATATATGTTAACAATCTAAACATAATAAAGCAATAATTGGAAGAATAAGCAGATTGGCGGGCAGCATACTTGTGTCTTGCAGAGCAACAGACACTGGTGAGTGCATTTCAAAAAACACAGTCATAATGAGACTCATGTCAGAAAAGATACCAAGACTGATATGTCAAATCCATGTGGTTCCAAAGTGTGGTGCTCTTCTTAGTTTGGGCTCAATCCAATTGATTAATAAGAGAAAGGAGGTGCTGAATTTATTTTTTCACTGCTTCCGTGACCATCTGTCTACTCGGTACTGCTCTGCAGTCCCAAGTCTCAGTACTTGCACTGCCTGTAGTGTTGGTGTGAAATATGTATGATGGTGACTGGTGAGAAACTAATTTTCCTACCTGTTCTTTCTTGGACAAAGAATAAAAGACAAAAAAGTGCCTTTGATGTAAAAAGAGAAGAGAGCGAGTGAGAGACAGAAACATACGCTGAATTTCACAATGTGAAAAGACATAACCTAATGTAAATAATCTTTATTGTCTACATTATTTAAAACCATTAAAAAAAATGCAAAACCAATAAAACCACACAATGTTTTTGTTTTTGAAGGTAGGCAAGAAGCTAGAATGTTAAAAGAGAAATTAATAAAATAAAAAATGTAGTTGGCAAGGTGATCTAAAGACTTGTTTTCTTCGGCTTTTGCCAAAGGCAGAATCTTAGCTGTTCCCAGGAGAGGCAGAGTTCAGTTTATCATTGAATACAGTGTGTGCTCATAGATGTGTGGGCTTTGCTGTGCAAATAGGCAAAGGGAACAGCACCTAAAAAAGGGTGGTGCCTCTGAGAGAATAGTAGATTGATTTATGCCCAGTGATGTTAAAAAAGCAATAACACCTGGCAAGTTGTTAACAATGGTAGTCTTCCACAGCAGCAGTCTCAGTTGGAGGCTTACTTTCTGCAATCCATTGTTCAAGAGACGAGAAGCTGTTCTGTGCACATAAGCCAAGTAAGTAGACGTTTTTAAAGAGGGCACCATTAAGAGAACAGCTAAATGATTTCTGTCCAGTGATGCTAATATAGCATAGACTGACAAGCTGTTAGAGATGAAAAACCTCAGCAGCAGTAGTCTTAGTTTGAGCCTTTTAATTCCTATAGTACTTTGTTTCAAGACAGAAGAGTAGCAGTTGTTTTTTTGTTTTTTAAGTTAGGTGCGGGAGAATCTATGGTGTCCCAGAAGCTGTGTCTGCACGTGACAGTTTTTTCTACCAGTGCTAAAAATGTAACTAACTTACAGTTTACCTGCAGGTCATCTCATCTGGTTTGAAACAAGCTATCACAGCTTGTCTCTGGATGCAGATCCCATGCTGGTTGAACTACAGATTAAGTAGGCAAGACCGTGCCTCCTTCAGGATGATACACGTGCTGGTCAGATGTGCTATGTCCTCATTACCGTTTCTGCAGAGGAGGCATTGCCATGGGATTTGCCCCCTCAGCCATGGTGGAAGATGCAGGATAGCTGGGAGTTTTCCCAGCCAATTTTTCAGGAATTTTTCTTTGGTGTTCTTGGAGTATCCCAGATTAAAATATGGCTGTGAACTGAGCGATGTGTAGCCGTTAATTGTCATCCAGTCATGACTTCTTGCTGAGAAGGTGGCTCTGTCTTCTACTGGGGAGAGGCTCCTTATTGCCTTCCGCACCACTTTTTGAAAATTGCATGCACAATTGGAACTTCCCAGTGCTGGGTGACTCCAGTGGTAGTGAGAGAATCCAATGGGAATTTTTTTGTCGGTGATGTTGTTCTGTGCTGGAGCTGTTGCCAAAGTAGGTGATTTAGGCAATTAGGCTTTTTGGAGAGGCGTTTAGACTCTTTGGGGAGGCAAGATAACCTGGAATCAATACCAACTTCCCGGTCTGTGTCATCTTAGAGGAATATTTGGTTTCACAAAGCCTACTATTTTACTTATCACATAAGTGGCACTTTTAAATACTTGAGTTCAGGATGTGAGCTGGACCAGCACCTCAAAAGTTTGATTTAATGGGCTAGAATGGTGCTCCCTGTATAACAAGAATATAGGTCATGTTTAGGGATCACAATAACAAGTGAATTGCCTCATGGTTCATTAATGACATTGTCGTTTGAGGGGAGCCATTCATGTTTCTAAGGGCAGGTCTAGAAATGATAAGTTTTAACAAAAGTCTCATTATGTATTGATGCACGGATTCTCAGTGCCATGCCAGACACGTGGCTTCCGTCACATTATGAATTTGCTGGAACACCCACCTCTATTTGCAACTCTGCCTTAGTACAAGGGGTTGTCAGTCAATTGATAAAAGGATCTGTAAAAGGTGAGAACTCAAAACATGGAGCTCTGCTACATGCACCGATTTGACTTGTCTACATTACGACTTCTCATGGCAGAGGAAAATTAAGAATGTGTGTAGAGAAAAAACATTTAAAATAAGTTATCCCAGGGAAGGGACTTCATGATGTTGTGTTGCACATGGCCGTGCTCATAGGTTCCCAAAAAGAAGTACTAGGCGCAGTGGAAAGGACAGAAGTGTAACTTCAGGGCCATGGTTGGTGTGTGCACCCCAAATGCATTCTTGGATTGATAGTTGGGGCTGAGGGCCTTGAGTGAGGTCTGCTATGTCTTTCTCGGTTTTAAGGTCGAGCCTGGGCAGCACATGTGCTGTGGCATCCTGTATTGCAGTATGGAATATAGGCACCACCCACGCTCTACCCATATTTGTCATTGGCTTGTGTCATTGTCTTTCGTAAATGCTGGCTTCTGATTCCTTAACAGGCTTGTTAGTCCCTCCTTAGTGCCACCTTGTCTTCATTTGTAACCTCACATGAGGACTGGCCCTTATACTTCCGTTGTTACATGGTATGTCTTTTTTAGTCTGTAAGCACTATTTTCTTTTATGAGTTTCTCCTACTGCAGGCACAACATGCTTTCCTGCAACCTTCAGCGCACCATGTGTGCTTTCACTTTCCGAGCAGCTGGGACAATCACGGTGCTTCTTTGAATAGGTCTTGCATTTACAAGAGTTTGAGCTATTGGCATTGTAAACAAAGTGGTGCTCCTTCTGACTGCCCTTCCTCCTGTTTAACAATGGTGCGGGCAATTGCCCTACATTTTGTTTTCTGGCAACGTTCACCAACATGAAAATCCTGATCACGCGGGGTTATTTCATCGCAATTGGGCACGCATTTGAAGGCGACTCTGTTGCACTTGCTCCTCATGACACAACATGCCTTGGAGCAGATTTCACTTCCATCACACTAAGGGGGAGAGACAATTGACTGTTCTAAGTATATGGTTGCCCATTATATCTTGTATATATATACATTTTGTATATATTCATGACTCTGACAAAGTTTGATTGTAACATTGCGCTGCATTATCGCATATGTTTACCTTTCCAATGTGTTCTCCACTACACTGCCATCTGAGCTTGACTAGTATACCATGTCCCTCTTTTTTTTTTTTTGAAATATTTTTATTAAGTTTATCAACAACACAGAAAATAAACACCACTCGTTTAGTGCAAGGCTTAGCATACAAAAGCTCCGAAGGCATCTCAGCAATGGCAGCACAGGTGTCACATAGAGAAATAAACAGACCAAAGGTATCAGACCATCGTTCCCCTCCCCGCCCAGCGCCAGCGGTGGAGCCACTAGTCATGGTCACTGAGGTCAGATTCTGATGCATCAGGTGGGGGCTCACAAATGTTCCCCCTGTACACATTCCAGCCACCCCAGACCTGGGACCATTTCTTGGGGCACCCTCTATGAACATATACAGTTTTTTCAGTCACCATTACAAGATCCATGTCTCGGATCCAATGCGCCAGAGTAGGCACCTGCCCCGATCCCCATCGCTGGGCTATATTACGTTTTGCAAGCATGAGCCCCAATGCACCCAAAGCTGGGCCACTCTATTGTGGTCCATCTGTTCCCAGACATTGAGGAGACAGAGCCGAGGTTCCGGCCGCGTGGGGATTTTGGTTACCTGGGAAAGAATACGCAACACCCCTTTCCAATAAAGCGCTATGATAGGGCACTCCCAGAGGGAATGTAGGAAGGTTCCTTCGAGGCCACAGTTCCTGAGACACAGCGGGGACTCCACCCGGTGGAGTTTGAATAGGAGTGTACGGGTATAGTATGTGCGGTGCAGAATTTTAAGTTGGACCAGCCTTAACTTGGAAGATATGCCCACCTCCCTGGGGGACGAGAGCGCGGAATGCCAATCCGTCTCATCGAAGTCTCCAAGTTCTGCCTCACACTTCCCTTTAAGGGTTGAAAAAGGGTCAGGGCGGTTATTTATTATCTTCCGGTACGTTAGGGACGTCGCTCTCTGGAGCAGATGCTCCATGAGGATCCGGTCCTCCAAGGGCGATGACTCCGGGAGCCGAGTCCCATGTGGAATCGCCGTCCGAAGAGCGTGATGGATTTGTAAATATCGGAAGTGTTCGGTGTCCACCAAGTCGTACTCTGCCTGCAATTGGGCAAAAGTGAGCACCTCTCCCCTCCGCCAGAGGTCTCCAACCCTGGAAATACCAATAAGATCCCATTGGTGGAATCCCTTGGTAGTGCGCAGTACCCCAAGCTGTTTAGTGTCCCAGAGCGGCGTTGCCTGGGTAATCCTCCCTGCCCAGCCCATCGCCCTCTGCGCCGCGCGCCATATCTGGAGGGTATGTGCTGCGGGCCCCGCCGGAACGCGACCTCTTTTTGGGTTGTAAAGGGCTCCCATCACCCCTCCGGGGCCGAGCAGTTGTCTATCCATACGGTATGCAGGGTCCTCCCCCGGCACATGGAGCCACTGATTGATAATCATGAGGTGCGACGCCCAGTAATAGGTTTTAATATCTGGGAGGGCTATACCTCCGTCGTACCAGCCACTGGTAAGCTTGTGGAGCGCAATACGCGGCGCCTTGTCCTCCCAGAGGAGACGAGTGATCTCAGCATTGACTGCCGTGAAGTAAGAGGGCGCAATCGGGAAGGGGGTATTTTGTAGCGCATAGAGGAATCTCGGGAGGGCGAGCATCTTAAAGAGCGAAGCCCTTCCAAGCAACGTCAGGGGCAAGGCGCGCCAGTGTTTGACGTTGGTGCGAAGCCGTTGGAGGGGCTTCATTAGATTTTCCGCAACACATTTATCCCGATCTGCAGTGACGTATATGCCAAGATATTTGAACCCGTCATGAGCCACTAGAATGTTACAGCCTCTCGGAAGCCGAGGCGGGGAGCCTCGGAGCATATATAAAATGGATTTCTCCCAGTTTATTTAATATCCTGACCTCCGCCCGTACGATTCACATATGTTGAGGAGACAGGCGATAGAGCGCGCCGGCGAGGCAAGATAGAGGAGCATATCGTCCGCATAAAGGGAAATGCGATCTTCCCAGTCCAGCGTCCATTTGAGGCCACGGATCATCGGATCCTGTCGCACCCACGCCGCCAAGGGCTCAAGAGCCATAGCAAAGAGGAGCGGGGAGAGGGGGCAACCCTGCCTAGTCCCCCGACCCAGCGGAAAGGCGTCAGAGACGCGGCCATTTACCACCACCTGTGCAAGCGGCTCGGTGTACAGTAGTTGAATCCACGCGCAGATCTTGGGGCCCAGCCCATGTGGCGAAGAACGGCGAAGAGGAAAGGCCACTCCACTCTATCAAACGCCATCCGCGCATCTAACGACAGTATGGCCGCATCTTCCTCGATCGAGGAGCGGCAAGCAATGATGCCATGGAGACGCCGCAGGTTTAGAGCGGTGTTCCGGTGAGGCATAAATCCCGACTGGTCAGGGTGTATTAGGGTCGAGAGGTAAGGCTGCAGCCGTGTTGCTAGTACCTTGGCCAGAATCTTCGCCTCGGCGTTAAGCAGCGAAATCGGGCGATAAGAGGAGCACTTGTGCGAAGGTTTGTTGGGTTTCGGGATCACCACTATTGTAGCCATCCTCTGATCGCGGGGGAGGATCCCGGTCGATAGACCGTCCCTATACATGGCCAGTAGGTGAGGGACCACTAGAGAGGAGTTTTGCTTATAGTATTCGATAGGGATTCAGTTAGGCCCCATCGCCTTCCCAGTGCGAAGGGCCAAAATCGCAAGCGTGATCTCCTCAGCCGTCAGATCCGCCTCCAGGGCCTCAGCTCCCGAAGCGGTCAGCCTAGGCATTGCGATGTCCCGAAGGAAGAGCTCATTGTCTGCGACGGTAGAGGAGGCCTCAGGTGTGTAGACGCATTGATAGTGGGCCGCGAAAGCCCCCGCTATTCGCTGGGGCTCCGAGGTAAATTCCCCCTCGCCCAGGCGAATCCGCGCCACCCACCGCGACGCTCGGTCCCCCTTCTCCAGCCATGCCAGGAGTTTGCCCGCCTTGTCCCCAAGTTCATAGATAGTGTGTTGGGTCGCTACCTGTCTGGCACGGGCTCCCTCCCAAAGATGGGACCTATACTCCTGCTGTGCCATATGGAGTGTATGTGCCGAATCTTCATCCCCTTGTAATGCATGGGATGCCTCCGCCTCAACTATCGCCCGCTCTAGCTCCAGCACCGCGAGCCGCTGGGTTTTCGTGTGGTCAGTAATGATGGAGATGGCTTGACCGCGGAGGACGGTTTTAAAGGCCTCCCAGAGGGTTGCTGCACTCCCGACGGAGTCAGCGTTTTCAGCGAAATAGTTCTTGGTCGCTGTTTTGAGGGTCTTAGCGATTTTAGGGATTTTGAGATATCCGGGACGGATCGGGAACAACGTGCGCCTACCCGGGTCACCGGTCGCAAATGTGATGACCACCGGCGAGTGGTCCGAGATGCCCCTCGGGAGGTGCGACACCTCGGTCACCCCCTTGAACCCGGCCGGTGAGGTGAAGATATAGTCGATACGTGAGAGGGTATGGTGTACCCCGGAAAGAAAGGTGTATTGTCTCTCATCTGGCCAATATGCCCTCCATGTGTCTACTAGGCCAAGCGCGGCAGTAAATTCAGCCAGAGTGGAGGTGTCGCCCCCGAGCGCCCTATGTGAAGACCTGTCCAGTGTAGGGTCCATGGCTGCGTTGAAGTCCCCACGATGAGCTCCCCCGGCGGGAGCGCCAACAGGAATTCACCCAGTGCCTTGAAGGAGACCTGGTGTAGTGTCGGGGGGATGTAGACGGTAACCAGATTATACACCCTTCCCTCCCATTGGCAGGTGAGTGCCGCGAAGCGGCCATAGTCGTCCCTACGGGAGTCAAGAAGAATCAGGGGAAAACGCTTGTTGACCAGTATACCCACCCTTCGGGACCCTGTCGTAAACTCTGAATGTGTCGCCATCTTAAACCCCCACCTATCCAGGGCCTTGGTGGACGTACCCACTAGGTGCGTTTCTTGCAGGAGTGCCACCGCGGGCCCCCTGCGCTTGAGGTATTGCAGCACTAGCCCCCACTTAATCTTGTCTCCTAATCCATTAACGTTCCAGGAGAGGACCGCAAAGGAAGGACAGCGCTGCTGAGCAGGGGCACCAGGCAGTGTGTCCGTGGTCTTGTACATAAAGAAATCCCGGCACTCTAGAGTCATGTATTATTCTTATTGGTTATTAGCCAAAGAAATGAAGAACACAGTGGTAATAATGAAAAACTGGCTACGAAACAGATTGGGTCCTCACAAGAGTATATGTCAAAAAGCAATTTAATACATAAGTTTTACAGAAAGGAAGATCATAGTCATGAACAAAAAATCAGAGCTCCCTAGTACATTTAGTTCTAGTTGTTGTTTCGTAAAAGGGAGACTTGTGTTTTCTAAATCTTGATCCAAATGGATGACAGCCGACACGTGTTTCGTCACGTATAGTGACTTCCTCAGGGCTTTGAAAAAGAGTCTTAGAACGCTTATATATCAGAAATGTAATTAAACTTCTGTTGACGCGCAATATTGATTGTAGATAATTTCGAAGGACAGACTCCGACGTACGGTATGGTTCCAAGAATTTATTGAGCCTTGTGAAGGTCCGAAGAGGCAATTCTTGTCGCAAGAAATGCTCCTGATAACTGTATCAGTTGTGTATTAGCAATAACAGATATCCACCAATAATTTCTACTATTAGTATAAAGAAGTTCGACCACGAGTAAAATATCCAAAATTCTGGTTCTTATAACCATTAACGGAAATGATTCATATCACAGTGGAAGTTCCTGGTGTCTTACGGCTTTATTTGGAAAGGAACGAGTCTCCACCAAGTTTTCTAATACTTAAGGATGCTGCACCTTGTTATGAGACCTATTTATTAGACTGAATCGATGTGACGGTCTTCGCATAGTCCTCTAAGTAGTGGTTTTTAATATATTTTTGTTGGCTCCATCATATTAGGTGAAGTCAAAGAACCGGCTCTGGTAAGCCCTCCTAGTGTCCGTGGTCGCCTGGGTCAAGCTACGTGATGCCATCTTCAAGGGAGGGTGTGTGAAATGCGCACTGCAGTGTGCCACCCCTGTGTACCTGTACCCGCCCAGTCAGCCGAATGCACCCTTGAGTGGTTGGTGAACCTGAAACAAAACACAAACCAACATTCAAACAAAATCCCCCCACCCCCCTCCCTGCCTCCCTGCCCTGCGGATTTAAAACTACCCGCCACCCCAACTCAGCAGAGTACTTAGTTCCCATAAACTTGGTACGTGCGTATGGGGGGAAGCCGCTCAGCGTACAGCCGCCAATCCCCACACCATAGGCTTGTCCCTTCAAGCAGCTGACTGTCCGATAAGAGAAAAAGGCCCGGAGTCCTCAGCCCCATGCAGGTTCAAGGCCCCTACGGGCCGACATTCGCAGCAAGGCCCCAGATCGCCGAGCGTCCTCAAGTCTGGTCGTGTCCATAGCACCCTGCCTCAGGGCACTTCGTCACCTGTTCCTGACTCCTCGACATCCAGGGTCTCGTGGGAGGCGGGAAGGCCGCCCGGGGCACGCTCCCCCCTGCCCTTCAATCTCGCCGGACGCCACCCCTCGAGCCACTCCGAGGCCTCCGCAGGCGACGTGAAGAACCATGTGCGTCCCTCCGCCTCCACTCGCAGCTTCGCTGGAAACAACATTGAATACTTCAGCTCTCGAGAGCGGAGGTCCGCCTTAACTGCCATAAAGTCCTTACGTTGCCGCACCACTGTCGCTGTGTAGTCTGGATATAGGGTGACTGTACTGTTGTCCACCCGCAGCGGGGGGGCGGCACGCGCCGCCTGGAGGTTCGCATCCCGGTCGCGAAAGTTGAAAATGCGGGCCAGGATCGGGCGCGGGGGGGCCCCGGGCCGCGGCCTCCCACCCGGCACCCGGTGTGCCCTCTCCACCGAGAAGAACTTGGAGAGCCCGCGGGGCTTTAGCTGTTCAGTGATCAGTTTTTCAACAAAAAGGTCTAAGGCCGGGCCGCATTCACTCTCCGGCACTCCCACGACCCGCACGTTGTTGCGTCTGGACCGGCCTTCCTGGTCATCCAACTTGGCCAGTAGTTGCTTTTGCACCAGTTCAAGAGCTTGTATGCGTTTGTGGTGGTCTTCCGTGCCCTGCGTGAGGGTCTCTGTGGTGGCCTCGACCTCGGTTAGTCTGGAGCTGATTTTAGCGACATCCGCCCGGAGGAGCGCAACATCCGTGGAGATCGTGCCGATCGAGGCCTGCATCTGTGTCAGCGTGGCCATGACGTCCGCCAGTGTGAACTCCGCAGGCTTGTCAGAAGGGGGGGACTGTTTCCGATACTGGAGGAACGCGTATTTTTCCAGCTTCGCCTGTGCCCCACCGCGGTGGCCCTTCCCTCCCATGGTGCCAAGCCGTCTCTATGACCGCACCCGGCTGATGCAGGCACAAGGCTATCGCAGGAGCGCCAGACCCACGTGCAAGGCGGGCCCGTAGACGCCGCTGCCAGACCCACGGGCACCGGTGTGCCACCCCCAGTGAGCTGTAGTGGTTAAGGATAGCACCTAGTTCGGCGTCCCCAAAGCCCCAAGACCGCGGGGACACCCCCTTCCAGGTCACTTGCTGTCCAGATCGCCCCCACAGTGCGACTGCCGCTGCCCGTGGCGCCCAAGTGTCTGTCGCCCCAGGGAAGCACAGCCCCGGCCAGTCCCCCGTGAAAGCGCCGCTCCTCACAAGCCAGCATAGAAGTCAAATTACAAGCACCAAGTCCCAGGGCGGTGCCCCGCCTCCCACCGTTCCATGCGCTAGCTGGCAGTCCACCGGGAGTCCTAGCAGGGGGCCCTCACAAGAGCTTCCTCACCGGGTCAGGCGCTCACAGTCCCTTCAGTAGGCCGCAAAGAGGCCGCAACACACAGCAGCCAGGCGCCGCCAGCGCCGCCTCAATCGAATCGCCGTCCGATCCCCCACTGACCTCTGTGTAGAAGGCGAGTCCACCTCTGCTCTTCCTCGCGGCTGGTCGCCTCGCGGCGAGGGTCGCAGCCCAAGCCTCCCCAGGCACGCAGGTGGGCGGGCGGCGGGACACGGGGCCCCCACTCCAAGAAGCACTTCAGGTGGCTCCGCTTTCTCGATCGCTCCGTGGGGCCGTCCCGACCCCACCGCGGCCAGACCAGCGCTCCGCCTCCGCTCCGGTGCGAGTCAGCCGAGGGCCAGGCGAATCTCGTTTCAATCCGCTCCGGGGACCGGCCCGTCCCAGCAGAGCTCCACCGCACGCAAGGTGACGCAGCCACGCCTCTCGCCTACCACGCCTCGGGAACGCGAGGCCCAGCCATCCGCCAGCACCTCCGCCTCACAGCTCCGGAACGGGGGGCCCAGGGAGTCGAGAGTCCAGACCCGGGACGCCAAGGCCTCCGGACCCAGCGACAGCCGTCCAGAGGTCAGTTTCGCCTGAAGGGTAGTCGGATAAATACAGGATTATAGGCCGGTGTGGAGGAGCTCCGGGCTCAGGCGGCCATGTTCGTCGTGAGCCAAGCTCCGCCCCACCACCATGTCCCTCTTTTATGTTCATTTTTCAATACTTTATGAGTGACTAGTTTGTGTGCACTAATTTCACAGTAAGCCAAAACACATTGTGGGATTAAACACTGTTGTGGACTTGGGATTGTCGTGGAGTCGATTGTTCACTGAGAGCGCATGGTATTGTGACTGTTGTGTACTTTTTTGTATATATATAGCTAATTGTTGACTAGAATATTTAGTAAATCTGAAGCCATAGAAGTAGTCATTGAATGGGTGTATATTTAGTACTTTTTGGAATTCAAAAACATTGGCATTAACAGGTTTGGAAAGCTGCACCCCTCTCCGTTTTCCAGGCATATCACTGGCAATCAAACACCCAAAGGGTGATGTAATGAATGCTTGCAAATAGTCTGATCACTAGCAAATGCTCAGGGTAGCAGTCCAACCCATAGCCCAGTGAGCCACTCTAGAAGGAGGCCCGCCTAATGCAAATCAGCACCGACATTGTTCCTCATGGAAACAGGCCATCCCAAACTGTGGTCATGTCACCCATTCACAATGTAGCGTACTGCTGTATCAATAAGTAAAGTTGAGAGTCGCACCTCCTGAATCTGACTGACTAAGCTATGCACCTGTTGTTAGCATTTATTTTGATAAATCAGAAATTAGTAATAATGTTGTCCAATAAGATTTGCACTTGGTTGGGTCTTTCCTGTTTAAACAAATTGAAATAAAGGTTTGTGTTCATGAAAAAGAAGAATCTTCCAAAGAAATTGAGCAATTTCTTTCGTTTAGATATTTCAGCAGGGTTGCAATCAGGATTTGGGGCTTTATGAAAGGGTACATGAGAAATTATCTTCTAAATCCAATCTATTGTAACATCGACATTCACACTGAAGTTGTTGTTAAGTTATGAAGATACATAAATGTGTCATTAATTATATTCCGCAATATCATTATAGAGACTAGTATGGTATTGCATAAGTGTAGAAAGAATTTCTTGATGGCTATGAAATAGTTTGCTTTTTATCATATTGATCGTGTTAATAATATTGGAAACTTTGAGTTGCCCACACATGGAAGCAAGATGTTTCCCCAACTCTTCTCCTATGTCAAAAACGTTCTCTTTGTAAAGATATTTTTTTGGTTCCTCTGGTGACATGAGTTGACTTAAATCTTCCTTGAGTTGCAATGATTTGAGATTGGCGGCTTGTGCTTTGGAACACATGTCTGTTGCCAGTTGTTGCGAATTTAGCATAGTTAGTTGTTTGAGGCTTTCTCCAGGCTCAGTATGATTGAACAATGTTTTATGCATAAGCTTTCAGGCTGTCCTGCACAATACCAGGTGTTGCTGTAGCTAAGCTCAATTTGTGATATTCGATTGTTTGTACTCAGAGAATGATTTAAATATTCTTCCTGGTCAGCACATAATGTGGAAAAAACAATTAATAGTGTCTCTTCGGTTTTTAGGTTGCATCCAAATCCTAAATGTTGCATAGTTTTCAGCATATACATGGAGAGTGTTAATTGTACTCTGTGGTATCTCGCAGCATCGGAGAGCTAGCCTCTCTTTTGTCCACATTTCCCTCCCCTCTCTACTTTGTCTGGTTCCTGAGCAGAATTCTGTGTGATATGCCTGGCTCTGTCAAACAACGGTTCCTACGAGCTGTGACTGAGGCGTTTTATATCTCCAGCTTCTAATAAACATCTTCATGTTTAATTCTCATTCCTGCTTGGATGTCTTCAGATGTTACACTGTTGACAGTGCTCGGGATACGATCCTGCAGTGTCTCAACCTAACAAAGGTTAAAGAAACTGTCTCAACACACTGGTAAACAAAATTTCACATTCCTTTATTGAAATGAAGAATGTACCGTGAGTACTTCCCATGGGGAATTAAAGACGATATTATTGGAATGCGTTTGTTGCTGGTTTAGCATTTCACCTGCCTTGTGGAGCTGCATGAGTAAAATTTAACCCTCGCTCCCATGTGACTTTTAAATTCCCAGCTTGTCTCCGGGCTTTGTAAACCAAATGCTGTATTTGTTCTACTTAGACTCATCGGAACGTAAGTTGCCTAAATATTACTGCAAAACATGTGAATCCCTGCTGAACGCTTCGGCCTCAGCGTCGTCACTTGGTTTGTTCTCAGCAGTTCCTGACAGCCCTATGACAGCTCTGGCATCCCAGGAGGATCCGACCATTTTGTTTCACCTCGCACCAACTTTAAATGTTCCATTACCTCTTCCCTACCACGCCACATTCTACGATCAGTGCCCAAGTTAGGAAGTTTCTTGCCTGTCTCGGCTGACAGGCAAGATCAGCATCGCAAATCACTCTAGCCCCTCGCACTGATGCTTCTTTACGGGAGGCAAATTGTTTGCGAAGCTGACAGGCACACTGCAGATCTATTGAAGCCGTACAAGCCAAAGAGTTTTAAGCTCCTTTTAATTTGCATCATAAGAGTCGTGTTAGCATAACAAATGGGGAGCAGCTTGGAACAAGCATTTGCTAATTTGAGACCAAATTAGGTGCCAGAAGCTGGAAATGGAAGGACAGTTAAAAAGCATATGTTTTAAATCAGCTAGTAAACAAGGACAGGACCAACAAGCAGAGGAAGAGTCTGGAAAAATAGAGGCTAACTTTGCAGGAGTAAATAAAATACGTTTATAGATAAAGTACAAGGTTTGAGAAGTGTTAGCAGCTCTGGATGTCTTGTGAATCTTTAACCAAAGTTTATCCCAAAGGGGAATAGGCCAATTTTCATCCAAATCCTTCTCCCAAGCCAATTCAGCCTTCCCCTTGCTCCTAATAGAGGAGAAGCATAAGCATCTATATAAGGAAGAGGCCGTTGTTGAAGATTAGAGTAAAGGTAAGATAGTGGAACATTTGGAAGGAGGAGAAGAATAAGACGGTAAAGAATGACGATATTGAGAAAGAGAGGAACACAATAAACCATATTTAGCTTTACAGGAGGATGGTAAAGAAAATTTGGATTGTAAATCTAAAAAAGAAATAGGAATGCCATTAATCAATAATTGGGAAATCCAGAGCAATCCTTTATATCTCCACGACTTCCAATAAAAGGTGCGGTTGTCAATACGTAGTAAATTATTATGCCAAATGGGCTGCTGATCTAGTGAGGACGAAGAAGGATAAAAAGAAGGAAGAAGAGGAGCAAGGATTTTATGGGTATGAGAGATGACTGGAGAACAAAAAAGAGAGATGTGGTTCGAGAAGGCAAGAGATTCTTTGAATTCAAAAGGAGATAGAAAATGTTTTTCTATATTCAACCAAATAGGAGGATGAATCAATTGGTTATAAGAGAGCCAGTGAGAGGATTGCTTTAAAGAGAAAGCATGATGATATGATTTAAAGTCAGAAAATTTAAGGTCTCCCGAAGATTTATCTGCTTTTAGCGCCGATAGAGCAATTCGTGAGGGTTTATTTTTCCAATGAAATTTGATCAAAAGAGAGTCAATTTTCTTAAAATAAAATAAAGGAATGTGAACCGGAATCATAGAAAGGAGGTAAAGAATCAAAGAAGCAAGCATCATCTTGATGGAATCTAATCGTCCCCACCAAGAAAGAAAAAGTGGATGCCAGCGGTCAATAGAATCAGATAAAGTTTTAATCATATTATCAAAGTTTATTTTTGATATTTCAGGAATGTTAGAAGAAAACCACAAACCTAGATATTTAATCTTAGAGGTCTGCCAGGAAAATCCTGTTTGTATGAAATCTTGTTTAAGACAGAAGACATTTAAAGGTAATACTTTGCATTTATCTGAATTAAGACGATAACCAGATAATTGAGAGAAAGTGTCTACTTGAGATAAAAAGGAAGGAATGCATAAACTGATAGTTTGACATGGGAGCTATCAAGCTGAAAGCCAGTGATTTTTTCATCTAATCTAATTTTGGTTAGAAAGGGTTCTAAAGCTATTATGAACAAAAGAGGGGAAAGAGGGCAGCCTTGATGCACTCCTCTAGAGAGTGGAAAGTAATCTGAAATCTTGCCATTCACAAAAATAGACGCCTTAGGACCTGAGTATAAAATAGAGATAAGAGAAATTAATTTAGGAGGAAATCCTATCCATTTTAATGCCTGAAACATAAAGTCCCAACCTATTCTGTCAAAAGCCTTTTCTGCGTCCAATGCTATAGCAGCAATGGGATAACCAAGAGAGGAAGCCTTGCTGAGGATATTAAAAAATACTCTGGAATTATCAGAAGATAAACGACCTTTTACAAAACCTGATTGTTCCGGGCCTATAAGAGTGGGTAACACAGGATCTATGCGAAGCGCAAGAATTTTTGCAAAAATCTTATAGTCCAAATTAACTAAGGAAATTGGCCTGTAATTTTTACAGAGATAAGGATCTTTATTCTCTTTAGGAATTAAACATATCATGGCTTCCTGAAAGGTTCCAGACGAAGACCTGCTAGAGATAAAGGCATTGTAAAGGGATAAAAGGTGCGGGAGTAAAAGATTTGCAAAGTGAGCGTAAAATTCGATGGTAAAACCATCAGGGCCTGGAGCTTTCCCTCTTTTCAATATCAGAATCGTGCGAGTGATTTCAGATAAAGTGACATCTGCCTCTAAGGAAGAAAAGTCGATATCATGAGGTGAAGGAGTTTCAATGGATTGAAAATAAATAGACAGATCAGTATGGCTTGGTTGGTGTTCAGGGGTATATAATTTTTTATAAAAATAAACAAATTCATTCAAAATATCATTATCTTTAAAGAAAGATAAACCCGCATCATTCCGAATAGATTCTATTTTGGTCCGTTCACGTCTAATTTTCAAGTAATTTGCCAACAATTTCCCCATCTTATTTTGGCCTCCATAGTATCGTGCGCTGCTTTTTAAAAGATAAGAGGAAGCGGCTGCCGTGGATATTTTGTTAAAAGTCAGTTTTGCTTCAATGAGGATTTTAATGCGGATTCGGAATTCGAGTGATAATAAGTATATTCAAGTTTTTTTATGTTTTCAAGTAATTGGGAGTTTTTATGTTCAAAAGCTTTTTTCTTCTGCGAAACAAAATTAATAATAAAACCTCTAGCGACAGCTTTAAAAGAGTCCCAAATCATTACCTGAGAAAAATCCAAGGTAGAATTAAAAGAAAAGAATTCAGAAGCAAAAGAGGTGAATTGGCTTGTGAAATTAGGATCTGATAATAATACGTTATTAAAACGCCATCTTCCTGTATGAGGGGTGGGAGGAAGTAATTCAAAGTCAACCAGAACTGGAGCATGATCTGATATTAAAATAGAGACAATTTCAGAGTGGGAAACTTGTTGAGTTAAAGATTTACTAAAGAAAAGATAGCCTATACGAGATTGTGAATGATGTGGAGGAGAGTAGAAGCTATATTCGCGAATATCAGGATTGCAAAGCCTCCATATATCAACTAAGGATTTATGATGGATGGAGGAAGTAAACTGTAAGTGCATCTTTGTTTTGGAAAATTTAACAGAGGAATGTCTGTCTAATATGGGATCAAGAACTTGATTACAATCCCCGCCCAAAATAATATAATCCTCATCAAACAAAAGAAGTTTGTCAGAGACATGCAACCAAAAGGTATTATCGACATGTACAGGTGCATATACATTAAACAAAGTTAAAGGTATTTGGTTTATAAGAAGTTTAACAATTACCCAACGACCTTCTAAATCAGTCTCTTGATGTACAACAGTATTCTGGTATTTCTTGTGACATAAGATGGAGACTCCATTTTTCTTACCTAAAGCAGGGGAGGTATAGACATTACCTACCCAGCCACGTTTCAATTTACAAGCCTCGCTGTCCGATAAATGTGTTTCCTGAATTAATGCAATATCAGCATTCAATCTAGCTAAATGCGTTATTACCCGTATTCTTTTAATAGGATTATTTACTCCTTTAACATTCCAAGATACAACTCTAAAAATAAACCATCAAATAGAACATGAACAGTTGATGTAAACACAAAAGAAAAATTAGAAATTTCATAGCAGAGGAGATTGGAAGTGATGAAAATAGGATTAAGAAAGAAACTCAGGAGAGGATAGAAGAAGAAAAAATTGAGCATAAGGAGATTGAAGTAAAGTGTATCCAAGTAGGATGAGGAAAAAAGAGAATGGATAAAAACTATGAAAAGTAGTTGAGAGAAGGAAGAACACAAAACAAAAAAACAATACAAATTCAACACCTGACCATAGAAAAAAGTGTCAAAAAGACATACCACAAAAAAAAACCAATGAGACTGGGGATGGTGGAACCACATGAGGAATGCAGCACCCCAGACCGAGGGCTTCATCAGGACGCAGCAAGAGGGGAACAGCCTCCAGGCATACGTAACGAGAATATACAGCAAAGGAGCACAAAATTGCATCTAAAGGGAAACAAAAAAAAAAAAAGAAAGAACCATTAACCACATCACTCACAATAGAGTAAAATACAGTAGGTAGGATAGGGTAACAAATTTCATGACATAAAAGACGCGCATATTCACAAAATAATTATGCTCGAGGGATGTCCATAGAATCATCTCTACAAGAGTTCAGAAATTGTTGAAGCATTGCCGGATCTTCATAAGTCGTTGTATTATTGTTATAAGTCACTTTAAAGAGGCAAGGGTGGAATAAGCCATAGCGAGCATTCAAGGAGCGAAGAGCAGGCCTCATATCCAGGAACTTCTTCCGACGGTCAGCAGTAACTTTGGCATAGTCTTGTGCAAAGAAAAGATTAGAGCCATTCCAAGTAGTCTTTCCTTTCTGTTTGGCAGCTTGAAGACCCTTCAGTAGATCTGTATACTCTAGAAAGTATAAGATAACTCCTCTAGGTTTTGTTGAAGAAGAAGCAGCATTGGGAGAACGAAACATTGGACCTAAACGATGAGCTTGTTGAATGTTCAGAATTAGAGAACTTGGAAGACCAAGAAGTGTGGACAAAAAAGATTGAAAAAAAGATATAGAATTCGATCCCTCAAGGCCTTCCGCAAGTCCGTAAATGCGTAGGTTATTACGTCTATAACGATTTTCTAAATTTTCGACCTGTTGCTTAAGAGTTTGAATTTCCCTATTTAGACCAGGAACTTGTTCAGTAGCTATTTGAAATGATGTCACTTTTCTCTCCAGATCCTCAACTCTTTGATCAGTGTGCGACCAGTTATCTTCTAGATTTTGAATTCGAGAATTTGTTTCTGCCATATAGGGTTTGAGCGAGCGAATTTCCTCAAGTAAAAGTTCCATAGAAATAGAAGAGGGAGTATTAGTAGGAGATGGAGGATTTGTCTTCACTCGTTTTCCTGGCGTAGAAGTAGAAGTAGAGGATATTTTAGGAGAAGTTTTTGAGTTTGAGCGAGAAGTATGAGGAGAGGAAGTTTTAGCGGCAGAGGAGTCATTTGTTGTTTCTTCCATATTGTCTTGTAATACACTGAAAGGGTTAATATCTTCCACAGGTGTTGTGGTTACATTAATGTGCTGAGGAGCATTACGAGTGAGACGTGATGTCGCCATTAAAATATTTTGAGATGAGGAAAATTAGTACAACAAGTTCCAAAATACTAAAATGGCTGTGAAATGCAGAATTATAGTTCCTGGAAGTATAGGTCAAAGCTTCAGAGAGAGAGAACTGTCTCAAATTATCCTATATTACAAGGCAAGGATTAGCTGATAAGAACCAGAATCAGAGCTAAAAATAGAAAGCCATTTCTTTGCTATTCGGGCTCTGTAAAGGCAAAAAGTCCAAAAATAATCTTCCTCCAGTTAAACAATAGCTCATAAAACGTAATGGCGTCAGCAATTGTCAGCAATTGGAAGGCTGGGGTTATTTATCTTGCAGTGTGTGAGCAGAGATTGGCAATGCTTCTATGAGGTAGTATCATTACCCAAAATGGCGGCTGCTGCTACAGCTGTGAGAAGTAAAGAGGTTAATACCCTCGAGGAAATGAAAAATTCCTGTCACCTCAGTCACCCATATGAACAAATCCTGTCTTAAATGCTGTATGAGAGAAGCAGCGCTCCTCTCAAGGACTAAAACGCGAGGTAGACGAGGAAATGAGAGCACAGGGATCGTGGAAATACAAAATGGCGGTCGCGCTCCTTGCGCGAGTCGTGGGCATCGAAAATCGGGGAAAAGCAGCCTGCTCCGCTCACCTCGCCCGCCCACAGCATCAATTCCAACGGAACAGGCTTTCCGCTATGCCCAGACGCATTTTCGGCGGCTGGATGACGGCGCAAATTGCCTGGAGGCTCTCGTTTCAGCTACGCTCCGACGGAGCTTCTCGGGATGGCGGCCATCTTCACCGGCGCCTAGCCACGCCCCCCGGAACAAGCATTTGCAATGCAACAGGTCTCGCATTTGTAAAAGTTGGAGCTTTTGGCGTCAAAAATGACAATGTTATTTACTTTTGTCTGTTTATTTGCTTTGAGAGATTATATTTCGATAGCGCTATTGCCATTTGGATGACGTTGTGGCGTTGGAGAGCCT
The DNA here is from genome assembly GCF_964204655.1 of Triturus cristatus. Classification (NCBI taxonomy): domain Eukaryota; kingdom Metazoa; phylum Chordata; class Amphibia; order Caudata; family Salamandridae; genus Triturus; species Triturus cristatus. Next base: position 1,820,035,048 of record NC_140590.1, on the reverse strand, counting down.
GGAAATAGCTTATAAGGGAGGGGAGAACAGTGATATGTTGCCGCTAAGAAAAACAAAAAAAAGTAACAAAATCCTTGAAAAAGCAAACACTTATAGGTAATGCAAGATTGGGTAAAGCATGTGACATGTAAACAAACAGCTCTTCACAAGGAACCAATTGAGCTCCTTAGATCGTTTCGGAGAAAAAAATAATGAGTCAAGCAATCAGGGCACCTTGTCTTCACGGCTGACATGCTGGTTGCAGAAGTGGGCTAGCTTTAAGGGAAATAAAAGGATTTTCAAACAGTCCAGTCACTCTGAAAGGCTAAAAGAACTAAGGAAGAGCCCACTCACAGCCTTGTTGAAGCGCAGAAGACCCACGTGAGCGAAGGAGGAGGTTGGGCAGAGCAGCGAATGCTTTGGGATGATGAATGAGGAAGCGTTGCTGCTTGATTAAGGGAAAGACTTTGTTTGTGCTCAGAGGGTAGGGGAGGGCTCCTAATCCAAAGCGGGGTGGGGGGCGTAAAAACCACTTCAAGGAAAACGCCGTGCCTTGCAAACCAAAAGAAAGACTGCACTGGCTTACAGAAAGTTTATTCACACACGCTACTTTTGAAAAAGGAAAAATGCCTACACACACTGTTGTTTTAAAATAGAAATGCCATTGGATACATGAAGCGTGGCGTCCTTGATGAGACCCCGGGAGCAAGAGAGGTAGGAAGACGGGTAGAGCAGTGAACAGAAGCAGGAGGAGGAATGAGGAACCGTTGCCACCTGTTTAAGGAAAAGGCTGTGATTGTGTGCTCATAATGCAAAGCGGGAGGGGGAGCAAAAAACAGCTTCAAGGAAAACATTGCGCTGTGCAAAACAAAAAAAAGGCAGCACCGCTTCAGAAAAGAGCAGAGACAGATATGATGGCAACAGCAGGGGCATATATGGGGCCACAGAGGGAGGAAACAAAAGCGAGGTATGGTGGCACATCAACAGAGAAGCAGATATGGGAGCACGACAGAAGAGAGACATTGGGGAACAAAGGAGAGGCAGGTATGAGGGCAACAGAGGAAAGGCTGCTACGGGGGACAAGAGGAAGGGTCAATAAGGGGGTAAAAGCATGGAGGCATGAGAGAAGTAGGCATGAGAACAGTAGAGGAAAAGCAGATCTAGGGGTAAAGGGTGCGCTTGCGGTACCCACGGTAAAGTTCTTATTTTTTGTATTGAAATTGTGTGGCCAGTGACGCTGTGTTGGGCCGCTGTGATCCGTTCCTCAATGGATTGTCCCGACATTGTGGCACAGATATCCTGGGAATCTGCGCCGCTTGGTCCAAGTAGCCTGGCGCAGGGAGGTTCTGCAGCATTACGGTGATAGTTAGTTCCCAACACAGGAAACGACCTAGCGACAACGCCTGCATCACATAAACGGTACATACCCACTGGACGTCGTGCATGCGCCTTGCCCCTTCTCTCAGCAGTGTTCCGGTCTATTACATACGCTTATGTGATTGGGCCAGGAGCTTAGCTTTTGGTGGATTGCCGTTGGTTTAGCTGGCAGCTGGAGAGCGCAAGAAAAGAAACAATAGAGAGGAACGGAGAAACTAGAACATCAGTTGCATGCAAGGCACTGAATGGCTCTGTTGAGCGTTGCCAGCGCCCACGCATGGTGCGCTTGAAGTACAACAGTATCATACTCACATTTCGAAGAACCAGTAGAACCCAACAGGAGCTGATAGAAAAACGCATATTTATCGGCTTTACGCCATGCAGACGAATGAGCCCCCAAAGCGGTTGCTTAATTAAACAAGCAGGATTAACTTGAATATGTATGATTAACAGCGCACACAGTGCTCATTATTGTATGCAAATAAGCATGCGCACTATTTTAAAAAATAACAATTACGCTGTGTAAGCGTAAGAAGACTGTAGTTAAGCGGTGCTGCTTCCGGTACTAATGGAAGTTACGTATCGGATCAAGAGCCGATACTAAGCCCGCTAACCAAAAAGATGCAAAAGTTAACCAATAGCAAGCAGTGAGAAATGAGCCAGCAATGGGCAGAGTTTCAACAAATATAGTGATTACTTCATGCCTCGTAGAGGAGGCGCATGCGCTGCCTATGCAAGACCTAAAAACACAAACTCGCTCACTCTGATGGGATCTGTAGGAGGAGTGGTGCGTTCACAGCTCATTTTAGGAGCGATTCAAATTTGACTTAATGTGTTTCCAGAGCAGGACGTGTCAGTTCATTCACTAGGTATCAGACCATCTGACCAGCGCTTTTGTCTATTTACATTTCGTCAAGTCAGGATCCATAGAACTGGAAAGCGGATAGAAAGAGAAATATATGAGAGATAAGTTTCCTAGGAAGGGCTATGTGAATTAGTTTCTAGACAACACCATCGGGAGGGCTACATTAACTATCCATAGTGACTGCCTTCAATTGTTTTTATAATCAGCCTTCATTTATTTCCATTATCTGTTCTCTCCCCTAAATTCTCATCTGCATTTGAAACAATTGACTTTATTGTCTTTGTTTTTTTCCCCTTTCCTCTATGAACTCCTAATTTGTATTAGGTTTAGAGTACATGCATAGGAACTTGTTTTAGATGATGAAGGGAGCTGTGCGCAAAAAGGAAAACAAGCATTTTAAAGAGTAACTTGATTTAAGGAGGAATTTCAGGTGGGGAATTTACTAGAAATTAAGAGGTGCAGTGGAGATTTCTAATATGCAAAACGTAACACCACCACAATTCGCTATGTCAACTCCAGGTGATCTGTCTTTGAAGTGGAAAAAGGTATTTCAAAACTATGCTATTGTATGTGGACCTAGCCTGGGGTTGGAAAGGAAGGTAGCTTTATTACAGCATTATGTGGGTGCGGAAGGGCAGGTGGTACTGGGACACTTACCAGAATTAGAATCCAACTAAGCTAGAGGGCTACATGATTATGAAGTTAGTTTGAAGAAACTGCATAATAACTTCTTACCTAAGATCAGCACCATTATTGAATGCTATCTTTTTTGCAAACAAGGTGGAAGAATTCATGCCAGACTTGAGAAAACTAACTGCTAGTTGCAATTTTGGGGGTGCGTGTGAGGAGAAGGGAAAACTGGAGTGAGTAAGATTACGGAAGAAATAAGTGAAGTCATGGTGCTCACAGGAGTAAAAAAAGACATAAAAGAAAATACGGGTGCAGGAGGTTTTAAAGGCCATTGCTATATTTGTGGTGAGGCAGAGTAGCTTGCCAACAGCAAAGAATGTCCAGCATTGAGAGCAGCTTGTAATAGGCGCGGGAAGAGAGGCCATTTCAGAGTATGTTGCAAGAGTGGAATGATTCACCGTATTAATGGGAATTACACCAGATATAACAAGAATGACACGCACACCACTTGTGATGAAATTGTTTTTAAGTTTTATGGATGGGTGTTGGAGAACCCAAGAGATGCCATTGATATTGAGGAACAGAATGTTGAAGCTATATTTGACTTGCGCTCCAAAATCACCATAATTTAAAAAAAGATATTTGACATGAAGTTTGGAAAAAGGCGAAAATTAGATAAAATGGATGTCAAACCTGGAGGTTATGGGGGACAACCCATACCCATGTCGGGTTACTTTTGGGGAATGGTCCCTAGAAGGGCAGGTACACTGTCACAACAGTTTATGTTTCTCTCAAGGGGGACAACATATTAGGATGGCCAGCACAAAAGGATCTACGAATTTAGCTCAACCCCAACACAGATCCTCAGATTTCAGAGTGTAGGTAAAACCCTAACCACTATTGAGAAAGAGTTTGCAGAAGTATTCACTGATGAGCTTGGATGCTTAAAGCGCTATGAGCACCGAATAATCTAAAAGAAAACCCGGCTTCTGTAGCAGCAAAGTAAGCAACTTACCTTAATCGTACAGGACGCAGTGCAAAAAGAACTAGAAAAACTTTGAAGCATAGATGTCATTGAACCGGTTGAAGCCACAGACTGGTTGGCTCCTATTGTTGCAGCTAAAAAGGGTGATGGAACAATTTGCTTGTGCATAGATCTTAGAGCATTCAATAAAGAGGTGGTGGTAGACAGGCATCCCTTGCCTAACAGAACCAACATGATGAGTATGGTGGCGGGTGCAAGAGATTTTTTAACTTTAGATCTAGCAGTTGCGTATTATCAAGTCAAGCTTCACCCAGATTTCCAGGATCTGACAGTGTTTATCACACCCATGGGGGCATATCGGCTTAAACGCATGCAGTTTGGACTTGTCTCCGTGGCTGCGGTATTCCAGAGGGTCATGCAAACATGCTGCAAGGAATAGCAGATGTGCTTTGCTACCAAGACGATGTTTTAATACTTGGTGAAGATCATCTCCAACACTATCTAAGGCTTAGACAGGTTTTGCAGCGATTCCATAGAGCAGGGTCTCACAGTGAAGGGTGAAATGGGCAGGTTAGGTTGTTCAGAAATAGAGTTCATAGGACATTGGATCACAGCGGATGGTATCTTGCCCAAGACTGGACTTCAGAACATCATAGTGAGCATGACACCACCTTCAAACAAGGATATACTTGCATACTACAGCAAATTTGTTGACAATCTTGCCAGGTGAACAATTCACATTTGCTCCTTACTAAAAAATGGAGTACCATTAATGTGGTCCGAAGACTGTCAAAAGGAATTGGATGATGCAAAATCAGCATTAGCAAAGGCACCCAATCTTAAGGCCTTCATACCAGGGAGAAATACTGTGATAACCACGGATGCTAGCTCAAAAGGCTTAGGCGCAGCTCTCACACAAGAGGGAGAAAGGGGTGCATAGACCATTGCTTTCACATCTCGCTCATTGGGTCAGGCAGAAATTAACTACTCGGTGATAGAGAAGAAGGCATTGGCTGCACACTGGGCAACTAACAAGTTCAGGACTTTTGTGTGGGGGATAAAATTCAGGTGAAGACAGATTTTAAACCACTTGTTGATATCTGCACTAAGAAATGGCTTGATTCCATACCTAGTAGGGTTAGGAGGTGGGTTGTAAGCCTGTAGGAGTATATGTTTGGGGTGGAGTACATGCCGGGAGTAAGAAACTATACAGTAGGTGGCCTTTCACGTATTGTGGGGGAGCCAAGGGAAGAAGAAAGTACTAGCAACTCACAGGTGAAAGTGGAGACAGAATTACCAGATGAGAGTGTCTGTGCCATAACACAGGGAGTAATTGAGGAAGCACAGTAGAAGGAAGAATTGAATAATGATTCTTTATTACAGAGAGTTTGTAGAAAGACACAGGAGGGGTGGGCAAGCCAAGAAACACACAAGGACATCCTCAATCCATTTTGGATGGTACGAGATGAATTGTCAGTAGCAGATGGTATCTTTTCCGTGGCACAAAACTTATCTCGCCGAAGGTCAAAAGAGACAGGTTTAATCAACTTGGCCCATGAGGGACATCTTGGGATCACAAAGACCAGAGACTATGCTTGGACTTTTGGTGGCCCAAGATAGACTTGGACATTGAGAGGATGATACAAGAGTGCATAGTTTGCTCTGCTAGTGACAAAACTCTCAAACTGCACACACTGCCCATGCACTGCAGACTGCCACTAAAGGGACCTTGGCTAGATATCACCTTAGATATTGGGTGCCCTCTAGCAGGAGAAAAGTAGTTGCCCTACCTAATTGTATTGGTTGATCTTTTCTCACGTTGGCCAGAACTAAAGTTTGTGTCTGACATCAGCACCAAAACTATAGTTGATTTCATGCTGGAGGTGTTTCTTAGAGAGAGGTTGCCCAACTCTATAAAGAATGTTGATGGAGTACAGTTACGCTCTCAAGAAATGAAGGAGTCCTTATGTTGAAGAACCAGAACCTTTTGAGCCTGGCGGCGCAGGGTACGCCTTAATCTCCTGGGTTCTCCTGCTCAGCTACACAGAGACACGGGACACTCTGTTAGGCATTAGAAGATTGGATTTATTAGCTGCAGCTAGTACAGTTATCCCAGAAGTACACAAGGTAGGTTCTTAGGAGACTGCCACTTCACTCCGTGGCGCACAATCTTTTATACCATATAGGTAACATATACATTAACCAAATACACACCCAGAATATATAAGAAAGAGCCAATAAGAAAAGTTGGAAAACAGGACAGAACCAATGGAAAAGGTTTGAAAACAAAGTGTCAGATGACTCGAAGAAACCTCTCCTTCAACCGTATTTGTCACCCCTCCCTCAAACTAATTCATTAACAGATTCGTAACTAACTTGCAGGTGGCGAGATACGTTTGTGTGTGTTGGAGGACAGTTGTGAAACGAGAGAATGCTAGCAGAGGACAGTGAAGGCCAGACGATAAGATAAAGTCAGAAAAGAATAGTGTGAACCAACAGATAGTTGAGACGGGGATTAGAAAAACAAGACAAGGATTAGTGTACTGGGCCAGTCCTAACACCAGCTTTGTAAATAGAGGCAGAAGGGTTATTTCGATACGAAGCTGCAGAAAAATCAGAATAGACTTTGTTCGCCGTGCTGCCTGAGTGATGGCAACACAAAATGGCGGTGGAGCACAAAATGGCGGGTCGATACGATCACGCTCAAAAATCGAAGTTCCTCAGACCCTCATTTTGCCAGAACTCAGGCAAGATAGACTCATGTTAATCTGAGTCAACGTCGATGGCCATGAGGTCATCGAGCTGTTGCTGTAACGTCATTCTTATGTTCTCTGTTCTTGGTGATTTGGGTTTATGGATGCACATAGTAGCACAAAGGTCACAGATGGCGGGACCACAGTGCATACAAAGGCAACAAGAGAAAATAATGGTCAAAATTATTCCAAGGAATGTCAATGCTTTCCAACCCCATTTGGACAGTAGTCCCCAAAACCACTCCGAAAAGGACCAATCTCCTTCGTCCTTATGAATCGACTCAGAGATTATATGCAACTTGGAGATAGCTTGGTATACTGTCGGAGCGTCATTAGGTATGAAAATACAGCAACTTGACCCGATCAATTTGCACACTCCACCACGATCTGCAAGAAGAAAATCTAAGGCAACTCGATTTTGTAAGGTCTGTAGTTCTGCCGTGATATTACTTAAGGCTCCTACAGTGATGTCTATTGTGGTCTCTACGACACGGACCAGTTGCCTTATATTTCTGCTGTTGGCCATTAGACGCCAAAAAGGAAGAAATCCTTTGAGGAAATCTCCTCCCTCTTGTCCTGCTGTGTCTTTTGAATCAATAATCCCTCTGCCATATCTGTTCCGATGATAGTTTGCAGAAGTGGTGTATGTAGGGGGAAGAAGGAAAGCTATATAGCAGGTACCAGAAAAACCCGTTGGTAACCACGTGTAAGCCCTATTGTGGCAGATAAAATACGTGCCTTGAGATGGCACTAGAGGAGGCGAGTTCTGAGAGGAATAAACGTATGTGTGGGAACAGTTATTTCTTTGTATGGTGTCAGAAGACCGATCATTTATTTGCAGACAGAAATTTCCCTGATGAGGAATAGTCCAAATTGGTGGAGATTTTCTTTGTTTGATCTTATCATTTAATCTAGTGACATAATGGGTGACATCCAGTTTGTATATGCTTTCTTTTCATCAATGGAAATTTTACTATTTTCCATGATTTTAGCCATAGCTACCATTCCCTTTATTAAGGAGCTATGACTAAAATCTGGACCACCAATATATGAATTAACGGATCGTTTGAATTTGCTTTGGTAGGCATTGGAGAAAATGACAAAATAAGCCCAAGCAGAACCCTCATAAGAAAACGGGAGTACTAAATATGGCATTCCTTTTTCTGTGGTATGTGGCATAAGTCCACACACCCAACAGTCAGTCGTATTGACCACTAACTGGTGTTGATGTAATAATTGGACAAAGGAATTGTTATAATATTCAGTTCTTCTAATGAGTTCATGTTGAGGAAGGGTATGAAATAGATGTGGAGAGACAGTAGAAGAAGACGAAGAGGAAGAAGGAGAGACAACTTTTTGCAGCAGAGCATAAATAATCCAACCTATAAACGCCAAAACAATACACAATATTATAATAACACATAAGGTTATATTAAAACGACTGTACATTAATTTACAGGATTCTTTCTTCATTTCATCCTTTCTCTCTCTTTTGCCTAGTGTAGTTTCCATCTTTCTAATGGATGCTCACGGCAATCTTCCTCGATCACTCAATTATGATTATCTGCCGTCCTATGACACTGCAAGTCCTGCAGGCCTATTGCCACTACTCAGGTCACAATCAAGACTTCTACCGTGACCCTGCAACCGGGACAGAATACTACATAAGAGAGAAAAAAAATCTTAAGTGTTCTTTGGTCTAGGTCTCAAATTATAATGTTCTTTATTTGGTACAGTCTGGTCTCGGAACAATGTTCGTGGATTTGTCGTATCCAAGCGACGATGCTGTGTTATCGCTTCCTGCAGAATGTCATTGTCCTCTTTCTCAGACAGTGTCCCATTCAGGCGTGCATCACTAAAGGGCACGAATCGTGGAACCTTCTCACTCTCAGAGTCACCAATGCCCCTACGCACCCATTAATCGTAAGGTAAAGGCAAAGGCACTTTCTTGCAATGCACGCCGTGAATCCAATTTTTCTTTCCTTCGACTTTGACTGCTGTTCTCGTTGTCAAAAGCACCAAACGAGTCTCCCTCCACCTGGGCTCCAAATTTCTCGTCCTTTGGAAATTCTTGGTGCAGACCCAGTCACCTGGTGGGATGGAATGACCTGGATCTGTGGAAGCCTCCGGTAAAGCACTCTGAACCTGTTGATGGAGAACACGCAATTTAGTCATAAGATCATGCAAGTAGTCAATCAACATTGGATATGGCAAGTCTGAGTATTTCTTAGGGCGAGGGACTCCCCATACATTAGTCGGGCGTCCAAAAACCACTTCGTAAGGGTTAAGTCCCAAACGAGTGTGTACTGCAGTTCTGGTGGACAGAAGGGCCAATGGTAAAGCATCGGGCCAATTGAGTCCTGTACTAGCCTGAACTTTTGCTAGTTTTAACTTTAGTGTACCGTTGTAACATTCTACTAAACCCGCTGACTGTGGATGATTTGCCGCATGGAACTTTTGCTTGATACCAAGACCCGCACAAACTTTTTGCATGACTTGGCCCACAAATTCGCTCCCATTGTCACTCCAGACAATGCGCGGCAAACCAAACCTGGGGAAAAATTCTTTTAGCAAAGCTTTAGCTGTGGATAAGGCTGTGTTGTCTTTTAGAGGGTATGCTTCTATCCATCTTGAAAAGGCGCATACTACCACCAGAACGTATTTAAGGTTGTTGCATCGCTCCGTATGAATATAATCGATCTGCAACACCTCAAATGGATATGTTGGAGGAGCAAAGTGACCCGCTGGAGTTGGGGTTCCCTTTCCCGGATTGTACATTAAACAAACAATACAATGTTTCACTACATTTTCTGCACATTTTGGGATTCCTTCATTTTGCCACACTGGAGCCAGAAGTTTGCATATACCTTTTGCACTTAAGTGGGCTGGACCATGCGCCATAGTAACCACTGGGAGTACATAGGCATCTGGTAACAGCCAACGTTGGTGTTCAGATAATTCCACCCAACAACCCATCTCATCTAACATTCCCGTACTTTCTTTCCACCTACTTAATTCCTTCTCTGTAGCCTCTTTCTGAATCGATTTTACACTTTCTACTGTATTCTCATACATTCTTCTCTCTCTGACCCAATTCGCAGGACCCGCCACATACATTCGACTTGTAACATCTCTCGCTGTCTTTTTTGCTGCTTCATCTGCAAATGCATTTCCTCGGCCAACATCGTCTGTAATCTTTTTGTGTGCACTACACTTCACAATCGCTATTTGGGTGGGTAAGGCAAGTGATTCAAGAAGATCAGTCACTAACTGACCATGTTTTATTTTAGTGCCATGTGAAGTGAGGAATCCCCTTTCCTTCCAAAGACGCCCAAAGTTGAACGCTGCACCAAAGGCATATTGACTGTCGGTGTACACGTTCACTCTTTTCCCTTTTGACAATATACATGCTCTAGTTAAAGCTATCAGTTCTGCTGCTTGAGCTGAATTGTGTCTGATACGTGCTGTTTCCACAACTGTATGTAAAGTAGTTACAGCATAGGCTGAAACTGTATCTCCATTAGGCATTTTAAAGCAAGAACCATCTACCCATAGAGTTCCATCCGGATTCTCTAGCGGTGTGACTTTCAAGTAAATTCTTCCTTTTGTCTCTTCCTCAGTACGGAAGAAACAATCATGTTGCTCCTCAACACTTTTCTCATCTGGAAGGGGCAACAGAGTAGCTGGATTTAGGGTATTACATCGTTTGATGTGTACGTGACTAGACAAAAGCGTCAGCTCGTATCCAGTTAGACGACCCCTCGTAAGATGCTGCGTTTTCGTTCTGTTTAGTAAGGTATCCACTGCATGTGGTACCATGACAATGAGAGTGTTATCCAACACCACTCCAGCAGACTGTCGAATAGAAATTGCTGCTGCTGCTGTTGCTTTGAGACAACTAGGCAGTGCTTTAGCTACTGGGTCTAACGTAGCCGAAAAATAGGCACATGGCCGCTGTTTGTCTCCAAATTGCTGTGTTAAAACTGACAACGCACAACCCTCTCTCTCATGAACATAGAGCGTGAAAGGCTTACTGTAATCAGGAGTACCCAATACAGGAGCAGAACACAGAGCAGTACGTAAGTCAGTAAAACTCCTTTGGCACTCGTCAGTCCAAGGAAGGGGCTGAGGTGTATCTTTCAAAGTGAGTGCCAACAGAGGCTTGGCCAACAGAGAGAAGTTAGGGATCCACTGCCTACAGTAGGAAGTAATACCCAGAAAGGCACGTACATCCCTTTGTGTGGATGGCACAGACATTTGCGTAATCGCCTGAATTCGTTCTGGTGTTAATCGTCGTCCCTCCTTTGATAGGAGATGTCCCAAGTAGGTAACCTCTCGACGGACATATTGTAGTTTGGAAGGTGAAACCTTATGATTCAGATTAAACAAATGGTGTAACAATGCAACTGTGACATTTTTGCAAATATCTTCTGAATCAGCAGCAATCAACAAGTCATCCATGTATTGTATAAGAGCAGCACCAGACGGCAAATGAAAAGTATCAAGATGACATTTTAAAGCTTGGCTGTAAATGGAGGGACTTTCACAATAGCCCTGAGGTGCGCGCTTAAACCGGAAGCTTCGGCCTCCAAGAGAGAAGCCAAAAATGTCCCTACTCTCTTCTGCAATAGGAATACTAAAGAAGGCATTCTTTAGATCGATAACAGAAAACCAAGTCGCTGTGGAAGGTATCATCGTCAACAAAGAAGTGATATCTGGAACATCAGGAAATTGTGGTACAACAATTTTGTTTACTTCCCGAAGATCAATTACGAAACGATATACAGGTGGCTGAGAAGGATCAGTGCGTTTAAGAACAGGAAGAATAGGACTGTTGCATATGTTACCTCTCGTTTCCTCAACCACACCCTTCTGAATCAAATCATGAATGATTTCCAAAAGTGCTTTTTCACCTTCCATAGAAATTCTATACTGCGGAATACGCGGCATTTCAAGACAGCCCACATCATTCGGACCCGTGGCCCAAAGCGTTGCCGGAAGAGAAAGCAATTCAGGTGGAAACTGATCTTTGGACAAATACATTGGAGAAATCAGTTTCTGTCCTAAAGTAAGATGTACACCAGAAAGAGAACAATATATCGTAGCATGCATTCTTTTCAATAGGTCCAAACCCAACAGATTCTCACCGCAACCATTCGTCAAAAGTAGTGGAGCTTCCAAATCATAAGGGCCAATTGAAATAGGCAAAGGGCAAGAAACCGGATTACGAACAGGGGCGCCAGAAAACCCTACAGAAACATTCGTTAAGCCAGACAAAGGTGCCCCAGGGAGTTTAGAATGAATAATAGAACTTCTCATCGCCCCAGTGTCTAGAAGAAATGCCTCTAAAACACCCATTGTACTGACGTTAACATAAGGACCACTCTGATCTACTGGAACCGACACAACTCCCTTACTTTGTCCATGGCTGTCCTAGTTGGCATGAAGACTTTCATTCTCGCTTCCAATAAAATGGTCTTCATTGTAGTACTGTGTAGACCTAACATTTTGCTGATCAAAGTAGTTCATGGAATTGTGAGAAGGAAGGGCACGCTGTTCTTGAGTCAACACACCTCGACCTCTACCTCTGTTTGCTGACTGGAGGCCAGCACGACCTCGTGGAGCAGATAATGCTCCATTGCGCTGCAATAAAACCGGACAACTATTCTTAAAATGACCTTCTTCTCTACAATAGGCACATTGATTAGGTCCCAACAAAGGTCGCGGAATGTATGGCTCAAGTTTTTGATACAACCTCTGAAACTGCGGAGGCTGTTGAAACTGAAGCTGAGCATTACGAGGAGGATAAGCTTGTTGCAAGAGAACCTTCGTTTTTAATTCTTTCGTCTTTTTCTCTTGCTTTTCTTTTTCTTTTTTATCTCTGTTTTCATAATATTGTGCAGTAGCCAATATCTGGGCAGAAGAAGAGACAGCCCATGAACTTTCAGAATCTTTCAATTTGTGTGACAGCTCAGGAAGCAAATTAAATACGATTTTGTCCACAAATAATCGTTGTCCACTCTCTGTAGCCATATCTTGACCACTGTGATCAATAAATGTCTCCTCGAAACAAGTGAAGAAATCAGAGACACTTTCATCCTTCTTTTGTTTGCATGCCGCTAGTTTATCCCAATTAACTCTTCATGCAGGCATCATCGTTTTCATCAATGTAATAATCCTACCAGGGAGTTCTGAAATCAAAGCATCAGGCTTTGCACCACCCACTTGGTCTCTATCTGTAGCAGTTATAACATCCCAATTAGCACCTAATTCCTGTGCGTGATTCTCCTTACGAATCTTAGCCCATATTGTCTGTGGGACTACATTTCCCATTAACATTTCGATATCAGCTAAATTCATCATGCATGCGTCAACTGTCTGTGATAATTCTCTATAATAACCCGCAGGGTTTTTACGAGGATCCGGTAGAGTCTGTTTAAGGGCCAAAACTTCAGATCTCTTCCAGGGGACATGTACCCATATACGCTGAAAATGAGCGGGAATGGCTGGATTATTACCTACTGCTGCAACCTCTTCCTTCCATACTGGAGGAACCTCTCTCATGGGATAATTATTCAGTGTCAGTTTAACCGACGGATCAGAATCAAGGGAAGTCTGAGAGGTTAATAAGTTTCTAAAGGAAATAAGTGTCAATACAGCATTTTCAACTTTAGGACCCACTATAAGTCCTTTATCAAAGTCAGCCTGAACATCTAACAGACCCTGAGGAACCAAATTTAAATTCACATCCTCCCATTCTTTAATGAGAGTATCACACATTATATCGAAAACATATCTTTGTGTGGGTGCATTCCATTGTGAGAAGGTAGGCATGATATCAAGTACACTGTATTGGGGACCCTTTTTGATCCATCTACGTGCAAGAGATTCCAACCTCTCTCGTTCTTCCGAATCTGGGAACTGACTACGAGACTGTCTTCGAGCAAAAGCCGGAGACACATTTAAAGCTTCAAAGAAAGGAGATAGAATACCAGTGACAGTGTCCGTAAGTCGCTTACGCATGGACGGAGAATTGGACATGAGAATAGGAGACAAAGTATTAGGCGAGCTAACAGAAGGAGAACCAATAATTGCAGGAGGTGCAGAGGGCAAAGGAGATCGAAGATCAGGAGATGAGGGTAAAGAAGTCGAAATTAATGGTAAAACTGGCAGAGGCGGTAATACTGGAGGAGGCAAATGCGGAAGAGCCGGAACAGGCGGAGGTACCACTGGCGGCTGAACAGGCTGTAACAATTGGGGTGCATTGGCACTTTGTGCATAGGGCGGAGGCAATCTCAATAAGTGAGACATTAGGGGATCTTCTTCTATATCTTTCTCGTTTTCGGAAGTGAAAACAGGCAACACCGGATAACATTTATCTATCGCCATACGATGCTGTCTCTCTGAAATTTCAGTCGCATTATCAATTTCATCATCCTTAAGTTGTTGGGCAGCCTGTATAATTGTCATACCCTTTGCTTTTCTATCTCGTTTTGCTTGCTTATTTTCTTTCTGTTTGGCTTCCTTACGCCAAAGGCGGAAAGAGTCAAACATTGCCGGCCAGGCATTTCTTTTGAATAGAACTGCTTCTAAATTATCTAGCACATCAGGCTCAAAGCTACCATTTTCTGGCCATTTTAGAACACCATCTTTCTTTGTGTATCGGGTCCATGCCTTGTTAAAGGCAATGGGGCCAATACCATGTTTCGAATAGAGCTCATATGTGGAAGTTGTAACCGAAGGAATCGGACAAGAGTCCTCAAGCCGGGAACCCCTATTACAACCAAAGCAACAAAATTTTCCAAACTTAGTCAGACCAGGCATCTCATGATTTCACCAGACTGTTCACAAACTTCAAGGGGGTAAAACTCAGTTTACGCAGCAAAAATGCACTTACCCCTCGGCTTCGGCTATTGAAATAGTCGAATCTAAGAACCAAGAGGAAACAACTAAGAAACAATATTGTGGGAGCGACCCACCAAATACTTAACTAAGGACGTCTTCTCACGCCAACAGAGGCCCGTCTATCGTCTCGCCTTACCATACATCACCAAAGGAAGGGCCAAGGCAGGGCGGCAGCCAGGGCAGCGGTCGTCAGTAGCTATCAGGAAGGAGTAACCGCGCTGCAAAAGACCTTCGGACCACTTTCGACATACAGGGGTCGCTTGACGTGACTCGCGAATCCTCTGGAATTTTCTTGCGGGGTTCCTCACGACCTTCAGGCAGAACCGGTACCACTGAAGCCGCCCCACATGGGCGCCAGTTGAAGAACCAGAACCTTTTGGCCCTGGCGGCGTAGGGTACGCCTTAATCTCCTGGGTTCTGCCACTAAAGGGACCTTGGCTAGATATCACCTTAGATATTGGGTGCCCTCTAGCAGGAGAAAAGCAGTTGCCCTACCTAATTGTATTGGTTGATCTTTTCTCACGTTGGCCAGAACTAAAGTTTGTGTCGGACATCAGCACCAAAACTATAGTTGATTTCATGCTGGAGGTGTTTCTTAGAGAGAGGTTGCCCAACTCTATACAGAAAGATGATGGAGTACAGTTACGCTCTCAAGAAATGAAGGAGTCCTTATGTTGAAGAACCAGAACCTTTTGAGCCTGGCGGCGCAGGGTACGCCTTAATCTCCTGGGTTCTCCTGCTCAGCTACACAGAGACACGGGACACTCTGTTAGGCATTAGAAGATTGGATTTATTAGCTGCAGCTAGTACAGTTATCCCAGAAGTACACAAGGTAGGTTCTTAGGAGACTGCCACTTCACTCCGTGGCGCACAATCTTTTATACCATATAGGTAACATATACATTAACCAAATACACACCCAGAATATATAAGAAAGAGCCAATAAGAAAAGTTGGAAAACAGGACAGAACCAATGGAAAAGGTTTGAAAACAAAGTGTCAGATGACTCGAAGAAACCTCTCCTCCAACCGTGTTTGTCACCCCTCCCTCAAACTAATTCATTAACAGATTCGTAACTAACTTGCAGGTGGCGAGATACGTTTGTGTGTGTTGGAGGACAGTTGTGAAACGAGAGAATGCTAGCAGAGGACAGTGAAGGCCAGACGATAAGATAAAGTCAGAAAAGAATAGTGTGAACCAACAGATAGTTGAGACGGGGATTAGAAAAACCAGACAGGGATCAGTGTACTCGGCCAGTCCTAACACCAGCTTTGCAAATAGAGGCAGAAGGGTTATTTCGATACGAAGCTGCAGAAAAAGCAGAATAGACTTTGTTCGCCGTGCTGCCTGAGTGATGGCAACACAAAATGGCGGTGGAGCACAAAATGGCGGGTCGATACGATCACAATCAAAAATCGAAGTTCCTCAATGTTGGAATGGTATCAGACACAGATAAAGTGCATTATATCATCCCAAAATTAATGGGATTGTGGAGAGGTTGAATAGGACCTCCAAGGAGGGAATTCAGTTGGCCAGAGTCAATGGTTTGTGTTGGAGAGAGGAAGTCATGAAACAGCTCGAGGCATATCGGCTCACACTGCACCAAACCACTAATGTCACACCGTTTGAACTCATTAAATCTAGGAAGTTAAACTCAAGGCTTGTACCAGGTTGGATGAAGTGGCATAAGGGGTGGTTGGATCTTACTAAGGTCGAACGACATGGAAAAAAGGAACAGAGGGTCCAAGCACAAAGGAAAACGTGTTATGACAAAAAACAGGGGGTCAAAGACATTTGATTTGAAATGGGGGACCCGGTTAAGGTCAAGACACCCACGGGCAGAGCGATGTGGTCAGGTTTCAAAGAACCCATGAGAATTGTGAATCTATTCAGAAATGCGTTGAAAACTCATGATGGCAGCATTTGGAACGTGGGAAGAGCAGCAAAATATTCTGATCCAAAAGTAGAGGGGGCTGTTCCTGAGGAGGAGGTAATAGTTACCAACTACTGAGACAGTCAGGGCCCCTATTAGGCCTAGGGGAAGGAGAATATGCCATCCATTTTTTCTCAAAGATTACATTGTGGACACATTTTGAATTTTTTCTAACTGTGTATTTATTCATATTTGTTCTCTGTTTTTACAATCTCTTTGCAGGTTCTGCGTTCTGTTTATTGTATGATTATCACCTAATTTTACCCTTTATGCTTCCTTTTCCCCCTCAAGCGCTTTTATTGTAAATGAGGGGGATGTGTGGTACCTCTGGCATGGGGGAACTAGCTTCTCCTTCATTCACTTTTCCCTTCCCTCTCTACTTTGTTTGGTTCCTCTCTCCTGCTTGCCTGGAGGCTTGTGCTTCCTTTGGAATATTGAGTGAGCAGTATTCTATGTGAAGTGGCTGAGTCTGTCAAACGAAGATTCCTACGAGCTGTGACTGAGGCATTTTATATCTCCAGTTTCTATAAACGTCTTCATGTTTAATTCTTGTTCCTGCTTCGATTTCTTCAGATGTTACATACTCCTATCACGGATCGATGTATTCATTAGAATCAAATTGTTTGCAAATATTTGATATGAGGTGTGGAATAGAATGTGTGTGTTTTTGTAATCTGATTTTAATATTTACATAGTACTTTTCTTTGCTGGCAGTACATATCATTAACCGGGGCAAAAGTGAGGCGCTTCCCATGTTCAGATTTATTACACCTGCATCCGTTATGCATCATAACTTTAAATGGAAGCAGGAGAAGCCTAATACTTGAATGTTGTAATAAATAGAGCCCTAGAATGAAAGACTGAGGATGGCCTGAGCCCACAACTGTTTGTGATGACAATAAATTATTATGCACGTTGGTCCCAACAATATCTGTGATCATTGAACAGGGTGCAGTTTATTAAGGCTTCATGGTGCTATGATTTAATAAAGACCTGGACATATTACTGCTGACAGTACCAGTGCTCTGTGACAGTGACCATGGTAGCAAATCCTTTATCTAGAAGAAACAAGGGGCCATATGTAAATACTTCTAATCTTTTACAGATAGATGCTCAGGAGGGAGGAGTCTACTACCTTTGGAATCCCAGTAGCAGACACTTACACCTCTCACTTATAGCATATTTGCTCCCCCAATCCAAGGAAATCCCAATGTGGTTGTCTCTGGAGAAGACAGCAATCAATGGCCTAAGAGGTCTTGCCTTACTGCCTGCCTCTAATGTACCATCCGTGCTATCCAGTAACCCAGTATTTCAAAAGCAATGTGGGTGTGAAAATCTGTCCATAAATCCTGATGATAGATCCTAATCTTCACACACATGTTCCTATCTGGCTCAATGCAGCCATTTACATAGGAATTTTACTATCTCCTGGGAATCTGGGGCCAATGCAGATCTCCACACACAAGATTATCTGAAGAACCAATGGGGAAATAAGACTGTTTCATTTACTGCAAAGTGGAATTGACTTGAGTAGATTCCAACAATGGCAACATATGCGACTCATACACTGCCTTTGGAGAAGACATGGAACTTCCTGATTCCCTGACACAGGATTTTCTGAGGAGATGGGGACAACACATAGTAAATAGATACTTCTCTAATTAAATAAGGAAGTATCTACATTGCACATGACAAGGAGTTCTTGATAATACATTTTACACAAAAGACTTGTCATAAAATCATGGAACCACATAACACATGCATCATTGAAGCTCACTTTTAACTCAGTCACTATAAAATACTTCCAAATTGACACTACTGGGCACCACTGAAGTTACACACAGCCTTATAAACGAGTTACTTTCTTCGTCAGAGATGTGCACACCCAAAAGTGACCAGCTACACACTCTGTTATCTGGTTCCACAATAGGAAACATGCTGATTAGATTCACTGAGTGTTCTCTGAAACCATCTAACAGATTACAGCATATCTCTCATGCTGGACACCTCCTTACGTCATCTTGGGTGGCTGCCAACATGTGCACACTGAGGCAGCGGCACTTCCTGACAAACCAACACACTGGAAAATGTTAACTGAAAAGAGCAGGATGGCAACCGGTTAGCAGATCATCAACACACTTTGGGTTCAGATGACATGTCCTAAACATGAACAGCACTGTTGGTCCTGACAATCGAGAATACCATACAAAGCAATGGCACTTTCCCTTTTTCACTCCTTTAGCTACAACCTCTGCCCCACACTTCAGCAGACTGAGAATCGCTGAATGCCATGGGTGCTTCGGGTAGTGAATCTTTTAAAAATATATTGCTAGTTATAGATGACATTATTACAGTAAACCGTGGTTGAGGGCATAGTGTGAGGTGTATGCTTGCAAGGGACGTGGGGAATATTTCCAAACCCACTCTTAGTGATGTTCCTGTGGCGATCTGTGCTTTGCCTTATTTACTTAACGTTGCCTTGTAACTAAGGCCCCCTTTCACACTGTATTCAGCATAAAAGATGAGGGCAATGGTTGTTGTGGTGGGCGTTCCACCGCAACACCCATTGATTTTGAGGCTGCCCCATATTTACAAGGGCAGCATTAGTAGGAGGCAGCGCCAAAATTAGGACCAGGAAAAACCTGGTCTTAAATAGGCGAAACAAGGAGAAATGCTTTATTTCTCATTGTTTTTGCTGTGTCCAAGTGTGCTCCGTTGCTCAGCACACATAGAAACAGCCACTGGCCATTTATTGTTTATGTGCAGGAGGGTCACCCTTCCTGCACATAAACAATCTTGGATACATTAAGCAGCACACATAAAAGTTAAAAAACACAATTTAAAGATTGTTTATATGCAGGAAAGGACACCTTCCTGCACATAAACAATCGTCCCCTCAACTCAGATACCCTTGCACTATGGTGCAAGGGTGCCTGCATTGGCGCTAGGCAGCTAAATTTTGCACCAACGTAGGGGGAAATACAGGGCTGCACCATATTGTTGTAAGTATGGTGCAGCCCTGCGTTTCAGAATTGGCGGAGCGTGGCGTTAAGACAAGGAGGCTAACGCAGTGCTCCGCCACTTCGTTGTACATATGCCCCATGGTGAATGAATACAGGGCACGTGCAGGGTGAGTGGAAGGGAATAGGGGTAGGGTGCTCAGCTTGTGAGTGTAGGGTGAAAAGTGAGTCATTGTAGAATGAGCGTAGTGTCTTTATAAGTGTAGGATGAGAGCTGTACCCTTGTGAAAGCAGAGTAAGTCATGTTTTCGTAAGTACAGCCTGCAGCACAATACAGCCAGACCTAATCGCATTACCAATGCTTGTTTTTATATTTTAGGGCCTTTTTGTTATCTTACGTGGTAAGCAGGAGGGGAGGCTGATGACGACACCAGGACAAGTTTGTAAGGACGCAAGACACAGAAGCTGGAGCGTTCCATGTCCCTTAATTATTAGAAGGTTTCCTTCACGTAGATTTTAACCTATAGAGAGTGAGATTCCCCATATTAATTAGCTATGTAGGAATTTTGAAGGGGTTCCATGTGTCATACATGTGTCAAGCCCCGCTCCCATCCCGCAAACCGTAAAAAACTGTGGCAAAGCCAAAAACGTCTCAGAGCCATACCTGTTGACTTTGTCAATGCTTGTTTATTGAGAGTTACTTCAGCACGACTGGCCCTACTGTGTCGCCTAGAACAAGAGTTAATTGATGCAGTAGATGTTAGTGTTTGCTGGGGATGCAAAACAAAAAATGTCAGCTGGAGACATTTGCCTGGGGGAAGGAAATGTTTCCTTTCCATTTCCGCTCCACAAGGTTTGTCTGCCTTTGGCTAACCTGGGATTTGACGACCAATGTCACCTGACTCTGTCCTGAGAAATAAACAGCCTTTCTCCCAGGAGCCTAAACATAAAACAAAAGCACTGACGCAATGTATAGGCCACGTGCCGCAGTTTCCTGATGAGCTGCCACGAACAGGAGGCTTTAAAAACAAAACTCACAGTAGATCTATCTCCCTGAAGACAGGAATGTCATTAGCGCTACGTCACAAAGGGTGTTTATTGTGTGCGCGCAGCAGATAAGGCACAGGCCTTGCCGTGAAACTCTCCGGAACCGGAAATGATGTTATGAATTAATCAAAAAGACCGCTGCGGAATGTCTGTTAATGTGAGTGGTAAGTTTAATAGAAATGCAGTTTGTTTTCGCTATTTCAGAACCTTTATTCCAAGTCTAAACTCGATTTCTGTACCATGCACTCACGCATTTACTAAACAAATGTGGTAATTCTTTCCTTGGGGAGAACACACTGTTTATGTGGGTGGAAGTTAGAGAACTTTCTGTCCAAACATTTCAAACTAGGAGTAGTAAATGTCAGCGATCCAAGAAAAATGCAAAAAAATAAAAAGAGAGAATATTTATTTCATTTCTGAGAAGTGATCTATTGTGTTTGCCACTTAAAACAAGCATTTGCAATGCAATAGGTCTCGCATTATTGAAGTTTGAGCTATTGGCATTGCTAATAATAATGCAACACCAATAGCTCACACATTCAGTAATGCGAGACCTATTGCATTGCAAATGCTTGTACTAAACTAGTCCTTAGCTAGTTGTGCATAGTGAGTAGACCGAACATTCCTTTTAAAAAATCTACACCATAAGCAGTAGCCAAACTTGCTTATCAATAAACATGTGCAAATGGCCACGCGAGTCCCTTTCTTTAAACTAGGATAAAGGTTCCTCGTTCACATTCATTTTTATTTCAGAGCAGGCGCCTTGCAAGGAAGGAATCTCTGATGTCATTTGCAAGTACGTTTAAAAAACGCCCTCATTACTGTATTAACAAGCACTGGCCAAGCCAGCAGGTTACGCCCTACAAAATCTATTGGCTCTGTCAATTATTTTACATATTACACAGCACTGGAAGGGCTGCGCAACAAAGCTCATGGTAAAAAAAAAAGCACTATGACACAGTCAATGGTGCGCGCATCATAGCACTTTTTTTATATTAAGGCATGTTTCACAGAAGCTCAACTGCTATGCAACATGTAAAAGAAAAATTAAAAAATTGCCAAACACAATAGATTTCATATAGGCGAAACCTATTGCCTTTTGCCGATGCAGGTTGTTCAAGTTGGCAGGTATGATGGCCTGAGTGGACTTGTTCTCCCTGTTCAGCAGGAAGTCACTATACCGGAGGAAGGGCTTTAAGTGGAATGAAAAAACACGTGGGGGCTCCCAGAGGGGCATGGTCGATGTAATGAAGGGCATAGCTTAAAAGCCCAAACTGAAAATCCATGCCCGGCATAGTGTGTCGCCCCACTGGCATTTTGCTGCTTCGTCATTCCATCCATATACAACAAGTAACATTACATCTACTACAATTAGACTATTGTCTTTGTCAATGGTTGTTCGTTGCATAAGATAAATATGCATCAGTGATGGCTTCGAAGCTTGAGAGGGGTGCTGCTAAGAGTGAGAGGGTGCTGCGAGGGGTGAGAGAACTGTAGCTTGTGTGAGAGCGGCACTGCGTGGGTGTGATGGGCGCTGTGAGGGTCTGATGGGCGCTGCGAGGGAGTGATGGGCGCTGCGAGGGTGTGAGGGGTGCTGCGGGGGTTGAGAGGACGCTGTGAGGGGTGCTGCTGGGGATGAGAGTGGCGCTACTAATGGTGCCAGGGGCTCTGCTAGAGGTGAGAAAGAGCTCCAGGTGGTGTGAAAGCTGCACTCCTCGAGCGAGAGAGGGCCTGGTGGGGGTAACAGATGTGCTGAAGAGGGAGCAAAAGGACACTGTAGTAGACAAGCGGTACTTCGGGGTGAGAAGGGTACTAAAGGGTTCGGGGACGGAGGCTGCAGGGGGCAAGGGATGCCCTGCAAGGGGGGAGAGGGGACATTGCTGGTGTGAGATGGGCACTGACATGTGCCTGGGAGCTGTGCACAAGAGGGGATCGCTGCAGACTTCATCGAGGGCATTGAAGAGGGTGAGGCGGGGGGCACTACCAGAGTGAGGAGTGCCATGGCAGAGGCTAACAACAAAAGGATGGAGCTGATAGTGTAATAAGTGTGTAAATGGGTGCTCCTCGGGTGTGAGATTGGATGCCCCACGGAGGGAGGCCAGGCAGCGTGCAACTGGTTGTAGGTGTAACTCGGGGAGTGATCATAGGTGCGTGTCTGGTAGTGAGCTGTCACAGTGAGATCTTGAAAGGAGTGAGTGTGTATGGGAGGAAATCCCGGTCTACCAGGACCGTGTGTGCACGCGTGTGGTTGAGTTGAGAATAGAGCGCACACTGCAAGAAGTCACTGTGGGGAGAATGGATGTGTGCACGGGTGATAGTGAGTGTATGGAATCACTGAGTGAAGGTTGCATCTGTGCAGATGGTGGGGAAGCAAGGAGAGGGTGAACCAATTTTGTAATGACTGTGTGCTGGCGGGCTGTGTGCAGCAATGGCAGGCTGCTTGGTGAATGTGTGTGCAGCGTGATTTTGAGGAGACAGTGAGTGCAGGTAGTGTCTGAGAGCAACTGTCTGCCAGCAGTGCGTGATAAGTCACCGGTGCCCTGAAAACGCGCTGGTGCAGTAACATAAGGAGCCATTGCCCGTCACTGATAAGCATGCAAAACATGACTGGGGAAAAAACAAAAGTTGCAAGCGCACCTTTGATGCTATCTACCTTACAATGAATAAGGGCTGACCAAGTTCACACATAACAACTGAAAAAGGAAAGCATGGTATCATTCTGAGAGAACAATTCAAGCTCACTGCAGTGAATATGCAACATTTGCAAAATACAGTCAGTATATACAAGAGCGCGCGCAAATACCGAATTACTCTGGATTCAAGATTCGTAAAAACATTGTGTCAGTTTAACAAAGTGCTACAATAAATGTGTACATCGAACACAAAATCATTCTGGTCATTTATTCAGCTCAAAGTTCAACCAGTGACACGATGGCTGGCCCTGTCCCATAACTACAACATGTAATAAATACAACCAGCACACAGGCTTGCGTGCACTTGCACACCCCATACAAACACAGAAGATACAACCATACAACACCCACACACGTTATAACGTACATCTCTTGTAAGTAAATGAAGAGGTTTGGGCATTTCATACGCTACTGCGCGCGTGCCTCACTCGTAACTTTAGGTGAAGAGAAACGTTTGAAAACGTCATTGAATGCGCTGCCCATTTCTCGCCATTGGACACCACAAGGCCAGGGTAACTTCCTTTCTTGCCACTGATATGAACATCGAGATGTATTCGATGAGCGCGAGACAGAAGAAGCGTTTAAACTGTCCGGAGACATCCTCTGGCTCGGAGCAGCACCGCGGATCGATAATCTGCCTAATTGACTGCTTCTTGCTCCCGGGGACAGCTTTTAGTTTAGTTGCATTAATTTAGTTGATATTTAAATAAACCAGTGGTGCACGTGCACCACAGAGGAGCAGGGCCGGGAATGGAAACTAGTAGTGCGCGCGCACCACAGAGGAGCGGGGGAGGGAGCACGGCAGCGGCACGGAGGTGAATGCGCCCTGCTGTGCATGCTAGCCACCGTCGGGAATGGTCGTTTCAAAGGCGGGACATTGTCCCACCTTTGCCCAATCGCGTACCATTTTTTAAAGAAAAAAGCACGCTCAATGCCAGACGGGGAAAGCAAAACCACATGCATGAGCGTGTGGGTAGCTTTCTAAACCCCATCCAAGAGGTCTCACGCTGCGCAAGCCGTGCTACTCACTGCAACTCTAGGCGCGAGACCTAAAATCACATGCAAACAAGTACCATGTTAAATTAAAGCAATATAATTCCTATGTTCTTTATTTTGTTTGCAGTCTATACATAAGGGGAACTCGAACCAAAGTTATTGCCGCGCTTTACATGACTATTACATTACACAGGGAAACCAGGGAAACCTTAATTTATTTGTAGGCATGTGAGATAATGGGCTAGATGTACGACCATTCCATTTTGCAAGTCACAAATTGCAACGTTTTGCAACTCACAATTTGTGAGCGCCAAATGGAATGTACAGCAGTGTCTCAGACACTGTTTGCGATTTCTAATGGGGTCGCAAATGACCTGCCTCATCAATATTCATGAGTCTTGTCGCTATTTGGGACCCATTAAGAATGGCTAGCAAACGTAGGGATGGTGGCCTGGGGTCAGGGGGAGCAAGGTTCATCTATCGAGCAGTCCCTTTATTTTCTAAAATGTTGGGAGGTAATTTAGTTGAAAATGCTTCTAACAATCATCAGTGACGAATACCCCCAAATATCCAATTGGATTCTGGGTTCTGACCTGTGAATGCCAAAGGACTAGGAGAGCATTGAAAAGAGAACTGAAAAGCAGAAGCTCAGTTTTTCTTAGATTAATCTTGTAAGCCCCATTATCTATAAAGCAATTGGATGTATCTAACACTTGCTAAATATGGCCCTTTTCCGGCTTTAGATACAAAAATATCATCTGCAAACATCTTAAGCTTGCTCATACCCAGGAGAGGGGCCTCAATAACCTGTGAAGCCCTAATCCGTATTGTAAGGGGCTCTATAAAAAATGTGAATACAATAGGCAAAAGGGGGCACCCCTGACAGATCCCCCTATTTATCACCACAGTGCCTGATAAATAGAAGTTAACAAAAATGTGAGCATTGGCCCGATGGTATGCATTTGAGAGAATTTGACATAGTGAAGAGGAAAACCAAATCTTTTCAGCCCCAAAACAACACTTCCCAGTTAACCAGATCAAATGCTTTTTCGACATCAACCACAACTTCTTCATTTGTCTGGTAAGTCAATTGCCTGAAGTAGAAAGCCCATATTCGCAGCCATCAGCAGCCTTGCCACAAAACCTGCCTGGTCACTATGAATTAAAACCTGGGCGAGCAGAGTGATAAGAGTTGCCCATAATTTCATAAAGAGCTCATAATCAGTATTGATCAAGCTAATGTGCCTGTAAAAATTAACATCTTCAGAATTCTTGCCCTTTTTTAAAAAGCTGACAATAGTTGATTCCTTGAAGTAAGGCAATTCTCCATCACCTTCTTTAGTGAAATTAAATAATTCAGGCAAGAAAGGTAGCAGTTCAGTGTCAAAGGTTTTACAAAATCCATCTGGGAAGCCGTCATTGTCATAAGCTTTCCCATTAGGCATTGTGGCTGGAACATCTTTGACATCCGTAACCGAGACAGTGGCCATAAATTGCTTAGCTTGAGAATCTACGAGGGACAGTATTCTAATAGCCTGAAAATATTGAGCTATACTTGACTGAGAAGTTAAAAAGCTTGTTTCAGATGCATCCTTATAGCGTTAAACAAAGATCTGTGAAATTCGATCCTTATCCGAGAGGGGATTCTTCAATTACCTAACAAATGCATTTTCCTGTCTCGCACAGGCTGAACAAACCAGATGCCTTCCTATCTGTTGGCTTTCTTAATATAGTTGCTGGTGAAAATCCTTAGAACTAGTAATTTCTTGTAAGACAAAGAAATTCCACAGGTTCAGGTTGGCTGTCTCATAGGCCGATGAGTATCTACCTAATCGTGATCTGTGGTCTACTGCTGATTTTCAACACTCCCTGTGTTGATTTGCCTGGTAGGCGATGCATTATCCCCTGGCTGTGGCCTTAAAAGCTTCCCATCTGGAAAACCAGGAAGCTATTTGCAATCTACTTGAAAACATTTCTGAAAAAATTGCCTCTTATCACTGAGCCATTCTTGATCTGATAATAACGAGCGTTCCAGCTGCCACCTGGGCCTATTCCTCTGAGTTTTCTGAGCCTCTATGAGAACTGAAACATGCGAGTAATCAGAAATGGAACTGAACCACAAATCAGAACCTGTCTTTTTTATTGAATGATAGAGCAAAAACAAATCGATAAGGGAAGCGGTGTGGTGCCGGCACGAAAAACAGGTGAATTGTTAATTATCCGGATGATCAGATCTCTAAGGGTCTACTAGGTGAAAATCGCCCTTGATGGTATCGATAACCTTTTTAGTTTGGAGTTTTTAGTTATTTTGGTAATATAGAGAAATCATAGGTGAGCTCCTGGATGTAATTAAAATCCCCACCCAAGATAATCAGCCCAGCTGCTCCTATAGCATTCTTATTTATCTGCAACAGAGGTTCAGTCTCATCCATCACTGGGGCATATTCATTTACTAAATTCAAGGGGAGCTCATTAGCCATGATCTTTACCCAAAGTCCTTAACCCTGTGGGTCTCTGATAATGTCGCTAAAGATCCAACCCAACCCTGGGCCAAAATAAATCAAAACACCTCTCACTGCATGACCAGCTGAGGCAAACAAAACATGGGACTAGTGCCTTGGTATAAGGACCTGCCAGATGTTGAGCTTAAGATGAGTCTCTTGTAATAACAAAACTTCAGGGGGGAAATAACCCAGTCATCTCATCAAAGCCCCATATTTGTGTCTATTAACCATCCCATTTGCATTGCAGGAAAATATTTTAACGTTGGGACCCATTTTCTGAAATAATTCATACCCCTCAGACTTATCCAGTGGGAACATATAAGAAATCTGCTCATTTTTTGATGTATGTGCCTTCTCCCCACCCCTATACCCCGCCCTGTGACCCACCAGTGTCCCCCCAAAATACATAAAGTAAATGAAACACACAGACAAAACCCACCCCCAGTGAGAGGGGAAGTGCCCACAGTACCACTCCCAGAGTGCACCTAACTATTGGGTGCCATGACACTGCACCCTTTTGCACCCACACCCGGCCTCCTCACACCCTCAACAAGCCTGTAATCTCATAGATAATAAGAAAAGTATTAGGAGGATATAACTCTCTGACTTACCTTGTAAGTGTAGGTAAGTAGCATAGGTAGCTGAGTAGATAGACACATGACTGAAATTGCAGAAGGAAACAGATGGCTTACAATGCTGGGTCAATGTGAGTGACTCAAATGCACAAGACGAAGTGCACTATTTTATAAACATGGCAGAGTTCAAGCCTAACCAGGGCCGAACAAGCCCAGTGGCCATAACTACGCCCCTTGGCACGTGAGTATTTGTCATGGTTCTCCAAAATCAGCTTATAATTATAATACAATTATATTGCAGGCTTTTGCTCTCCGTGCAGGGCCACTTTATGCTCTGCTGACAAGCTGGAGGATCAAAGGCCTCTCACGCAATAGATCTGTTTGCCATTGCTTAGGCTAGTTCCTGGTTCACCCTAAAGGGTGGATTGGATTCCGCATACAATAATGACTTTTGACAGTGCACCTGGCTTGGAATGGTCAACTTCACAGAGAAAGAGAAGGACAGCCAAACCTCAGGAGCCGATCACAGTAGAGGTTCCACATTGATAGTCTGAAAGAAAAGACATGTCAGTGGTGGCAGATAAAGACAGGGGTTAGGCTCTCAGGAAAGCCTTTTGAAAAACCATTTCAGGTCACCATTTTGAATTGTCCCTAAAAGCTGTGCAGGAGATTTGGGACAAGAGTGGAATGATGATGTGTCATGCTAGAATTAGAAAGAGAGGCATATCTTTGTAGACTGTTATGGGAATTGCAAAAAGTGTGCAACTGAAAACATCTGCTCTCCCCAGCATTTTTGATCAAAACTGAAATTGCAAGATTGAGCTTTAGTTATTAGATATTGACGTGTCCAAAAAAGGTGTCTAAAGCAGCAGGATTTTAATTTCTTGGAGAAATTCCAGTACAAAGCCTGAGGCCATACATTAGATCATTAGTGTTTGGACATCATTGCAACCCATTGGCATGTCCACAATGTTGTGTGAAAACCCAGTCACAACAGGTATTTGCATAATAAATACAAGGAGCTATTAGAACTGAGATACTGCCAAAAACACATTGTCACCTACAATTTATGAATGACTCTTTCCTAACATCAATGTGTGCATTGTCTCCGTGTTATCTTGCAATTGAACTGTAAATGACAAATTACACTGCTTGGTCCCCATCAACATGCATTACATACTTAGCCCTCTCTACTCTCCTGATAGATCTCTGTCTTAGTATTGTGAACAGCCAAGTTCAAGTTCATCACTGATTAAAAGAAATACCTCTGTGATACCTGTGTCCCTATTATTAAAATCCACATACCAGAATAGATGTACGACAGATGAGGGTGAATCCGCCCTCATTATTCCCGGCTGTGCACCAAGAAGAGACCCTTTCAATTTAAGTTCCTTCTCCATGCTGAAGTCCTGCCATTCACTGAAATTTCAGCTAATTGTTGATAAACATGAGTGGAATCTTGGATCACTGACCCCCAAAGTTACTTCTTGAAAGGCATCTTGATGCCCATCTCACAGAGGTTTGTGCCCTATCAATATGTGCATTATATGAACTAGCATCACCCACTCCAATACCCAATAATCCTTAGAAATTACTTGGAAACGTTGGGCTTTGGGCTGTGATTACCTGCTACCTGCTGGTACTCTTAAAGGTAGTCTTAGGGAATTATGCTCTAAACTCTGGTTCGGTCTTTGAGACTGAATGCAACAAAAGTAGAATTCACACTGACAGGAAGTGGTATCCAAAGTTACACCTTCAAGGTTTTCACCATGGACCACTAAGGTGTAGGGTAACTTGTCTCATTACAACATGCATCACAGTATGCAAACTGAATGAGAATGTAATGCAGATTCACAAACTTGCTAAATGGGTCTGGTCAGAAGAAGAAACCCTGGGGCATATTTATGTAGATTTCACTTAGGGCAACACAGTGCAGAAATCCACCGTGCTGCACTGCTTGAAAAGGAAATGGCAGGAATGTGCCATATTAACATAATCAAACACTTTCCTGTCCTTGTCTTGTGCTGCTGTCCATTTGGCACCATGTGGCAAAGGTGCCTGCATCGTAAGTAAGATAGTGTTTCTGCACAAAAACAAACCTCAGAGGTATTTACCTTTTTCAAGGTGTACTACAGAATGCAGCACACATAGAAAGAGGAAGAAACAAGGAGAAATAAAGACATTTCTCCTCGTTACACCTCCACTTGAAAGTCATAGCATTTTGACACATTCAAAGGTTTACCAGGGTTGGTAAATATGGGAATGTAACAAAATACATGGGTGGATGCATGCTACTACCCATGCTCCAGCCATGGAATGCCTCACAGGGGCAGAGTAACTTAAAGCAGTGATTTGCGCTGTGTTGCGTTACTCTAGATTTATCAAGCCACGAAGGGCCATGTGAGGTGGCCTTGTGTGGCTTGATAAATCTAACTAAAACATTGTGTCGCAGTTTTGTCCCATTGTATGGCGCAATATTGATGGAACTCTTTAATAAATATTCTCCACGGTCTATAGATACTGGTATGACACTTTATGATCTTTGAATTAGTTGTATTACTCATTACTATGACTTTGCACTTCATTTTTGTTTCTTCTAATCTGAGCAACAGGAAAATCAGGAAGTAGAAGTTCCAGAGGACTTTGGCAGCAGGACAGTGATCATTTTCTTATTACATTTTGCAACCTGTTTTTGGAGGCGTAACAGGACAAGAAGAATAAAAGCCACAAGCTGGTGATGTGACATAATCGAATAAAAGACTTGCCTTCAACTGCCCAACAGACGCTTGAAGTGGACCTTCGGTAAGTTTAAAGAAATGGAGTTTATTTTTGGTATTTATCACTTTTTCTTTGTCTTCATCTTTAGTCCATTGCTAGAGCTACTAAAAGGGTTGCACAGTGTGATTAGGGAATATGTGTATATATATAGATGAAGAGAAGAGAGGGAAAGTGAGGAGGACATATGTGTTGACCTATTGCTTTGAACAACTTACTCACAGAATCACAAATCCAAAGTCATGACGTGTAAACTATCAATGTGCTCTATGTAGCATCAATTTAAGTCATGTTGAAGTATACCACATAATGCTACAAAACAAGGAATTACTGTACCCACAAAATAGAGAACAAAATTGAGGTGAAAAGTGAATGTCAGGTGAAGTGAACCAATTTGAACTAGCAGATGCTCCTGAGTGCCACAAAAAGTATACAAAACAGTGATGGATGGAATGCTTAAATTAATCTCAGCCACTGGTCTGCACCCTAATCCACTGTGAGTTTGCACACTACGCCACCTTAGTTTGAACCCAGCTATATGCAAATCAGTCTTGACCCCTCTCCATTCGGAACTGTCCCACCCGAATTGCCAAGCCAGGTCCTCCCTGAAAAAGAAACACATGCAACCTAGGACCAGATTTGCCCTAGTTATGGGGTCATCTGCTCAGCCCCATCCTGGGCTAAGCCGATAGTTATACACAATGTGCGGTTGCCCAACCTTGAGGGTTTGGATGCACGACCAGACCAAAGGCTAGGCCGTTCTGCCGACCCCAAACCACACACTGCCTTCACCATGGGGTTGGCTATCTGCTGAGGTTGGATGCAGAGACTAGCAGCAGGCATTCAACTCGCTGGTTCCATGGTGGCTCCATGGAGGATCTGCATCTCTAGATATATTTAATATTATTTTCTTTAATAGCTCCAAAACTACTGAACAGATTTACACCAAATTACAAAAGGCACTCCTTCCGGACCAAGATCTTGCTTGCTGCCAAATTTGGTGTAATTCAGTTTAGAGGTTTAGGATGGTGTTGTGTTTGAAATTTCTATGGTAAATTGCATGGGTAAAAGCAGTTTGAGGCCCCACTTTTTGTCGGTCAAATGCTTTACAAATCACCCTGACACTTTCTGGACAACAGCTGGAGTGAGTGGAAACTAGTTTTGAAAAGTTTATGAAAATTCATCAAACTGCGTCAAAGTTATTCGCCACTATTCCAATAAAAACCTAGGGCCTGATTTAGATTTCGGCTAATGGGTTAACCTGTTACAACTGTGACACATATCCAGTCTGACAAAATATAAATCCCATCAGCTATAATGGGAATTGTATTTCGACGGATGGGATATCCGTTGTGATGTAGTAACCTGTCTGCCAAAATCTAAATCAGGTCCTAAGTCCTAACTATAGCTACCTTGCAATGACCAGTAGGTAGTTATAGTTAGGATGTAGTGTTCATAGGAAGAGAGTTTTTTGATCTACCTATAATTTGGCACCGTTTGTCGAATCTCCACGAAAGTTTCAGAACTATCGGGGCAGTCGATTCAGCTGCTGTCTTGAAAATGTTGGGGTGATCTGTCAAGTGGGGGCTGGGAAAAAAGGGGGTCCCAAAACACTTTTCCTCTAAGTTGAACTCCATGCAAAACTTTAGACATGGCTACAACCCAAACTCCTGAACTGAATTAGACCAAAATTGGCAGTAAGGTATCACTTGGTCCAGAAAGCAACCTTTTTGTTAAATGGTGCAAATCCGTTCAGTAGTTGCTGAGAAATATAAAGATTTCTCAGATATACAACTGGGGCCGCGGTGGATTCACAACACCTGCCGGTCTCGTTTCTAAGATGTGATTGGCTGGCAACACTTTAAACGAAGTCACACGAAAAACATTTAAAAAAAGAAAAGGGGGCAGGTTAGTAACACCCTGACCCCCTACGCCTCTTTAGGAGAGTCCCACAGGGACTCCCAGTTGTAAAAAAGGCATTTTTTAAAAGAAATTTAAGCAGGGTCGTGGTGGGTCTGCGAATCCCACCAAAAATTAATTAGGCCCCTAGGTAGGCTAAGTCGCATGGCCAAGTAAAAATAATGATGGGGGCTGTGCAGGCCCCCTCGCAGCAGCACCAGGGACCACCACATCCTCAGGGCTATACTAAATTATTATGTGTGGGAGACTGCCATCTCCCTAGGGGTAATTCACTCCAATGCAGGGGGCCATGCAGCACCCCGCTGCCCCATGGGACCGACACCTCCTGGGGCACACACTTTATCATAAAAAAAGTGAGTGGGGCCTATGCCATCCCCAGCAGCCTCTGGGACATCCAGTTCCCTGGTGCACAAATGGAATCACTAAGAGGGTCCATTGCGGACCTCTGGCCTGGGGACCTCCACCCCCTGGGGCAGATTTAGTCAAAAGAGCGGGGGCTGCATGGACCCCCTCCAGGAGCCCTAGATGGCCCTGGTGACCACCACCCCCAGGGCTGGCACCAGCAATGTCCCAGGGTGCCCACCCCCTGGACATTGCAGTTTGCGATGGCTTGGATGGAGCACTTTTTAACTATATCATTGGGAAGAGCACAGCCACACACCTTTCTGGTTCTTTCTCAGAAAGCACTTCAGTGAGAGAAGGTGTCTAGATTTTTCTGGTGAAATTTTAATGCCTCTCCAAACAACAGAAGAATAGAACAACAACTTCAACAGGGGAAAGCCAGTAACAGCAGGAAAAGTAGGATGTCTAGGAACTGTTACAGAGCTTCATCGAGAAACTTCATGGTGGGCTGAGGGAGTACCTCGGTGATCCTCGGAGCTGCTCCACAGCAAAGTGATGGAATTGGGTGAGTGCCTCCTGCAGTGATCACTGCACAATGGGATCAGGCAGCATGGAGGGTCCTGTTGGCACACCGAGGGATTGCCTTCATGACCCCTGACCCATGACCAGAGGAGTACGTAGAGCAGGTGAGTGCTTCCTCTCTCCCTACCCCATCTTGTCACAGAGGCCAGAACTGTCTCCTACGGGAGGCTTATCCCTTGTGAGAGCAGCTGGCGGGCTGATCAAGAGAAAGTGTCAGTGCCACTTCCTCTCACTTTGCCGATGCTCTCACGGCTTCTCTCTCTCTTCTTCACCGACTCACAACTCATTGCTTCCCCACCTCCTATAGGCATTCTGGCAATGGCCAACAGGGAGGTTGCAAGGTTTCACTTGGCAGAGGTGAGCCAGTGAAATTCCATCCAGGCTTCTACATAGGTTTGAGCATGGAGGTATAATTAGGCAAAAATTAAAAAAGGAGAAAGTCTTGGGTAATCAAGATGGGAAACCAAGAGATTGATCATCCCAATCGCATGAGTGTTATGAAGCTCAAAAATCAAACTACCATTTTAACTTGGTAACACATAGTTCAATCAGGCAATCCACACAAGATGGTGCCCTCCTGAGGTATGAACTGAAAAAACCGACACATTCTTCCCTAGAAACAAATAGAGGACTGCTACTAATATCAATCCAAAAAACCCTGCAAAACTAGCGTCCATCTTTAAAAGGCACATTAGTTATTGGCAGACCCTCATACTTAACCCACTATGACTGTCCTAGACAACTTGGAAAGAGCTCCTGACTAGAAGAATACTTTATTCCCCACAGCTCAAAATTACCACTAACAGAAGTCCTGACACAAATAATCTGGTCTATCCTAATCACTTATTCCTTCATTTTCCTGCAATTGTAGAAGGGGTTTCGGAAGCACCACCAATGAATTTTCACAACCCCAGGAGGCACCTACCTGCAATAAATAATTGGACAAGAAACTGGAACTGTCGGGCCACAATGCCTTTTCTATGAAATACCCCCCAACCTTTCCAAAAACTCATCAAAAAAACACAAATACCAGTTACTCAAATCCCATCCAGAAACTCTTATTTCAGACCATTATTTGTTTACCACTAAGGGAACTCAAACTTATGACCTTATATTTCATACAAATCGAAGGGCCCAATGGAGAATGAATTTTTTTCTCCATGTTAAGCATCACAGCCACCAGAAAAACACCTCAGAATATCGGTCTCTCCCTCTTCCTTCTGCAATGCAAATGCTACCATATCCATTTATAATAATGGGATTATAAAAATACAGGTCTCAAATTAAAATCTAACCCTAATCGACAAAATCTTCCCTATTCTAAAAAAGAGGGTTTACAACAAGTCCATTCTTCCCACCCAAAATCACCCTAACACTGATGAAACACCCACATCCTCTTCAACGCACATGTCTACTACTATCTCAGTCAACCCGCTTCTGGTCACAAGCATTACCTACCCACCCACTCTACCACCACTATCACTCCAGAACCATCTTCTCAATGAGAGATTGAGAACCCTACTAGGAATAGGTGAACACATTCTTCTACTCCCTCCCCCAATATCAAAACTAACATAGACCCGACTTCATGGAACTTCCTCCCCCCACTTACCCCCTCTTACCTCCCTAGGGCATACCAATGATGGCCCTACAATCACTCCCTCATTGATTACCCATTCGTGAAACAATAATGTACACAAACCCATATCTCCTGAACAAATCAACCTTAAATCACCCAGATCCTCTAACCATTTTATGACAACCCTTACTACACCACCTCCCATCACTTTCAATCTTCCTCATACATATCCACAACAAAACAGTCCAGCTAATAATTACCCCCCTCTCAACATGGCGTCCCTTATTGCATCACCCCTGTCCCGAACCTCCTAATGTAACCCACTACTACCCGTAAACCTGATTACTGAGTAATGTGATTCAATGAGATTGATCGTTGCCTTTAACATCTTAAGGAGGAATCTTCAGAGACGTACGTCCATCACATCTGATCTACGGCTCCCTCAGAGATCAAATAGCAACATGATAACCAGAACTGAATCCCTCACAGACACCACACAATGTCCCACATACAGCTAATCTGGGATCGGAAACTACACCTTACCCTAATGATGCTTCTTGCCCAAAGAGATCAAACCAAGATATATCAAGCAATGAGATCCAAGAACTCCTCCTCACTTATCAGTCCGAAAAGAATACTAACAATTCCGATCACAATCAAATTCAAACCATCCAAGCAAACCCTTTCAGAGAACTGAGCAGCAACCACAAAGGAATAAACAAAATTAACCTCAAGCGCATCATTTTGTCACAGATGCCTCTCATCATAATATTAAGCAGTTGAAATGCAGTCTCCTCAATTGCAGATCGGCAAATAAACACACGGCAGATATCTACAACCTCATTCTCTCACACAAGTTTAACATAGTTATCCTCATGGAAGCGTGGTTAAACAACTGATCTCATCCAATCATAGATCTACAAGTCCCACCTAGTCACAAGATCATTTGACTAGATAGACCCAAGAAAATGGGGGGTGGAACAGCATGCATCTACCACAATACTCTTTCAGTATGCCAATTGGAAACAATAGCTGTAACCACATCTTAGCATCAGCATCTCATCATACAACAAATCCGTTTGTAATATACATGCCTTCTATCACCCTCTGGGTGATAACTCTTTGATCATTGAATAAATCTTTGCAATCATCACAATGAATGACAATCTTCAAGGTCGACTTTAATCTACATTGGAATGACCTCAACTACCACTCAGTGAATAACCTAAAATCTTTCCTATAAACCATGAGCTGTCCCAAATTTGTGACAGGCCAACACACAACAAGGGTGAGACTCTGGACCTCATCATCTCAAAGATGGACACTAATTCCTTAGAGTCTATTAGCCCTGTGACTGAACAGACAATTATCGCCTCACATTCCCCCTCAATTTGAAAGGCGATCACAAAGGATGGCCAGCCGAAGAAAATAAAACATTGGATGAACTAACTACCCTATGCAATAACACCTTGATCCCACAGACCAACATGGATGATGTCAATGACCTCACAGATTTCAACTATACTTCCATATTGAAAATAATGGACTCCGTCGCGCCCCTTCAACAGAAAAATATTTCCAATAAAAACTCAAAGCTCTGGTACAAAGACTACTTGAACACAGAAAGACGTAATCTAAGAACAGCAGGAAGAGCTTGGAGATCCTCCCCACCCCTGGATTTGCTAAAAAGCTTAAGAACAATGAGGAACACATTCAATAGAAGAATAATACAAGTGAAAGCAAATTTTTTTAGAGCACAGCTTGATCAAGCCAGAAATAGGCCTAAAAAATATTCAAACTAGCCAAGCAGCAATCACGTAACATATCAAACTCGTTAGACTCTGGATTCAGCACCCCTCCAAATTGTAAAGAAATGGCAACCTTCTTCAAGGAAAAAAACACTAAGATAAAGAATACACATCAACTAAAAAAGGAACTACTACCGGCTACCTCCTTCAGTTTCTCATACACCTCCCGAATAATGGAAGGGGATAAACTATCATGGCCCCCTCCAAAAACAATGCCTCTCCCCAATCAGTGAACATGACATGTACAACATTCTTTCTTCCTTAAACTCATCTAACAACTTTATGGACCCTCTACCTCCTCGCATATTCAAAGAGATCAAAACTTGTGTTCTCTCCCTATGGACCAAGATTGTAAATGCCTCATTTTGTAAAGGCACTGTCCCTGACTGCCTAAAAGTAGGACAAGTAATACCAATGTTTAAAAAACTATTGCAGACTGCTCTGATTGTAACAACTTTTGACACATCTCCAACATCTCTACTCTGGCAAAGTTCTTAAAAAAATGTATCCAGTGTCAACTCTGCAATCACATAGACAAATATCAACTCCTCGATCAACAACAATCAGGCTTCCATCAAGATTGCAGCACTGAATCTGAACTTGCTCTTATAGTTGATGACATACTAAGATTGCTGGATCGAACTACATAATGCCTACTAATATTGCTTGGTTTATTGGCTACCTTCGATACCATCAAACACGATAATCTATTGAACTTACTGGAACAAAGAATGACCTTATCAGGGGTCGTATTACAATGGTTCTATTCATTCCTCCAAAACAGATCCCTAAGACTCAAAATGAATCAATCTCTGTCTAAGTCCCACGCGATCACTCTTGGCGTTCCTCAAGGATCAGCTCTCTCTCCCATTCTCTTTAACCTATTCCTGGAACCACTGTCTTACCTCCTAAAATCTTCTAACATCCAATACCATATCTACGAGGATGACACTCAGCTGTATCTCAAAATTGCCTCCTCAGAGGACATTATATCCCTCAATTCCATCTTACAAAATATGCACCTCTGGCTCACGGTTAACCATCTCAAACTCAACGCTGCAAAATCAAATTTCTTCTCATCTCTCCACCGAACTACACCCCCAAGATTGATCTATGGTTCAATTGAAACATCTCACTGCCCTCAAATGCACTCCCTACATCATAAACCCTGCCAGATCATTAGTTATTACATTAGAAAGACACCTAAATATACATCACCAACTGAACAAAGAGTGCCTTCTGAAGTTCAACAACAGTCTCAAGACCTCGCACCTGATTGCAGTCGGATGGCCACTTATTGTATGGACTGTGGTGTTGTGGTTAGTGCTGGTGAGCAGAGTATAACATCTTTCAGCAACAGTTGCAAGACTCACAAATCTTGATTTTGTCTTTGGGTCCTTGCAGAGACTTCTTCAAGTTTTTACAATGCCAATTGCAGTTAGTGTTTGCTTTAAAAAAAAGAAAATAAATAATAAGTTGAAAAATCACTCAATAAACAAAACCTCCCCCTCCAAAAAATGTTTTACAGTTATGGAAAAAAACTGGAATGAATGAACGTGTGTGTAAGTTTGTGCATAATGTGTGAAAAAGTGAATGACTTGATAAGTGGAGAATAAATGGATGCAAGCGTAGTACATGGATACTGGAATGAGTGTATGGGTAGTGCCTGAGTGAATAGATGAGTGCATGGGTAGTACCTGAATGAATGGATGACTACAGAAGTAGTACCTGAGTGAATGAATGAGTGCATGGGTAGTGTGTGGTGAGTGATTGGATATGTGCAGGGTTAGTGTCTGGGTGATTGCATAGTGCTTGGGTAGTGCCTGAGTGACTGGATGAGTGTAAAGGTAGCGTGTGGGTTATTGCATATGTGATGGTTAGTGCATGGGTGAATAGATGAGTGCATAGCTAGTGCGTGAGTAAATGGATGAGTGTAAGGGTAGTGTCTGGGTCATTGGATGAGTGCATGAGTAATGCCTGAGTGAATAAATGGCAATGTTAGTAGTGCCTGAGTGAATGGATGAGTGCAAGGATAGATAGTGCTTGGGTGATTGTATGAGTGTATTGATAGTGCCTGAGTGATTAGATGAGTGCATGGGCACTGTCTGAGTGACTGGATGTGTGCAAGAGAAGCACCTGGCTGATTGGATGAGTGCATGGGTACCGCCTCATGGAATGGATGAGTGAAAGGGTAGTGCATGAGTGATTGGATGAGTGCATGGATAGTCCCTGGATGATTGAGTGAGTACGTGGATAGTGCCTAGATGTTTGGATGAGTGCAAGAATACTGCCTGGGTGATTGGATGAAGGCATGAGTAGTGCCTGGGTAAGTGGACGAGTGCATGGATAGTGCCTCAGTAAATGAATGAGTGCAAGGGGTGTGCCTGGGTGATTGGATGAGTGCATAGGTACTACACTGGTGATTGGATGAGTGCATGGCAACTCTCTGATGCAATAGAGGAATGCATAGGTAGTGCCTGAGTCAATGGATGAGTGCAAGGTTAATCTCTGTGTGATTGTGTGAGTGAATGGGTAGTGCCTGAGTGATTGGATGAGTGTATGTGTATTGCCTGAGTAATTGGATGACTGCATGGGTACTGTCTGGGTGACTGGATGTGTGCAAGAGTAGTGCCTGGATGATTAAATGAGTACATGGTTACCGCCTTATTGAATGGATGAGAGTATGAGTAGTGTCTGGGTGAGTATATGACTGCATTGGTAGTGCCTCAGTGAATGGATGAGTTCATTGGTAGTGCCTGGGTGATTGGATGAGTGCATGGGTAGTCCCTGAGTGTTTGCATTAGTGCATGAGTAGTGTCTAAGTGAATGGATAAGTGCCAGGGTAGTGCCTGGGTAGTTGGATGAGTGAATGGGTACTGCCTTGGTGATTGAAGGAGTGAAGGTTAGTGGTAGAGTTTTTAGTTAAGACAGGAAAATGGTGCTCAGACTATTGCGTGTACTATTTATGGACCTGTGTCTGTATGGTGCTGCCAGGTCGGGGGAGTAACCCGATAACCCCCGGGAGTGTGTGAATCACAGGATCCACACTGTAAAGTAGGCACAGTCCTGGGTACTCGTGATGAGGATATTAAAGAGTTAAATTCAGTCTCAAAGTGTTATATAAATGCAGTGGTCTACACCAGTATAAGTTCGAAAAGTTTCTTTATATTGCAGCAACGACTATGTTGAACAAAACAAAACCAGCCAACACGTGTTTTGTCACTAGGAGAGGTCCTGTGACTCATCAGGGCTGGGAAGGATACAAAACATAGGGTGAGTAAAGAATAAGGGGGTAAACATAGGGTAACCTAGTCGTTGCCATACACAATAAATGGTGAGGAAGGGATCACCCTAGGTGTATCTGAAAAAAAGGGGAAAGAGAAATACACTGCGCGACACGTATGGTGAGAGGTGACTATTGTGGATGTGCCGCTTTCATGAGTCAGAGCTCATGATGAAGGCGTGGGAAGACATGTTAAAATAGTGACTGTTGTGAGT
Source organism: Triturus cristatus (assembly GCF_964204655.1). NCBI lineage: Eukaryota > Metazoa > Chordata > Amphibia > Caudata > Salamandridae > Triturus > Triturus cristatus. The sequence continues at coordinate 1,819,995,342 of NC_140590.1, read as the reverse complement.
GTGCCGCTCTCATGGAATGGTAATCAAGATAAAAAACGCGAGAAACATGTTACATGAAGTGATGTGGCATAAACAACACATGCGAGCAGTAGTCGATACTTGGGTGCCAGACATAATCCCAGTACACAAACGGTAAAGGGTACATAATTGCGACAATGGAAACGGTATCCTACATAGTGGGCAATCTCTGCCAACATTCATCGGCTATAAAATCTTAACAAAAGGCCTTGAATAAAGAGGAGTGGTGAGGAAAGAGAGACCCTAAGAGGGAGAGTGTCGGAAACTACTCAGAGAGGGACACAGTGGCCTACTCAGAGAGCTAGGACAATAGTAAATGCAAGGTAGTGTGCCTGTTACCTGTATTGCGTGTGGATAAGAAGTTATGCAGGCCCCTGTGTGGAAAAATAAATTGGATGACAGGGGTCAGTCCAGTGGAGAGGGTACTACAAGCTGTGGTCTTCCTGACATGAAGTCAATGAGTATAAAGTGCTGCTCACCATGGAACCGGTGATAATTCCAACCCAGTTAGGAGCGTTTGGAAGACTAAAGGTATTGCGGATATCGACCTTTGAAAGTGTGCCGTGTTGGTAATGAGATGCGGATGGATGACGGTAGACGCTGTGGGAGAAGACAAGGGGTTAGGGTGTGAACAAAAACTACTGGTTTGGAAAGGGCTGCGAACAAAAGAACACCTACCGGGCTAGAATAAATCCTTGCGGCATGATCAGAACGAGAGGCCGAGGCGGATGCGCCGGGGATGAAAGATGATGCTCTAGGGAATTGAAATAAAGTTGGAGCTTGAAGCAATTGGAAAGCCGCCCGACACTATAATTGTAATATAAATAGCGTGGGCTCACCCTGGGGGTTCAAATAGGTCGAGATCCAGTGTCCAGCGGTGTGGTGAGGTTAAAGACACCGGGTTGGCGGTGGGCCGTGTGGAGCTGAAATGAGCGGCAGAGGCGCGAGGAGGCTGAACCAAACGGAGCCCAGGAGCTCTTAGGTACGGGTTAAGAAGAAAGGAGAACTTACCCCAGGTGCGGGAAAAGTTTTGGTGGCCAAGCACAGTGCATGTGCAGGATAGCGCAGGCGCCTGGAGGGTGACACGGAAGGAGAGGGAAATTAGGTAGACAAAGGCCATGCAAAGGGCAATAATGGACGGGGGAGTAGGAGGCAAGGCAGCGAGGCAGTTACCTGTGGTCTATAGCGAACGAAGCACGGAGGACACTGGAGCCGTGTAGATGAGCATGGTGCGACAACATAGTGATGGGGCGTGTTTTATCCTGTCTGTAAGTCAAGACACTAGACCGTGCTGAGAGGATAGAACTGATACAGAATAGGTCGCCATGTTGGAAGGTTGGGGGTGGGAGCGACTGGTGGTGCGCATGCGCGGAGGGAATGACGCAGCCGTTGCTGTAGTAACCGGGCAAGAAAGACGTGCTGAGGTTAAAGAGGAAATAGTAATGATATATAATATAAAGAAAAGAGGTATTAGTAGTTACAAAAAGAGCCATGCGGCTACAGCCACATGCAACGTGGAATGAGGGGAAATAAAAGGGGCAAGAACCATCCAGGTCTGCTTGAAACTGGTGCTCTGTCACAGGCATGATGTGTTTCAACTAGTATATCGTGAGAGGGAAGTATAGCCGTCAAATTGACGTGCAGAAAGGCTACGAGGCTGGAACACCGCACAGGAGTGCAGAGGTGGACTGAAAACGTTGGAATTGTGGTGTGTGCATGTCCATCACACATCAGTGGGTGCAGAGGGCGCCACCCAGACAAGAGAGGCGAGTGTATTAAAGATTGGCATGAGGAATTAGTTCATGACATTGGAGACAGTGAAATTAGAGACTGGCCAGGACTGAACAAGTTGGAATTGTGATGTGTGCATGTACATCACAAATCAGTGGGTGTGGCGGGCGCCACCCAGACAGGAGAGGCGAGTGCATGCAAGATTGGCATGAGGAATTAGTTCATGACATTGGAGACAGTAACAGTGGAGACTGGCAAGGTCAGATAGACGTGCAAGTGTGACATAGTTTACAGTAAGAGGACACATGCAGTGACATGAGGAATTAGTTCATAAAGAGTCCTGTGCATTTATGCTACTCAATTGGTCATTCATCCAGGAAGTAATGTAACTCGTGGTCAGTGTTAAGTTCATGTTGTACCATCCATAGACGCATAATCCATGTTGCTTCCAGGCGTCTGAGTTCTCTGTTGCCACCTCTGGCATTGGTGGCTGCAACGTCAAATCTGAAGAAGGAGATCCGTTTCCTTGGGCCTTGGTTGGGGCAACTAGCAGCATGGACTGCCATGGGATATCTGGTGTCCTGGTGTTGTAGGGCTCTGACATGCTCACCAATTCAATCCTTCAGTGGTCTGCTCGTGCTACCAATTTACCAGCGTTTGCAGGTGCATTCAAGAATATAGACCACGAATTTGGTGTTGAAGTTGGGAGCATGAGTAGTGCCTGGGTGAGTAGATGACTGCATCGGTAGTGCCTCGGTGAATGGATGAGTTCATTGGTAGTGCCTGGGTATTTGGATGAGTGCATGGGTAGTGCCTGAGTGTTTGCATTAGTGCATGAGTAGTGTCTAAGTGAATGGATGAGTGCCAGGGTAGTGCCTGGGTAATTCAATGAGTGCATGGTTACTGCCTCGGTGATTGAATGAGTGCATGGGTACTGTTTGTGTGACAAGATGAGTGCAAGAGTAGCAAATGGGTGAGTAGATGAGTGCATGGATAGCACCTCATTGAATGGATGAGTGCATGGGTAGTACCTGGTTGATAGCATGACTGCATGGGTAGTACCTAAGTGAATGGGTGAGTATATTGGTACTGATTGTATTTGAATTAGTGCATGGGTGATGTCTAGTTAATTCTATGAGTGCGTGGGTATCACCTGGGTGACTGGATAAGTCAAGAATAGCACCTGGGTGATTAGATGGATAGTGCATGGCTAATTAGGTGAGTCTATGGATATTACCTGGGTTCATTGCTGAGTCCATGGGTACTACCTGAGTGAATGGGTGAGTGCATGAGTAGAGCCTGGGTGAGTGGATGAGGGCATGGGTAGTACCTGGGTGATTGGATGAGTGCATATGTACTGCATTGGTGATTGGGTGAGTGCATGGGTAGTGCATAAGTGAATGGATGAGTGCATGGCAACTGCCTGAGTAAATGGATGATCATAGGTAGCGCCTGAGTTAATGGATGAGTAAAATGTTAGAATCTGAGTGATTGTGTAAGGGCATGGAAAGTGCCTGCTTGATTGGATTAGTGTATGGGTAGTGCATGAGTGACTGGATGAGTGCAGGGGTTGTGCCTGGGTGCTTGGATAAGTGCATAGGTATTGCATTGGTGATTGTATGAGTGCATGGCAAATCTCTGAGTGAATGGATGAGTGCATATGTAGTGCCTGAGTCAATAGGTGAGTGCAAGGTTAGTGTCTGGGTGATTGTGTGAGTGAATGGATAGTGCTCGTGTGATTGGATGACCACATAGGTACTGCCTGGGGGCTAGATGTGTACAAGAGTAGCACCTGAATGATTAGATGAGTGCATGGGCACCACCTCATTGAATGGATGAGAGCATGAGTAGTGCCTGGGTGAGTGAATGACTGCATGGGTAGTACCTCAGTGAATAGATGAGTGCATTGGTTGTGCCTGAATGATTGGATGAGTGCATGGGTAGAGCCGGAGTGTTTGCATTAGTGCATGAGTAGTGTCTAAGTGAATGGATGAGTTCCAGGGTAGTGCCTGGGTAATTGGATGAGTGCATCGGTAATGCCTGGGTGATTGTATGAGTGCATGGGTAGTGCCTGGTTGATTGCATGACTGCATGGGTAGTGCTTCAATGAATGGATGAGTGCAGGGGTACTGCATTTCTGATTAGATTAGTGCATGAGAACTGCTTGTTTGATTGTGCGAGTGTGTGGGTAGTGCCTGATTAAATGGATGAGTGGCAAGGTAGTGCCTTGGTGATTGGATGAGTGCATGGATACTGCCTAGGTGATTGGGTGAGTGCATAGATAGTGCCTGAGTGAAGGAGTGCATGAGTACTGCTTGGGTGATATGATTAGTGCATGGGTAGTGCCTGGTTGATTGCATGAGTGTGTGGGCAGCACCTGAGTGACTGGATGAGTACAAGAGTAGTGCCTGGGTGATTGGATGAGAGCCTACATAGCACCTCATTGAATGGATGAGCGCAAGAGTAGTGCCTGAGGGATTGTATGAGTACAAGGGTAGTTCCTGGTTGATTGCATGACTGCATGGGTAGTGCCTGCGTGAATGGTTCAGTGCATGGGTAATGCTTGGGTGATTCGATTAGTGCATGAGTAGTGCTTGTTTGATTAGATGTGTGCATGGGTAGTGTCTGTGATGATGGTTGACTGCATTGTCAGTGCTTAAGTGAATGGATGAGTGTAAGGATAATGCATGGGTGATTGGGTGAATGCATGGATAGTGCATGGGTGATTGGATGAGTGCATGGATACTGTCTGAGTGAATGGATGAGTGCAAGAGTAGTGCCTGGGTGATTCAATGAATGCATGGGTAGTGCCATTGTGATTGGATAAGAGTATGGGTAGTGTCTGAGTGATAGGATGAGTGCATGGGTAGTGCCATTGTGATTGGACAAGAGTATGGGTAGTGCTTGAGTGATAGGATGAGTGCATGAGTAGTGTCTAAGTAAATGTATGAGTGCAAGGGTAGTGCCTGGGTGATAGGATGAGTGCATAGGTACTGCATTGGTAATTGGATGACTGCATGGCAACTGCCTGAGTGAATAGATGAGTCATAGGTAGCACCTGAGTAAATGGATGAGTGCAAGTTTAATATCTGGTTGATTGTGTGAGTGTATAGAAAGTGCCTGATTGATTAGATGAGTGTATGGGTAGTGCATGAGTGACTCGATGAGTGCAAGGGTTGTGCCTGGGTGATTGGATGAGTGCATAGGTACTGCACTGGTGATAGGATGAGTGCATGGCAACTCTCTGAGTGAATAGAGGAGTGCATAGGTACTGCCTGAGTCAATGGATGCGTGCAAGGTTAGTGTCTGGGTGATTGTGTGAGTGAATGAATAGTGCCCGAGTGATTGGATGAGTATATGTGTACTGCCTGAGTGATTGGATGACTGCATGGGTGCTGCCTGGGTGACTGGATGTGTGCAAGAGTAGCACCTCAATGATTAGATGAGTACATGGTTACCACCTAATTGAATGGATGAGAGCACAAATAGTGCCTGGATGAGTAGATGACTGCATCAGTAGTGCCTCGGTGAATGGATGAGTGCATTGGTAGTGCCTGGGTATTTGGATGAGTGCATGGGTAGTGCCTGAGTGTTTGCATTAGTGCATGAGTAGTGTCTAAGTGAATGGATGATTGCCAGGGTAATTGGATGAGTGCATGGTTACTGCCTGGGTGATTGAATGAGTGCATGGGTACTGTTTGGTTGACCAGGATGAGTGCAAGAGTAGCAACTGGGTGATTGGATGAGTGCATGGATAGCACCTCATTGAATGGATGAGTGCATGGGTAGTGCCTGGTTGATAGCATGACTGCATGGGTAGTACCTGAGTGAATGGGTGAGTGTATTGGTACTGATTGTATTTGAATTAGTGCATGGGTGATGTCTAGTTAATTGTATGAGTATGTGGGTATCACCTGGGTGACTGGATAAGTCAAGAATAGCACCTGGGTGATTAGAAGGATAGTGCATGGCTAATTAGGTGAGTCTATGGATATTGCCTGGGTAAATTGCTGAGTCCATGGGTACTATCTGAGTGAATGGATGAGTGCATGAGTAGAGCCTGGGTGAGTGGATGAGTGCATGGATAGTGTCTCAGTAAATGAATGAGCGCAAAGGTTGTGCCTGGGTGATTGGATGAGTGCATGGGTAGTGCCAGCATGATTGGATATGAGTATGGGTAGTGCCTGAGTGATAGGATGAGTGCATGAGTAGTGTCTAAGTGAATGGACTTGTGCATGGGTAGTGCCTGGGTGACTGGATGAGTGCATAGGTACTGCTTTGGTGATTGGATGAGTGCATGGGTATTACCTTTGTGAACGGATGAGTGCATGCAACTGCCTGAGTGAATGGATGAGTGCAGAAGTAGCACCTGAGTAAATGGTTGAGTACAAGGTTAGTATCTGGGTGATTGTGTGAGTGCATAGAAAGTGCCTGCTTGATTGGATGAGTGTATGGGTAGTGCATGAGTGACTGGATGAGGGCAAGGGTTGTGCCTGGGTGATTGGATGACTGCATAGGAACTGCATTGATGAATGTATGAGTTCACGGCTACTCTCAGAGTTAATGGATGAGTGCATAGGTAGTGCCTGAGTCAATGGATGAGTGCAAGGTTAGTGTCTGGGTGATTGTGTGAGTGAATGGATAATGCCCAGCTGATTGGATACCTACATGAGTACTGCCTGGGTGACTAGATGTGTACAACAATTGCACCTGAATGATTAGATGAGTGCATAGGTACCACCTCATTGAATGGATGAGAGCATAAGTAGTGCCTGGGTGAGGGGATGACTCCATGGGTAAAGCCTCGGTGAATGGATGAGTGCATTGGTAGTGCCTGGGTGATTGGATGAGTGCAGGGATCGTGCCTGAGTGTTTGCATTAGTGCATAAGTAGTGTCTAAGTGAATGGATGAGTGCCAGGGTAGTGCCTGGGTAATTGGATGAGTGCATGGGTACTGCCTACGTGATTGTATGAGTACATGGGTAGTGCCTGGTCGATTGCATGAATGCATGGGTAGGTCTTGAATGAATGGACGAGTGCAGGGGTAATGCTTGGATGATTAGATTAGTGCATGGGAAGTGCTTGTTGATTGTATGAGTGCGTGGGTAGTGCCTGATTAAATGGATGAGTGGCAAGGTAGTGCCGGGGTGATTGGATGAGTGCATGGATAGTGTCTAGATGATTCGGTGAGTGCATAGATAGTGCCTGAGTGAATGAATGCATGAGTACTGCTTGGGTGATGTGATTAGAGCATGGGTAGTGCCTGGTTGATTGCATGAGTGTGTTGGACAGCACCCGAGTGACTTGATGAGTGCATGGGTACTGCTTGGGTGATTGGATTAGTACATGCGTTGTGCTTGGTTGATTGGATGTGTGCATGGGTAGTGCCTGGGTGGATGCTTGACTATGTGAATGGATGAGTAGAAGAATAGTGCCTGGGTGATTGGGTGAGTACATGGATTGTGCATGGGTGATTTAATGATTTAATGAGTGCATGGGTTCTGCCTGTGTGACAGGTTGAATGCAAAAGTAGCACCTGGGAGAGTGGATGAGTGCATGGATAGCACCTCATTGAATGGATGAGTTCATCGGTAGTGTCTAGTTGATAGCATGACTGCATGGCTAGTACCTGAGTGAATGGATGAGTGTATAGGTACTGATTCTTTAATTGAATTAATGCATGGGTAGTGTCTAGTTGATTGTCTGAGTTTGTGGGTACCACATGGGTGACTGGATGAGTAAAGAGTAGCACCTGGATGATTGGATGAGTGCATGGCTAGTGCATGGCTGATTGGGTGAGTACATGGATATTGACTGGTTAAATTGATGAGTGCATGGGTACTGCCTGTGTGACAGGATGAGTGCAAAAGTAACACCTGGTGAGTGGATGAGTGCATGGATAGGACCTCATTGAATGGATGAATGCATGGATATCACCTCATTGAATAGATGACTGCATGGCTAGTACCTGAGTGAAAGGATGAGTGTATTGGTACTGATTGGGTAATTGAATTAGTTCATGGGCAGTGCCTAGTTGATTGTCTGAGTTCGTGGGCTGCACCTGGGTGAATGGATGAGTGCATGGATAGTGCATGGCTGATTGGGTGAGTACATGGATATTGACTGGGTAAATTGATGAGTGCATGGGTACTGCCTGAGTGAATGAATGAGTGCATGAGTAGTGCCTGGGCGAGTTAATGAGTGCTTAGGTGGTGCCTCGGTGAATACATAATTGCATGGGTTGTGCCTGGGTGATTGGATGAGTGCATGGGTAGTGCATGGCTGATTGGGTGAGTACATGGATATTGACTGGGTAAATTGACGAGTGTATGTGTACTGCCTGAGTGAATGAATGAGTGCATGAGTAGTGCCTGGGCGAGTGAATGAGTGCTTAGGTGGTGCCTCGGTGAATACATAATTGCATGGGTTGTTCCTGGGTGATTGTATGAGTGCATGGGTAGTGCCAATGTGATTGGATAAGAGTATGAGTAGCGCCTGAGTGATAGGATGAGTACATGAGTAGTGTCTAAGTGAATGGATGAGTGCAAGGGTAGAGCCTGAGTTAATAGATGTGTACAAGGTTATTGTCTGGGTGATTGTGTGAGTGCATGGAAAGTTCCTGCTTGATTGGATGACTGTATGGGTAGTGCATGAGTGACTGGTTGACTACATGGGTACTGCCTGGGTGAATGGATGTGTGCAAGAGTAGCACCTGCATGATTGGATGAATGCATGGGCACCACCTCATTAAATGGATGAGTGCATGAGTAGTGCCTGGGTGAGTGGATGACTATATGGGTAGTTCCTTCAGTGAATAGATGAGTGCATTGGTAGTGCCTGGGTGATTGGATGAGTGCATGGGTAGTTCTTGTTTGATTGTATGTGTAGTGCCTGATTACATGCCTAGGTCATTGGGTGAGTGCATGGATAGTGCCTTAAGGATTGATGAATGCTTAGGTGATTTGATTAGTGCATGGGTAGTGCCTGGTTCATTGCATGAGTGTATGGATAGCACATGGGTGACTGGATGAGTGCAAGGGTAGTACCTGGGTGATTGGATGGGAGCCTAGGTAGCGCCTCATTGAATGGATCAGTGCAAGGGTAGTGCCTGAGTGATTGGATGCATGCAAGGGTAGTGCCTGTTTGATTGCATGACTGCATGGGTAGTGCCTGAATGAATGGATGAGTGCATGGGTACTGCTTGGGTGAATGGATTAGTGCATGGTGAATATATGATGTTATACAACACATACCATTAGAACTCATGATTTTACATCACAGTTTTTACAAGAAAATACCATTCTATTGCATGTTTTTACAACGCATACCATTATAACGCATGTACATTGAGATACATTAAAACCACCATTACAATGCACTCCATTACAATGAATACTGTTACTATGCATTCCAGTACAACGCATACTCTTTTTTTTAAATAAATTGGTATTTTTTTTTTAACCTTTCCCCTGGGACGGGATGCAAGGGAAATAGGGGCTTTGAGTGGGGGAGGTTATTAATACCCAGGTATTCATTTTAATACTTGTAGAATTTTTTAATTACTTTTCTATTAAAATACCTGCGTATTGATAAAACATTCTAAAAAAAGTTTCAAAAAGACCGGAAAAACGAAGCATACATTTTAAACATTTTACAAAAAATAAACACACTACTCTCAGAGCAACAACTACACAAAATGGCTGACATTCCGAGAAGGAACGTATAAATGAACATTTCCACACACCACAAAATAAATATACATTCTGTCAGGTTGTGAATCACATGAAAATACTGTTTCCACTACATATTATCTTTTAAATTATTGTTTATCCTCAAAAAACATAAAAAGTAGCCAACCACCTTTTTGTGCTCAGTGGTTAACTGACTTCCGAGATGACCACAGACAACAGGAGTAGCAGGAGAATTTTGCTGTTTGACAAATTGAGCACTGCCATCTACATACCGAAGTAAGTGCATGTATACTGTTGGAGGGAGGGCCACCGGGGAGTCAGGGGGTCCACTCCGGGGCACCTTCCTACCGCAAGGTTATAGCCGAGCGCCGCTGAGAAGCCTCCTCGGAGAGGTCTTTCTCCTATGATCGTACTAGGCCCAGTAACACCACCACACAGGACTCCGTATCAGTTGCTTATCTAGGTACTTTATCAATAGTAGCACATTCGAAATATTTACAGGGGGATCGAGAGATCCAGAAAGAGTCTCAATGTCTTTGTAGGGACAGGGTAGCGGGACAGTTCTTAGTACCAGCCTGGTACGGGGAAGCTCTGCGCCAGACCTTGCGTTAGGCCGAAGGTGGCTCCGGGGATCAGAGCGGCAGGTGCTGGTCTCAAAGCAGCTCGGACGTGGAGAGCCGCGACGGTGTCTGCTGGGCTCGGGTGGTAGTTTCGCTTGGGTCGAGCCGTGACACAGTCAGCAGGGCTCCGGTGGTAGGTCCGCTTCGGTCGAGCCGCGACGAGGTCAGCTGGGCTCTGATGGCAAGTTCAACAAGGTCGGGCCGCGACAGCGTCAGCAGGGCCCCAAAGGTTCGTGAAGGTCTTTAAGCACGGTGGAGCCGCGACGTAGTCAGCAGGGCTCAGAGGGTGGTTCCAGGATGAGTCTTTCTCCGTAGGGTCAGCCACGATCTGATCAGCAGGGCTCTTGACTCCGGGATACAACTGCTGTCCTGTTGCAGGGTCGCCCCAGATATAGGTCTGGAGCCCTTTGATGTCTGGACCCTTGCGCCCGGGGGGGGGCGGAGAGGCCGGGTCGGGAGCGGCCAGACACTCAGCAGGAGAGGCACCAGGCCCAGGAGAGCTGTGGGGCGATCGCACCTAGGTGTGGGAGGACGGTTGGGGGTCCCATCGATACTGCCCTCCGCCGGGAGTGGGGAAGTGTTCACGTGGTACCCCCTGGCCAGTTGTTGGTGCCTTGATTTCGGGGCTTGCTGGGGCCGAGGCCGGGTTGAGCGGGGTCACGTAGGCTGGTGCGCAGAGTCACGTACAATCCAAAATGGAGGAGCCCCGAGGTGCAGGGGACCTCGTGCGGCTTGGCGAGGGAGAACAGGACCACGCCACGAGGCCAGCTCCAACATTTACAATAAAACAGCATCAAAATATTGACACATAAATCACAAATACTCACAATATAATTTTACATTAATTTACAGGATTTACACTTTTGAAAAGCAGCCAGCAATCTAAAGCAGATATTCAACAAAATATTTTAATATTAAAAAGTAAGTGATTAAATGAAAACAAAATATGTAGATTTAAAAAAGCCATAAGGTAAAAAAATATTAAATTACATTTCACTTCTGATATTAACAGATTTTGGACATACAACAACTCCAGATACCTAGCAGGAAGACACAAACCTTCACCAAATCAAATGTAAGTAAAATGTTAAAAATAATCTGAACGTAAAAAAACTTAATTGATCCCAGAAATAAAACATTAGTAGACAAACATCAGACTTATTTTAAAAATATTACTAATTTAACTACTTCATGTTTTTAATTCAGGAAACAGGCTGAGGGACAGAGTTGGATAATGGTGGGAGCAAATTAACTATTCCTACTCTGACAGGTGCTTGCCTCTAGGAAAGTGCTGGATGGTGGTGGGGAGAAAATGTACTATTCCTACTCTGACCTGTGCTTGCTTCAAGGAAAGAGCTGGATGGTGGTGGGAGCAAATTTGCTATTCCTACTTTGCCAGTTGCTTGCCACAGGGAAAGTGTTGGATGGTGGTGGGGGTACATTTTGCTATTTCCTTCTCTGACCTGTGCTTGCCTCAGGGAAAGGGCTGGATGGTGGTGGGGAAAATTTACTATTCCTACTCTGACCTGTGCCTGCCGCAGGGAAAGTGTTGGATGGTGGTGGGGCAAATTTACTCTTCCTACTCTGACCTGTGCTGCCCACAGGTAAAGTGATGGATGGTGGTGGGGCAAATTTACTATTCATAGTCTGACCTGTGTATGCCTCAGGGAAAGTGTTGGATGGTGATGGAGGAAAATGTACTATTCCTACTCTGACATGTGTTGGCCACAGGAAAAGTGTTGGATGGTGGTGCAGGTAAGTCTTCTATTCCTACTCCAACAGGTGCTTGCCTCAGGGAAAGTGTTGGATGGTGGGAGGGGAAAATGTACTATTCCTACTCCGACAGGTGCTGGCCTCAGAGAAAGTGTTGAATAGTGGTGGGGCACATTTGCTATTCCTACTCCGACCTGTGCTGGCCATAGGTAAAGTGCTGGATGGTGGTTGGGGCAAATGCACTATGTTACTCCAACCTGTGCTTGCCTCAGGGAAAGTGCTGGATGATGGTGGGGCAAATTTACTATTCCTACTCCGACCTGTGCTGGACTCAGGGAAAGTGCTGGATGTTGTTGGGAGAAAATTGATTATACATAATGTAAAAAACGTACATTTTGTTACAGTAATTGTCCTATTTACATTTCAATTATTTGTCTAGCATACATTCAAACATTTGTATTGTCTTTTAACTTCTAAACAAATTAAACCATACAAACCATCAAGAATGAAGGAACACATGCCTCAATCACAGTAAATTTAAAAGCTCATCACCACTGGAGAAGCCAATCATACAAGGTAAAAAATATTCAAAAACAACATTAAGCTTTTTTTTGCAGGTTTCAAGTACAGGATCAATTTATTTTCAAAAGTATCTTTGCAATAAAAATGTCAGACTCATAAACAACAATAAAATGTTTTTTTAAACATCAAAAACACGAATCTATTTCTTTGCAGGCAAATTGCAAAAAAAAACAAATCCAAATAACAATACTACTAACGTTTCTCCACTTTTGGCAGCACCATAGAATCCAAGCCACCAAACAAAACATAGTAAAGAACTGCAACAAAAATGCCAAGTAAACCAGCAAATACACCAGACCTTTTCAACAAGACAACAGAAAAACCTTAAAGAGGTAACATTTACCATTCTGTAAAATCGAACCAAAATTAACCTTTTTTTTCATCCAAGGAACAAAAGCAGGAAACAATTGTTACAAAACATTTTCAAAGCAATGCGTACTAACTTTTCAATTGCAGGCAAATTCATTTTTAAAACAACCACACTTAAAATCAGTAGAAAAATCATTTTCTTCTTTCTACAGAGAATGGTAGCAAGAAAAGAAGCCAAATATATCCATTTGTGCCGTGGTAACAGACTCTTAAGTCACAGAGGCTAAATCTATTGTAAGGAGATATTAACTGAGCCCAGGTGTCATTGGTGGTATGTGCACTATTACTCATCCCATTGCACAGGCAGAGTGGTTACTCTTGGTGACACTGTTGAATGGACCACAGAGCATGACCCCTCTGCAATTGAGATAGAGGTAAGGGAGAATATAAATGAAATTAAAGCCCTAGAATCTACCTCCAATGAACCCTGTGGTTCAGGTTTGAGGGAGGTGTCTCAAAACATTCTAGCACATGTAGCAATTTGTATGCCCACAATCACCAACCTATGCAGAATTATTCAGCGTAATAAACAGGCAAGTAACACCCTACGTGTAACACCCTAAACCTTTTCTGACATTAACATTCCACCAGAACTTTCTGTAACCGTTACTAATGAACCCTTTCCTTTACATGACAACAAAAACTCTCTTAAAAGAATACTAATCTTTAGCACACCCCATAATCTTGTTAAATGGAGAGTAGTGATATTTGGATGATGAATGGGACATTTAAATCCACACCCCATCCCTTTACTCAAATATACACTATTCATGCCTGCATTAATCAAACCATAGTGCCCTTAGTGTACAGTTTACTCCCTGATACACAATCCTCAACATACACTGAATTTCTATCAGTGATAAAAGCTAAAACCATGAACAAAAGTCCTAGTAAAGTGTTATTGACTTTGAATTACCTATGATTAACACAATTACCAAAATGTACACAGATACCCACATTCAAGGATGTTTTTTCACTTTTCACAGGCATATTGGTGAAAAATTCAAAAAACCATCCTTAGTTGAGGATTATATATCAGACAGCAAACTACAATTTCATTTAAAAAAAACTGACCACTTTGTTTTGTTCCTCCTGACAGTGTAGATGAATACTACACATCTATCCCTGAATCTGACTACTTTACTGCTTTACTGCAAACAAAGACAAAGTGGCACACCTTCTAAATTACTTTGCAGATTTGCCATCTAAGCAGGTCAGACCTCAGGAGGAAAACACGTTTCCATGTAAAGTGGTGGAACTGCTACTCGACCTGCCTAGAGGGAGCTAAACAAATAATGCCATAGAGGGATGGCAGAATTCCTTTAAAAAATCTATCGCTAAACCACATTCTACCTTCTATCATTTCTTGGAAAATTTGAATAAGGAGCAAAGTTATTAAGAAATGAGAATTGCACAATCATTAACCGGTAGTCTGAGCCCACAAATCTCTAAATGAGCAAAAGAAATGTCTGAGAGACTATTGGGTGCAATTCAGTGATTTTTGTTGATGGTGGCTTCAGACTACCTAGATAATTTTGCACATATCCTACATTTCTAATCTTCACTAACTCCTAAACCACCTTACTTGCCTGTTTTGACAAACAATCACGCTAATTAAATTGGCATTTTTAAAAACAAAAATACATTTAAAAAAAAGTTGTGTTTCTTACCTTCAGTTGTCTTTTTTTCAGATCTTTGACTTATGTACAATCCAGCATTTCAACAAGAGCCTTGAGCAGTCCTTTAAACGATTGCAAATAATCCATAATCCAAGAAATAATCCATGACCCGAGTTAAACTAACCAAATAGGGCACACTTAGGCAAAGCCACATTTTTACAGCAAAATATTAAACTGTAAACTATACTGCACACCTACAAAAAACACACTCAAAAAAAATCCAGAGAAAGAGTTCTTGTTTGCAAAAAACACACAAGATTTCATTGATGCATTCCTATCTCGCTCAAATTCATGTTTAAAAAACATGAAAAGGTAGTTACGTTTCGAAAAAAATCACAACCCAAAAATCAATCGTTGCAATCCTCTGTCGACCAAAATCCAGCAGAAGTCCCAAAATCCATAAAGCAATGGTTTAAAAATGGCCCAAAATGTTTTTTCCCAACCCACAAAGTCTTTCTCCATGTTCCTTCATCCTATCTGGAAAACCAAGACGACACAATTACATATTTTTTAAAAACCTGTCGCAGCAAACAAATTACCAAAAATGATTACTTTTATGACACTTTTGTGTGATAGAATAAATAATCAGTCTTTTAAAATTAATTCTATTAAACAAAAAGTGTTACAAAAGCAACCAACCCTACGTGGGCCTACAATTGCTACCTGTTTTGGAAAAGATTTTTAAGTTAAAACACACGACACCATCAAATACATCTTTCCTAGCTCTGAGGTAGAGAGGATTTTCAGACAAAGGATCAACCTATTTGCTCTGTATTCCACATGTCACCTCTTGCCCGCCAGATGGCTATGGGAGAATTTGGCAACATGTGGCTACTGGGTAAGTAACAAGCACTCAAAATGAGGGATAAGTGTAAATGAAATCTATGAATGCACCTTACATTAACAACCATTGTACAATAAGAATCATCAAGTAACATACACGGTCTCAACAAACACTGCATGTACCAAAGTATAGATCATGTTCTGTGTAAATGAAATAGAGAAATGAAACCAATTGCCCTTTCTTCCCTCCTCAGCCGATGGCTGAGGTGGGCTATGTACTCTCCCCACAACTCCTCGCACCTTACAGATATCCAACCACTGTACCTCAGCGTAGGTATAGTAGGGCACACATATAAACTTAAGCCTTCATAGAGCAAACTTATGATCTGTTGAAGTCGCAATTCTGATGTCTTGACCGTACAGGGAGTGTGCTGATGTACTCCCCTGAAGTTGTGTGCAAAATCATATTAGCTTGTTTTGCTTTGCACAATATAGCTGTAATGCATGGCTTACACATAGCTCTTGTACCTTGGATAGCTCTGATTCCGGGAAACCAGGCCATTGCACATAACATAGGTCAGGGTATGCAAGTCGGTGATCAGCTAGTTGCCACTTTTTTCACATGAGCAACCTGTTGTGTCATGGACAAAATGTGGTTTGCAGTCTGTTGTCAATGATGAAAGTTGAATAATTATGACTTTGTCCAAAAATTCCATCCTTAGACTACTTTGCAAGCCACACTAACCGCATGTAAACCACAGCTGTTGACAGTAGTCAAAAGATTGACCTAGCATCAGGTCATGTGCCCATGTCAGCAATTAGTATAGTGAATGTCCCTAAGGAATCTATTGACACAAGGGAAAAGATATACATGTTCTGAGAGACCTTCCTAACCTTATGAGGATGGGTTTCTGAATCAAAAAATGGCCTAACTATTGCATTGTCAGAGTTTTTGCCCCCAACAGATTTGACTCCCCCACAAACGATGGGCGGACAACGTGAGTGACAATGTTATGGTGAATCTGGCACTATGTGTCTGGGATACACAGCACTGCTTCCCCCCAATTTTCTGGAACACAACAGATAACTCTTGTGCTGAGCACTAAATAAGGACTACATGTGCCATAATGCAAAGGAGGAGAAAACTGAACTGGGGTTCGATGTTGTGTCAGCCCCTCCTTGCCCAGACTAAATCTCATTAAATGGTCTGTTCTCCCTTTTATTTCATGTCTATGATTTTCTCTTACACTGTCATTTCAGGTTTCTCCGCTACAGAACAACAAGATGGCAGTGGATTTGATCTGTGATTGTGGATGAATCAGAATGAATAAAAAATGGCTGTCAAATACTTCCTGTGATGTATTTCCTGCCTCCCACTTCCTGTATATCATTTCCCATTCGAAATAATGGGGTCCGGTTCAATTTCAAAGGTTACGACCCAAAAACGAAATTTCCAGTTGCGGAGCATGTGCCTCACATGTGGACCCCATGCCCTGCAAACAGAAATTATGTTTTTAGGCCGTAACATCTAAAATTGAACTGGAACCCAGTATTTCATACAGGAAGTGGGAAACAGGAAATACATCACAGGAACTTGTATGTGAACAGCCATTTTGTGTTCATTCTGAGTAGTCCTCTCTCACAGATCAGATCCTCTACCATCCTGCTGCTCTTTTAAACATCTTTCCCCCAGAATGGCTGAGGGTTATGAGGAGAAAGCACCCCCTTTCACTGAAAGGGAATTAGACATTTTAGCTGGGAGGGTGCTTAACAAATATCCTCAGCTATATGGGGGGGCAGAGGACCAGCTGAGTAATGTAGTGCAGGCCACACTATGGGCCAACATTGGTGGGCACTGCAATCCAGTGTGCGTTTACACCAGAAAGGCCACGAGGACTTAAACGCTGGGCTTGGCACAAGGTAAAGGAGCTACTGGGCCAGTCTTCCCGGCACCATGTGCATCGTCTCCGTCTCTCGCCACTGTGCAGGAGGGTCCTGCGTGCAGCTTGGCCGACCCTCCATGCTAAGCTGGAGGAGCATGAGCAGCAGAGACCTGGTAAGTAAATTATATGCAATATGTGTCTGGAATTATGATGTGAGTGAAGACAGAACTGGACCATTGTGTGTCCCATACCTCCATTCACCTATTCTGTGTCTAATCAGCAGTCATCATGAAGCAAAAGGCTTACTGTAGCACACTGACTTACAGGGCAGAGTGCATTCTGGGAGTTGTAGTTTCATTATGATAACTGGAGAATTGAGCCACACGTGCATTTGTACAGAAATTTGCAGTGCCAGCACCACTAACAGTGAACCAAGAGAATCATAACTGATGTGTGCATTGGATGAGGCATGGTACAGACCCTGTCCAGTGTGTGTATGAGAGGCCAATGGCTATTGGATGCTGTGACTTACATTGCATTCGCTGAGTCTGGGTTCTGATTGAGACAGATCATCAAGTGCCATGGAGTCAAGACAGACTTTTAGATCCTTGTCTCACTCTTAAGTGTTTCCAGTTTTGCCAAGTGTGTCCACAGACACGCATCCTACCCTCAGTGGCTTGTATGCCAATGTTTCACGTGCAGGTAGCTGTAACATTACTGTTCAGCAGTGCACAGCACTACCTGATCAGTCTCTGAAGCCAATATGTGGCACTGGATTGCCAGTTTTTGTGAGGGAATATCAAAACGTTAGACTTACAACTTAGCAAACCTAATAGCCCGGACCCTATATGAATGTGTGACCCCTGATCGGCATTTGTGTTCTCTCACACAAAACTACACAGATAACATTTGTCCAGACTCCATATCACAGGCCCATTTCAATACCATCTGGCCTCTCTCTGATCTCCTTTTGTAGACTAGGTTTGGAACCTGCCCATGTAGCAGCGACAGGACACACAGATCACAAGAATGCCAAGTTGACCGTTGGCCAATACAGATGTGTAAGCCAACACAAATCTTGAGAGATGTCCATGTCAGACTCAAATCAGGAGATGACAGTGAACATACATGTTATTTAAGCTCATAAACACTGACAACTGTATAGTGTGATCAGAGGAGAACAAAGTCTGACCTTCGTTCATCTAGGTATGTGTCTTGTCCTAACGTGTACAACCACCACATCATGATTTGTCTTACATTTCAGTGGCTCAGCTGGCCAAAAGGATGGGGGCTACGACCTCTTTCCACAAGTAAAGAAGATGTTGAGGCCGGACCTTCGATATCAGCAGGCAGCGGGATTGCGCCCACCCGGGAGCAGGAAGATACCTCGGGTGGACGCTGAGGACATTGAAGAGAGGAAGAACTAGACACCTCTGGCCAGGGGGGGGGGGAATTTACTCTCCCACAGACCATTCACCAGTTACTTTTGGTGCGTTTCCCCGGGGCAGGCCACTACACAACCTGGGCCTGCCATCAGCCCCTCCCTAACCCTAAAGCCCCCCATTCTATCAGGGCCTCCAGCTGCATCCCCTGCATCCACTTTATCCATTCTCCCTCATCGTAGCTGCCAGGTCAATACCAACATTGGCCCCAAACCTGAGGCACCACAACCCTCATTTTCAGCTCAAACCCCTCCCTGTGTTTTTTCTCCTGAGGCTGTACCAGAGGACTTGATATGGGCATGTGAGGGTCAGCCAGACATGTCCTCACGCATCATGCTGCAGATGTGAGAGGAAACTGCCTGAGCTCTGGCCACCCTCACTGCCAGTTTCAAATCCGATGACTGCGGCCATGTTGTCTGTCTTATCCCAACATCCCTCCCACACCACCATCAATGTCTTCCCCTGTCCGTTGCACCAAACTGTTTCCCCCCGTACTCCCTGTGTGTCTCAACCCCATGTGGTGCCTGGTCCTGCATGACCAGCCAGGAGCCTGCATTGGATTCAGAGGATCTGAACATTGTGGTACTAGGGGAAGACCAGAAAGACACTTGACCTGCTGGACAGAATTTTATTTGTGGACAAATATTTACTTCTGTAAATAGACTGGTTCCCCTGACGGTCCCTGATGTGTTATATTTATGTTGCCCCAACCCAACCCAAGTTCCGTTCTCCTTCTGTAGTAAGAACATCATTTGTTTTCCGTTCTCACTTCCAAACAGGCTGTTGTTGTCTTGTCCCACACTTTTGTTTAATCTTATTTTGAATCATACTTTCTCCATCTTGTTTAACTTCATTGTGAATATCTTGTACAAAGATTTGAGAGTCATCTGCTCTGCACATTATGGCTTGTTGCAATGATGGGGTTACACTTGTACATATGTCACACACACACATACATTCTCACATCTCTAGGGCACCAAAATTGGTATACATTTACCTATTAGGACATGATATGCAACAGGCTTGACTTGTGAAGAGAATTGCTTTTTATTTACACATATTCACAGTGGTCAAAAATATTTTTGGATGTGATCAATGGGGATCGTGCTCGCGACTTCGCAATTTCGAAGGTGAGGATTGCTGTGAGGGATCATGTCTGAGTTGTCACTGAGATGCCGGTGGGTGTTGTGCATGTGTCTGTACAGGGTGAAGTTCATGTGCAGGAGCAGATGGTGAATGTGCAGTTGGTGTTTGTGCATGGACAGCTGGTTGTGCAGGTGTTGGTAGAGCCTGTTCAGGGCATGGTGGTGGGTGTGTACCCTTGCTGTGGTCCTGTGCAGTATGTGGTACAGGTGTGTGGGTATGATGTGCGGCAGGCAGATGTGATGGCTCCCCTCCCTGCTTTGACCATGAAGGGAGACTTTGTATCACTTTCATCATGCCCTTCATCATCTTCATGGCCAAGGCATGGTGTCTTAAACTTGCTTCCCTTTGGATGGATATCATGCCTTTGATATTCCTGGGCATGTCTTGCCAAGATCTATGCATCCTATCCAAAACATGGGTCAGTCTGTCCACCACCTGAGGGATTTGGCACATGTCCTGCAGGGCCTCAGACATGTCTGACAGGGTAGCCCCTATGTCACGAATGTGCTGCATCACATCTGCCTGCTGTTTGAAGAAGTCCTGCTCCCACTGGCCACCATGGCCAGGTGCAGGCCCTCTCTGCAGGGGTCGGACATGGATGAGACCGGCAGGCCCAACAGCAGGGGTGGCGATGGCAGGTTAAAGCTGTTGGACAGGAGACTTGTGCCCAGGGGGATACCTGCACCACAACAGCGTTAGTACTTCCCCCAGATGGTGGAGAGAATGCCTGGGATACACTGTATAGGGAGTAGTGTGTAGGGGAACCACCACATCTGTCCTGGATGTGAGGGCTGTGAGGGAGTGATGTCGGTGTTGGGGTGTGTGTGAGCTGTGACTGGTTAGCTCCATGCTGGGGAAATGCAATATTTTGTTTTGTAGGATGCTGAGGCACTTTGCTCGGCAGAGGGGGTGAGGCCTTGCTAAATGTGGGCTATGTTGAAAAATTTCTGTCCATGGCATCAGAATCTTCCTCCTCTGAGAGGATGAGCAGATAGTCGTCATTATGGTCCAATCCTTCAGCCTCCTCAGGTACTTCCTCCTCCTCCTCTTGTGCAGTACTTGCATTCGACATTACTGCCTGGAGGAGCAGTGGATTTTCCCCTTTGATTGCCCGTCGCCCAATACTGGTGGAAGGTCCATGCTCCTCATCATCATCATCATCACCTGGAACACAGAGGTTGCAACAGGATAAGTAATTGACTTACTATAAGATGTGGTGCAACACAATGGTTAGTTCTACTGTACTTTGCATCAGCAGATGACACACATGTGACCTGGTTTGGGTACCCCTACAAGTGACAGCTCACACCATAGCACTGAGGTGTTGAACGGAGATTTACATTGCACAAGCAAACTCACCAGCTCCAGCCACAAATTTGTGTCCCTTTGCGATCCGCCCTGATGTTAACCGCTGAACCATGCTCCTCATAGGTTTCGTTGACAAAGCCGTCCCCGATCCAGCAGCATAGAGGGAAAGTGACACCATTCTCAATCATCTGCATTACTGACTTACAAACAGGCACATGTGACACTTATGATATGTATGTAAATTTGTAAACACCGACTGCAGGTCTATACAGAAGGGGATTTTGATCTTTGTCATGGTTATGTGATCTATGATAGGAAAACACTTCATGCTACAATTACCTGATGGACAGGTGCGAGAGGGTTTCACTGCTGCAGCCAGGATGTCTTGCATTCCCCGGGATGGGGTTGTACGCTGCACTGGTGTCATCCTGTCAGCAGCTGTGATGAGAAATACATGTCCATATTTCAGTACACCAGATGGTAGCTATTAGCTAACATGTATATGTCATTCTCAATTACCATTGATAGGACATTCCTGGCTAATGTTTACCTCATGGACTTTACATGTGGGCCCCTGCTCACTTGCAGCAATTGCCAGCTGTTACCTCCGTACAGCACTGAAAACAGTGAGATGACACATCAACAGACAAATGTGTATGAGAAGGTTACAGATATTTGAAGGAAGGGGAAAAATAATCAGGATGCCACCGCATTACATTGATTACACCTTTACTGTTAAGACTAACATGTCTCATGAGTATAATGTTGTCTGTTGACAAGTCAAAAGGAGTGTACATCCACAGGCTGACCAGTTTCATATTTTAAATCAGTTTAAACATTGCTTTTCAGAGATCATATGTGAGATGTGCAATAGTCAGGTACATTTTGTATGTCATTTGTGCTTCCATACCCATGAAGTCACAACGCTCATTTTGGAATGAGAGATCACACATTTGTTATGTCCATCCTTTTAGTGTCCTCAGTTCCAATACTCCATTTCCAAGATCATAGTAGAACTAAGCTGACAACAGATGATGTCTTGTACAGCAGACATCCTAACCTCACATAATATACACTCACTTATATAGGTGAATACAGTATAAGAGGAGGCAAGCAGAATACAACACTTGACTTGGATCTAACATTGTGGGTAAGTTGAGAAGCTTTGATGGTTGACGCCTACACTGGATTTGCGTTGTGCTTTTCAGCCAAGATATTTGAAAATTTCACTGCCTGAAAATTCACCTTAGCAGCCCATCCATCCATCAGTGCGAGCCTTTTCCACACTATTTTCAATCTGATATTTCCATTGGAATTTTGCTAGGGAGTTTTCATATCATTGAATTACAATCTAGTTGTGACTAGTAGACTTCATATGACACTATATACTATTTTATGTCCATCCTGTACTCACTTGTCGTACATTTTGTGTCATCCTCTCACTTTCCACCATGGTGTGACATGGCATTTGGTTAAATGCCATATGTAGGCATATTGTGATGCAGGAAAACAGTGATGTAAAACACATGCAACATACAGCGGAGATTAAAGGCAAATTCCATGAGCATGAGCATTCAGGTACATTATTCTTGGGTTTACTTACCATGGCCACGCATCTGCCCAGTGTATGGTCCCTGATCAGATGTCACAGCCAACCTTGTATCAGAAGTCAATGTGGGTCTTGGAATCTGGGAGGACATCATTGGACCTACAATGATAAGTGTGTTTGCAACTTTACATTTCTGCTGCCACATGTGATGCGCTCAATTTCAGACACAAAGGATAAGCACAAGCAGTGTGGGCACTACAGTTTCAGAAGTATATAGCACTAATTATTATGAGTGATCACACATTCAACTTATAATGGCCTCACTGCCTAGAAGCAACGTCTATCAAATTGAGACAACAACAATTCCTGAAGTAAGGTCCACTATTGTGTTTTGTTAACGGCCAAAAAACATGCCATCCGATGATAACATTTATAACCAGCTGGGTTGACTGGACAATTTTATGTATAGAAAAAAGCATTCTAAGTTGGAGAGTGGATGCATTCTCAATAGTCCTGACAATTGTATCTCACTTCTTGTTCATCATTGTTATATTTGTTAACATTGGATTTCTTGATTTAGTCTACTAAAACAATTACAGTATAGTGGAGGCACGTTTTTGACTTGTTTTGGCACTCAATTCCAGGCTTGAGTTCACAGTTCTGGAACTGTTGATGGAATACATGTATTGTTCAGAAATCACAAAGGTATGATGAGCCTAGATATATTATATTTTGTCTTTCACTATTCACAAATGTCATTTGCTAAAGTTAAATATCCATTAGGAATTTCAATAGTTGTAAAGCTAGTTTTTCCTCTCCAGTTACCTTTGAGATTCGGATACTATATGTCCCTCTGTTGTCTGCTGAAAATATATGCATTTTTACCACCTCCTGACCAGTTTGACTTACCAGTTAGTGAGGATGGTATGCCTTGCTCTGGATGATGTTGTTTGCTCCCAGAAGATGCATGGACACCTGCTACTGTGGTTGTCTGTACTCTGGCTGAATGTGTCAATAGGTGAGAAGAGAGAAAAGTCACCAAATGGAAAATGCACATGTGAAACTTGTCAGACATTTCCTCATGTCTTCTGCATGCTAACAGTATTATAAAGTACTGCCACAGCCAGTGCAGGTAGGAGCAGTGGGGCGTTGGGGATGTAATGGCGTGGCAGGGTAGGAAACAGACCAAGGAATATGGTGATGAAATGTTTTAAAATAAGGATTCTCTCATCTTTTGCTTTGTGATTTTGGCAGGCACAAGGTGAGTTACTTTTAGGATGATTTGTATTTATTTTCCCTATTGTCTCTTCATTTTCTCTGCACTCCACCCTTCACTCCCTTAGGTTCTTGACTGAGCCAGCCACATCTAGATAAGTGGAACGGGCACTTTGACAATTGCAACTTAACAGTGTTGTGTATATTCGGCAGCACTACTGGGCCCATGTTTTAAATAGTGGGAAAGGGATTTGCCATTTCCAATACAAAGGATTCTGGGACTTGTGGTGCTACATACAGAGGGAAACACATGAGCCTCTGACTGACTATATTTTTATATAAACTTTTGACAACTTCCTTACTAACAATGGCAGTGCAATCATGGTGGTCTCCTCAGTTGTGAAGTTCTTCTTCCTCCTCGTTTTGTACATTTTCCAGAAGCGATGAACAGCAAATGAAAACAGGAACTCTCTGTGGCCAAACCTGGTCCTTGAATGTGTGCTGTTTTCATTTGGTTTGTGGTGCTGGTCTTGCAGTTAGTGTTAATTGACCTCAACTGCAGCATGGTGGGGGATGGTGGGCACCTGAAATGATTGCTCCCAAATGCGGATATTCCGTCCCGGATGCAGAGATTCCAGCCCGGGAGCGGAAATTCTGGCACACGTGTGGGATTTTCGCTCCTGGTTTGGAAATTCCGGTCCTGGTGCGGAAATTCTAGTCCTGGTGCGGAAATTCCACTCTGAGTGCGGACATTCCGGCCTGAATGAGGTCGTAAAGTTTAGAGTTGGAAGTGAATTCTGTGAATACCAAAAATCGTAAATGTCTTCTGTGAATACCAAAAGTAGTACGTTTAGGATTTTGTCTCAGATTAGTTATGTTAAGTGGTCCCTCAATTTTTATTAATTCTCAAATATTATTATTAATACCTGGATATTAATACATTCTCCCACCCAAAGCCCATGTTTCACATAATCTATCCCCAAATGAAAGAACTCTAAACAGTTTATTATATATAATTTAAAATTGTATTTCATTTTTTTCATTATAAATTAAAATTCTTTTAATATAAATGTAAAACAATATTAGCTAGGTATTAAAACGCTCCCTCAATCAAAACTCCTACTTCCCATACAACACATCCAAGAGGATATGTGCCAAAGATTTTTTTAATAATTAAAAAAAAAATTAAACAAAATATATGACTAAAACTATTTTTCATTAAATACTCAAGCATTACAAATAATATCTGAGTATTAATACCCTCCCCCACCCAAAACCCCTATTTCCCATACATCCCGTCCCAGGGAAAAATGCAAAGCATGTTTAATATATTTTAATGTATTAAATAATATTATAGATATTAATATTTTCTTTTTTTAAATTAACTCCTAATCTAAAACTCAATTATGTTTTTTTCAAAACAGAGTATTAATACAGTGCCCAACCCAAACCTATCCAAACTAAATACATTATATAATATATATATTTTTTAAACTAATTAAAAACATTTTTAAAACTATTTTAATATTTGTAAAATAATACTATCACTATTAAAATAATAAAAATTAACAACTTACCTCAAATACAACGATCACTTACCTTACACTGCGCTGTAATGGTATGCATTGTAATGGCATGCATTGTAACGGCACATGAATTGTAATGGCAAGTGATGTAATGTCACCTGCAATGTAAAAGTTGTGTTGCAAATGCATTGCGATGTAATGCCTGAGTTGTAATGGACATCTCCCGTGCATGGGTAGTGCTTGTTTGATTGGATGTGTGCATGGGTAGTGCCTGGGTGGATGGATGAGTGCATGGACAGTGCCTGTGTGATTGGGTGAGTGCATGGGTCATGCCTGTGTGACAGGATGAGTGCAAGAGTAGCACCTGGGTGATTGGAAGTGTGCATGGAATTCACCTCATTGAATGGATGAGTGCATGGGTAGTGCCTGGTTGATTGCTTGACTGCATTAGTAGTGCCTGAGTGAATGGATGAGGGTATCAGTACTGATTGGGTGATTGAATTAGTGCTTGGGTAGGGTCTAGTTGATTCTATGAGTGCATGGGTAGCACCTGGGTGACTCAATAAGTCAAGAGTAGCATATGGGTGATTGGATGAGTGCATGGATAGTGCATGGCTGATTGGGTGAGTGCATGGATATTGCCTGGGTAAATGGATGAGTGCAAGGTTACTGTCTTAGTGAATGAATACGTGCAAGGGTTGTGCCTGGGTAATTGTGTGAGTGCATGGAAAGTGCCTGCTTGATTGGATGAGTGTAGTGCATGAGTGACGGGATGACTACATGGGTACTGCCTGGGTGACTGCATGAGTGCATGGGTAGTTGCTCAGTGAATTAATTAATGCAAGGGTTGTGCCTGGGTGATTAGATGAGTGCATAGGTACTGCATTGGTGATTGGGTGAGTACATAGGTAGTGCCTGGTTGATTGCATGACTGCATGGGTAGTGCCTAAGTGAATGGATGAGTGCATGGTAACTGTTTGAGTGAATGCATGAGTGCATAGGTAGTGTGTGAGTCAATGGATGAGTGCAAGGTTAGTGTTTGGGTGATTGTGTGAGTGAATGGATAGTGCATGAGTGATTGGATGAGTGTATGTGTAGTACCTGAGTGATTGAATGACTACATAGGTACTGCCTGGGTGAATGGATGTGTGCAAGAGTAGCACCTGAAAGATTGGATGAATGCATGGGTACTGTCTCATTGAGTGGATGAGAGCATGGGTAGTACCTGGGTGAGTGAATGACTGCATGGGTAGTGCCTCAGTGAAAGGATGAGTGCATTGGTAGTACCTGGTTGATTGGATGAGTGTATGGGTAGTGCCTGAGTGTTTGCATTAGTGCATGAGTAGTGTCTAAGTGAATGGATGAATGCCAACATAGAGCCTGGGTAATTGGATGAGTGCATGGGTACTGCTTGGGAGATTGTATAAGTGCATGGGTAGTGCCTGGTTGAATGCATGACTGCATGGGTAGTGCCTGAATGAATGGAGAAGTGCAGGGATACTGCTTGGATGATTAGATTAGTGCATGAGAAATGCTTGATTCATTGTATGAGTGTGTAGGTAGTGCCTGATTTAATGGATGAGTGGAAGAGTAGTACCTGGGTGATTGGATGAGTGCATGGATAGTGCCTAGGTGATTGGGCGAGTGCATGGATAGTGGCTGAGTGAATGAGTGCATGGGTATTGCTTGGGTGATATGATTAGTGCATGGGTAGTACCTGGTTGATTGCATGAGTAGGTGGACAGCACCTGAGTGACTGGATGAGTGCAAGAGTAGCACCTGGGTGATTGGATGAGAGCCTATGTAGCGCCCCATTGAATGGATGAGTGCATGGGTAGTGCCTGCGTGACTGGATGAGTGCAATGGTAGTGCCTGTTTGATTGCATGACTGCATGTGTAGTGCCTGAGTGAATGGATGAGTTCATGGGTACTGCTTGGGTGAATGGATTACTTCATGGGTTGTGCCTGGGTAATTGTATGAGTTCATGGGTAGTGCCTGAGTGATCGGATGAGTGCATGATTAGTGTCTAAGTGAATGGATGAGTGCAAGCGTAGTGCCTGGGTGATTAGATGAGTGCATAGGTACTGAATTGGTGATTGAATGAGTGCATGGATAGTGCCTGAGTGAATGGATGAGTGCAGGGTAGTACCTGAGTTGATGGATGAGTGCATGAGTAGTGCCTGAGTGATTCTATGAGTGTAAGGGTAGTGCCTGGGTGATTGGATGAGAGCCTAGGTAGTGCCTCATTGAATGTATGAGTGCAAGGGTAGTGCCTGAGTGATCGGATGAGTACATGATTAGTGTCTAAGTGAATGGATGAGTGCAAGCGTAGTGCCTGGGTGATTAGATGAGTGCATAGGTACTGAATTGGTGATTGAATGAGTGCATGGATAGTGCCTGAGTGAATGGATGAGTGCAGGGTAGTGCCTGAGTTGATGGAAGAGTACATGGGTAGTACCTGAGTGATTCTTTGATTGTAAGGGTAGTGCCTGGGTGATTGGATGAGAGCCTAGGTAGTGCCTCGTTGAATGTATGAGTACAAGGGTAGTGTCTGGTTGATTGCATGACTGCATGAGTAGGGCCTGAGGGCATGGGTACTGCTTGGGTGAAGGGATTAGTGCATGGGTAGTGCTTGGTTGATTGGATGTGTGCATGGGTAGTGCCTGTCTGACAGGATGAGTGCAAGAGTAGTACCTGGTGATTGTATAAATGTATGGATTACACCGCATTGAGTGGGTGAGTGCATGGGTAGTGCCTGGTTGATTGCATGACTGCATGGGTAGTGCCTGAGTGAATGGATGAGTCTATTAGTACTGATTGGGTGATTGAATTAGTGCATGGGTAGTGTCTAGTTGATTGTATGAGTGCATGAGTGCATGAGTAGTGCCTGGGTGATTGGATGATTGCAGAGATAGTGCATGGGTGATTGGGTGAGTGCAAGGGTAGTGTCTGGTTGATTGGATGACTGCATGGGTTCGGCTTGCATGATTGGATGAGTGCATGAGTAGTGCCTGGGTGAGTAGATGAGTGCATGGGTAGTGCCTCAGTGCATGGATGAGTTCAAGTGTGTTGCCTGGTCAGTTGGATGAGTGCATGGGTAGTGTTGGGGTTATTGGATAAGTGCATGTGTAGTGCCTGAGTGATCGGATGAGTGCATGAGTAGTGTCTAAGTGAATGGATGAGTGCAAGGGTAGTGCCTGGTAATTGGATGAGTGCATAGGCACTGCAGGGGTGATTGTAGGTGTCAGACCCCCACACTGCTTACCGTTAGTTGCGTGGGGTGATTCCGCAGGGACAACCCCCTCCAGTACCCTTAGCCCCCCCAGATAGGGTGAATACTACCTAGGACCACCAGGGAACCGGGGGAGGCCGCCAGAGGAGCCAGAGGAGATGAGGACGGCTGGGGAAGATGCCTAGGGACCACGACTGGGTCTGCTGGTGGGCATGACCTACAAGAGGAAGCACATGGGTAGCAAACACGCCTCAAACATAGACAGTCCAGACAGACATGACTAACAGAAGGAAATGGTATAATCACCTGGGGTATAGTGATTCAGTAAGTCTCTGGCAATGAAGGTGACGGAAATAAAGGTCCAAGCAACACTGAAAGGAGGCACTCCTTATGCTGAGGGAGCACGCCTTCCAGGAATAGATGGAGATTACCCTTGTTGTGAAGTGGCCCAGAACACTTCCCAGCCAGGTCCCACTGGCGACTGAGAGGGGAAGAGGTGCGCCGCCGGGAAACCCCACGGGGCGCGAGGTGCAGAGGAACTGTGAAACAGTTTAGTTAGTGTTGTCGGAACGTGCTCTTTTCCT
Source organism: Triturus cristatus (assembly GCF_964204655.1). Classification (NCBI taxonomy): domain Eukaryota; kingdom Metazoa; phylum Chordata; class Amphibia; order Caudata; family Salamandridae; genus Triturus; species Triturus cristatus. The sequence goes on along the minus strand of NC_140590.1, from coordinate 1,819,966,270 downwards.
GGAATGACACTAGTCCTGCCAATATCCGAGGAGAGAGCCTGCGGTGCAAAGAAGGGCAGAGGAGGCGGCGAGCAAGGGACGGAACCCAAGGAAACTGAGGTAGCGCACCTGCGCCGAGGGACCCAGAAATGTGCCCGCCTCGCGCTAGAGCACGAGCGGTGCAGAGAGTTACAGCGACCCCGTGTGTTACACGGGTCGCGGGAATCTCCGAAGGCGCTCCTGCGCAACGGAGAAAGCAAAGGAGGATTACCTTGCCTTTAGCAGGATGTCGGAATTGTAGCTTCGAGTGATCCAGCGGTAGTTGGCGCCCTTGCGCGGTCCGGACGAGAGTCCGGTTGCAGATCGAGCCACGCTCCTGCGTAGGCTCGGGACGTTAATACAAAGCCCAGAGTTCTATGGCTTCGCAGGTGAAATAGACCCGCTCCCGGAAGTACTCGCTCATTGGTTCGAGGCGGGTCACGTCGAACAACTAGACCGCTGACCCTCCTCGATAGGTCCTTGGGTGCTCAGGCGCGCGCATGGGCAGTACATTCAGCACACCAGACACAACAGCAGGGGGAAGGACGTGACAGTACCCACCCCTAAAATAGACCCCCCTCCTGGCTAGACTGGGGTCGCAGGACGCGGCTTCTGGGGATGCCGGAGGTGGAAAGCACGGACTAAGCGAGGTGCGATACGGACATGGGACAAGGGTTCCCAGGATCGCTCTTCGGGGCCATAACCTTTCCAATCTACTAGGTAGAACAGCCTACCTCTGGTTCTACGGGAATCAAGTATGGCTTGGACCTCGTACTCTTCGTGGTTGTCTCTAAGAACTGGGGGTGGTGGTGTGGTATTCGGACAATCGGGGTGAGTGGGTCTCAGGAGGGAAACATGAAAGACGGGATGGATTCTCATTTGGGTAGGTAATGTTAGTTTCATGGCCACTCGGTTGATCACCTGTGCTATGGGGAAGGGACCTACATAACGGGGTAACAGCTTTTTGGGTCCATGGGTGTTGAGGTTTTTAATGGACACCCATACCCTATCTCCCACCTTGTAATCGGGTTCGAGTTGTCGGTGTTTGTCTGTGTTGTGTTTGTAGGTCTCTTTCGTTTTGGCTAGTTCAAAGCGGGCTTGTTGCCATATAGAACGGAGCAAGGAATGATACGCCTGTACAGTGGGTACGTCGCTGGTGCGATTATCTTCCCATGGTGTTGTTCTAGGGTGGTGGCCTTGAAGACAAAAGAACGGTGAGAGTCCAGTTGCTGTATGCTTGTTATTATTGTATGCATATTCCACCAACCACAGCACCTCGGACCATTCATTGTCAATGACGAGTAGCAGGCAACGGAGGTACTGTTCCATGGATTGGTTGGTCCTCTCCGCCTGCCCATCTGTTTGAGGATGGTAGGCAGAGGATAGGCGTACTTCCAGGTCTAGAAGGCTGCAGATCTCCTTCCAGAATCGGGATATAAATTGAGGCCCTCGGTCTGTGCTCAGAACCGAAGGAATGCCGTGTAGCCGGATCACGTTGTGCACAAAAATCACTGCTAGTTCAGCAGCGGATGGGAGTTTTTTGAGAGGCACAAAGTGCGCCATTTTGGTGAGGTGATCCACAATAGTGAGAATGGTGGTGTCACCTGACTTGGTTTCTGGAAGTTCCACGATGAAATCCATTGAAACCGTGTGCCATGGGTAGGGGGGAACCGGTATGGGATGTTACAATCCCACTGAAGGTTGGGAGGAACTTTTTCCTTGTGCGCACACGGTACAGCGGGCGATGTGTGCCTGTGTGTCACAGGCTAGAGTTGGCCACCAGAAATGTCTTTGTATCAGATCTTTGGTTTTGTGGTATCCGGGATGTCCAGATAAAGGATGATCGTGGCACAGGAACAACGGCTTCTTAATGGAAGGTAGTAGTTTTTTCCTTTGCACAGTAATCCGTCTTGTTCTTTTACCCCCTGGATGTTACGTGTCCAGTCTTCCGGTTTTTTCTGTTATAGGTCTCCTCGTAGCTGTGATAGAAAGGAGGAGGTGATCATTGCTCCTTGGAAGCGATTTTCTGGAATGATGGGTACTGGTTCTGAAGGGAGTAGGTTGTTGTCGATTTCATCTATCCTAGACAAGGCATCGGCCTTGGCGTTCTCTCTTCCTGGCCGGTAGGTAATCCTGAAGTCATATTCGTTAAAGAAGAGGGTCCACCGTAACTGTCTGGCGGTTAGAGCCCTGGCTGAACGGAGGAACTGTAGGTTTCTATGATCAGTGAATATGGTCACCGAGTGATTGGCGTCTTTCAGGTAATGGCGCCATTCTCCGAAGGCTGCCTTAATGGCCAACAGTTCTTTGTCTGAGATCGTATAGTTGCATTCCGCTGGCTGTAGCTTTCTGGAATAGTAGGCTACTGGATGGAGTAGGCCGGTTTCGGGGTCCCTTTGTGACAATACTCCTCCTAATGCGTTTTGTGAGGCATCGGCCTCCACGATGAAGGGCTGATTGGGATCCGGGTGCTTTAGTACTGGTGCTGAGGTAAAGCATGATTTCAAGACTTGAAATGCTTTTTCGGCTTCTTGGTTCCAGCAAAACCGTGTTCCTTTTCGTAATAGGCAAGTGATGGGGCTCACTATTTTGGAGAAACCAGCGATAAAGCGACGATAATAGTTTGCAAACCCCAGGAATCTCTGGACTTGTTTTACGGAGTCTGGAGACGGCCATTGTAATATAGTGTTCACCTTCCTGGAGTCCATCTCGACGCCGGTCGGGGTTAGGATGTGTCCTAAACATTCTACTGTGGTGGCGTGAAATACACTTTTCTCCAGCTTGACGTACAGGCCGTGTTGTTGTAGCTTCTGGAGAACAGCTCGTACGTGTGGTACATGGTCTGACATAGTTGCCGAATAGATCAGTATGTCGTCTATGTAGACTATACAAAAGCGGTCGATAAACTCCCGTAACACCTCATCAATAAAAAATTAGAAAGCAGCAGGGGCATTGCAGAGTCCGAAGGGAATTACGCGATATTCGAAGAGACCGTACCGCGTTCTGAAGGCGGTCTTCCACTCGTCCCCCTCTCGGACTCTAACCAGGTGGTAAGCCCAGCGCAAATCCAGTTTCGTGTAAACTGCTGCATCCTTCACTTGGTCCAACAAGTCTGGGATCAGAGGCAGCGGGTACCGATTTTTTATTGTTATGGCGTTTATCGCTCTGAAGTCAATGCACGTGCACAGATCCCCTTCTTTTTTTGCTACAAAGAAAAGAGGGGAAGATACGGGAGACCGCGAATGACAGATAAAGCCGTTCTGTAGATATTCGTTGAGGTATTTGCGGAGGTGGTCGTTCTCTTTTTCTGTGAGGGAATAAACCCGGCTGCAGGGAAGTGTGGAACCTGGAATGATGTCAATCCTACAGTCGAAGGTGCGATGAGGGGGTAATGTGTTTGCGCCTTTCTTGTCAAACACTTGGGCCAAATCCAGATATTCTACAGGGATGCCCCCTGGTGCTATGATCCCAATTTCGTGGAGTGGTAGGGTGCAGGCCTGCACCGTCCGGCGGATCTGGCGTTCCGTTGAGGGGTAACAAGACAACCTACAATGAGTGGATGTTAATTTGAGCTCCTTGGTCACCCAATTGATGTGAGGATTATGTTGTGTCAACCAGGGGATACCCAGAATTAATTTGAACTGCGGGGCATCAATCACGTCGAAGGCAATGAGCTCAGTATGGGTGTTCTTTAGTTTCATTTCTTGGTCTTCGGTCTGATAGCGGATTAGCCCCGAAGTGAGGTCCGTGCCATCCACCGCCTTAACGGTTTCTGGTTTTGTCTTCTCTCTACGGGACATACCCAGGCCGGCCAAGAACTGGGTGTCAATGAACTTGCCTGTTGCTCCTGAGTCGATTAGCGCCATGACGTGCCAGGATAGCCCCGAGGAGGAACGGAGGAGTACGGGTAGACCCATGTGTCGGGGGACATTGTGGACGATAGGGGCCTGTTTTTTCTCATCAGACAACCCCAGTAGACAGACCCTGTTAACTACTGGGTTGCCCCATTTCCCAACCCTTCTCCACGGGTTATTGGAAGAACAAAAGGCGTCTTTTCTTTGGGTTTGCGGGGTTTCACCGGACATTCCTTGACGAAATGCCCGCTCTTGCCGCAATACAGGCATTGGCTTTGGGTTCTCCTTTTCTCTTTTTCTTCTTTGGATAAAGGGGCCACGGATGCCGCCTATCTGCATGGGTTCCGTGGTGTCTTGGTTCTTTGGGGTTTCCTTATAGATGGGGAACCGGCTCTCCCCCCTCCTAGTTCTGTCAGTCTGACGTTCTTGGAGTCTGTAATTTTGTTTGACTACCATGTCAATGAAGGGGCCTATTTCCTCCGGTGGTTCGCTTATTTGCGAGATAAGGTCTTTCAGTTCATCCCGCAAGCCCGGGTAAAAAACTGACACCTGTTTTGTTTCGGGCCATCGGGCTTCCACCACTAAGCGATTGACAGTGGTTATGTAATGAAGTAGGTCAGCGTTACCTTGCTTCAAATTAAGCAGCTCATTATCTGCCGCTTGAACAAACGTATGCCGAGCAAACATACGCCGCATGGTTTCCTTGAACACAGGGAAATTGTAGAGCAGAGGTTCATCATTTTCAACGAAAGGTATCGACCATTGAGCGGCATCGCCTCCCAGATAGGAAAGGACAAAGGCTACCTTGGAGGCATCGTCAGGGAATGCGGATGCACGGGCCATGAAGTGAAGATGACATTGGTTAAGGAAGATACTATACTTCGAGCTGTCGCCATAATAGCGTTCTGGTGTGGCTAATTGTGCAAGATGCGGGGCTATGACCTGTATGGGGGAAGCTGTCACAGAGGAAGAAGTCCCAGGGCTCCCAGGGTTAAATAAAGGGGGCCTCAGTACCTCTCCCTGCCTGGTCCTGACCGTCGGGCCCGGTACCCAGGATGTCGGAATTGTAGCTTCGAGTGATCCAGCGGTAGTTGGCGCCCTTGCGCGGTCCGGACGAGAGTCCAGTAGCAGATCGAGCCACGCTCCTGCGTAGGCTCGGGACGTTAATACGAAGCCCAGAGTTCTGTGGCTTCGCGGGTGAAATAGACCCGCTCCCGGAAGTACTCGCTCATTGGTTCGAGGCGGGTCACGTCGAACAACTAGACCGATGACCCTCCTCGATAGGTCCTTGGGTGCTCAGGCGCGCGCATGGGCAGTACATTCAGCACACCAGACACAACAGCAGGGGGAAGGACGTGACAGTAGGAGTGCATGGGTAGTGCCTGGTTGATTGCATTGCTGTATGGTAGTGCCTGAGTGAATGGGTGAGGACATGGGTACTGCTTGGGTGATTGAATTAGTGCATGGGTAGTGTCTGGTTGATTATATGAGTGTGTGGATAGCCCCTGAGTGAATGGATGAGGGCATGGGTACTGCTTGGGTGATTGTATTACTTCATGGGTAGTGCCTGGTTAATTGTGTGAGTGCATGAGTAGTGATGAGTGCAAGGGTAGTGCTTAGGTTATTTTATGAGTGCATGAGTGCATAGGAACTGCATTGGTGATTGGATGAGTGCATGGGTAGTGTCTGGTTGATTGCAATGTTACATGGGTAGTCCTTGGGTGATTGGATGTGTGCATAGGTAGTGCATGTGTGAATGGATGAGAGCATGGATAGTCCCTGAGTGAATGGATGAGTGCAGGGTAGTGCCTGAGTTGATAGATGAGTGTATGGATAGTGCCTGAGTAGTTCTGTGAGTGTAAGGGTAGTGCCTGGGTGATTGGATGAGAGCCTAGGTAGCACCTCATTCAATGTATGAGTGCATGGGTAGGGCCTGAGTGAATGGATGAGGGCATGGGTACTGCTTGGGTGAAGGGATTAGTGCATGGGTAGTGATTGGATGTGTGCAATGGTAGTGTCTGTGTGACAGGATGAGTAGAACCTGGGTGATTGGATCAGTGCATGGATTGCACCTCATTGAGTGAATGAGTGCATGGGTAGTGCCTGGTTGATTGCATGACTGCATCGGTAGTGCCTTAACGAATGTATGAGTCTATCAGTACTGATTGGGTGATTGAATTAGTGCATGGGTAGTGTCTAGTTGATTGTATGAGTGCATGAGTAGCACCTGGTTGACTAGATGAGTGCAAGTGTAGAGCCTAGGTGATTGGATGATTTCATAGATAGTTCCTGGGTGATTGGGTGAGTGCATGGATTGTACCTGGGTGATTGGATGAGTGCATGGGTTCTGCTTGGGTGATTGGATGAGTGCATGAGTAGTGCCTGGGTGAGTGGATGAGTGCATGGGTAGTGCCTCAGTGATTAGATGAGTACAAGTGTTGTGCCTGGGTGATTTGATGAGTGCATGGGTAGTGCCTGAGTGATCGGATGAGTGCATCAATAGTGTCTAATTGAAATCGATGAGTGCAAGGGTAGTGAATTGGTGTGTGGATGAGTGCATAGGTACTGCAAAGGTGATTGGATAACAGCATGGGTAGTGTCTGGTCGATTGCATTGTTTCATGGGTAGTGCCTGAGTGAACGGATGAGTGCATGCGTACTGCTTGGGTATTTGGATTAGTGCATGGGTAGTGCCTGGTTGGTTGTATGTGTGCAGGGATAGTGGCTGAGTGAATGGATGTTTGCCTAGCTACTGCTTGGGTGATTGAATTAATTCATGGGTAGTGCTTGGTTAATTGTATGAGTGCGTGGGTAGGGACTGGGTGACTTGAGAAGTGCAAGAGTAGCGCCTGGGTGATTGGATGAATACAAAGGTAGTGCCACGGTCATTGAATGAGTGCACGGGCTGTGCCTCAGTGAATGGATGAGTGCAAGGTTAGTCCCTAGGTGATTGGATGTATGCATATGTAGTGCATGGGTAAATGGATGAGCGAATGGATAGTGCCTGAGTGAATGGATGAGTGCATGGATAATACCTGAGTGATTCTATGAGTACAATGTGGTGCCCGGTGATTGGATGTGTGCATGGGTTGTCCTTGGTTGAATGGATGAGTGCATGGGCTGTGCCTGAGCGGATAGATGAGTGCATGGGTAGTGCCTGACTGAATGGATGAGTGCAAGGGTAGTGTCTGTGTGATTGTGTGAGCACATGGATAGTGCCTGGGTGATTGGATGAGTGCATGAGTACTGCATCATTGAATGGATGAGTGTAAGGGTAGTGCTTGGGTGATTGGATGATTGCATAGATAATGTGTGGGTGAGTGCATAGATAGTGCTGAACTTTGATTGCTCAGAGAACTCCCTCTTGCTATCTCAGCAGCAAGTGTTTCTTTGTGTTCAATCTCTCCTCTCAACATTTGAACATACACTGGAAACACACAGCACTCAATGCTGTCTTTCATAGCATTGAATGAGTCATTATAAAAGTCATATTATCCAACTAGCTCGCTTTCCGTTTGCCATGGCTTCAACAACTGTAACAAATCTAAATGAAAAAAACTCTCTTTTGTCTGGAATTTGGCAACTTAGCTTTCGATGGTTATTAAAATTTCCTTTGTTATGTTTCACCAAACATCCTTCACATCCAGCCACAGCACATTTACCTTCAACTGTTTTTTCACTGACATTACTTCTGAAAGTATAATGTTGAAGTATTTCATGGAGACACATCCTTTCCAGATGAGGGATTTTTCTTGGAAAGTATGTATCAAGCATGCTACTTTTCAGAATATCTGTACTGGATCACTGACACAATATCAACATACATAATATCGACATACAAAATTATCGAAACACAAATATCGATAACATAAATATCGATATGCTATACTTAGTTAAAAAAATGCACAAATATAGACCACACAAAAATCGTAGAAACTAAAACATCTATTTATTATTATACATTAAAAAAAACTATAATAAATATGGGCCCCATTAGGATGGCGGGCGGATCGCCCCAGCTTGGCCGGCGGTAGCCACCACTGGCCCGGTGGGGGCGATCCGCCCACCATCCATGCCTGATTGACCCTCCATCATATTAGTATGGCTGGGGGGTCCGCGGCAGACGGAAAGACCATCCGCCACTTTTCCGCCGGTCGACTCGTCGACCGGGCAGAAAAGGGGCATGTTATGGTGGCGGTGTCTGCAAGACACCACCATCCATATTATGATGCAGATGGAGATTAGCCATTCCATGGCAGCAATGCCGCCATGGAAAGGCATGCGGTTCCTGCTTTTGGGGGCCTGTTGCGGACCCCCAGAGTGTTGGGGGGGTGGGGGCTGCACATGGGGGGTACCTATGGTACCCCCCCTCATTGCAATGTACTACGTGGCAAGACCACGTGGTGCCTACCATGTAGTGCATGGCAATGCTGTGCACAGTCCTTTTACATTGCGATTGGGTCTGCAGCCAGCAAATGCACCCGCAATGTAAAAGGCCCAGGATGCGCCCGCCAGTGGGGCGGGCGCATCCTAATATACATGGCGGGACCGCCGCAACTTTAGCGGTCGGTCCCTGGCTCCCTTGCGATGGCACCGTAATGGACCCCTTATTATTGTAATAAAAAAAAAATGTACTGCTTGCTTAAAATTTGAAAAATTGTTTTAATGTTAAAAATATGTTTCTTGTGCAAAATGCTTGCTTAGCTGTATAATGTTAATTTTTGAGGCAAATTAAATAATATTATTCAAAATATAATATTATTTTGTATCAATTATGCAAATAAATAAAAAAATAATACAATGAAAAAATGGTAACAAAATGTACATTACCAATAATAAAAACTGTATATAATTATCTAATCGATATAAAACTTATGACTGTAAAATAAAAATATATATTAAAAATTGTATTCAAAACAGTGGATAACTGCATCTTTTGTTTGTAAAAATGTTACCTATTTGCCAAGTTCTACATTATATAAAACATAAAATAGTTTCATACTTACTATGCTGAAAAAGTGTATATTTATGTTTAAATATGTACTAAATATGTGAATATCAAAAATTGCAAAATGTATAATTTTTTGGGTTTATCACAAAATATTTAAAACATTGTAAAACATTGTAAATAAAATAAAATGCACTATATTTCTTTGCTTGAGTCTTTGAATGAAAATAAAGAAAAATAATATAAATATTGTTATGTACTTAATTCCTATATTACTTTTCTTATACTATATTTGCATTAAAATAATAATTTTACATTTATTTGCTATTATGAATAAATATTTGAATAAACATATATTACATACTATTACCACTTAAACATTTATTATTTTCATTAATATAGCTCCAAAATAAACAACTATGTTTTATTATACTCATTCCAAACTAGATTAACTCACAAAAGGCACTGGTCACTAAACATTTACAAAATTGTATTCCAACTTCAAACTACATTAACTCAAGGAAAGTGCTGAACAATAAACATATAAAATATACTATTCTCACTCCAAATTATATTAACTCAGGGAAGGTGCTGGACACTTAACATAAATAAATTACTATTCTCACTTCAAACTATATTAACTCAGGCAAGGGGCTGGATAATAAACATATATAATTTACTATTCTCACTCCAAACTATATTAACTCAGGGAAGGTGCTGGACACTTAACATAAATAAATTACTATTCTCACTTCAAACTATATTAACTCAGGCAAGGGGCTGGATAATAAACATATATAATTTACTATTCTCACTCCAAACTATATTAACTCAGGGAAGGTGCTGGACAGCTAAGCATATAGTCAAGTCAAGTCAAGTCAAAAAGTGCTTTATTCGAGAATTACTCATAAAAGCAGACATACAAACATATAATAAAAAACAATTAAATCTTAAATGTCATATTGACATACGCACAGTGTAAAAAGAATACAAATTATTTTCAAAGAAGAAATAAACTTAGTCACAAAAATAAAATTCATTATTATAGATAATGCTATTAAGTACAGTTTATAAAATCTTTGTACTAATAAAAGAGCCATTTAGACTTACATTTCACAGGTGTAAAGTTCATTAATGTTGATGATACAGTTAAGTATAATTTATAAAATCTTTGTACTAAAAAAGAATCATTTAAAATTGTTTTTTTTTTTTCCAGATGACACGATAAATTACACTAAACAGAGAATAGACAATACTCTAGCAGTCTCTGTTCATCTAGGCAGAGAGTAGTCACCGGGCTAGCAATCTCTGCCTGATTGTCCATGCCCACCCCAGATACTTAGCGGTGGCAATTATAATCCAAGTTAAAGTAGTCGATCTAACTATGCGCAAAGCCACCATACTACTTTTAGTACCCAGGTTCCTACACATAGGTGCCAACCAAACACGCCTTGGAGTAGAGTATGGTTTGCAGGAGAACAAAAAGTGACCAAGTGTTTCATTACCTTCCCCACAAGCTGGGCATATAGCAGGGCCTCCTTCCCTCCACTTAGATGTTAGGTAACGAAGAGGAAGAGAGCCCGCCCTTAATTGAAAAAGCAATTTCCTATCCAAAGGTTTGGATATATAATCCCAATACAGTTCATACATGGGGTACAGTTTAAACTCGAGAAAACTAGCAGTCATGGACCCACAATTGATACTGAGGAGACTTTTGTTAGCAACATTATCCCCAAAAATATTTTTTAGGGTAGTCTTATTAGGAAATGATGCCCCAGCTGGGTCGGACCATAGTGCATTCAGGCCTAATTCAGATAGTGCTAATTTTAATAATTTGAACCATCTGATTCTGTTAAAGCAATCTGCTTTAATAACATCAGTGAACCCGGCAGCATAGTGAGTGAGCTCAGGTGTGATCCATAACCTACGCCAGTATAAAATTGGTCGTAGTTTGCCCATTTCCGAGATTTCTTTCCTTCCAAGCTCGTATCTCAGAGGCAATAATGGACTACTCTGTGGAGTACCCGTTAGTTTCCTAAGAAATTTGTTCTCTGAGGTTTGTAACTCCTGTAGGTTATCATGCCCCCATAACTCAGCCCCGTATAATGCCGACCCAATTGCTTTTGCCTCATATATGATCAGGGGTGGTTTGATCGGTTTAGTCAATGATTTCTTATGCTCCTTGATAATGGTTCCAGCTAATTGCTTATGCCTTAAAATTGCAATATTTAGATGCTGGTTCCACCTATTATCATTAGAAATAAGGATTCCCAGGTATGTGAATGATGATACGACCTCAAGAGTGCGTCCACTCATGGTAATGTTAGGTTTAAAATTTCGATACGGATTAAAAACCATGAGTTTTGTTTTAGACGCGTTCACCTCCAGTCCGTGATCCCCGCAAAACTTATTGAAAATATCCAATGCTTTTTGCAATCCACTTGGAGTTTTAGATAAAATTAACGTGTCATCGGCGATCATTAAAATCGGAACTTTTACACCTGCAAGAGAAGGAGCATCGACTGCCTGTGATTGAATGCAGGGGACTATGCCATTAATAAAAAGGGTGAACAAAGTAGGTGCCATTGAGCACCCCTGCCGAACCCCACGCTCAACAGGAAATTCGGCAGTGTCTTTACCGTATCCACCCCATTGGATTTTAGCATAGGTGCCTTCATGTAATCTCATGATCATAGTCAACAAAACTCCTGGGACCCCCAAGGCCACAAGTACTTCCCACAGTTTCGCCCTTGGTACCAGGTCGAAGGCAGCCCGCAAATCGACAAAAGCCGCATAAAGACTGCCCCCGCCTAGCACCACAGTCCTCCACTGAATCAGCTGGAACCGAAAAACTTGGTCCACAGTACTAGTGGCCTTACGAAACCCAGCCTGAAATGGAGATAGAATATTTAATTCTTCCGCCCAATCGAGCAATCGATTAACAATTACTCGCCCAACGATTTTTTGCACTGTGTCGATTAGGCTAATCGGGCAGTAATTACAAGGCTGGGAACGATCACCCTTTTTGTACACAGGGATGATGACAGCACCCCGCCATGATGCCGGGATAGCTGCACCCCTCGCTATGTGGTTTATTAATAAGTGAATATATTTACACCACCTATCAGTGTCGTTTAAGAAAACGTCCGCTGGGACTCCATCAATACCAGGAGCACGTCCACTATGTACAGTTTTGAGGGCCGACAGAATTTCACCCTTCGTGAAGACATTGTCCTCAGAAGTTGTATAGATAGGGCTGATGTTATTTACAATCTGGACCCTGTTAGTATATTGATCACTAAAAAAGTTTACCCAGGCTTCCTGCGGGACATAATTATTGCAAGCCTCTTCAGACCTTTCTTGCCCCCATTTGACAATATGCCAAAATAATCTAGAATCTTTTCGATCACTAGCACACTTCAACTTATCCCAATGGGCTTCGTCCCAATCTTTTTTTGCTTTGGCAATGCAAGTTTTATATGACTTTCTGGCAGAGCGGATAGCCCCCAGGTTTTTGCTCTTAATTGCAACTCCCAAAGAAGTTCGTGCCACCTTGCAAGCGTGGTTATACCATTTAGCTACTCTATGAACACGGGTCACCTTAGGGTTTACTGGTTTCAGAAAGTAGCTTTTAATTTCTTGGAAAAGAGACTCATGTACTTCAATAGTATTAACTTGACTTGAAGTGATCCCTGCTTCGCCGTCTAGGGCCATGATGGCCTTGTCGGTCGCAGCTCCTATATTTTCTATAGCTTGCTGGTCCGTCCTAACACTTGTCCATCTTAGCCTACGCATATCATTTGTTGGAACAATGAGCGGGGGTAGGCGATCATCCAGAGAAATAGAGGCATTGGATTCAGACAGCCACCATTTATGGGTAACACATAACGGATTATGGTCACTCTCTGGCATTTCTGTTACAACCATGTCTCTAACAGTTGGCCAAAGGGAAAAGCTACAAATAATATAGTCGATACGACTTTTGCTTCTCCCATTGTCAAAGGTCATAGCTGGTACTCTGTCTGACTTTGTCCTTCCATTCAAAGCTCTTAACCCTTGTTCAAGGCACATTGCATTCAAACCCAGAATATCCTCTGTCCAACGAGTTACTGGGATAGTATCTAGTGAGGGGATATCCCATTGTTTGTCTTCCTCTGCACCTAAAAAGGCTTTGCCTGTATATAGAGGTTCAAACGTACGGTTTAAATCCCCAGCAATTATTATGTTTTTACCACCAGAATGTGTCTCAAGGAGATTATACAGGGCAAGAAGAACCTCAGATTTTCCTACATTTCCACCTCTGGCATAAATGTTGTAAATATCGATGGATAAGGATAAATCACTCATAAGTCTAATGAGCTGAATATCTTTTTGACCAGTCTCCACGTTTTTTACAACGACCTTTAAAGATTGTTTGACCCATATAGTAAGGCCCCCCATCGGACGCCCTTTAGGGCCCTTAGAAGCTGGAACAAAAAAATGTAGGTACCCCAAGGCAAAAGCGGGATCACAAGCCCATGTTTCCTGAAAAATACAAACGTCAAAATTGCTAACAAAATTAGACCAATCACCACAACCCAGCTTTGAGCCTAGCCCGGCCACATTCCAGGATAATAAGTTCCCAATATCATGTGCCATTACAGGTTTGAGGCTAAAAGCAAGTCCACTCATCACGGTATCATTTAAACCAATGTATTTTACATTTTCTGTTATTAAACCAGCTATGGCCTCCGAGTTAACAGTCTCAGGACGAGTACCTGCTCGTTGGCCTAGCTCATCAATACAGGGTGACTCAGATGAATGGAGGGATGGTTGTCAATCACAAGCATCCAGGTTTGAGAGGGCAGAAAACCTATTTTCCACACATAGACCCCATTCACGAAATCCAGCATCATTACTACTCCTATTGGTCACAACATTCCATTTAGTTCTTAGAATACTAGGGTTCATACCTCTTCCTTTCCGAGAATAGAAAAAGTCCAGGGTCAGTGGTACAATTGAGGTTGACCTTCGCTGTGGAGGCAAGATGTTAGGCAAGATGTTTGATAAAACCTCAGGGTCAGTGAAGGTAAGAATAACACAATCCCCTCTGAACCTCTTAACGCTGTTACCAATCCACTCAACCCTTCTAGCATTAGCAAGTTCTACAGATAATTGTTGCTTCCCCCAAGATGTTATTATCATGTTGTTAGTAAGCCATGATAAAGATTTATTTAATAGAGAAGGGGCAGATTCGACCTCCCCAGAAGCCAAAGGGGGGACATTTGCAAGGACAAGAACTAATGGAGAGGCTTCAACTACAAGCTCGAAAGACCCTTTCCCCATATTAGAATTATTAGTAGCAGCGACAGGGGGTGTATCTACAAAGGCACCACTAGATACATTAGGCAGTGGTACAGGATTGGAGACAGATCCACTGTTCTCAGCAATTGTTGTTTTACTCAATACTGGCTCTACCCTAGATACAACAACATCAGTAATATTTCCTTCCTTCACCAAAGTTTTCTCTAATAAACCACCTAGTCTGTTGACCTCGGTGGTTAATTTATCAATTTTACTAACCAGGGGTTTGACTATACCTTTAATTTTTGTATCCATCATACTCCATAGTTTAGTAAATTGAGCGTTAGAAAGGGTAACGTGAGCTTCACTGAGCAGATCAACCTCCTCCTCCTCGTCCTCTGATATTTTCCTCGAAGGGGTTGCAATTTTGTTTCTGCCAGATCTTAAACCCCCTCGTTTTGGGATAACCTTGCTTTTACCCCGGGTAACCCTCGGAGCTGGAACAGGGATAGTAGAAAGAGGGGACTCGATGTTGGTGGATGTCACTGACACCCCTTCACTATCGCTGTTGGCTTCAGTAAGAGCAACTACGCCACTGGGCAAGATGGAATCTGTATCGAAGAGAGGAACATGAGCCACACAGGATGCACTACTATTGTGTAAAGCCGAAGAATCCCCATACTCTTTATCGGCCATATGGGATTGGTTAGATGAATCTAATCCCAATGAGCATCTCCTGTCGCTGTTAATTTTAGCCACAACTTGGATCAGGTAATTATCTAAAGTATTATTGGCTGGGGTTTGTTTTTTCCCAGGCATGAGTAAGATCAATAAGGTGGCTAAAATAATCAATTCGCTTGGAGCACAGGATACAGATAGATGTTATAATTACCCTGTTTAGACCACACTGCTCATAAGTACATGAATAGTACAAATGGAATTTCAGGCAGGGTCCCTGGCCCAACCCAACCTAGTCCAACCTCGGACGGCCTCAGACGGTCCCGCCCTTGTCCCGGGCTTCTCCCGGCGTCGCCCGCGCGCGTCCCGCGTCGCGGGGGAAGTGCGTGAATATATGTGCCTCCAGGCGCTGGCGGTGATGGTGTTGGCGGGCTTCCGCCGTGGAGGAGCTTGGGGATTGTAGTTTGTTGTTCCCCTGCACACTGCGGCCACTCGAATGATTAGCCGATGCGGCGTCGGCAGGGAGGAGTCGCGTTCCCCCGGGTCTCCCGGTTCTGCACTGATGCTGGGCTCAGGTAGGCTCCCTGGATACACTGCTGCTGCTACTGACACGAACACCCGCTCTGCCGGGGAAGTCCGTGAATATATGCGCCTCCAGGCGCTGGCGGTGATGGCGTTGGCGGGCTTCCGCCGTGGAGGAGCTTGGGGATTGTAGTTTGTTGTTCCCCTGCACACTGCGGCCACTCGAATGATTAGCCGATGCGGCGTCGGCAGGGAGGAGTCGCGTTCCCCCGGGTCTCCCGGTTCTGCACTGATGCTGGGCTCAGGTAGGCTCCCTGGATACACTGCTGCTGCTACTGACACGAACACCCGCTCTGCCGGGGAAGTCCGTGAATATATGCGCCTCCAGGCGCTGGCGGTGATGGCGTTGGCGGGCTTCCGCCGTGGAGGAGCTTGGGGATTGTAGTTTGTTGTTCCCCTGCACACTGCGGCCACTCGAATGATTAGCCGATGCAGCGTCGGCAGGGAGGAGTCGCGTTCCCCCGGGTCTCCCGGTTCTGCACTGATGCTGGGCTCAGGTAGGCTCCCTGGATACACTGCTGCTGCTACTGACACGAACACCCGCTCTGCCGGGGAAGTCCATGAATATATGCGCCTCCAGGCGCTGGCGGTGATGGCGTTGGCGGGCTTCCGCCGTGGAGGAGCTTGGGGATTGTAGTTTGTTGTTCCCCTGCACACTGCGGCCACTCGAATGATTAGCCGATGCGGCGTCGGCAGGGAGGAGTCGCATTCCCCCGGGTCTCCCGGTTCTGCACTGATGCTGGGCTCAGGTAGGCTCCCTGGATACACTGCTGCTGCTACTGACACGAACACCAGCTAAGCATATATAATTTAATATTCCCTCTCCAAACTATAATAACTCGGGGAAGGATTTGGACACTAAACATATATAATTTACTATTCTCACTACAAACTATATTAACTCAGGGAAGGTGCTGGACAAAAAACATATAAAATATACTCTTCCCACTCCAAACTATATTTACTCATTGACAGTGATGTACAATTAACATATATAATTCAATATTCTGACTCGAAACTACAAAAACTCAGGTACGGTGCTGGACACTAAACATATATAATTTACTATTCTCACTCCAAGCTATATTAACTCAGGGAAGGTGCTGGATAATAAACATATAATATATACTATTCCTACTCCAAACTATATTAACCCAGGGAAGGTGCTGGAGAATAAACATATAGGGGCCGATTCTAATCTTGTAAAGGAGGCCTCCAAATGAGATTCCTAACGATCAAATCAGATTCGGAGCCAATCTTTCAGTCCGAATCATCCCCCTTTACAAACACCCAAGAATAATGCGAAGATCGCGTCCGTGTTAGGCCTTGATCGGTAAATTCCACTCCTCTCACGGAATTTGTGGAATTTTTGTCAATTCCGTGTCCTGCGGAGAACGCGGAATTGCTGAAAATTCCATGATCCGCGGCGTCGCAGAATTTTTTCCTTGTTCGCGCTTGCAAAATGCATGTTCGCCCGCGTGGTAGTGACTTATCAGGATCCCTGCATTCGCCAGCGAGTTTTCCTATTCATTCGTGTGCGCCACGAGATTTTGGTAGCCGGCCGCGCGATCCCGTGAGAGTGTGCGATCGCGAACATGTCATTCGGACACGACATCTGACATCCGCGTTCGCGAACAGGAAACATGCATCGCGAACAGATGGGACAAGTGAAACAAGATGGCCGCACCAATTGGCTACTCCATGGGCAAGTTCGCGAGATATTTCCCCCCGAGCATGCAAACAGTGTCCCCGAACAGGGAAAACGCATCGTGAACGGGCAGAACAATCATGTCTGCGTGCTTGCAGAATTCTGTGTGGCTTGCAGAGATTTTTTACCATTTTGTGGATCTTTGCGTAACACGACTACGCAAATTCCGCCCACCCCAAGTCCTCGCCAACTGAATCGTTTACAAACCAGAATATATCGTGCTGTGCAATGGAGCCTGATTCCGAATGGGCAAGTATGATGCATGATTCAGATAGCTGTATCGAGTCAGTCTCAGCGAGTGTAAGCGGCCGTCGGAATAGGGCTTTGAGGGACCAGACCAGGCCCCCCTTCACACGGAGCACTCCGGATCGTTCATTGGGGGGTGAGCATGGGTCCCCCAATCCAAGCATGCACAGTGTGGTGGGCAAAATGGGGTGCCCGCCACGGTGTGTACGCTTTTCCCCACCCACCCTTTTTTTACTATGCAAGCCTGTGCACGTGTCCATACACAAGCTCCCATAGAGTGTCATGGGAGTCCGGTCTAACCAAGTCCATAACCACGTTGTTGCATCGTACTCCCTCGGTTGGACTCTCACATCGCGTCTCGCTTAGAAAGCCCTCCAGGTCCAGCTTGTACAGAGGGCTTACCAGAGGGAGATCGGAATCGGCCCCATCAAATATACTATTCCCACTTTAAACTACATTAACTGAGGGAAAGTGCTGTACAGTAAACATATATAATTTAAAATTCTCAATCCAAACTACAAAAACTCAGGGAAGGTGCTGGACACTAAACATATATAATTTACTATTGTCACTCCAAACTATATTAACTCAGGGAAAGTGCTGGACACTAAACTTATATAATTTACTATTTTCACTCCAAACTATATTAGATCGGGGAAGGGGCTGTACACTAAACCTAAATAATTTACTATTTTCACTCCAAACTATATTAACTAAGGGAAGGTGCTAGACAGCTAAACATATATAATTTACTATTCTCACTCCAAAATATATTAACTCAGGAAAGGTGCTGGATAATGAACATATATAATTTACTATTCTCACTCGAAACTATATTAGCTTGGGGAAGGGGCTGTTCACTAATCATATATAATTTACTATTCTCACTCCAAACTATATTAACTCAGGGAAGGTGCTGGACAGCTAAGCATATATAATGTAATATTCCCTCTCCAAACTATATTAACACATGGAAGGTGCTGGATAATAATGATATAAAATATACTATTCCCACTCCAAACTATATTAACTCAGGGAAAGTGCTATACAGTAAACCTATATAATGTGACATTCCCAATCCAAACTACAAAAATTCAGGCTAGATGCTGAACACTAAACATATATAATTTACTATTCTCACTCCAAACTATATTAACTCTAGGAAGGTGCTGGACACTAAACTTATAAAATATAATATTCACACTCCAAACTACAATAAAACAGGGAAAGTGCTGGTCACTGAATATATATAATGTAGTATTCCTACTCCAAACAACATTAACACATGGAACCTTCTGGACAATAAACTCATAAACTGCAATATTCTCATTCACAAAAACATTAACACAAAGAAATGCTACACATTACACATATATATTATCTTATTCCCACTTCTAAGAAAATTTCAAGAACAGATTTATGCCTTTTATTTTTAATTATTCAACAAAAAAATATTTAAAATATAAATTGGATTCTAATACACATTTTCAAATTTATTTAGTTTTTTAAATAACATTTTTATTTACAAAATTGTTTATAAAATAATAACCATCACAACAAATTTTTACTTTTGTTTTTCTGCTGAGATCTCCTCCCACATCGCCTTCATTTAAGTTTTCTCTGACTTGGGAATACCAAATAGGTACTCACAAATTGCCAAAAGGACACCCTGATGCACCCCTGAAATTGCAATTTAAAAACGTGTTACACACACACATGCCCCAAGGGCATGTGCAACATAGAACTTTGAAAAATGCACAACTTTGAGTTGATGGTAATTTGCGTTTCTTAAATGCGAAATTGCAATTTTTTTTTTTATTGCATTGCATATAGGGAATCGCAATTTGCGATTCGCTAAATGCTATTGCAATTTAAGTAATCACAAATTTAAAGATTACTGAAATAGCGATTTTTACATTTGGGATGATACATCCCAAATGCAAAAATTGCAGTCGCAAAGGGCTAGATTCTGCAAATCTGCCTCTTTGTGACCCCAAAAGTTTTTATTGTTATGTATCTATGTAGATACTACTGTTGCAGCCCAAATTCTAGCCGGACCTGTACTGGTGAGGAGTTGCGGGGTAGTAAGAATACTGTTTTGTATACCCGTGTTTGAAGGCTATCTAAGATCGCCGCATCTTTTCCATGAAGGATTTTGATTGTGTAAGCTACCGTTGGTAGAGGTTTCGCTTTAATTGCTGCTAAGAGTGGAGTAAACAATGGGCCTTTTAAAATTCTTTGATATTGAACAAAAAGAAAATATTAGGACATTTACCTTTTTCATTAAGGTCTTATTCTGCTTTTGAAAGGTCAAACGATAGTTCAAGTGTACAACTAAGTATTTGTAACTGCTAACCACTGTTTTTGTTGCTGATTTTGAATGATGACTGTTTGTGGACTCAGCCCCATATAATCATAGCTTTAGCTTTTGTGGTGTTTATTTCTAATAAGTTGAACTTGACGAAGTATTCCAGTTCGTTGATCGACCTTTGCGGGCCAATTCTTTGGCGACTTAGGAGCACTATGTCATCACCATAAGATAGATGCATAATAGGCAGTGTGCCTAAGCGTGGAGGATGTGAGTTGGTCTCATCTAGCCTTGGCGATAGGTAGGATATGTAAAGGTTGAACAAGCATGGTGCTAGGATGCAGCCTTGTTTTAGGCTCTCAATCATGTACATTTTCCTGGTAAGCCTATTTCCATCAGGTATTTTAACTTGCATTAACGTGTTGGTGTATAGTTGCATTATAGGTCTCAATATTGCTTCCGGCAGGCTCCACTGCTTCAACTTGGGCCATAAGATGCCTCTTTTGGCTTGATCAAATGGTGCTTTAAAATCTATGAAACATTAATACAGATTTGTTCACTGCCAAAAGCTCTTGTCTGCCATTAGGCCTAGGGCAAGAATGTTTGTAGTGGTACCAGTGCCCTTGCGGAATCCAGATTGGTTGATAGGGATTTAGTTGTTACTCTCGGACCAGCTTATTAAGTCTGCCAGGATCAATGAGATGTAATATTTTGCTTCAGCGTCTATTAGGGTGATCAGTCGATAATTAGCTGGATCTGTTTGTTCCCCACCCTTATAAACTGGATTGATTATTGAGCCTTTCCAGCACTCTGGAAGACTGTTTGTGGTACCCACCTCTTGGAACAGTCGGAGCAATGGGACCGCCCAAAATTAAGTGCATTCTACTGGATTTGTTGGCCTCGACTGTGATGTTGTGTATTGGCCCTTGACAAGCAAGTAGTTTGATGTTTTCTGCACCTCAGTCCATTTCTCAGCTACTATAGAGAAAGTGTTGATGAAGTGATGTGCCCAGGCTGACTTTTGACGCAGGTGACATTTATTACCTTTTAAAATCATACAAGGGAGTTTACTTGTTCCCAAAAGGCTGTAGCGTTTGATCGTTTCGGCATTAAATGGAAAATTGGACCAAAAGTTGTCCAGTTGGGTTCTTTTGCCCTTCCAGATTAGTTTTTTTATACTGCTTCTTAATTTTTGTATTAGTTCCCATGTAATATTAGGTACGTTGGCGCCCCTTGTTGATCCGATCGCACCTCTTAACTTTTTCTTACGCTTCTGCCAATTCTACTCAGGAATCTGTGTTGGCTGCCCTTCGTGCTTCGGTGCGAGTTTGTTGTTGTAGCTTCCTGTAATAGGTTTATTAGAAATGTGGCCCAGGTTTCTATCACAGAGCCTTTCTGTAAATCATGAGTTGCTATCAGTTCCTTTGCCCCCAAGGCTGTTTGAGTAAGTGTATTGCTTGTCCATCTTAAACGTTTGAGGTTAATCATTGTTTTTGACCCTACCTCAGTTGGTGCTTTCATATGCCTTGAGAAGGAGGTTATCAGTTTGAGATGTTGACACGAATGGTCACTTTCAGTGGTATATATGATTGAAAATACCTTTGTTGGGGAAAGCAGCGACAGAGTGAAAATGATGTAGTCTGTTATCGAACTGGCATTGGGGCCGTGGTAAGTGCAGATTGGAGGTCATTCCTATTCAGTTCTACCGTTTAATACTCTCATCCCTAGATGTTCAAGGTCTGTCACTACTTTCTGCCCACCTAATTCAGATTGTTTGAGAATTGATTGGGCTTGAGATTGAACTGCCCAAGTTGCATAAGCTGCTGTCATGTTGTGATCATTCTCTAAGGTGTATATTAGTGATAGTGTGGTGGTGCATGGTCTAGTGCCCGCCCCACCCTCTGTCGCTTGGCCCCCAAGGTTGTCTTGCACACGACGCCAGAACCAGAATATACCGTGTGGTAAGGTTCATTCCTTTTTCCCTCAGCCCTGTTGGTAGTGGTGCTGTAAACAGTAAAGCATTAAATATTGCTTATGGATGCTTGTTGACCTTTCTGTATTTGCTGACATGTAAGGCTGTCCCTTATTTCATGGTTACAAGTTGTTCTGTGCTTTTATTTTGTAGCTTTGTATGTGTTTTCCCCTTTTTCTTACAAGGGGACTACAAGTCCCAGAAGCCCTGGGTGGCTGCCAAATTGGGCTCTAACTTCCTGATGAGTCAGCATGAGTACGTAATTCTGGGCTCACTATTCGTGACTCCAGCTGGTGATAGGATGTGTTGCGGTGTTCTCTCCCATTTGGTGGCGCAGTACTCCTGAAGTTGATCTTCGCCACAGGCCGAGTTCTGCAACTCAATCCTGCACAGTGAGGCGAGGCAAGACTGGCACGGTCTTGGACGGTAATCCCTTTCCAGTATTCCTCCCGGCCGGCAAGATCCTTTCACTTGTGGCGCGGTAGAGGATTACTTGTTTGGCAGTTGTCTCATTCTTTGAGCGTCTTGGGCAAACTTGTTTCTTCTAAGTGAGTGCTATTGCCTTAAAAGAACTCGCTTGTGATTCTACAATAAACGCTCAGTTTTCTCAGACAAAGGATTAGACACTCGTATCCATATTAAGGCGTGATGAATAAGTGTACATTAAGTTGCACTTGTGATGTTAACAAGTGAGGGCATACATTAGGATCGACGGAGGTGACGGTGGTACAATCACTTACATTGCTTGAGGTCAAAACTTTTGAGGCGCACTTGTGACTTAACAAGCATGCGTGTGGAGTGAAGAACGATTGTGATACTACATTTATGTGAAGGTGTGTGTGCCTTGTGTCTCGTGATTCATTCCTGAGCAGCTGGGTGCTGCTTAGGATAGTTTATTAGCATTTTGGGCTATGAACTTTATGTATGATCATTTCTTTTATAACAACAGAGCAACACACAAGCTCCTCAAAGTGGATGGTTGCTAAGCAACTACACTTAGGTTATTATTCAGTAATTATTGCACTTTATTTATATATATATATATATATATATATATATATATATATATATATATATATATATATATATATATATATATTATCTACTGGCGGTCGCCAGTAGATAGTTATAGTTAAGACCGTGTTTCCATAGGAAATCTGAAAATTCTATTTTGAATAACTTTGGCGCCGGTTGACGAATCCTCGCGAAATTTTCAAACCTAATGGGGCGCTCCGCTCAGCTCCTACCCTGAAAGTCTCGGGGTAATTTGTCAAGCAGGGGCTGAGAAAAAAGGGGGGTCCCAAAACGCGTTTTCCCCATGCATTTTCCCATAGGACCTTTAGTCGAAGGTACAGCCCGAACGGCTGAACAGAATTACTTGAAATTTGGCAAAGAGGTAGTCCTCAGGTCAGGCATGTGCCTTTTGCATATATGGTGTCAATCTGTTCAGTAGTTCCTGAGAAAATTGCAGTTAAAAGCACATAAATATCTATAGCCACGCACCGTGCACGCACCGTGCGCGAGCGTAATTCTGATTGGTGGATTCATGTCAGTCAACATTTGAATCGGTCGAAATCAGGAAGTGTCGACCGCCATTTTGTGTGTGACAGTGAAAAAGAAAGGTGGAGAACTTGAAAAGGGGGCAGGGTAGAGAGTTCCTGACCCCCTAGCTTTTGTGAGGGGGTCCCTGAAGGACCATGAAGGGTGAAAAAAACATTTTTTTTTTTTTAAATCGCGAGGTGCGCGCACGGTGCGCGCACGGCGGAATCATAAAAAAAATAGAATTAGAAATCAAATTTAAGTGTTTAGATGTTAGGTGGCTCTAAAAAGAGCCGTTGTGTTAATTGAGGGACAGAGGAAAAAAAAAACATGGCAAAAATTATAGGGTGCCGCACGTGTGCTGCTGTATCTTGCTCTCTATTAGGGGAATGCTGGTCTTCTCATACGAGAGAAGAGCATTGCACGCATTGCACCGTATATGCACCCTCTTAAACAGAGGGTGTATATCCAGAGGAACCGAAGCAGGTGAAGCTGCCGCCACAGATGAAGTGCTCGGCTGAGCTGCCGATGATGTGCTCGGCTGAGCTGCTGCGGATGTGCTCGGCTGAGCTGCTGGAGGGTTTTCTCTAGCAGCTCGAGCATAAGCCACAGTGTGTATATCTCTAACGTGCCTGATCATAGTGAAGATACTAAAAGAGTATTTCTTTTTAGGCTCTCCTCTTGTTAAGACACAATCACAAAGAGTGCAGGTGACTTTTGGAGCATTCACCTTCTTCTGCCCCTGTGGAAATGTAAAAAATTGCCATATAAAAGAGTCTTTCTGTTTCCTCTGTCTCTGTCTCACAAGGGTCTCCTGCTCACTCCCAGAAGATGACTGCTGCTCTGCCATTCTCAAGTACTGGAGTACTGGAAAAGCTGCTCAGCTCCTTCTCCCTGGGAATCAGAAGTAATAATGAGGGGAGTGGGTGTGGTGTTGGAAGTTTCTGGAACTGAAACTACTATAAACCAATGAAAAGTGTTGTTTCTTAATCACATGACCTGAAACTACTATAAACCAATGAAAAGTGTTGTTTCTAAATCACATCGTGTACGGAGCGCGCACGGTGCGCGTACGGAGCACGCACGCATGCGCGTACGGAGCACGCGCGCATGCGCGTACGGAGCACGCGCGCATGCACGTACGGAGCACACGCGCATGCGCATACGGAGCACGCACGACGTACGCATGCGCACGTGGAGCACGTATGCATGCGCACACGGAGTACGTACGCATGCGTGCACCGTGCGCGCACCGTGCGCATACGGACAAAAACCCTTTTTAAAGTGTTTATAAGTTTATAGAAGATATTAACTATGCTGTTCAACTCTATCCAAATAAAATTTTTAAAAAAACTGAGCCATTCTATATTACAGGATAAAGTTAATCTATAACTATATATATAGGTAGCTTATTGTAAAATAAATATTTAAAAAATATAATAATACATTCATAAATCAGCATTTAAAAAACACGTTATAGTTAGGAATTAGTATTTAAAAAACCTTACAAATTCACTAAAAAAACCTTAGGTTTCACACACGTTATAGTTAGGAATTAGCATTTAAAAAACCTTGCAAATTCACTGAAAAAAACATAGGTTTCACACATGTTATAGTTAGCTGGACATTTCACTCGTAAAAAACCAATGAAATTCCCCCGTTATAGTTAGTTCAGCTAACTATAACTCGCGCGCCCGCAATCCACTGCTGATGATGTCACATATTACATCACTCATGACATGGTCAGTGACATCACTCATGACATCACTGATGACATCTCAAATGACATCACTGATGACATCACTGATGACATCATCCAAGTGATAAATTACCACATCTTCTCACACCCTATTATAACCTTTGATACACCGACTCAAAATTTAAGAGTTCCATTCTCAAAACCATACATACTGCAATACCAATAACTACATACCCACTTATTAACTCTTAGGTCTACATACACCTCCACTCATTCACCTGTACAGTCACTCATACTTACAGTCACAACATACAAAACTATCATATGCATTTATACACCTATATAGACACTCACACACTACCAATCATCCATAGAGGTACTCTCACACCTACTCAGTCATGCAAATAATCACACTCCCATTTACTCACCTATGTGATTATACACACTCAAGTTCACTTACTCATAAAAATAGTATCACATTCTTACGCTCTTATAGAATCATTGATACAAGCACACACTCATCCATACAGTCACTCTCACAATCACACACTCTCACATCTACCC
Organism: Triturus cristatus; assembly: GCF_964204655.1. Taxonomy (NCBI): domain Eukaryota; kingdom Metazoa; phylum Chordata; class Amphibia; order Caudata; family Salamandridae; genus Triturus; species Triturus cristatus. The sequence goes on along the minus strand of NC_140590.1, from coordinate 1,819,940,872 downwards.
ACTTATATACTCTTACACGCACATATACTGCCTTTCACATATGTAGTTAGTCACAAATGTACCACTGAGATATACATTCAATCCCTAACACACCCATACATGCACTCACTCAACCATACAGTCCATCACAGATGCACTCTTAAAACCATGCACCCATAGAATCACCCACTCACACATCTATGCATAGAGTCACACACACACCCTACCCACACAAACACTCAGGAACCCATACAGATACTGAGACAAGCAATCAATAACTCATATAGACACTCATATAGGTATTCACAAAACCATGCAGCGACTTATACACCAACATACAGAAACATACAGACATTTACACAGTTTAGTCACTAGTCTGCAGTAAGATACATTTAATGACTCACTTATAGAGTTAGTTACGCACCACAGAAAATCATCCATTTACACACTTGTACACCCACTCATTCTTCAACAGGCCTTTCCCTATATATATTAAACATATTAAAATTGTTCAGAAACACATACTCAATGGATGATGTCATCAGTGATGTCATTTGAGATGTCATCAGTGATGTCATGAGTGATGTCACTAAGCATGTCATGAGTGATGTAATATGTGACGTTATCAGCAGTGGATTGCGGGCGCGCGAGTTATAGTTAGCTGAACTAACTATAACGGGGGAATTTCATTGGTTTTTTACGAGTGAAATGTCCAGCTAACTATAACATGTGTGAAACCTATGGTTTTTTCAGTGAATATATATATATATATATATATATATATATTTTCTTAAAATACCATTGGTTTCACACATGTTATAGTTAGGTGGATATTTCACTCGTAAAAAACCAATGAAATTCCCCCGTTATAGTTAGTTCAGATAACTATAACTCGCGAGCCCGCAATCCTGCTCATGACGTCACATATTACATCACTCATGACATGGTCAGTGGCATCACTGATGACATCACTGATGACATCATCCTTGTGACAGAGTGGCGGTCGCGCGAGTTATAGTTATCTGAACTAACTATAACGGGGGAATTTCATTGTTTTTTTACGAGTGAAATATCCACCTAACTATAACATGTGTGAAACCTATGGTTTTTTAAGTGAATTTGCAAGGTTTTTTAAATGCTAATTCCTAACTTTAACGTGTGTGAAACCTATGTTTTTTTCAGTGAATTTGTACGGTTTTTTAAATGCTAAGTTATGTATGTATTATTATTTTTTTTCTTTTGGTTTTTCACCGGCGGCCGACACTTCCTGATTTCGACCGATTCGAACGTTGACTAACATGTAACCATCAATCAGAATTACGCTCGCGCACGTTAGGGTGCTCGCACGGTGCGCGCACGGTGCGCTCACGGTGCGCGGCTATAGATATGTATGTGCTTTTAACTGCAATTTTCTCAGGAACTACTGAACAGATTGACTCCATATATGCAAAAGGCACATCCCTGACCTGAGGACTACCTCGCTGCCAAATTTCAAGTAATTATGTTCAGCCGTTCGGGCTGTACCTTCGACTAAAGGTCCTATGGGAAAATGCATGGGGAAAACGTGTTTTGGGACCCCCCTTTTTTCTCGGCCCCCGCTTGACGAATCCCCCCGAGACTTTCAGGGTAGGAGCTGAGCGGAGCGCCCCATTAGTTTTGAAAATTTCGCGTATATTCGTCAACCTGATGCCAAAGTTATTCAAAATAGAATTTTCAGATTTCCTATGGAAACACGGTCCTAACTATAACTATCTACTGGCGGTCTTTAAGGTTTTTAAGGTTATACTTGATTTTCTATGTGGGTATTGTGAATTTCTTTTACAGATCTCCCTCCCCGCAGTTCCCATCCTACCCTTCCCTCACATGGGCACTCCAATATTCTGTTCTATTATAGCTTTCTGAGTTGGAGCTGCCTGGAGGTGGAATAAACAATCTTCACGCAGATCCCGAAGAAGGCGCTATGTTGACAATCAGATTTGAATTGAAATCGCCCGTTAATATTATTTCCCATGCAGGGTGTTCTAACCAGAGTTCGGCTATGGTAGCTATCAATGTTTCAAATAACGCTTTTTTGATCGCTTGTTTCGCATGTGCATAGACATTGATGGGGATGATAGTGCTTGCAACTTTAGTAGGATGCAAGTCCGTTTTTATTATTTGTATATCCATTGTTGTAGTGGGGATTTGGACAGATGTGATGTTTAGTGTTTAGGAGATATAAAGCAAAGGCCATCCTTTTGTCTTCCGTACCGCTGGTTTCTTGTTGCTTTCACATGGTGAAGAATGCACCCTGGGACCTGAACTAGGGCAATTACCTACATTTCTTGAAGGGCTACTATTTCATCGTTTTCCCAGTATTCGGGGTGTGAATTGACCTGCAGGTCGTACTTTGCACCTGCTATATTCCATGACATGATGTTTAGTGACAGGAGCTTGGATGTAGTGTGTATCTTTGTAGGTCATTCTCTTCATGTACCTGGTATTGATCTACAGTGTTCTATATGGATTGCATCTTGCATCTTTGATGTTGGTTTCTTATCACCCTCTTTACCTCTTTCACTTAGTAGCACCGAATGTATTGGCTGTTTGCTAAGATGATTGAGCTTAGTGTTATGCAGGTGTAGCATGGGTAAAGAGTAGCGTTGCTTTGTAGGTTTAGACAGTGATATGCCTCAGGCCTCAAACTGTGGGGCAGCATTTAATATTGATGAAACCATTTCTTTGGTCTTCCAGGTTTACAGAGTTTTTTCCGTTCCATTGTTGTCCTCCTGATCAATGAACTCTTTTGCTAATATGTCTGATTTAGAGAGGTGCTTAAATGTTGGGATGGCTGCCATTAGGCTCTGGACATTTTCTCTGTTCGAATAGTCTTGTGGCCCTTGTGATATATAGTGTAGATTTAATAATATCTGGTAATTTGGATATTTTGTTGAGTTGTTAGTTTGTGACTGAGATGTGGGTGGTAGACTGCGGGCTTGATTTTTAAGTTATCGGTTAAACTCTTGACATCTTATGTTGGTGTGATGTAGATTTACTTTTTTCAGTACCCTCTTGCTCTGTTCTCTCTCAGGTTGGAGGCATCTCTGTAAAACGACTTCTCGTTCTCCTCTACAGGGGTTGATGGTTTCATTGGTAGACAGTGGGTCAGCCACTGGGTTTTTGTGAGTAGATTGTGCCTCTTTTGTATTTATGGCAGTTTGTGGGTGGGTGTTTGTTGATACCTTGCAGTTTTTGTTCATTTTGTCCTCAGTTATAATTGCATTGCTAGTGGTGGTCAATGCTGTGCAATCTGAGGGCTTCATTGTTGCCGTTTGAGTTAGGTTTGGCCTGGGCCCTCTGCTCTAGCGCCTTTCATTTACTTTATGTGGACCATTTAATCCTGTTGATTCTGCAGATAAAGAGTCTGACAGCTTCAATGTCTTAACGTGCTCGTTGGGGTGTTCATCCCTTTTCTCTTTGTAGCCTTGATTTGTTGCAGGAGTGGTTACGTTCTGTTTTTAATTCTCCTTAACGCTAAATATTGGCTGAAATCTATTCACCTGTTGAACTGTTTCTTTATTACTCTGATGGTACTTTCTGTCCTTCCGTGCACGCTTCTTCTGTCTTTTTGTTAGAGAGGGGGCCGGTGTATTCACATGATCAGTCAGGGAATTTGTTGACCTCTCGGTTGAGCTCCGAAAATGTTTGGTGGTGGTAATAATGATTCTGTGATGGATACTTTGTCATTTATTTCTGGCAAATGTACCCATTTATCAGTTGCCAGGGGTTGTCGATTTGAATTTTTGTATGGACTGAAAGTTTTGTTGTTTTCTCTTTTGATGATCACTCATTACTGTGCTATGTTGCACGGATGTCTGGGTTGACTGTTTGCACTCCTTCAGTAGGTTCTTTGGGATGGTTAGTAATTCACTTAGTTTATTGACTATTGGGCAACACGCACAATTAGTTGCCAAAACAGAATAAGGTGTATTCATTAGGTCTCGCCTAGCGATGCAGCGCCATGCGCTGCACGCCTAGGCGAGATCTATTGTTGCCGACTTGCTTAGCGATGGGGGACAGGATAGGTGCACGCGCTTAAAAGACATCAGCTTTCCCCCGGGCAGCCCATGTGCATGCTCATACCGTCTGTTCTCTGGCAATGCGCGCTCCCACCACACAAGCCTACACAGCCCGACGGACATGCTCGCACCATTCGCGGGACGCTGCATTTGGTTTCCTTTAACATTTTCACACCATTGTAGCGGTACAGACATTACTGCTCAACAATCGTTCAAATGGCCTCACACACACTCTCAACCACGTCACCAATGTTAATGCACCTCATTTAATGGGCTCAAACGCCAACTCCTTCCTTCGACGTCTTCACTACCCACTTTGACCCCTGGCCCTTTACCACCGTACAGCTTTCCCAGAGCGCGTATAGGTGGTTAAAAAAGGATTGTTCCAATACTCAACCATTTTATTTCTCCCCCACACGATACTCACTACGTTGTTCCAAAGCCTACCAGGGGGAGTCGCATAGGAAGGAAAGAACACATGGCAGTGATTGAGGATAGCTACATAGGTCACAACAGCGTATTCATCAGAAGAGTACCCCCGCCCCCATACCAACTAGCCAGCCACCATTACCGTGCTCGGCCAATCTTCACATCTGCCCGGTACTCGCACACAGAATCACTCACCTGCCGGTCTCACCCAACTGCTCCAGCTGTATCTGGGTGAAATTTCGCGCAAGCTGGTCACTGCCCGGATAAAAGCATTTAACTTTCAGTTATCACGCATGCTTAGTGATAGACGTCACGTACGTAAGTAAATTCTACAGAAAACATTGAGAAAGTGAAACTGCATGAGGTTTAAAACGGCTGACACGCGTGCACAGTGCAGGGAACAAAGTCTTACTCTGCACGTCTGGCGCATAGCAGTTTCTCTGGTAGGTCTGTATGCGGCTTGTTTTAGTTTTGATTCAACAAACGTGATAGGATGTCCTCAAAAGCACCCTACTTTGCCTTGGGACAAAAAGTTAGCGGACATACGCGCCCATTTTTTTTTGGTTTGCAGTTTTATATAGCGTGACCCGAAGGTAGTGGAGCGCTTTACATGATGACCACCAGTTACATCACACATGGACACGTTCATTGTTTGAAGGCACATGGAGAAAAAGTGATCTGCCCAGAATCACAGGAAGAGCCGACGCCGAGATACGAAGCTGCTCAACATCTTGTCAGGTCAGACTTCTTCAGCCAATATCGGATTCCTAGTCAATTGCTCATTCGTTGCATGCGGGGACTTACAGACCCATACAAAACACGGGGAAGCTAAAATACAAAATAATCGCCATCTAAAGCCCAGATCTGGACTGACGGAAGGCGTGGTGTCTCCTGACAGCACTTTCCCAATCTCTAGATGGCTCTTCCCACCCGCGGGATCCCGATTAGAGCGCCGATGACCTGCCCTCAGCAGGGGACCCCTGTTTACACTTCACTGCTGCCCCGTACTGGTCTCCTCGCAGTCTTTCCCTACTCCTTCACAGTCTTTTTTAGGAACTCCCTGGCCCCGGGAATGTTCCCTCTCTCAGGCCAGGTGTCTCTGGACCTCCACCACAGGGATAGCTCTCCTCCACTTTTGGTCCTCTTCCATCAGATGCCACTCCGGATTTTACACCTCTCCCCCGGTGCAAATAGGTTTATTCTGTTGTGGCACGAGGTAACCCCACTATCTCCCTAAATCTCACCCTCTTATCCCAGGTATGCCCCCTCCACCCTCCATTTCTATCCTGTAAACATCACGTCTTCATATAGGGCTCCTCGGGACTGCCTGTCTCCTTACCTTTCAGCCCTACAAGCCCCTGCCCCAGCACCCCGCCCCCAAGTACTAGTGGGTCCCCTTTCTTACCTTAGGTCTGTACAACCAATTCCTCACCAGTGCGGGCAGCATGTCTTGGCATTCAGAGTCTAGCTTCAGGAAGGCACAGCGCCCCTCTGCCCCTCGACTGTCTCCTAACTCCTCTCTGCTCAGCCTGTCCTCGGTAAGTGGCTTCCACCGTGCCCCTCCCCCTTCCCTGAAACTTTTTTCTCTCTGTTTGTTTTCTATCAACACTCTACTCTTCATACGTTTTCTTTTCTACATTCTGCCCCTTCTTTACCCCGCTCACTTTTCGCCCCACTCGCCTACTACAGCCTGTGTTTTCTTCTCCTGCAGCTACTGAAAGTTGTTCCTGGTTTCCTCTTTTTCTCCGCCCTGAATTTTTTTTGCCTGCCTCGCATGTACAGCCCAGCCCGCGAGACGCCCTGGGCGCTCCTGCTGCACACGTCAGGTGTGAATGCCTCACCAGCACAGCGATCTCATGTCCGTGCAGGTCAGGGTAACTCGCCGCCGCCCTTGGGGCAGGAAATAGCCCTGTGCACCAAAATAAAAGCGGGCCCCATTAGTGAATCACATAGTAAGAAAAGTGGCCCATATTTGCAAATAGATTCAAACAAGCATTTGCAATGCAATACGGCTCGTAGTTGTGAGAGTTTGAGCTATTTGCATTGTAAATGGCACTGCCTTTTATGTATGTTTTGGTTTTTAAAACATAAATAAAAGGCATTGTCATTTACAATGCCAATAGCTTAAACTCTTGCGAATGCGAGACCTATTGCCCTACAAATGCTTGTTTTTTATGGTTATTAGGCCCATCAATGAGTTGAGTTTTGAGTTCATACCAGAAATGTACTCTGCTATGGTCTTCATCAAATTGATTCGAATATCGAGTTTGTCTGACTGCACGATAAGGATTCTAATTGATGTTTGCAGGGTATTTATTAAAGTGGTATGCACATTTAAATGGTCATCTACTTTGCGTCAGATTTATTATTTTTCCCATTGACTGTTGACTAATGTTCGAATGCCTTGAATCATTTTGCTCCTTTATGGGCCCGCCATTGAAGGACGTGTGGTCTATGTTATATTTGTGGTCCGGTTTGCACCGCTAATCGTTATTTATTGTTTTTTAATTTTTGTTTGTTGGTCTAGTGTCATTATTTTTTGACCACTCAAGCGAACCTAATATTTCTATTATTGATCGTTGTCGAATTTCCGGTTGGAATGTCAGTTGAGTGCTAGTTTGTGCATTATCTGAGTTCTTACTGATAGTTCCCATTGCCTTCATTAAATCTGTGTTGCTTGTTATTGAAAGTGACTCCAACCACGGATTGTTAGATATTTCCGTGTTATAGGCGACTTACTGGGTGTTGTCTTTTGCTGATTCTAGACTGGGGGTAGAGTGGTCATTAGGTTTTTCCGCATTGTAGGTGACTTCCTGGGTGTTGTCTCTCAATAATTCTTGCCTGGGATTAGAGTGGGGTGAATTACTAATGTGCACTTGAGCGTAAATGACTTGCCTTTTACTGCCACTGCAACTTAGTTTTGCAGCCTCTGGCTGCATATCGGCTGCCATTAAATTTGGATTTCTGGTGTGGTTAAGGTCCATTCCAATTGCTGTTTGACTCTGCCCTGGACTAAGCATTAAGTCCTCATACTGTATGGTATCACATTTTTGTGGTGTCAAGCGTTTAGGAAGTCCTGATATTTTATCGAGTGTTGAGTAAATGGCAGCAGATGGATCCTTTAAAAACGTGAACTTTCCAGTGGGGTTCATTGATCCAAAGATGTAATATATTTGTGATATTAATGATGCACCCCAAGTTTGTGTTGGATTTGACAGGCTTGCCAGGGGGATCTTGGCGCTGTTTGACTTTTGCTCTAGTTTTGGATTTTTTTGCGCCGGTTGCTTCCTTACCTTGTCTGATCTCATTTTCCTGCTGTCATATTTAGTAGCAAAGTGGACAGTCTGTTTGAGTCATGGGCCTGTGGTTGTTCTTCTGGCTTACCTTTGTTGATGCCTCTGCTTTGCACTTATGTGTTTTTGTTTATTTGTATTTTTGTCAATTTGACTGATGTTGATTTGACCAGGCTATTCTTTTTACCCCTCCTTGTAGCTGTTGATATTACTTGTCCGCCTGTGTGAGTTATACGGCAAAGTCCTTGAAGAGTTCACCAGGCCTAACTGCAAGCCGCACCTGGTCCCGGTGGCACTGCTTTTGCAGAGGCCTGAGTTCACTCTTAGTGGGCAGTAACTGCTACTACTGCCACTACTGCCACTCACGAGCTTGTGACTTTTGGGCCTGCTGATTGCACTCCAATGCTCCAGTATTCTTCACCTGATGATTTCACTGGTTAGCCTGATGGAGTTGGGGGACAGATTTCCCTGCTGCTACTGCTACAGTTGAGGAATGTACTGTATTCTAGTTGGTCGTCTCGGTGCTCAAGTGTCTTGACAGTAGTCCCGGGGTAGGGGTCCTGCTTGCCCTGTTTATTTTTTTTGTGTATCTTACTTTCACAGCAGTATGAGTCCTGAGGGGTCCTACTTACACTGTTTATTTGTTGCTGTCTTACTTCCACAGCAATATGAGTCAATGGACGAGGTGCCCCTCGCCATACACTGCAGCCTGAAGAGTCTGGCGCTCACTGCTCACTGGGTGCTGGTTGGAAATTGCCCCCAGGGAACCCCAAGCTACCTCACACTGCTCCCGCCAGTGGGGAGGCAGGGAGCCTGGAGGACCGAGCAAGCAGGGCGCTATGAGCAAGGTCGCAAGCTGCGCCCAACCTAGTTGGGCCACTTCCACTGCTTCGCCCGGGCTCAAACTCAGTGGCCGCCCGCTAATGGCAGCCGCACTCTTCGCCTCCCATCCACACCTTGCTGTCTTATCGCTGTGTTGTGCTCGTAGCTCCAGCTACGGGTTCTGCTGTGGCAGGAACACAGAAGGATGCCACAGGTTGTGGGAACTGCAAGATGCAGGTCAGAAAAGTTTGCTGGGATCCCCTGGTTAGCGTTGGTAATCCATGGGTCAAAGCATGGAGCATCGGCATCCTCCTCCCTTGCTGCCTCATTGCCTCACTGCCTGCTATGTCAATCATCAACAGCAAAGGTGTCCCTTCATGCACAAAAACAATCATACCTACTACATAAGCACCCTTGCACCATGGTGTACGGGTGTCTCCATTGACGCATGGTAGGCAGTTGTGCACCAGCACAGGGGAGAGCCTAGGGATCTATCATATTGTTGTAAATATGACGTATCCCTGTGCTTTGAAAGTAATGCAGCATAGCACAGCCAAATGGCATGCGGCTCCGCACTGTATTACTTTTTTGTGAATTTATTCCCAAGTTTAAAAGTACATACAGTGTCTCAACTCTGTAGATATGAAAAAGAGCTATTGTATGCCTCTCTACCACTGTGTTAGTTGTGTTTTTAGTATCTCAGTACTGTTCTACTTAAATGTATCAGATTTAGATTTTGGAAAACTGGGCATATAATAATCTGCACAATAATCTCTATCAAAGGCTATAGCTCACACATTTTTCTAAGTACATGCAGAGTGTGTCACAGCTTGCATATATATAATTCACCAGATGGTTCTAAAAGACTACATATTCCACAGTAAATCTTGTAAAACCTGTGTTTGTGGTTAAATACATGAATACTCTCTTGTGCACAGGTAGTACCTATGTGATTCTTTGAGGAGAAAGTTAGTGCCTATATGATTCCCTGAGTATATCAGAACTCCATGGGTCATTCCATATCTGCATAGTTACTGCCTGCATGTTTGCATGATTATATCACTACTATCTGGGTGTTTGAATGAGTGCATGAGCAGAACCTGAATGATTAGATAAGTGCATGCCTAATGGCTCAATAATTCAATACATGCATAGATAGATGTTGAATGATTAAATGCGTACACCTTTAGTGCCTGGGTAATTGCAGGAGTACATACAGGGTATATAGTTGATTTATAGAGTGCATGGAAAGTGCATACATGATTGTTGAACTCCATGCATAGCACCTAGCAGATTGAATGAGTGCATGAGTAGTGCTTCAGTGATTGCATGACTATATGGCTGCTGTCCATGTGTTTTGGGTTCAGTGAACAGGTATTGCCTTGGTGTTTAGATAACTACATGGGGAGTGTCTGATTAATTGAAAAAGTGCATAAGTAGCACCTGGCTGATTAGATGTGAGCATAAATAGTGTACAAATGATTACATGTGTCCATTGTTAAAGCTGGAGAGATTGGATGAAAGTAAGTGTACTGCTGGTTTGATTGTATTAGTGCAAGAGTATTCCCCCAGTAATTAAATGAGTGCATAGATGCTGAATGGATAACGTTTTTGCTACAACGGTACTCTCTACATAATTTGATGAGTTCTTGCGTGTGCCTCAGTATTCCAATGACTGCCTGGGTTGTAAGTGGGTGTTTAGATGACTGCATAGCTTCTGCGCAACTGTTGAAATGACTGCATAGTTACAGTCTTGTTAAATGCATAGGTAAATGTTTAGAGTCTGGGTGATTAGATGAATGTATAGGGAGTGGCTTCATAGTTCAATGACTACTTAATTTCTGTCTGCCTGATTGGAAGAGTACATGTGTAGTGTCTAGGTAATTGAAGAACTTCATGGATACTGAATCACTGATTTGATGACTGCCTCACTAGTGGTATAGTGATTGCATGAGTGCCTGATTACTGACTGACTGACTGTGAAAGAGCCTTCATTGCTGTTAGATACATAACAGTTGTGACTATAGCTCTGACTCATTGATTATGCCCTTCTATCAGTATCAAACTACCTGTCTTACTGTATATATGCTTTTCTACTGAGCTATGTGTGAGTGAAGTCTAAATATTACACCTGGTAAAGAATTGCATATGTGGCTCTCTAGGAGCATACAATGCTTTGTTTCTCAGCCTGTACATTCATCAGTAAGTTTCTAAAATGGAAAACAACATTTTAAAATGTTTCAAAGCACAAAACGTTTTGTGAATGGTATAAATACATCTTTTCTCAAATACTTCTTCTGCTTCTAAAATTTATATTTAGCATTTCTTAAACAAAATATACACTCCAAATGAGGTAGCACAATAACTCTTGAGGCGTTCTGCGCTATTAATCCTCTTCAATGTTAAATAAACCATGTTTAAAGAAAAATCACCACCCGCCACATATGCATGAAATCTTCATCAGCCTTACTGAACATAGGTCACCCTGTAAAACATATATGCTTCTTCTTAATAAATGTACACCTTCAAGCAGTCTTTCCAAAAACATATACCACTGCATCTTTACGTAAACTCAAAAGTCCCACCATATATATAGCCACGTGTAACCACAAGAACCATCTCTCATCATCTATGCATATGCAAAGCAGGCAAATAAGTTAAAAAACACATTGAGAAACACTTCCCAATACATACCTAACAAGTATTACTTCTTTCTAATTCATATAAAGGCAGACAACATGTGTTCATCTTTTGTTTGTGACTACACTACTTCTATTTAATAATGTTACTAAAAGTACTACAGCTCCCAGAATGCAAATAACAGATGTATCTGTTCTGCACTTGATGTTTAGATATTTGAAACATTCTTAGTTCGTCATTGCAACTTTTCACAATACTTTACTATTATGTTTCGATAAACTACATGATCTGATAACGAAGCACTAATTTACTAATTTGTGTTTCTCCTACTTCCCAAAACATTCACCAGTAACCTCGTAAACACATTCCCTATAATAGATACAGTTCCTCTGATATCTTTCGTTATATCACTGTGATTCACCTATTTGTTTATCAAATTCCCTATACATCCTCTTTTCAAGTTTTATGTTTATAAAGGATTAAAACGTTATGTACATATCAATGAATTCAGTTTGTAGATTATATTGTTATTTTAGCTCTTTATGGATAGTTTTCACACTATTAGGATTTGTAAAAACTAAGCACAAGAATGGTACACACATCTCATACAAAGAAACCATAAAATGGTAACCTCTTCAACTTTGTACTAAGTGATCATGAGAAAGGTAGCAAATGAAATCATGTCTTTCATTTTATACTACACTATCTCCAATTGTGAAGTGTTAGTATCTGTTAACCCTTTGCCTGCCTTTCAAAATGAGATTCCAATCTATGTGTGTTTGCCATCTATTAGCGATGGTCGCGGTGAAATCGCAAAAAAATGTGAATTCAAAGCTATATCTAGATTCATTTAAAAAAAAATTGAAATACTACACCACAGTTTTTTACATAGTCCTAAGTTGGAAATGAAAGCTTGCCATTACTTAAATTGTTTATTCACTCGTCAACTTTAAAAAGAAATTCTGTCTATTTAACACCCTACCCTCAATTCACTTGTAGCTCAGTGTACCTAGAAGCCCAGTTCAACCAGTAAGTCACAATTCCATAACAAAGTCCAGAAGGAACAAGCTACTTCCAAATAAGATACAGCAGGTGTGCTTTACTCCACAGATTCAAAAGCATATCCATGTCTATCTTGCATTTATTTTCTTAAACAACAGTCAATAATAAGACTTCTTGCTAAGGCAACCACCACACTACCTATTTTTTTCACTTTCATGCTGACAGCATCCAATGAAATATATCTTTAAAAAAAAAACAATTTTTACTGCTATTCCTTTGGAAAACTACCTCGTTCAGCTCCAGACTTCTCCTGACCACTATTTCTCCTTCACTTCAAAATGCTTAGAATATGGATTGTGGGCCACAGTTATGTCTATTGGGCTAAAGAGGCTGTAAAAAAGAGAGTTATTGACAGGGACTAGGGTTTGCAAATGTGCGGATTCCTTGGTTTGGCCAGAAAGGTTTAAAGTTTCTTCGTTGTTGGCTTTGGTTAAATCCTTTGTGGATTCCCAAACGACTCACCTCATGATTGTACACGGTGGTGGCAATGGGGAGAGGATGTATCTTTACAGCTAAAGCGGTCGACTTTGAAGGTGGTGAACCCGGTTCGAGTCTCGGCTGCGATGCTCTACATCCTGTGATTCTGGGCAAATCACTTAATCTCCCCGTGCCTAACAAAAATGAATGTGTCCATCTGTAAGGCAACTGGTGCTCATGTAAAGCGCTCTGTAACCCAATATCTTCAGGTATAGTTTGAGCTAAATAAAACTCTAGAATTTTTTGTTTTTAAATGACCTAGGCACATTGGGCCCGATTCACAAAAATAATCTGAGACAAAAGTCTACATTTACGACTTTTGGTATTCACAGAAGGCACTTACGATATTTGGTATTCACAGAAATCACTTACAACTCCTATCTTTACGTCCGCACTCGGGCTGGAACTTCCACACTCGGGCTGGAATTTCCACATGTGGGGCAAAATGTCCACTCCTGTGCCAGAAATGCTGCACCTGGGCCGGAAATTCTGCATCAGTTGCGGAATTTTCGTTTCCGGGACAAAATAACTGCATTTGGGCCAGATGATCATTTACCTCAATGATACACACCTGTCCAAGAGCTTCTCATCCCCCCACCTGCATCAGAGGAAATCAATTAACACCAACAGCAGGACCAGCACCACAAACCACATAAAAGCAGCACACATTCAAGGAACGGGTTTGGCCATTGAGAGTTCCTGTTTTTGTTCTTTGTGCATACTACTGGAAAATGTACCAACTGATGAGGAAGAAAAATGTCACACATGAGGAGACCACCATGATTATTGAGTTCATTGTGAGGCACCACAAACGGCTACATGGTCTACCCCCTCGCCGCACCTGTGACACTCAGACGTTAGCTCTATGGCAGCAATTAGTCACTGCTGTCACAGCACTGGGGGTGGATGTGCGTTCAGCCAGTGACATCAAGAAGAAGTGGCAGGACAAAAAAAGGTGGGTAAAGGAGAAGTATGCCAGGATTGAGTTGGCAAGAATTCTCCCTGGCCCACAATCCGGACCCCATCCATCTCACCACACTTGAGGAGGATTTCCTCACTACAATCCACCCCCACATGCTCCATGGGCTTCCTGTGAGTGATGTCCGCAATGTGGTACCAGGTAAATGTGATGACAAGAACAAGTATATAAAGTGACTGTCTGTGTTGCACCCCCATTGTGATTAAGGAAGTTGTCCAAAGTTTACATTAATATATAGTCAGTCAGAGGCTCATGTGTTTCCCTCTGTATGTTGCACCACAAGTCCCAGAATCCCTTGTATTAGAAATGGCAAATCCCTTTCCCACTATTTAAAACATGGGCCCAGTACTGCTGCCGTATATACCTAACACTGTTAAGTAGCAATAGACAAAGTGCCCCTTCACTTATCCAGACCCGGCCAGATCAGTCAAGAACATTAGGGGGGCTGGTGTGGTACAGAGGAAGATCTACAGACAAGGGAAATTTAAAAAACAATTATCAAATAAATAACTCACCTTGTGCTTGCTGCATCACCGAGCACAAGGTGAAAGAATCCTTATTCTAAGACATTTCTTTCCACTATTCCGTTGTCTATTTCCCACACTGCCCTGTCATTACACCCCCAATGCCCCACTGCTCCTACCTGCACCAGCCATGGCAGTACTTCACAATACTGTTGGCATGCAAAAGATATGAAGAAATGTCAGGCAAGTTGCACATGTACATTTTCAATTTGGTTACTTTCCTCTCTTCTCACCTATTGGCACATTCAGCCAGAGTACAGATGACCACAGTAGCAGAGGTCCCTACATTTTCTGGGAGGAAACAACACTCATCTAGAGCAAGGCATACCACCCTCACTAAGTGGTATGTCAAACTGGTTGAGACATGGTCGAAATGCATACATTGTCAGCAGACAACAGAGGGACATATAGGGCCCGATACTCAAAGGTAACCGGAGATGAAAACCTATCTTTAAAAATATTGCAATACTTAAAGGACATTTACCTTAAGCAAATGACATTTGTGAATAGCGAAACACAAAAATAAAAGATATCTAGGCCAGTGTTTCCCAAACTGTGGTCCGCCGACCCCCAGGGGTCCGTGACACATTCCCAGGGGGTCCACAGGAGGCAGTTTTAAAAGCACTGCAAAGTTCCTTGTCCAATTAGCAGTTTTCGAGCAACAATAAAAGTGTCAAAATAAAGCCAGTGATTAATGCACCTGCTGGAGAGATGAGAGTTTTGTCCAGTGGCAGCTTTGAGTTATCTAATGTAGCGACAGAGGGTTAATATGCCTACTGCAAAGAACAAGTACCATTCATTTAAAAAAACAGTATTTTATGTGCATAGGTGAGTGCGTTACTGCTTTTCTCACGGAGATTCTGTTGTTACTGTGCAGTTCATAAGTGACATGCGAAATCTAGCACAGTGACCTATAAACTGTGATTAAAGAGCTGCTTGCAAACTGCATGGTACAAGTTAGTAACTTATGTTTTTTCCCAGTCTTTCATTATCCTGATGCTGCTAAAAAGGTTTATTTGGGCAGAAATACATTTTTATTGTTAAAGTCAATGCTAACCACTGGGTGATGTTCTGAATTCCAAGTTTGTGCTTCTCCAGACCAATCACTCTTTAAAAATGCCTACCGGTATGAATGACATGTGAATCCTACACCTTGTAGTACCCTTTGCCTTATGTAACATTTTCTATACACTGATTTACACATATGATTCACTGTCTCTATATGTGTGTGATGTAAAGTGCTCTGACATCCTACAATGGTATGAGAGATGCTGTAAAACATATGAAGTACATGTGACGGAGAGGCTATGGAGAGAGGAGAGGTACTGTTGAAGGGAGATAATAAGGGAATCATTAAAGAACCCCAACAAAGACTCTTGTATCCTAGTGCATAGCAAGGTCTTCATTTACTATTCGTTAAAAGCTAATACAATTTAATATATAATGATAAATGTGTTTTAGAATGCACCACTGTTTCCCGAATTTCTTGGGGGGAGAGCCTCCCAAAGCCCCCTTTGTAGTAGTAAGGCTCACTCACTGCACTTGGTGTGCACCGTATGGCGACTGGTTTGAAAACATTTGCCAGGGCTGCTTTGGGTTTCCAGTCTGGCCCTGGCAGGAGCAGGAGCCTCGTACTGCGAAATAAACCAACCAATTAAAAGTTAGTCACGGAGTTGCAGCACCAACCTTCCCATTACATTGTTTTGTTTTTTGCAAATTCTTTGAATATAAAATACTAAGGGAGATATTTATAACAGAAGTGGCGGAGCGTGTCGTTAGCCTCCTTGGTTTAACGAAAGGCTCCGCCCCTTCAGAAACGCAGGGCTGCACCATATTTACAAGAATATGGTGCAGCCCTGCGTTTCCCCCAGTGCTGGCACTACACTTAGCAGTGAGCTCCGTCCATCATTCCCTTTGGGATCGCTTTGCTTGCCCTAAGTTGGCAGGGTATGCCCAGACATGGGTCCCTTGCTCACTTTGCCACTGGATTCAAGATAGCCTGGCTGATGAGGGTTATGAACCCGAAACCGGTCCCAGGATGCTTGTTTCCGGTCCAGGGAAGACATGGCTTGACAGTTTGGGCTGGACTGTTCCAATGAGGCACAGGGTCAGACTGATTTGCATATGGCCATGTCTGAACTGGGGTGGTGGAGTAAGCTAAAGAATGATGATGGATTAAACCCACATCAGTTGACTGGGGGTGAGTGTTTGTTTTGCTCAAACGCTCCATCCATCATTCCCTTTGGTATTGTTTTGTTCGCCCTAAGTTGGCAGGGTATGCCCAGACATGGGTCCCTTGCTCACTTTGCCACTGGATTCAAGATAGCCTGGCTGATGAGGGTTATGAACCCGAAACCGGTCCCAGGATGCTTGTTTCCGGTCCAGGGAAGACATGGCTTGGCAGTTCGGACTGGACTGTTCCCATGAGGCAACAGGGTCAGACTGATTTGCATATGGCCATGTCTGAACTGGGGTGGTGGAGTGAGCTAAAGAATGATGATGGATTAAACCCAGATCAGTTGACTGGGGGTGAGTAGTTGATTTGCTCAAACGCTGCGTCCATCATTCCCTTTGGTAACACTTAGCACTGTATCGCCAACGCAAGCACACTTGCACCATAGAATAATGTTACTGCATGCTCATGATCTTGAAATGTGCCTTTAATCTCGGCTGTATGTTGTAGTTGTTGTACATCACTGTTGTCCTGCATAACAACACACATGCATATGGAATTTCACCACATACTAGATCACACCATGGTGGCTAGTGAAAGGATGATACAAAATGTATGCCAAGTGAGTGCCGAATGGACATACAATTGTATATAGTGTCATATAAAGTGTACTAGACATAACTGGATTGTAATTCAATGGTATGAAAACTCACTTGCAAAATATCAATGGACAAATCCGATTGAAATTGGTGTGGATGAGGGTTGCACTGATGCCAGTTGTGTACTTTTGTGATGGATATATGGGCTGCTTAGGTGAATATTGAGGAAGTGAAATTTTCAAATCTCTTGGCTGAAAAGCACAACACAAATCCAGTATAAACGGCAACCATCAAAGCTTCTCAACTTACCCACAATGTATGATCTTAGTCAAATGTTGCTTTCTGCCTGCCTCCTCTTCTACTGTATTCATTGTGAGAAGGTGGCCTGATATATGCTGTCCACTAGTTCTAGTGGGCACCTTGTATCAGTCCAAACAACCCCTTATGGTGATAGGTTAAAGACAACCTTATGTAAAGCTATCCTAGTGGTAGCTATGGAGAGCAGCCTTCAGGCTAAGTCTTGAAGGAATGTAAAGCAGCTTATTTTACCAGTCTATAATCTCTTGAATGATCAAATGAAAAGACAACCACACCAGGTATATATTCAAAATATATGTATTTAAGCTAAATCACACCCCTCTAGTCTCTTTATGAGACTGGAGTTCGAAGTACTTCAGTTACAAGTGTTTAAGCATCAGTAAAAGCACAAATACATGTTTGGGCTCTAGGGGCGTACCAAACCATATACTAAAATAGTGGTATAAGAACCACGACTGAGATAGACAAGGTGCCTATCACCTCTAGAATCGCTGGCACCCCAAGGAACCACCCAAGGTAGGGATGTCGGGGAACCACTGGAGCTGTATGCAGTGTGGAAACACAACCGCGGGTTCCTATTACTTTCTATGGGGAATGTCGCGGTTGGAATTTTAAAGATTAGGGACACTTCAAATTGAACTAGGACCAAATCCTTGAGTTACCTCACCCAGGGAAGCCAGGTGCATAGGTATCTTTTGGTGTCGGGTCGCGCCGTCGATTCCAATGGAAGCCTGCAAAGAACTGCTGCTGCCGAGAAGAGGAGAAGTGTCCGGAGAGATCCAAGCCTGGATCTAGGATGTAAGGAACCTGAAAGCAGAGGGGACAGAGTCTGGGTCACTTGCCAGTGACCTAGGGCAGGATGGACCAATGCCCACCGATGTCGGGTGCTTCAGGTGAGTTGTCAAGTGTCTTGACTCTTCAGCTACGAGGTCCAGGAGGCGACGACGAAGTCCACGAGCCGGATTCGAGCTGTCCCATGAAGTCTGTCGAGTGCTGCGGTGTTGGTGACCAGGAAGGACCCAACAAGCCTTGGCAACGGCAAGTCTCAGGAAATCAGAGAAAGGACTGCGGTGCAGACCAGCAAGGTCTGATGGACTCACCCAGCAAGTAAGCACAAGTCTGGAGCAACCAGAAAAGCACAAGTAGAACTGGAGCTGCCTTGGGGGGGACCTGCTAGCCAATGGGCTAGTGATCGCGAAGGAGCCTCGAGCAGTTGCACTTGGAGCTGGTCCATGGGTCACTCGTGGAGTGGAGGCCAACAATCTTCAGTGCAGGAGGTGCTCAAGGCTGGGGCTACTCGTAACCCAAAGCCCAACTTCGAGGATGACCAGGAAGGTGTTGTTGCTGCAAAAGTTCACGGTGTCCAGGGGTCACGGTTCCACGATACCCACAATAGCCATGGGCTTTGTTGTGGACTCAGGGTAGCCTCAGAGAAGTCTGGAAATCCACCTCTAGTGATATAGAGACATTTGGCGTCTGGCGGGAGCTTCAGCAATGCAGACCGGTCAGTTGCTTCTTTGGTGCCTGCCAAGCAGGGAAGTCACTCCTTGACCCCAAGGGAGATTTATTCTGTCTTCTAGTCGTGATAGAAAGTCAAAGGTCCAGGATGTATGTTTCAGAAGTTCATCCAGGGTAATCTAAAGTCTTAGGGACTGTGTTCCTATACTTATACTAAGTTTAGGGGATGGACTACCTCTAAGGCTCCACCTATGGGTGGGCCTGGGGTGGGGGTGGTTACACCCCTTCCCGTTTGTCCAGTTTTGCGCCAGAGCAGGGGCTGAGTGCCCCTGCAACCAGTTTGAACCGGGCTATGCACAGGGACACTTTGTGTGCCCCAGGCAGTGTCTCAAAAGCATTCTGTGAATGCACCCATCCTGCTCCAATATACATCTGCCTGTCTGGGGAGGTGGTTACACCTCCCTGTGACAGGAAACCTATTGTTCAGGCCTCCCCTGCCGGAGATTCCCCCAGCAGCAGGAGGCCAGACCCGTGTCTGTGGCATCCATTTTGTGATGCCAGGGCTTTGAAAGGATTTAACCGGGTTTAGCCAGGGTGAACATGTCTCTCCCTCTAAAAGGGTGGAATGCTACCCCCGCTGCCAGAACTGGCGGGGGGGGGGTAGTATTCCAAAGCGTTTGACACCAAACACGACATGTTTTGATGCAGCCATTCCAAAGTTGGCATTTGCCGCGAGCACACCCTTACCCAGGTTGCAGTAGCAGACCTGTGGTGTCATTTTGGAGTGCTTCCCAGGGGTGGCATAATACATGCTGCAGCACCTGATTGGCCTCTGAGGTACCTATGCCCTAGGTACATAGTATACCATATACTAGGGGCTTATAAGGCACTCCAGAATCCAATAGGATATGTACCTAATGTACATGGAAACCATTTTAGAGAGGAAGCAGCTAGGCTGTGGTCGTGATTAGCAGGGCCACAGCCAGACTAAAGTCGAAAAACAGTGAAACACCAGCAAAAAGTGGGGGTACCCATGTGAAGCAGATCCTACTCTCCTACATTCACCTTTATAAGTGAGTGTATAACATATGAGGGGGAGGAGATAGACTCTCTCCCGGACCATCCACTACTTACTTTTGGCAAGGTGTCCCCGGGCAGACACCCAGTGCTTCCCCCTTTCAATGTCCTCAGCCTCCACCCAGTCTGTAGCAACAGAGGTGTCTTCCTGGTCAGTCCAGGTAGGCGCAATCCTTCTGCCTCCTAATGTAGAAGATCCCGCCTCATCCTCATCTTCCTCACTTATGGATAGCGGTTGTGGCCGACGGCACACCAAAGATGTCCGGCTTAGAACCATGTGCTGCTGTTGGTCCTTTTGGACAGCTGAACCCACTGAAATGTAAGGCAAATCATGATGTAGTGGTTATACTCGTTAGAACAAGACACATACCTAGATGAGCCAAGGGCAAACTTTGTTCTGCTCTGATCACACTGTACAGTTGTCAACGATTAGGAGCCTAAATTACGTGTATGTTCACTGCATTCTGATTTGAGTCAGACATGGGCATCTCACTTGAATTTTGGTTGCTTAAATATCCGTTTTGACCAACCCTCAACTTTGACATTCTTATGATCTGTGTGTCCTGTCACTGATACATAGGCAGCTTCTAAACCCAGTCTCCAAAAGGAGATCAGAAAGAGTCCATATGGTATTGGAATGGGCCTGTGATATGGAGCCTCTGTACTTTTACTTTCGGACAATTGCTATCTGCTGTTAGCATTGTATGAGACAACACAAATGGCAATTTGGGGTCACGCAATTATATAGGATCTGGGCTATTAGACTTGCTAAGTTGTGAGTCTGACCTTTTGATATTCCCTCACAAAAGCTGACAATCCAGTGCCACACATTGGGATGGAAGACTGATCAGGCAGTGCTGTACACTGGTGAAAACCAGTGGCTACTAGTTGTTACAGCTACCTGGACTTTAAAAATGGAATACAGGCTACTGAGGGTAAGATGTGTATCTGTGAGACTTGGAGAAATTGTAAACAATTAAGAGTGAGGCAAGGATCTCAGAGTCTGTCTTGACTCCATGGCATATAATGTTCTGTCTTAATCAGAACCCAATCTCACTGAATGCAATGCAAGCCACAGCAGTCAATACCCATTGGCCTCGTATATACACACTGGACAGTGGCTGTATCATTCCTCATACAATGCACATATCAGTTATGATGCCCATGGTTCACTGTTAGTGGTGCTGGTAGTGCAAATTGATGTACAAATGCATGTGTGTGCCTCAATTCCCTAGTTGTCAAAATAAAACTATCACTCCCAGAATGCACTCTGCCCTGTACATTGTGCTACAGTGAGCCTTTTGCTCCATGATGATGGATGCATAGACGCAGAATAGGTGAATGGATGCATGGGAGACATGATGGTACAGCTCTGTCTTCAGTCACATCATACTTCACAGGTCTCTTCTGCTCATGATCCTCCAGCTGAGCATGGAGGGTCGGCCAAGATACATGCAGGATCCTCCTGTACAGTGGCGAGAGGTGGGGATGATGCACATGGTGCTGGGAATACTGGCCCTATAGCTCCTTGGCCTTGTGACTGACCCAGCGTTTTAGGTCCTCCAAGTGCTTGCGGCATACCCTGGCCTTCCTGGTGTATACACCCACTGCACTGCAGCGCTCCCCAATGTTGGCCCATAGTGTCGCCCACTCTACATTACTCAGCTGGTCCTCTGGACCCCATATAGCTGAGGATATTTGTAAAGCACCCCCTCAGCTAATATGTCTAATTCACTTTCACTGAAAGGGGGTGCTTTCTCCCCATAACCCTCAGCCATTTTGGGGGTAATTAGGTTGAACCGAGCAGCAGGATGGCAGAGGATCTGGTCTGTGAGAGAGGATGACTCAAGATGGCTGTCAACAACTTCCTGTGATATATTTCCTATCTACCACTTCCTATGTATCATTTCCTGTATGAAAGAATGGTTTCCAGTTCATTTTTGGAGTTTCCAACCCAAATAAATACTTTCCGGTTGCGTAGCGTAGGGTCCGCATACAAGGCATACGCACCGCAGACGAAGAGCATGCATTTGTGCTGGAAGTTGTGAAAACAAAACGGAACCCATACTTTCATACAGGAAATGACATGCAGATAGTGGTAGACAGGAAGTACATCACAAGGTTAGTTGACAGCCATTTTGTGTTCATTCTGAGTCATCCACCATCACAGATCAAATCCACTGCCATCCTGTTGTTCTTTTGCCGAGAAATCTGAGGAAATCGTAGACATGATACAGAAGGTAGGAAAGACCATTTTATGAGATTTGGGCTGGAACGGGCGGCAGGGGGCCTGGCACAACTTCACACCCCAGGATAGTTTTCTCCTCCTTTGCATCATGGTACATGTAGTCCATATTTAGTGCTCACCACTAGAGTTGTCTATTGTGTTACATTAAATTTGGTGGAAGCAGTGCTGTGTATCCCAGACACATGATGCCAGATTCACTCAAAACATCAACATTCTCGTTGGAGGCCTATCACAGGAGAGTCAAATCTGTTGGGGGCTAAAACTCTAACAATGCAATAGTTAGGCCCTTTCATGATTCAAACACCCATTCTCAAAATGTCCGGGAAGGTATCTCAGAACATATACATCTTATCCTCTGAGTCAATAGATTCCTTAGTGACTTCCACTACACTGATTGCTGACATCGGCACGTGACCTGATGCATGTTCATTCTTTTGACTCCTGTCAACAGCTGTGGTTGACATACAGTTAGAGTGGCTTGCAAAGTAGTTACAGGACTTAATTTTTGGACAAAGTCGTAATTATCCAACTTTCATCATAGACAACAGACTGCAAACCACATTTTGTCCATGGCCCAACAGATTGCTCATGTGAAAAAAGTGGTAACTAACTGATCACGGACTTGAATACACTGACCTCTGTTATGTGCAATGGCCCAGTTGTCCGGATTCCGAGCTTGCCGAGGTACAAGAGGAATGTGTAAGCCATGACTTAAAACTATGTTGTGCAAAACACAATAGGCTAATATGATCTTGCACACAACTTCAGGGGAGTACAACAGCAAACCCTCTGTACGGTCAAGACATCTGAAATGCGACTTCAACATACCAAAAGTGTGCTTAATGATGGCTCAAATTTATATGTGTGCCCTATTGTATGCTAAGGTACAGCAGTTGGATGTCTGTCAGCTGTGAGGGAAGTTAGGGCACTAGGTTACGTTTCCCTTTTAAATTTAAACAGAACATGATCTATACGTTGGTACATGCAGTGTCTGTTGAGACCTTGTATGTGGCTTGATGATTCTTATAGTACAATTGTTGTTAATGTAAGGTGGCATTCATACATTTCATGTACACATATCCCTCATTTTTAGTGCTTGGTACTTACCCTGTAGCCACATGTTTCCAAATTATCCTGCAGTCATCTGCCAGGCAAGAGGTGACATGTGGAATACAAAGCTGTCATGGATACTGCCTGGAAACACTGCATGCACATCAATGAATCTCCCACTGGCATCACAGACACCCTGCACCAAAATAAACCATTTTATCAAAATTAATATTTTTAAAAAGTCAGGGGGGTATATTCTCAAGGACTCATCTTTGAATTATTGGCTCTTCATCGCAGCCAGAGTGGTGATAAATTTATAGCACCATTCACAAGCTGGTGCTAACAGCCGATATCACCGGGTTCCCTGCGATAGCAGCCACAAGAAACATCACCACGGATGACACCAGCAACTTACGCTAATGAGATGCAGAGTAGGCATTCCTGTGCAAACAGCTGCAAAAACACCACTCTGCAACATTCTCAACAACCAGCCAGATCGGCAATAAGATCCCAAAATAGGCGATAGGAACGTTGCAGCAGGGATTTAACACCTGCTCTGACCTGGTGTAAAGTGGGATGACAACCTGCACCATAAAAGGGAGCCCAGCCCACAGCCACACCTGAAGATAAACTGATGCCATGGTGCTACTGATCATGTAGCTCAGAGCCCCAAGAGGGCCACAACACCCACCGCCACCACCCCCAGGGCTGCCACCTCCCCGAACTACCACAGGGGCAGCGCAGACAAAGACAGCGGAACTACAAAAAACGCACCAGCCTCACAGGTTTAACACCAGAGAATGTCATTGCCCACTACATGCTCAAAAGGACAACCATCCTCCGCATCCTGACCATCATTGCCCACAGGCTGATGGTACCAACACAGCAGACAACCAACATCCCTCCGCAGACAAAGCTGCTGGCTGTGCTGCACCTGTTGGCTTCTGGGACCTTCCAACCAACAACTGCCAGAGTCAGAGGAGTCTCACAGCCAGCCCTATCCAAGTTCCTCACACCTGTCTTGGATGCCATCATCAGCTTGGTACCCAGCATCTTTACTTCCCACATACTGCACAGGAACAGCTGGAGACTTCTATGCCAAAGCTGGCTTCCTGCACTTGTTGGGGGCAATTAACTGCACACATGTGCCCCTTGCCACCACTGCACACAATTACTGCAACAGGAAGCACATGCATTCCATCATTGTGCAGGCAATAGTGAACCACCAGGGACTTTTCACCAATGTCGTCCCCAACTACCCAGGCAATGTACATGATTCCTTCATCTTCCGACAGTCCATCATTAACCAGCGCTTTGAGGGTGACTCCTGTGCAAATGCATTACTCGTTGGTAAGTACCAAATGAACACACCACACACCTCAACTTCACAATCATGCAACTCACTACTCTGGGAATGCACACGTTACAAACTCATATACAACATGCCAAACAACATGTCCACCTACCAGACACGACAGCACCACTTACTGTGGTAACCTTGGTTAGCCAAGTACACAAGCCATCAACGGCATGGCACCTCAGCCACACATTAGCAGAATGTTGGGAGAGGTGGGATCCAGGCATGTGCGAAGGAGGCAAGTGACCCATGAATGAGAATGTACACAATGCCAAGCGTGGCGTGGATGTGCTCGCCAGACTGCAGTATACAGACCACAGACATGTCCATGTCGACATATACTGCTGGGTTCCGGAGTGTAGTGAACAGTGGACGCAACCATGTTACCCCAGGCAGTGGGGAAGATCGTGAAAATGTAGCTTGTTATGTCCCCCCCTGTAAGTGTGAGTGGAGTGGGTTGGCCGGGCGTACGCCAGGCCAGCATAGGGGTGTGAATAAAAAGCCTGTTTCTCTGGGCGTGGTTCTCTTCTGCAATGGCCAATGTATCAGCCAGGGTGGCGCCTCACTGCCCACCACAAGGCCGACACTGTGAGTGGCGGTGCCTGCGATCATGTGCACCTGCTGCACCCCAGGCCCCCAGACCCATCTTGGCCACCCCTGCGCAACCAGGCTACACCACTCACCTGCAGACAATGGCGTGTGTTGAAGAGGGCCCACCATGTGCCTGTACAAGCTCCAAGCCCCAGGCACACAACCTTGGCAGCCTCCTCAGACTATCAAGGCCTCCACAACACAGTCCCCAAGCACTCCTTTCTCATTGACCTACTCCACCAGCCTAACCTGTGTTCAAGTAGGTCACACATGTGGAACTGGGTCTTGATTACACAATGGCAGAGTACATATTTCATGGCAGATTTGATTTCACTGTACTCCCTTCGATCTGGTGCTAGCAACTCTGGGCATAGCATTCAAACTACACCTGTCTGTGGTCCCTTGCTGACTACTGCCTTCGGCCTACAATGCGGTGGAGTAGGTCACACATTTGGAACTGAGTCTTGATTTCTTCATGTCAGAGTTCATATAATTGTACGCAAGGAGAGGAGTAAGAGGAAGACGCGATTCAATCCGGAGGGAAAATAGGATCATCGTTACAGAGGTGATCGAACACTACCAACAACTGTTCTGGTGCCACTAACTCTGTGCATCGCAAGCCAACAACACGTGGCTGTGTGCCCCTGCTGAGCGATGCCTCCGGCCTACAATTTGGTCAAGTAGGTCGCACATTTGGAACTGAGTCTTGATTATTCAATAGCAGAGTATACATGTTTTTTGCAGTATTCAAATCACTGTACTCCCTTCGATGTGGTGTCACCAACTCTGTGCACAGCATTCCAATGACACGTGGCTGTGGACCCTTGTTGACCGCTGCCTCTGGCCCACACTGCAGTCCAGTAGGTCAAACATCTGGAACTGAGTCTTGATACATTCATGGCAGAGTTCATCTCAGTGCACAGGCCTCATCGCAGACTGCATCCCCTTCCAGCTCTGGTGCCACTGACTCTGTGAGTCATGGACCCTTGGGGTTTGAACTTTGAACTTCTGATTGTCTGGTCGCTGTTGTAGTTCTTGCCAGCACCAACCACTCCCTGAGGGCTGGCTGACACTCACCCCACACCCATCCAGCACAGGCGTCACTGGACATGTGACCCTGGCAATAAAAGGGGCCGGGCGCACATGCCCGTAGCCAATTCCACAATCTATATAAGTGTGTTCGTGTGGTCATTATGTATGCATGAGGGCCCCAGTTCCTACCACATGACATTGTGCTGTGTACAGCGGACGCAATCATGCCACCTCAAGCAGTGGGGTAGACCTGGGAAATGTAGCTGCATCGTAGCCCCCTGTAAGCGTAAGCAGAGTGGACTGGCTTACTACATTACTGCGTAGGGGCGTGTTTCTTCCACCCGGGGCCCTGGGCATGGTTACGGTTTGGCCTTGCTAAGGAAGCAACTAATGTGTTTGTCTCTGTTGTAGTGTTGACGCCACCCGCCCCGCAATGGCCAATGTTGCAAGTAGCATGCCCCCGGAGTGCGGGTGCAGATGAAGGTGTAAATAATGGATCGCAAGCCCGCTTGGGGTCAGGGATCATACATGCCAACTGCTGTGTGTGTTGCTATTACCTCAGCATGAGCCAAAGGTCTACCCTCAACCGCATTGCGAGTTCAGCCAGCCAAGAACTCTACCTCTGTGTCTGCCTTATCCTTACCATGGGCCTACACATACGTGACCGCCCGCCTTCAATGTCGTTGTCAGGCTTGTGGACATGCGCAGACAGGCAGGGCAATGGTGTGTCGTAGGAGTGCAATTGATGCAATCTGCTTAGCGCACACAAGTAAATAGGCTCGGTCGGAGGGAGGAGCAGCAGTGAGGCTATGTAGTACGCATTGATGCTTCTCATTTGCTACAAGCAGTACATGGCAAAGAGGAATCACTCAGTCACACATATCACACACCTATGAAGCAGTGAGACTGCCTACACATCATGCAGAACCTACTATTGATTCATGTCTCTCTGCACTGTCACAGGTGATCAAGGATATGAACTCTGCCCTTGGATGATTACCCCCCTCGGAGCCCCGAACACACAAGCCCAGAGGCAGTACAATTGGGCCCACAAATGCACCAGGGGCATTGTGGAACGCACATTTGGCATGTTGAAGTCATGTTGAAGTCATGTTTCAAGGGCCTGGACATCACAGATGGAAGGCTCCTGCACAGCCCAGACATTGTGTGTAAGATGATTGTTGCATGTTGTGTGTTGCACAACATATGTGTACACACCAATGCCCCATGGATACGAGTGCCAGATTCACCCGACGATGATGAGGAAGATGAGGCAGGTGGACCACACCCCACTGCAGCTGCCGCAGGAATCGCCCGTAGGAATACCATCATTGCCAATTTCTTCTAATGAGCACGTCACATTGTCAGAGTCCTTAGCAATCATGGGACTGTCCAAAATGACCACAGGCACAGCATGTGCAAATAAAATCATTCCAACACATATTCCCTGTGTGCATGTCACTCCTCTGTACATGCATGTCACTCTGACAGGTGTAAGTGCAACATGTAGTGCTAACAGTCTCATTATTTGAAAATTGATGGTGGGTGTGTCACCTCTGTACAGAGAAGCTGTTTGGGGTGTCACGTTTTCGAAATGCCATATTTGTGTTTGTCTAAGATAGTGCGAAATCCCACTCATCAGCGTTTCACATGTGTCCAACATGACTACACATGGGCTGTCATTTGTGACCTACAATTACCAACAGGCCTTCCTTTGGGGTCATATATGTACCACCATGATGCAGGGATGCGCCCTGTGACTCAGGTACCACGACATGAGCAACATGGACTTGAGGGGGAATCACTGCCCCTACATTCGTCCAGGCTTTCATACTTGATTAATCATAGACATGACACATTTGTTTGTATTAGTTTGTATTATTCACGTTCAGTGTAGTGTTGAAGCTGTCTTAGTCTTGGGCCATGCAGACTACACTTTAGAAAGTTGCCCCGTGGAGGGCCAGCCAGAGTCCTTTGGGATTGTCAAGTTACTCGGAAAGGGAAGGGTCCATTCCGCAGTGTAATTGCTGTGTCATTGTTTAGCTAAGAACATATGTCAGTCCATGTCGAGGTGCAAGGTTAGTGCTGCAGACTGTATCAGGGGACAGTGGAAGGTATTAATCTAGGGCATGATGCAGAGGGCAGAACCAAGCAGAAACCAGTCATGTGGCAGAGATGAGTGCTACTGCCTCCTTCTTACCACTAAGGCAGATTCATACTCCTCTTCATCCTCTGAGGTTTCATGTGCCTCACATGTGGGTGGTGCTGTATGGTCTGCAGCGGTGTGTGACACTGACACGTCAGGGGCCGGAGATGTGGATGTAGTAGTCACAGCAGCATTCATCTGCGCACTGTCTTGTGGCAGCACTCCCATGATGAGGATCTGAAGGGCATGGTAGTTCCCATCCACAGCTTTCTCGTGTGCAGCCGTGGTAGCCATTCTTTGCGCCTGCATCCACTCCAGGTTCTCCATGACCCTCCTTATATTTCGGATGACATCGCTGTAGCCACCCTGACTGGACAGTTGTTGTTGTCTCCGAGTCATGACTCCAGCAACGACAGCCATGGATTTTTGGAGGGCATGGGTCGGACTGTGGGTGTCCATTAGGGAGTTTTAGTGGTCCCTAATGGGACTTAAAAACCCAGGCATGGCATCCAGTTTGGCTGCCATGAGGCTGATCCCCACCCGCACCGGTTCAGCCAGCTCCTTCCGGCGGTCTAACACACCACTTACTCCATGTGTTCTTCGGTGAGGTGCTGGGATCCAGACGTGGTGGTGGGTGCTTCCTGCTGTGGGGTCTCTGCAGGGGGTGGGCTCACCTCAATGGTGCTTGGGTGCCCTGTTCCTGGATGTGGGGTTTTGAGGCTGTCCATGAACCGCTGGAGTTCGTCGTAGTCGATGTCCAGGGGGTCGTCTACAACCTCACTGACGTGATGTAGGGTCTGATCTGCAGGAGGTATTAATTGTCCCTCTGCGATATTATGAGGAGATGCAGTTTCACTGTGTGTTCCATGTATGTTTACGCATTGGCGAAGTTTACATACTGGCTGCATGACAATGTACATTGTTGCTGCTTGTGAGGAGATGCCATTTTGATGAGTGACAGTGGACATTTGTACTACATCATGGATGTGAGGTTGTACTTGTACATTGTCATATCACGTTTATTTTCTTTGCTTTTCTGGTGCATTTTCCCGCATGACGCGTGGGGATTCCACTGGTTATTTTGTATCGCCGCTTTTTTCGCGTTGGTGTTTCACATTTTTTTGGCGGCACATTAATTTTAACGCGGTCATTTGTCACGTTATCATGAGACTATCCCGTGGTGCCACTGGGTTAAGAATACAACGTTACCACGGTGTTAGTTTTTCGCGATAGACTGCAATGTGAGAATTTGCGTTAAGCTAATTTTGCAATATTTAACACACGTTCTTGAGTATATGCCCTGGTATTTTTAACACTACATTCCTGCCCAAGTGGCGTCATTGAGATATTAATGAGTGAGATAATGCATAAACTTGAAGGTGAATAATACTAGTAAAACTTAATTATGTTTTTAAATCAATAGATCAAATACTGGCTAATGGATCATTCAATGATTTGATGCATATAGACCAATGTATGCATGACAAATTTTGTCTCACAATGCGCTTGGGGTAAACTGGATTTTTGTGCAATATAATGGCCACTTGGGCAGGAATGTAGTGTTAAAAATGCCGACTTTATTAATATTAATTTTGATATAAAATTGTATTCAGGTATTATTTAAATATATCACACTTGATCACTTGTGCAATATGACAGAAGACATTATGCACTGGTTCTTTTTATTGTGTTTCTTATATTGCAAAATTTCTGCTGAACATTCAAAGATGGTGGAAGCTGTGGTGATCTGTTTACGGACTATGTACTGAGCTAGTTCACTTTCACTGTTGAGGGTTGTACGTGTATGAAATGGGAAGAGGCAGTCCTCAAGCCATACTGTGATCAAGCCGAGAGGTGAAATAAATAAAGGAAGCATCCCGGAGAGTCTTGGTATTTTCTTCAATGTTGGAAATCGTTGTACGATATATATTTACATTTATACAAATAAGAGAATGTCACCAGAGCCAATATCAGAATATCTCAGATAATGGCCATGGAGTCTACTGCAGCAGGACACCCCAGGGTAACCGTTGTGCTTTACAAATAAATGTAACAAAATTTTACAACATGGAAATTCACAGTTGCAGTCTGAAAATTGTCACAGAATAAGGACACCCAAGGTAATTTTTTAACCTGATTACTCAGATGGATAATCACTCAGTGCTGCCACCGATCCATAAGTCAAAAGTTTAAGGACCAGATAGAAAACCCAAAATTGGGGTCACAAATGGGCAACCGGCCAGTTTGTGGCAATTTAGGCCATGGCCATGTACAAACCTCATTTTACGAATCAGTAAATTCTACTGATTCGCAAAATGAGGTTTGTGACTCGCTATTTGGAAGGGGCGTGCCAAGGGCAGGCAGTTGTCCCAGTTTAATTTTTCTTTTTCTTAAAGGCCTCCTGTTTTCCTTTAAGGAAAACAGGCTGTGTTTAAAAAAATGCTTTATTTAGAAGCAGTCACAGACATGGTGGTCTGCTGACCCCAGCAGGCCACCATCTGTGTGAGTGCTAGCCATTCCTAATGGGGTCGCAAATTACGCCTATCTCATTAATATTAATGAGGCATGCAATTTGCAACCCCATTAGGAATTGCAAACAGTGCCTGAGATTTGCGAGTTGCAAATTGTGAGTTGCAAATGCGACGCAATATGCGTTTCGCAAATTTGTGGATCATACATCTAGCCCTAAATCCCACCAAAGTGGCTTGAAGTTCCAAAATACATTCATTGAATATCTGTAAAACTGACCCTTTTCATGGTGGGAAATGGAAAGATGAGGCTTTGTCAATGTCCTTCAAAGTACCAGTTTGTCAATTATCATTTTCATACAGACAAAAATAGAAGTTTGTAAACTTTCCAGGCATGGTTAGCTCTTAATTTCCTAAATCACAAATCACAATCAGGCCTTCTCTGTTTAACACAAACTCTCTTAAACACAGAAAAGAAGAAATGAGAAATGAGAAGCATGCCACTAGTCAGAGAAAGCATATTGTAATGACACGTTTCCCAGCTAAATACACAAGCTGCATACTGTTTACTTGAAGTTTGATGTAAATAAGTATTTAAACAATCTAGAATACTTGGCATCTAACTTGTTAAATAAGTATAATATATTATAAATAATATAATAAATTGGACAGCGCATGCTCACATTAGGTTTATAGACATTTGTTATCGCACAGACTTCTCTTCAAAGTGACTTCTGTGTTGTTAAAAAAGTCCCTTCACTCTCCAGGAAGCTGTGGACTTCACCCATTGCAAAGTAAGCAGTTTCCAGGAGGCATAACGATACACCTAATAGCCAATAGCATGATGGTTACATATTAATACTTCTATGGCCTAATGGAAGATGTGATTGACAATGTGTAAAGGGGGGTCATTCAGACAAGCCAATGGCTGATGGGGCTGACTCCAAACCTACTAGAAAGTGCACTCAAGAATATAAGGCCTAGGAAGAAAGATGGCTAAGATTATATCATGGAATACAAATGGTTTGAAAGGAGGTAAGAAAAAGGCTAAGTTTATTTCAAAACCCTGCTGTATGAAAACGTATATCTTAGTCTTTCAAGAATCGCATCCTGCAAAAAAGATGCCGGCATGCATTATGTATCAAAATGCTGTCAAGGCGAAACCATTCCTTGAAATATGACCTAATAAATGCTGCATATTGTTCTGGTCAACAGGGAGTTTACTTTATCATCTTCAATTAGAATCTTCAGGACCTACGAACTGAAATGGACGGGGGGGCAGAGGGGCAGGAGTTGAGACAGTAGATCAACTACGCAAAACTGCAAAAGTCACGTTGTTTTGGTAAACGTGTATGCACCGGACAACCAAGACCCCCACTTTTTTACTAATATGGTGATTGAACTGAGTGATGTCCATCTATCCATCATAATAATTGTGAGTTTTTAACTGTATTCAGAACCCAGCGCTTGATACGACTACCTACCACCTCACATATAGCACCACCTGGGCAGGACCAGAACAAGTATTTGAGATATGAAGGCCAGTCTCAACTTGTTTGGTATATGGATGTAACAAAATCCTGATATTCAGAATTACACATTTCTCTCTAGACCGCACAGGCAATACTCATGTATTGATTTTTGTTTGATCAGCCCCTCAATATATCTGATTTTCAAGGCTGGGCTAGTACATCTGCGTCATTCGGACCACACTGTAATTGAAAAAAAATGTGTAGGGAACCTTTGTTCTAATTCTAACCCACATCGCTCATAGGAACACATTGATTGACTATATTAGGGGGATCTCTAAATCATTTATTATACACATTTCTGAAGTAGATAGTGAAGAGGAGACAGTCCTTAGGGGCAGCTGAATATTCTAGTTCAAAATCATATGATACAGGTCTCAGCCTGAACAGCAGCTGCCCAAGCAACAGACCTGCAATGTATGGGCCTGCGAGGCTGTATCTCTGCCCTCATTATGGCTTGTATAAATAAAAAAGCCTTTTCAACCTCAAGCTAGGATTTGTAAAATGGGAGAGAAATCAGGAAAATTGTTGGCCTGCTTGTGTTGGATTGACAAGAAATGTGATTAAGCAAATTCAGGATAATAGAGATAGGTCTGCAGCCATCCCTCAGAGATCTCCTCTAGCATTATGGCATGGGTTTCAAAGTTGTATCAGGAGGAGCTTGACGGCAGCATTACTGATATAAAGGCCTACATGGCTCCTTTAGATCTACCCAAACTAGAAATTCGCGATAAAGATATGCTCGATATGGAAATCTCAGGGAAGGAGCTTAGACAGGTGATTGCAAGCCTTCTCCCAGGAAAAGTGCCAGGGCACGACTGCATTCCCTTAGAAGTGTAAAAAATCTTACTTTCTGTAATCCTTTCATGCCATTTGGAAGTACTAAAGGGAATTTGGATCTTTGATGAAGACCCTTTTTCCTGGAATGAAGCTGTGATTACAAATTTCTGAAAAAGGATAAGGACTCTACTGATTGCAGTTTGTATCGACCGATTTCACTTCTTAACGTGGATTCAAAAATATTCACCAAGCTTCTGGCTAATCAGGGTAATAAGATTATATTCCAACATGTATCTCCCGAGCAACACGGCTTCATCGCAGGCAAGGTTACAACTTTTCATACTAACTTAATTACAGGTCTAATGGAATGTGCTAAGTGCTTCCGGGTACCCCTGAATAATATATGACTCGATGCTGAGAAAGCATTTGGTCGGGTTTCTTGGAACTTGTCTGTGAATTACTTGTTCGATGTAATTTTAGCTTCAATTTTATTAATATGATCCAGGCTATTTACAAGGTTCCAAAAGCCTAAATTTGTATAAACCAGGAGTGAACATCCTCTATTTCTATCGTGTGTGGCACTCTCCAAGGTTGCCCGCTTTCCCCTGCTCTCTATGCATTTGATATGGAGCCGTAGATTCGGCTTTTGTGTAGAAACATTCCCAGCAATCCATATCCGATGCCTGCTTCCCCCGTGGCAGTCCATGCAGAAGATATTTTATTTTTTTGCTAACTCATTCTTGCAGGTGGCGCATGCAGCCACGATCGGTCTATACCTAAATGCTGTCAAGGCTCAATCATTCCTAGAAATATGACCCAATAAATGCTGCATATTGTTCTGGTGCAGGTACTTGGTAATATTCTGGCACCTGCCATCAAGCAATGTTATGAGTTTAATTAAACTGATGTGTGAGACTCACCATGGAGACAGCCCTGCAGGCGAATGTGGGCATCCCTGGATAAGTACCTAGACCCATATGAGCCGCCCTGAGTAGGTCGAGAAGAACGTCTCGAAAAGCACAACCTCACTAGAGAGGAAAATAAAAAACTTTTGGCATGCTATCTCTTTCTCTCTCTACCCTAATTCCTAACTTGCCCCTTCCACTCTTTCTTTTTCCCATACCATGACAGTGGATGGGGGGCAGTCAAGCTACCGAAAATGTACTACAGCTAACTCAGCCAGTTTTGGCTGCCCTGTAACAACAAAGCGTTGATGATTACATGTTATATGTTATATGTTATATGTCATATGTTGTAAAAAAACAAACAATAAGAAGTATATTGAAATTCAAAAAAAAATATATATATATATAAAAGATTAGGCTTCTGCTGGAGCAATGGATGTATTTACCGATCCCCTTAATAGGTCATATTAACGTGATTAAAATGAATATTCTGCCCAGAATACTCTATTTTTTCCTGCACTACTTCATTATGTTCTGTATAAGTATTTTAAAATGTTAGACTCTGCAGTGTCCAAGTTGATATCAAAAGGGCAAAAAGAGCGAAGACCTTTAAAAAGCTTGAAACTCCCGATAAGTGAAGGTGGATGGGCTCTTCCCGACTCTCCTTTCTATTACTAGGCGAGTGTGACCCATCACATTCAATGATCCTTACACAGAGAACTGGCTTTACACCAATTCATATGTGAAGGTTTATATTTCTGCTGTTTTAAATGTCAAAGCAGAGAATTCTTCAAAGCAGTGAGACCGAACAATACTTCTGCTTTCGATAAAATCGGGAGCAATATGAGGTCCATTCCCTCCATGCTTTGACTCCTCTGCTGCATAAGCCAGACCTACCCAAGTGCTCCAGTTCTGCCTATCTTGGTACTTGGAGAAACTCGAGTATTAAGGGGTTGGGGGATCTGACGGATGAGTTCGGGGTAACATGTTTTGGGGATTTACAGGCTGAATTTCCTTTACCTTAGGGTGAATTTTTCACATACTTACAGATCCAAACATTTCAATTGAGCAGGGACATTGTCATCAAATTTCTACTAATGAAACTTGATATTGCAAGGATGATGTTTGGGAAACATGTATATATCATTTTGGATAAATATTGTTGTCTTATGCGGTCTTTCTCAAATGACCTTGGAACATGGGTCGATAGGTAAACTTGCAATCTTGGAGAGGAGGTTATGAAAGAAGAGCTTCCCTATATTTTAGGGTCTTTCCATAAGTCATCACTCCCACTAGACTGAGAGGCCAGATTGATCGCACATTGTTAAATGTTTTGCATGTTTGCTCCCACTGCTCAGTGGAAGTGGCTGATACTGTCCATGTGTTTCTTTCCTGTCCTAAACTTTCATCATTTTGGTCCTAGGTAGAGCAGCAAATGTTGTTCATTCAAACTTCTTGAGGGATAAACTCTCCGAAGATGACGCTGTTGGGTATAGATGCTACCGATTGGGTCCTCTGTGTTCTCTCTGGCTAGGCTAATTATTGCCAGAAATTGTAAATCTGCTCTCCTGCCAAAATTTGATGAGGGGTAAAAAGAGGTTATGACAGCAGATGAATTAGAACATCAGATAGTTGATGTTAGAGGTTCTATGGTTAAATATATATATATTTTTTTTAGATAGCCCGAACTTGACCCGAATCGGTATTCAGAGCGCTTTACATAGCACCAGTTGCATTACATGAGGACACATTCATTTTTTGTTTGGCACGGGGAGATTAAGGGGCATATCATCAAGGAGGCGATACAAAATTATCGCCGCTTTTGCGTCCGTTTACGGACGAAAAGCGGCAATAATTTTATCGCCTAATCAGCAAGGTCACGCTAGTGCGTGAATCCTTGCATTATCGCCTGTCTACTGAATACCCAGCTTTGATGCAAAGTGTGCGTTCCTGCCCTGACATAACTGGAGAAATGTCTCTAAGCGACATTTCTCCAATTATCAGTGGGCACGCTAACCTGCAGAATGACAAGCAAAGTAGCGATAACCTCCGTTAACGCTACTTTCCTTACGCCTGCTTCTAACTGACTTAGCCATGATATCCTATGTAAGGTAAATATAATGGCTAAGTATGCCTTGCTCTATCAGCAAGCTATTGCCAAACTTTGTGAGATTATCGCTGGATTTCTAGCGATTATCTCACATTTGGCAGTTAGCGCTTGGAATTTTATCGCTTTTGAGATAAGCGTTGCTAATAGCACGCTATCTCAGCGATAAAATTCCACGTTACCCGGTGATAATTATCCTCGTGCTAAGTGCGCTTAGCGATAATTATCGCTGGTCCTTGGTGATTTGCCCCGAGCGATTTGCCCAGAATCACAGGATGTTCAGCGTCGTTGTCAGACTCGAACCCAGTTCCCCAGATTCGAGTCGTTAGGCCAGCTCCTCTCCCCAATCACAATTGTGCCTGGGGAAATTTACGAGAATATATTGGGTAACTGCAGAGACTGTTGCATACTCTGCTTATGTGGACACTTAGCTGCTTCATGATTAATGCTATGTGCCTTTTTTTTTATATCAATAACGAATGAGCTTAATGATAAATCTGAATGCTTTTACTAGTTTTTTATGTTCATAATGATTTCATGTCCTCCAGGCTTATGCAATATTTAATACTGTATATGTAATTTTTCTATACTTCCAAACATGATATTTTACATGCTGTAAATGTACTGTTTGCACTCTTAATTAAGAAAAAAAGAAAGAGCAGTGCACTCAATCAATCAAATTGTCTTTATTCTATCTTCCGAGGACAGATCATAAAAGATACACAAAGTAATAGAGAAAAAAGACAAACAGCATTATAAACAACATGTGTCAGTTTAAAAATGTAAGAACAGATATTTTGGTATACAATAAATAAAATAGCAGGGCAAGAAGGCTGGTTTGTCCGCAGCTAAAGTGACAGTGCAACAGTACTGGATCCAAAAATAGCAGCAAAGAGGTGAATGAGAATAAAAGTATCCATCGGTAATGAGCATACAAAAATCATTTTGAGAGGAGTAACTGGTAAAAAGAGCACTAAAATACCTTATGTAACAACAGATAATGGGAATTAACAGCAGCAATAAAGATTTAAATCAATACTACAAATACAATGATCACTGGGGCTACTAAAGGGCTTTTGTATCAAAACAGCATACTACTCTTTGCTAAAGTGCACTCTAAAGCTCTTTGGCTTCATTAGACATGCAAAGGTGTATCTACAAATTGTTAAACAAATGTCCTCAACCTTTAAAAAAACAATGATCTGCTTATGATTTGGTAATAATGAGCAAAGGGTTTCAACAGTAGCCATATGTGTGTCTTCAAAGCTTACTTTAGTTGTGTTTACGCATTTCATACTTTACAGAAAGCACTCATTCATGGAGCTATGAGGAAAATGAGTTTCTTACTTATTTCAAGTCTCCCATTTTCTCCTTAGCTTCTCAGAATTATGGAAACACCTCCACCTGTGCCTTCAGACGGAGGTAGACAAGGTCATGATTGGAAATGAACGGAGGCGTCTTTAGCTCTTGAATATAGATCTAGGCAGTGCTTAATTTTTGTTGGTAGTTACCGGTGGGGACCTCTGGCACTCATTTTTGGGAATCAACACTTATTTTTCCTCATCAGAGATTAACAGTGAGCAAGTGAAGGAAAAACAGACACAGGGGAAAGAAGGAGGAATGAAAAACTGTTGCAAAGATAGAAAGCGGGGACTGACAAGAGCGAAATAATGGGGCAGGACCTGTCTGATAGTGGATGGAAGATTCAGGATGTCAATTCAATTCTAAGCAGTCTTGGTAATAAATGTGCTGGCTCTTAAAAGTACCGGCTGAGGATTTGTGAGCAGATCTTTGGGCACCAGCATTCTTTATTTTAGAAATTAAGCACTGGGTAGGTAAGAAGGACAATATAGGTATTAGAGTGGATATGAGAATTTTACTACCGAGGAAGGTATTGCCGTTATTGATTACAATATAGGAATAGGGAGGGGAGGGTTGAAATAGTAGTTACCACCCTCCTCTTCCTCCATTGAACTAGACCTTAGTATATAACGGATTGCCATGCCCTTTGTTGTTTCTTTCACAAGTACACACTGAGTCACCTTAGGAACCACAGCAAGCTTACAATCTTGTGCTTTAATTCCTGGACATTTTATCTGAATAAACTTGAGTTATTGGATTTACCTGATATTTTATACTGGGGAGCCACACATTCTTAATGAAGAAGTTTGATTGACACACGTAACAAGAACTTCCCTTTCTTTTTCAGGTGATAGAACATCATTGGATTACATTTGTCACAAATACATATCTCCTATTTAGTTTTCCTTGTGAGCCTCCTTTCACAGCCTGAAGTGATATTGTTTTTACCGTCAGTGTATACCATCTTGCTCTGCACGAGGACACACTGCATTATATTTTCCTGGCACTTACCCATAACACTCCTGGTTGGCACAGTCTGAAGGTACCAGGGGCAGATGTATCACTGGCGCCATTTCTATCAAGATATTGGTCCTCCTGTGCTCTACCTGTGCTGGCGCACAGTCAGCAGCCTAACACCATTGAGCAAGGATGCCTGTGTTACGAGTAGGATTGTTTTGTGCAGGAAGGTATACCTTCCTACACCGAACAATCCTTGGAGGCATATTTGTATATGCAGAGCAGCACACTTAGGAAACAATGAGAAGAAAAATATATATTTCCCCAAGTTAAGCCTTTTCTGGAATGGTATACAATTGTGATGCATTTCCAGGTCTACCAGTGTTCGTTAAAGCAAAAGGAGGTGCATGAAACATTATGAAAAGAGTCTTAAATATTTTCTTTCTTTTAGTCTTTTATTTCATATTCAATACTGTTGCACAAAGATAGCCAACGCGTTTTGTTCCTCAAAACACAAATGTTCTTGGAACTTCATCAGGGCTGTAGGAAACACAGAAAAACATATATAAGGCACTGTAAAATGACAGACAAAACACAAATCAATATACAAAAATTCACAAACACAAGGGAAGCAACAATTTACAGTACATGCCTGATACAAATCATGAACACGACAAATCGCCACATAACATATAAATGCACATACATTAATAGTTATTAGCAAAATATTATTTTTTAAAGTCATACAAAAGTCTTCTCTTTAAAAAAAAGTTAAATATTGTCTGCGGTAGAGTGAAAGAAAAGGACAAACACTGAAAAGAGAAAGTGCATTAGAAGAGAGATGATCAAATGAGACTTGTAAAAAGGTCTACACACCCAGAATAAATGGCTACACAAAATGAACGACCACACATAAACTTAGTAGGGGGAATCCAAGTTCCCATTACAAGCCACAAAGAAAGAAAATATGTTGGACTCTTTTCATTATGTTTGGTGCACCTCCATTTGCTTAAATCATTGGGAGAATCTTTTATCAAAGGCTCAAAAAGGGGACAGGTGCCAGAGTATTGTGTACAACCAGCCTGATAAGGCAGCAGAGAAAAAGTGAAGTGCAAACCAATTGGTCTCTCACCTTGTACCTATTTGGTCTAACGGTATTGGTTAATCTGGAAATGCCTCAGAATACATGAGTGGATGCATGGTAACACCCGTGCTCACCCATATAATGTTCCCACCATGTAGAGTAATGCAAGGCAGTAACTTACACTAGGGTGCGTTACTCCAGATTTACCAAGCCAAACAGGACCACACAAGGTGGCATTGCGTGGCTTGGTAAATCTCATCTAGGCAATCTTTGTTGGTAGATGCTGAAATCATTTGTAGCATGGCAATATTGCAATATAAGATATTTTATCCTAACATTAGATAATGTGTATGTGTACACCATGAAACACAGGCCAGTGCTGTGAATACCATCATCCACTGAGCCGCCCACCCACACGATGAAAAACTGGTGAAAATAGAGACTTTGAGGTGACCCCGGCTCCTTACGATTGACTTGCATTGGGAAAGGATCATCATTTCTTATCCTATGCCTTCAGAATAAGGGAATAGTTTGCAAGTTAAGCATGGGGTCAACAGCCAGAGGTCTGCATTTAGGGAAGTGACAAAATAACTAAAGCAATGACAAGCAATGTGATCAAAATTCAATAGATGAAGACAGTGTGTCCACTCTTTTTAAGAAAGATCAATTGTTTTGATTTGCGTCAATGAAAATGCAAAAAGTATTTTGGACTGGCTCATGCACTTGTGCTGACATTTGACCATGTTAGCAAACTGAATGTTAGTACTTTTGAAAAAATTTGAAATTATGAAATGCCTTTTTTGATAAGTGGTGTGCATCACATGTCTAATGTTGCTTCTTCCCTTTTTTAGTGTTAGATCCAAGTGATCAATCGCTGACATGCCAGTGCTACCACCGGTCCTGCTGCTGATGGTGGCTTCTGTCACTTGCGCCTACCAGTACTGCAAACCGATTGCAGGAGAGAATGGTTATGACCGATTCCTCAGACAACATCATGACCAATCGGAGAGCACTGGCGATGAGAAATATTGTGACCAAAAGATGCGCGAAAACTGTATGACAAACCAGGATCCTCCAGAGCCGAAATGCAAAGAAGCCAACTCCTTCATCCATGCCTCCAAGAACCAAATCCAAGCCATCTGCAAAGAAGCAGGGAGCCGTTATAAAAAGAATCCAAACCTGAGAGTAAGCAATCAGCTCTTTAGCGTCACGACCTGCAAGAACCAAGGCGATGCATCAGTGTATCCCTGTGAATACAAGGGCAGCGCCACCACCAGATACATTGTCATCGGCTGCGAGGATGGGGTCCCCACTTACTTTGAAGAGGGAATAGTTGTGCCACAGTAAGCATCACCATCCTGCTGGCTTCTCTTTACTGCTTAACAAAAATTGTGGTTGGTGCTGTAATTTATACTCCCAAAAATGTTTTTCAAATTTTTAAAAGCTGGCCAAAAAGGCCATTCAAAGATACAATAGTGAACTGCGAGAACACAAAAAGTACAAAGATGGTATTGGGAATTGCCGTTGAATGTTGTCAACACAGCTCGTGCTATTCACTGTTGTAACTTTCTTGTTTTTTCTTCTAATAAAAGACATGACAAACTTATACCAGACAAAAATATCTTGTTTCATGGCTCTAGAATTTGGAAACCAATCTGCTTGAGGCTGCTCATACATTCCTCTAGCTCCAGTTCTTTTGATGTTTAGATGAAAACAGCGCCCATGGCCACAGCACAGTTTAAACATCCGTTACCAATTCAGTAAAGTCTCATAAATATTAGCAATAAATGTGGCACTTTCCTCCGAAATCCCTCAGATTGCTCCATAAATAGAATGCCATCACAGAAAATTAAACATAAAAGAGATACCGCCTAAAACATACCCTAACAGCAGCATATTAGACATGTTTACTGTTTTGCTTCAAGTAAAATGCAAGACATGTACTGCCAAACAATGTATATAATGAGATGTGCTTCACATGGCCAAGAAACCCTTCATATCAAAAAGAAGATTGAGAAAAACATATTATTAGATGGGAATGTTGTTTTTGGATTAGTGTAAGACCCTTACATAGTTCACATGAACAATATTTCATTTTATAAACTCAGTAAAATTAAAACTTCGGAATAGGTTTCTTCTAAAAAGTTCACACACTCACCCAGCCTCTAGCTGACAATAGAAATGAAAGAATTCAGTGTATTTGCATATACAACACTGTCTTTCTATTATGTCTATAAAGGAGGATGTCCATTTCCTGAGCCACCCATGTCATAATCTTCAACATAGACTATACAGTCATATAAAAGGCTCCCTTTGGGTATGTCTCACTCAACTTCACAGCCAAATCATACTTATTGCATTCATCATACCACACGTTTCCCAAGAGACATCAAGGTAGGACCCCGTGACTTCACAATTCTTTTCATTATTTACAAAAAATAGTATCCATACCTAATAAGAACTTTTTTTTCAGTTCCAGGGTTTTATAATTTGGAGTGAGGTAGACAAAATAAACTGAAAGATTTATGTAGGGACATCAGAAACCTCTAGATACAATTTGTGAATGCAGTTAGTATCAGTACCTGGTCTTTCATGAGTGTGGGGAATCATTATATTAATGTTATACTTATCTTTATCACCAGAGTCGGGAGCTGTGAACACATATGTGGTGAGGAGCCCCATCCTGCACTGGTGACTGCAATAAGCAAAGTATGTTTTGTTTTTGAGGTTGAGTGAGACATACCCAAAGGGTGCTTTTTAGATGACTGGAGAGTCTATGTGCGGTACCCTGTCCCTTTGGATTGCGGGGTCCCTCTCTGTTTTTGCAGATTAATGTTCAACATTACAGCCAAACAAATTAATCATGTGAAGCAATTTTGATCAATATTTTTCAAAATTATTAAATCACTTGTGTGCTCTTTGGTGACCAAAAAAAGATGTTATGGTATGCGTTGTTTCTGTCAAATATCTGTATCAGTTAAAATATATCTGCTTTTCTTATAATGTTTTCAATGCATGTTCAACATACTGATATATTTGTTTTCATGAATAAAGGTACTCAAAAAACTTGGAGCCAAATTATTTCTCTACCCCAGATTTTTGTAAACATTCTAGGTTTTACTAAGACAAGCATATTATAATGTGGGATGAGTACAGAGATTCTTTAAAATAAATTTACATTTATTTTGTGAGATTGACTTTTCAACACAGCATTACATTCAATGGTTATGTGACACATATGTTAATTACATTTTACAGCAACAAGATGAGGAAATAAAGCAATCACCAACCCTTTGTGGCATTTTTCCACTGTAGATCTGTCTTTTTATGTGTGGAGCCTCTGCAGTCGTAAAATTATTATTAGTAAAATAAACTTGTTCAATATAAAAAAAACTAGTAAACCTACACAAAAGTGCACGTTTACCTTTGTGAATCAGGCCCACTGTGTCTTCTCAGTCGCTTGTTTTCCAAGGTAACCTTTACTTATTGGAATGGTGCCTCAAGGTACTGTAGCACATGGCCAGAGAAATTTTATCCCACCTCTAGGACCATTAGCTGTTGTTTCGTTGGTGTCATGTTCCTTCCCACATTAGATTGATAAATATGGAATTCAGGGTCTTAAATATCTGCATCAGTAATTACATATGGATGTTTATGAAAATATATAATTTTCATTGGAGGTCAATTATTTTCATCAATGCTACTTTCACCATTTCTTGTGGTTTTGAGTTTACGTGAATGATTTATGAAGATCGAGAGACCCCCTGATGGCCGTCCGAAGATATTTTGTTTTTGTGGCAGTTATACGATGTTCATGGAAGCCGGCTTTAGGGGTTGATGTCATTGCCCACGTTTCTTGGCAGCACATAATGGCCCCTTTTGCAAGGTAGTCCGGTATTTCCTTGTTCCCGGCGCTTTTGCTTAGACCTGCAATGTTCCATGAAACAAGGGTTAATTCTTGGTGGAGGTCAGTGTTTAATGGTTGATGGTGATCTACCCGCCCGACAATTTTCCTT
Source organism: Triturus cristatus (assembly GCF_964204655.1). Taxonomy (NCBI): domain Eukaryota; kingdom Metazoa; phylum Chordata; class Amphibia; order Caudata; family Salamandridae; genus Triturus; species Triturus cristatus. Next base: position 1,819,897,352 of record NC_140590.1, on the reverse strand, counting down.
CTTACGCAGCCAAAGTTTTGTCTCCTGCTAGGAATGCTGCTGCCAGTGATCCTACATTGTAGCCTGCATAGTTTGGCCCATTAGCACTCTCCGCTGATTATCCAAATGAAAGATGAAAATGTTTATTGGTGTACTTGGTCGTTCTATAGTGTTTTCCCTCTGCTTTCTGTAGTGATTAGTGCCTTTCAGAATTGATGCTGTCCCCTGCCCCTCATTATGAGGTTTGAAGACGAGCTGGTATTTCGGTTGGCAGGGTTCTTTTACGTCTCTGTCCCACCTAGCTAATCCAAGAAGAGTTGAGTCACCGTGGCTATCTCCATGTGTCCTTAGGAACTTTACCCAATTCAGGTTTTCCGATGTGATCTGAGTCAAGGACGAGATATGTCCAAAAAGTCAGAGGATGTTGGAACTATTTAGGATGTCTGCAAGACACCGCCATCCATATCAAGATGCAGGCGGTGATATGACTTTCCATGCGGAGTCTGCATGTGGGGGCCCGTTGAGGGCCCCCAGGGTGTTGGGGGGGTGGAGGGTGCACATGTGGTGTACCTATGGTACCCCCCTGCATTTGCATGCACAACATGGCAGGCACCGAGTAGTGCCAGCCACGTTTGCATGCAAATGCACAAATGCCTTTTTAACATTGCAGCGGGTGCTGCTGAAAGCACCGCCTGCCGCAATGTTAAAAATGCGGGATGCGCCTGCTAGTGTGGCTGGCACATCCTAATTGCATTTGCAGGACCGCCGCACACATAGCGGGCGGTCCCATTTGCCGAAAAGATGGTGGGCGGACTTTGTCCGCCCGCCATCATAATAGACCCCAATATTATTTACAACTATATTTTTGACATCAACATTTACAAAATCAATATTTTTCAATAACATTAAATTCAATATTTTTAACGAGAAAACTAACCTCTATATTTTCTACCATCGATATTCTTGCCTTGATATTACTGCAATTTGATATTTCCACATCGATATTCTGTCTCTGCACCCAGCCGAGCGATGCGTCGGTGTCGATCCCGCAGTCGAGTTGAAGTGGTCATGAAGCACCGGTTCTGAAGTTGATTCATTAAGCCAGGAAGAATTGATTACGTAAACTATGCACCGGGTTTCTCCACACAGTCAAGGGGCTGTATTGATCTTCCCACACCGCAGCGATGTAGCAGTTCTTTAAGGCGATGCTCTGGTTCCGAGTGTGATGCACCGATTCTGTTTGTGCAACAGGGTCAATGTGCTGGTTATGCTTCATGCAGACTGGAGATGAGTCGATTTTACTAGAGCAAACACCTGGGTCTACTTCCAATAGACCATGCACAGGAACAGCTGATGAGACTTTAATATCCCTTAGTCTCAAGCAACAGGAGGCAAGCCAACAAGTCTTTGGAGATCACTCTAGGTTCAAGGCAGAATCCAGCTCTCACTCAGCAGGGTCACAGAGCAGCAGGCAGGAGGGCAGAACAGCAGAAAAGCAGTTCTTCTAGAGCAGAGTGACGATCCTTATAGCAGCACAGCAAGAGGTTCTTTACAGGTCCAGACATGTCTGACTTGGTGGGGGCCAAAGACTGAGTACTTATACCCATTTGTGCCATTGATGTGGGTGTGACTTCAAAGAAGGGTCTTTGAAGAACACAAAGGTACTTTCTTCCCAGCCCTGGCTCTAGACACACTACAGGAGAGTAATCAACCCTGTGTGTGGGGGGAGGACACTGCCTATCTAAGTGTAATGGTCAGCTCCTCCCTACAATCCTTCCCAGAACAAGACAGCAGGATGAAGACGGGCACAAAGGCACACCTAAACTTCATTTGTGTCTGACTGTCTAGAGGAAATGCACAAAGTCAAGATGTCACTCAACCCAGATAGCTATTCGAGACAGGCTGCAGGAACAAAGAGGATTTATCATTACCATTACAAACATTTGAAACATGACAAAGCTACTCCTTCCCCTCCCCCTGCATTTGCGCTCAAAGACCCACCATCTTACCTTCCGAAAGCACTTGAAAAAATGGCTGTTCCAGAACACTATCCTGTAAACCTCCTTCCTTCTTCAGTTCTGCCGCTAGTGCTGGGATGCCTTAGGGTAGCCATGGGCTTAAGAAGTGTTAATTATTAATTATAAAATAATAATTGTCAGGGGTTCACGGAGAACCACCATACTTGCCACCGGAGAATCACGCTGGGTGGTCTTTGCCAACAAACCTGTGGTTCTCTTGGCACATTCTATGGCATTCCACACGCTCATCCACCACATTCTGCCTTATGGGCTTCCTAGGGCCCACCTTGGGGTTGACTTATATGAAATAAAAGGGGAGTTTAAGGCTTGGTAAGGGGTTTTAAATGCCATGTTGACATGGCAGCAAAACTGCACACACAGGCTTTGCTGTGGCAGTTCAGAAACATGTTTAAAGATCTACTTGTGTGGGTGGCATAATTTTGTGCTGCAGCCTCACTAGTATTATTTAATTTACAGGCCCTGGGCGCAGGTAGTGCACTCTACTATGGACTTACAGTTACATTAAATATCCCAAATGTGGATATACCAAATGTAACCTTATGTAGGGGAAAAGCACATGCGTTTTATGGCTGGTCAGAAGTGGTAAAGTGCTCAGAGTTCTAAGGCCAACAAAAAGAACCAGAAAATGAGGAGGCAAGCAGATACAATGTTTGTGAGAAGACCACTCTAAGGCTGACAGGTTTAACTCATAGAAAATAATGCTGAATAAATTCATTTATTTAAAATAGGTAAACATATGAAAGCAAACATTTGTGTTAAACTACATTAAAATAGTACATATTTATTTATAAAGTATTTAATATGAGTTATTCACCTTTTTGTGTCACATAGCACAGAGCCTCATGATGACACAAAAGTTTTGTAGAAGTTGATCATAGGCCACCCTTTGTAGGTGCAGCCCATCTTCAAATTGCACTTCTCTGTTTCACAGAGCATTCTTTACCAATATGAGTGCAGTGTTTATACAATACATAACCAAGAGAATATAATTCTTCTTCATGGCCAAGAAATAACACTAAGGGCCTGATTTTGATCTTGGCGGTCTTACAGCTGTCCTGCCACAACGGTGGTACCTAGTACTCCGTCAAGCTCATGGTGGTCCGAACACCATATTTAACTGTTGCAGCTATGGGCAGCTTCCCACCACAGCCTGGTCTTCCCTACTGGCTGACGGTAAGTACTCTGCCGCAGTTGAGCTGGCTTATCCCCTCTGATTGAGATGTAAATCTTGTGCTGGTGGTGTCCTATTGGCAGTGGCATGACGTTGTGAGGTCCTGCTGGTGTATAGACAGTACTACATATCACTATCATAAAACACATGTATGTTTGTATGTCATAATGTGTAAGTAGGTATTATGTACTGTCCATTTTGTTGCATGTAGAATAACACAAGGCAAAAGAAAATATTACCAAACACTAAATAGGATAAGTGACAAAGAAACCTACCTTTGATTCCGGGTACAACAGGGTCACTGATCGTCATGGCCAGGGAGCAGCAGCAAAGGGAGTTCCTGAACAATAGCGTTTAAGGGGGATTCCATGGAGGGACCCTGAAAGAAGGTAAGGTTACACCTCTTTCCTTCGATTCTGATGACTTGCGCATGTTGGTGACCCCACCAGAAAAAGGATTGATGGAAAGACGCATCGTAATATGGATGGTGGAAGGGTAGGCAGGACTCACTCCCAAAGCTGGTCTCCATGACCGGCCTCCTCAGGTGAGACTCCATTTTTCTGTGCTATCTTTTGAAGTCACTCAATCTTGAAGAAGCAAGGCCTGACCTGATGTGTTCATAGGAAGCAGCTTGTTCTAGTCCATAGTGCAACATGCTTTTGGGATCATCACGTATTGTAGGTAAGCTTTTTTGCCACCATGGTAAACTGACAGGCCACTGTCTTTGTACCTAGATAGAGTATGGGATGCAACTAGACTAGGCAAATGAGCCTTGAAGGTGGCCGGTAATGGCCTTTGACGTACAGGTGCGAATCGCAGATCCGAAATAAAATTGATATATTAATTAAACTTTTTCTTCTACCTCTTAAGTTAAAGTTACACAACCTACAGCAAGTTCAGGCTTGGCTGGCAGAAACTAAAAGTAAAGTTCCAGGTCTGCCAGCAGCGCATTATAGGGTGAGCCTGACAGCACTGCCTTAGCTCACAGTGCGATAGCCGAAGCCTGCGGGAGCACAGCATGCTCAGTACACACCACGGGCGGCATGCTGCCAGCTGCCTTGGTGCTTTCATTGACAGCTGAGACACAACACAGATATGCGTGACAATGAATTTCAGTGCGGTAATGTGGAGTACCACACTGAAATGCGTTAGTCTAACGCATGATGCCTGGTACTTGGCAGAACTGGCCTGGCACTTTACCCAATCCTAGTGTGATGCACAATGTTCCGAAGTGCTGTTGGGCCATGGAGTCTGCACCTTGCCTCTGTATGATCCACGCCATCCTCTGGCAGTTGGAGCATTCCCTGGATAACCCAGTGGGAATGTGTGAGAGTGACAGGAGTACAAGGAGTTGCTTTCAGTGGCCTCAGCTCCTCTTCTCTTACACCCTCCTGTTGGGCTGGGAAGGTCACCACTACTCGGTGGTGGCGTAGGTGGCTAAGGCATGAGCCCTGTAGATGACTTTCTAGGGCCGCTTTCCGTGCCTTATACAGCTGGTCAGGCAGCGGCTTAGCTGAGCACTGAGGAGATGGAGCCCAGCCTGCACAAACACTTTTCCAATTCCACCATTCAGGCCAACGTGGAGCCGCCAAGAGCTACAGACAAGGAGGAGGTGTCCGCCCACAGCCACATCCCGACTCGGCTGGTGCTGTGTCTCCGAAGACGCAATCAAGAACTCCCAGTCTGGTAATGGGAGCTCGGGCAGGACCTTCAGCAGCAACAGCTTCTGCTCAGGTACAGAGAGCTCCTTTATAAATTATAACACAACCAGACCTGGCATATTGCTGCCCGACCGGCACTGGGAGTTGGGGGGGCGGTGCTAGCAAGAAGCACCACTTCCACTTTACTTACAGGGGGCAATATTGCTGCATTGCTGCAAACCGGCCCCCTGTGACAAAACCAGCCCCCATGGGCACAAAATTGACCCCCACCTTCCAGCCCACTGAGGCAATGCCTGGTGCCCACTACGGCCAGTCCAGCCCTGCCTCCGACCCAGCCCAAAAAATCTCATGCCCCACACATTTAAAGTACAGCAAGTAAGTGTTCAATAGAACTGGAACAGCGAACTCAGTAACAAACACTGGGAATAACTGATTTAATCAAAAGATTGACAAAAGATGGAAAGAGACATCCCAAATGACTTTGCAAGGATGCCAACAAAGTCCTTTCTTAGGATAATAAATCATGATGCATGTCTGCTCATCGATGTGTCAGCTGCTGATTGTGCTGAACCATACTTCAGCACTTTACGAAGAGCACTGATTTTTTTGATCACTCACTTTTTGTCTGAAAATCATCACAAGAAATGAACACTGTATTTTGAATGCTTAAGTACCTGACACCCTTCATAGAGACAGAGGTGTGTTAAGATTTTGTGACCTAAAGCTAGTAGTTGGTTTATATGTCAAATTGGTCCCAATTATGAACCCTTTCTCTCTAATTAATTTGTATCTGTAGTTATCCCCTACCACGGTACATCAGAAGAACCCATGATTGTTCTTCAGGTGCGTTAATTGGTAGTTCGGGCATTGCACTAGGTCCAGTCCTAACCAGCAGCCGAGGTCAGCATCTGCTCTAATTTATATTGCACAGTCAGCAGCCCGATGACCCCCTGCACATCCTACCTGGGGAGCAGCCCTTCAATCCTGCTCTCTAGTCCCCGCCAGTGCCAATTGCCAACCTCCATCACGGTGACAGCTGCAGCTTCCCGGGGGCTGAGACGTTGTTGAAGGTGGTGGACACGTAGTCCAAGGAGTACCCATTAGTGGTGTAGTTCACCACCATGCTGGTCTTCTCCACTGCACCGTCTTCTACCAGCACGCACTTGATACAGCACTATGGTGGTCCCATCCACTCAACTGCTGTCCTGTCTAGAGAACAGCATACCTTACACAACACATGAGTGCCTATCCTAGGTGACTGGAGAAAAACAATTCACTCTATACATAAGCCCTCTTGGTGAGGGCAGAGAGCTCCTTCTTGCCTGTGACTTGACTTTTTTGAAAAGGCCCATAAAATTGTAATTGGGCATTTAGGCTAAAGAATATTTACAACATGGCCAGTACTACCAATACAACTCCCCCTGCTAGTGGAACTCCATGGAATTTAGCGGAGTTTATCAATGACTTCACAGAATTAGGCAGAGTGAAACTCCAGCCAGGTAACAATATACAAAATCCTGAAGCCATTTCCAGAGCCCGGGAAGTGGGCCCCTTAGCCATGTACTGATGACCTTGTTTTGAGCAATAGCTAAGACGAGTACAGCCAATTTTCTCTTGGGGTGGGGAATATCCACCACATATGCCAAGAGTAGGGAGAGTGGCATGTCTTTCAATTGTGTGGATACTATTTCATTAACCATGCAAATCATCTAATCAATAGAGTAACCTGCAAGCATGGCCAGTGACCCTGCTGCCCGGTGGGTGCACTGGACAGGTTCAATGACTTTACTAGGTCTGGGCATCCCAGAAGCTAGAGCAGTGGAAAGTAGACTACTGCCTAGCATATCTAACTCAGTAGATGTGCGCCATGCCCAATAAATAGCATAATTTGCCTGGTGGCCAGAAAATATTATCCAGGGTTTGGAACTGCAAACACCTAGCCCTCACATAAGTCTATAACAACTCAGTGGTGGTGTTTTGCTGCCCCGTGTTAACGGGTGAGAAGACAGGTTAGTTTGCAGATAATTGTCTCCCTAGGGGTATGGGAATGTTAAGAAATTGGTACAAGAGTTTGAGGAGAATCAACACCTTTATCAAGGCAATTGTGCCTGTCATTGAGAGAGGAAGGCTCTTGTCGGTCTTCTATCTGTGTTGATGATTTGCTAATTACAGGATCATAGTTTATTTTAAGATTATTTATTTGTCTTTGTTCACACAAATACCAAGATATCAAACTGAAACCTCCCTCTATTCCAGGGAGAACTCCAGAGTGACCCTCCAGGTCAACTCGGTTACAGGAAACATTTTGGATTTCCATCAGTTAATTTGCAGTCCAACATAATTATCATAGCAGGTCTTGAATGATAATTGTCAAATTAGTTCATGGATCCTTAACAATAAAAGGATATCTATGCTGAGAGTAGAAATCAGCGCTTAGGCAGTGCAATTCTGGTTGTGCTGCTCTCCCAGATGAGTGGCCAGGGACCCCATGGTGACAGTAAATAATATCGGGTACTAGGGGCACCCCTAGCACGTACTCCTAGGAGAAGAAAGATAGCCATTAACCTGCATCCTAGCCATCAGGCCAGCATACATAAATCTGCCATGAGAAAGAAGTATTTGCCTAGGTCCATGCAGCACAGGACAGCAAAAACAAATGGGCATTCAAGAGATTCAAATGCCTTTTTGACATCACTGAGAAAACCTGCACCTCTAGGCTGATGGATTGGATCATTACGAGGAGTCTATGCAGATTGTTAGAAGTTGGATAAAACCAGACTGATCAGTTATTACCAACTTGGTCATTTATGAGTTTAATAAGTTGGCCGGGACTGGGCTCATATTTTATTTGCCTCATTAAGCTGAGATAACAGCCTATATGTCATAAGCCACCTACCTTGATCCCAGATGATTCCAGTGGGCGGCGATGATAGTTCCCGAATTCTCCCGAACTTGCCCTCTGTTTATAGGCGGAGACACTGCTCCAGTGGCAGCGGGTTGGGATGGAGAGAGTGTAGAGTCAGAGATGATGTGGCTCATCTACTCAACAGCAACACAGGCATCCACACTAGTCTGATGAATGGTCCTTGCAAATATGGTACCTATTAATAAAAAAATGATAAGGCTTTAGAGTAGTATCAACTCTATCTCTTAAGGTATCACTTCACAAAAGATTTTCAAATCTCAACCAACCTTCAGTTTTGTTGCTGTTTAGTTATTCTTTAGATTGTCCATAGAGGATCCTTTATCGGAAGATCGTGGGTGGTGTGTTCTGTAGTTTGGCATTAGATAGAATTGTCTTGATTTTTAGAAATCTGTATAGGTCTATGTCCCTTAGTTGGAAGCTATTTGTCAGGTCGGAGAACGTGATGGGGCCCTCGCCTTTGTCTAATTGATGCGGAAAGGACATGCCTTTCTCTATCCATGTATCGAAGTTGAGGCTCTTTCCCCTATATTTGATTCTGCTCTTTGCCCATAGCGACTCAGATTTGAAGCCCCTGATACTGGTCCCCAGTGTTTTGTCTACTTTTTGCATAGCTATCGTGGTGTTTTTGAAAATCTGCTTTGACGCGGAGGGGTAGGTGTTCGTTGTGAGCAGGTGAGGGGGTGTCTCTTGTTTAGTATGGCTCTCTCTACCTGAAGCCAAACTGGGGAGTAACCCTGTGTAGAGGACACCCACTGTGAGCCCTGATTTGCCAGGAATGCTAGTTGGTAGGTTTGGAAGTCCACGAGATTAAGGCCCCCCTGTTGTTCAGGTAGTGTCAACTTCTTGATGCTGATCCTAGCCCGCTTGTACTGCTATATGAATTTTGAGATCATGTTATCGATTTTCCAGTGGAAATCGTCTGTTAGTAGGAGCGGGAGCATGCTTAGCAGATAGTTGACCATAGGGGTGATCATCATTTTTATAGTTTCTATTGTACCCCACCACGTGATAAATTTAGGGCTCCATGTCTCTAAGAGTTTTTTAACCTTCTCTAGTAGTGCTTTTTCGTTGTGGCGGAGGGAGTTGTATAGGTCCGATCCGAACAGTATGCCTACGTACTAAATGCTGCCTGTCTGCCAGGTCAACCCAGAGTCCCCCAGTGCATCTTGGGAGCAGTGAATGTTTAAGGGTTTACATTCAGATTTGTCATTGTTCAGCTTGTAGCCTAAAAGGCTGGAGTACTGAATAATTGTATCCATGAGGGCCTTGATCGACTTTTTAGGTTGTTCGGTTACTATTAGTATGTCGTCTGCGTACGCAGCTAGTTTTACCACTGTGTCCTTGATTCGAACCCCTGATTCGAACCCCATAGGCCACAAAGTATCACGCATTTATAAGCTACTGTGCCCAAACAACACCAAACTCAACGCCAGACTGACCGGGTACTGGGACGAACAGATAAGGGACCAGCTAAGCGAGCTGGAGTGGGGGAAGATATTGTCCTCAGCCACACAAAATAAGATCACCCCGGTCCTCGCACAAACTAAGTTTTGGCTCCTTCATAAGGCATACTGGACCCCGGACCGCCTACACACACTGGGCATCAGAGAGACCAACCTCTGCTGGAACTGCAATACACACAAAGGGGACTTAGCACACCTAATCTTCCACTGCCCTACACCTAAGATCTTCTGGGGAAGGGTGTTTGACTTTATAGACGAGATCTTTAAACACAAGGCGAACAGGGGCTTCTTCTCCATCATCACAGCGGGTATAAGAACAGACCTGGCTTCGGAACACGACAAGGATCTTATGGACCTCCTGCTGACCTCGGTGATCAAAACAGTTGTGAATTCATGGAAAGACTCCAGCAAAGGAATCTTCCAATCCTGGCTAAACTGGATTACTGACCTGAGAGGTGCGGACACTCTAGCACTGCAATACTCCCCATGGAAGGCTTCTTCCAGAGGGATGTGGGAGACACTGGACAGGTTCCTCACACCCCACAAACCCCCATGATCGGCCGATCCAGTAGGCCTACCGGGAGCCTTCTCACCCTCGGTCAGACTGGGCCAAGGTAGCTAAAGCGTTGGGCGTGATGTTTGCTTTGTTTTTGTGCTGTTGCCTAGCTTGCATACAGCCGTACTCTATATCCGGTGACATACTATACTCTCTCTCTTTTTTCTCCCCTTTCTCCTTTATTCCCACTGGTCTGTCTTCTGTCTTTTCTCCCTTACTGTACTCGCCTAAGAGTATACCAGACCTCTGCAAGTGTTTTATACGATTGTTTTGTACCACCCATAAAATCCCAATAGGAATTTATATTAAACAAAAACATTTTCAAAACTGTAGTGAGTATGATTTCACCATAAACCCCACAAGCAAATTTGGACGGGGTTAGCTTCATCCAAGTCCTCTCTGGCAGAGCCCTGCCAATGGTATGTACAAGTTGAATAAAAATACTGCACATAGTCAAATCAAGTCTGTTAATGCGTCTCTTCTTTTCTTCTTGTTATTTTTTTCCACCCAGGTGCAAGACTAATGCAGGATGTTTTTTGCGGTACGGTTGAAGTGGGAGGATCAACGGATCTGCAAGACAGAGTCCTGAAAGCCAGGAAACAGGTAAGTGTGGACTGCTTTAGAACCTTCATAAAGATCACATTCTAATTATTTGTAACAAGGAATAGGTGCAGATAATTAACTGTATAAGGCTGCCTTCTAGAAGGTGCTTTAGAAACTTCACAAACATCACATTCTTAGTGCTCATTGCAAGGAACAGGTGCAAGGGATTCATTTGATGAGGGCTGTCTTCCGGAAGGGTCACATTGAGGTCATCTATGCTGGTTGCTCGATGCTATTCTAGTGGATTTTTTTTATGATTCCATGGTGCCTGATACCTGACCTTGCATATCCATGATAAAACATTTGTAAAAGCTATTGAGCCTTTTCAAACAAACCGGGTAACACCAGCTGCAGCTAGCTATTAATGTGATAGTCAAGAGAGGTAAGCTGTGGCAGGAATACTGACACTACAAGAGCCTTATCCTGAGGGTCCTTGACAGGTTTTAAAATGATGGAAATAAAGTCTTCCCTTGAAGTAGGGGTAAGGGCACCCATATCAAGAGCTGTAGTATAGAGCTCCAGCAGACAAGGAGTAAAAAGCCCCATAAGTTATTTTAAGAATTCAATTGTGAGGCCATCAGAGCCAGGGGCCATGCCATCTGCAAAGCGGTCTATTCTAGGTTGATTGCAGTCTGAGTTATGGGTCTTAGTAAATATTTTTGCATACCACCCTCCACCAATGCCAATGTAATGTTATCCAGAAGGGAACCAGTTTGAGCTGGTGAGTGGTGTAGCCTGTTGGAATAAAGATATGTGTAGTATTCCTGGAAGGCTTAGAGAATTGCTGCTTTGCAGAGTACCGGTTCTCCAGTACTTGTTCTAAGCGATTGCACAACTGTCAGGGGCTGAGCACCCCTAAGTAACCATGATAATGTTCTGCTGGGTCTCTCACCCTACCCATACATGCACACATGCACATTTTCCCTAGAAAGGACACCTCACAATCTGCTGCCACTCTAAACTTAGCCTGAAGGACATCTAATGTGGTCAGAGTGTAAGTGTCCCTAGATGTCTCACAGGTGTGTTGAGCTGTGGCCAATTGGTTCTTCAGAGATTGTAGCTCTGCTCCAGACCCCCACATGTTTTGCTATAGATACGCTCAGAATATAAGCCTTGAAGGCCTCCCATATTATACAGTATGACAATATATTTGTATAAAAAAATTCCTTGATGGCTGTCGCTATGTCAGCTGTGAATTCTGGGTCTGTTAGAGGAGCAGGGGTCAACACTAGGGGGTGACAGCAGGCTGTTGGTCAAGTAGTGCAAGCCCCAACACCAATAGGGAGCAGTCAGATAGAGTCTGGGGTAAGTGATTAATAGATTGTGTTCATGAGACTGAGTCAACTGATTAGAGCCAGTAGTTGATCTGAGAGTGCGAGTTGTGTGCTGAGGAGTAAAATGAATATGATTTGCGGTCATTGTATATTATACACCAGCCATCTACAAGTTGATCAGAGTGAAGAAATGTGTTGGTACTGCATCCTGCAATAGTGTTATAAACCCAGTGCAGGTTTTTCAAATCTAGTGTAGGGTTAAGTAATAAATTAATGTCACCGCCCCATATGTTGATGTGATAGTTATCACATTGAAAAGTGAGCAAGCTTGTAATGAGAGCCTAATACAACACAAATGCTTATTGGACCATATGTTTAGCAGTTCATATGGGCTAATTCTTACAGATAAATGGTCTAAAAAAATAAGGAAAATCAATATTTGAGAATGGGGGTACAATTTGTTGTCACTGCTAAGGAAAGCCATCCTATCTGGTCCATCTAACTCACAGTATAATTAGGAGAACTATACGCAATAGATAGGCCCCTATCCATAGCTCTAGAGAACACAACATTTTCCCCAAGGCCACTATAGCATGATGTACTGTTTTAAATCATGTCTCAATACTCACCACAATCGTCTGTGTGTGCTGAGGCCAGTTTTTACATGGAATGAGACCTAGAGAAGGACTTTGAGGATGGGTGGCTGAACCATCTGTACCCTCATTGAGTGAGTGTCACTAGGGTCACCTCACTGGGCTGTGGAGGACTAACAGTGATACTGATTTTAGTACACAGGGCATGCCTTTTGACCTGTGCCCTGCTAGCAAAATGTCCTACCGGTGTTCACCAGCGTTTTAAATTGTTTAACAGAGCGTGCAAACAACTCATTTACCGGTCTATATGCAGGATGAGTTGTGTGTGTGTGTTCTTATGTGTGAGTTATAGGTGTGTTCTCATGGAGCAAGGAGGTGAATTTTGTTGTCACTGCTAATAGATTTACCCCACACTGGTCCATCTAACTTCAAACATAATTAGGAGAACCATTCACAAGAGATATTTCCTTCTGCATGGCACCAGAGAACCTGACACCCATCTCAAGTTCACCATAGCTAGATTTACTGTTTAAATTTATACCTACGTACTCAATACAATCAAGCATGTGTGCTGAGGCTTGTTTTGACATTGAATATGACTCAGAGCAGGGGTCTCAGGATGGAGCAGCAAACCATGTGCACCCTCCTTGCACGAGTGTGACAAGTATCACCTCAATTGACTGTAGAGGACAGAGGTTGAAGTCATAATGATTTTATTAAGCAGAGCTTCCTTTTAAAGTTTTGTTTTCTAGAGAAAGGGCCTACCAGAATCTACCATCTTATTCAATTGTTTGGCACTCCCTGCATCCAATTCAATTGCCTATTATGTGCAAGATGTGGAGAGCGAGTGTGTCTTATGAGTGAGTTGAAGTTTTGTGTGAAGAGTATGTGATGCATGTGGCCATGGCCATGCAGACCTCTATTTTAAATGTAGTAAAACCTAGTGGTGCCCAAGATGAAAGGAGAGGGAGCCCAGACAGCTGAATTAAATTAAAGGGTCCTTTCAGACATTCCAAGGATCCTTCTAGAATGCGCGCTCATCGTACCTGGTGCCATAATCGAGCCTCTCTATCTGCCGTGAGGGGAACGGCGTCCTTTGGGGAACTTCTCCGCCGCAAGCCAGCACTTTTCTCCCGTTGCCGTGAGGGGAACGGCCATCGATAAACTTCAACTACCAGCATCCCTAGCCCCGGGCACCTGCCATTATCGTCATCAGGCAGCGCCGGGGAGGGATTAAAGCACACCAGTAGCCCCGCAGCGCGGGACGCGCGCTCATCGTACCTGGTGCCATAATCAAGCCTCTCTATCTGCCATGAGGGGAACGGCGTCCTTTGGGGAAATTCTCCGCCGCAAGCCAGCACTTTTCTCCCGTTGCCGTGAGGGGAACGGCCATCGATAAACTTCAACTACCAGCATCCCTAGCCCCGGGCGTCTGCCATTATCGTCATCAGGCAGCGCCGGGGAGGGATTAAAGCACACCAGTAGCCCTGCAGCGCAGGACGCACGTGGGCCGCGCCCGGGCGAATCCCGGGCCTACCAGAATCTACCATCTTTTTCAATTGTTTGGCACTCCCTGCATCCAATTCAATTGCCTATTATGTGCAAGATGTGGAGAGCGAGTGTGTCTTATGGGTGAGTTGAAGTTGTGTGAAGAATATGTGATGCATGTGGCCATGGCCATGCAGACCTCTATTTAAATTGTAGTAAAACCTAGTGGTGCCCAAGATGAAAGGAGAGGGAGCCCAGACAGCTGAATTAAATTAAAGGGTCCTTTCAGACATTCCAAGGATCCTTCTAGAATGCGCGCTCATCGTACCTGGTGCCATAATCGAGCCTCTCTATCTGCCGTGAGGGGAACGGCGTCCTTTGGGGAACTTCTCCGCCGCAAGCCAGCACTTTTCTCCCGTTGCCGTGAGGGGAACGGCCATCGATAAACTTCAACTACCAGCATCCCTAGCCCCTGGCGTCCGCCATTATCGTCATCAGGCAGCGCCGGGGAGGGATTAAAGCACACCAGTAGCCCCGCAGCGCAGGACGCGCGTGGGCCGCGCCCGGGTGAATCCCGGGCCAAGGGCGGGCCCATCCTTGCCCGTCATAGGCCGAAGGAGGCCGGGCTGGGCCATTCCCTTAATCAGTGCCAGGGGACTAGTTGGACTTCGCACCATTTCCATATGTGGTAATTTTATCTGTCTTATTGTTTTGTATCGAAGCAGTCAAAACTTGTTATTATAACCTTCTCATTTTAATTATTTGTTTGTGTTAGCTAATTAGCTGATACTCACTAGGAATATTGTGTGCCTAAGTCCCTTGCGATTTAATCATGGGGAAACATTGTAAGCCTTCTAATACTCGCCCAATGACTAGGCAATTAGCAAATTCGAATCCGCCGCTCCTGAGCCTCACAGCCATAGACAAAATGCTCCAGAAAACCATTGGGGTGGTAGCTACAGCAATTGAAAACATCGAAAGGCAGTTGTCAATTACGCCTGCTATCCCTCCTACATCGTCCTTGGATGATTGTTCTGCAGATTTACTAAATCAGGATGATGTGGAAGCCCTGTCGTTCATGTTGCCCTCTTTTATACACCTACCATGTGCTCAGACACCACTCGTTGAGAGTGTGCCAGTGGAAGCTGCTTTGTCTACATCTTCTATGGTATCTCCTGTGGCACATAAAAAGCGAGTAAGGTAAAAAAAAAAAGAAGTTAGTCAAAAAAAATGGTTAAAACTGCAATGCCATCTCTATCCATTCCTGGTCAACCGGATATTGCTTCCCATCCACCTATCTCGAGTCCGTCTGTGTGGGCCACTCACTTAATAATAGATCTACAGACTCACATAGACCAGACTCTAAATGCTCATTTTAAATCTCTGTCGACCAAGATCGACAGACTAGTAACTTTGATCAATAATAAAGGTGTAGGGAAAATCCAATCAAATTGCGTCCTGCGAGATCTTGGTAGCCTGGGGGGTTTGGGAACATCTACCATGACTAGCAAAGCCATTCTACAGGTTCCCTGTAATTCTCAACAATCTACACTACAAGATTCAGTCCAGCTGCCTATGGTGATGCCAGCTCAACCCCTTATTGCTCCTGGTCCATCTATCTCTTCTAACACATCTCGAGCAGCCACTGGTCCAGCCCTTTGTGATCAACCCCCCATTCCAAAGGCTCTTGGAACACAGAGCCTAGGGGTGGGCAGGCTGCAACCTAACCCGCTTGTGAACACTGGCATAAAGGGTCTGGTTAAATCTCCTCCCTATCCGCAGTTACCCCCCCGAGGCTTCATCATATGTGGTGGTGCTCACGGGAGTACCTCCATTGTTGAGCGATAGGGGGGAATCCTATCATGAACTAAAAAATAAAGTTATTCACTGGTTAAGTAATCATAGACCACTGAATGGAGTAGGTCGGGGGGGAGATTCTCTTTGTGCGAAGAGTTTCTTGGTTGGGGACCAGACCTAAAGATATCTGTGGGGACTGTGTCCTAATTAATTTCAGGGATCCGAGAGTAGTGGGCCATATACTGGATCATGGAGGGCTGACTAAAGAAGGCTCCATTAACACCTGTCACTTGGGGTATTTTTACACGCATTCTCGTGTTCCAAGGCCCACAGAACTACCTTATTTCCATCAAGCCACCCAGGACTTTTATTATAATATTCTGGTTGCCAATTCATTTAATGCACTTAGCTTTGTGGATTGACCACCACCTACGAGGCAGGCTGAAGGGAAGGCTACGCATATAAAAGGAGGCCAGGTAAAGGGTGGCTGTAGCTTGGAGGTGGGCCTCCTTAATCTGGCACACGGAACTAGGATAGGAGCATCCGCTATCCCCGCATCCCCTCAAAGTAACAGCTTAGTACAAGGGACAATGGAGTCAGGTTCCCCAGACTCAGTAGCATCTCCCTGTTCTGTTGCTTGTGACCTCTTGGAGGACTGTTCCATTCAAGAGGTGACCTGTAGACCCCTAGTAGGGTCTTGGAACGTGGCTGGACTGGGGTCCAAACTCCCTAATCCAGAGTGGGGTGGGTTTATGGATAGCTATAATATATGCTTATTTCAAGAAACGTGGCTAAGGTCCACCCCAGCAAGGGTAGGCTATGCGACCTTTTATGCACCTGCGGCCCAAGGAGCCAGGGGAAGACCCTCAGGGGGGCTAGCTATCTGGGTTGCCTCTCATCTTGGCTGTTCAGCCAAGACCATAGACACTCATTGCCCAGATATTCTATGTCGAGTGCTCACCTTCCCCGCTGGTTATTCGCTGGTAGTACTTAACGTCTACTTGCGTCCCTACCCCCTTCAGTTGGGATTATCGATCCTGGTTGCCTTAGACACTCTTCTACACTCTCTTCCCCCTTTGTCCCACAAAATTATAGGTGCTGATTTTAATTGCCACTTTGAACCCCTCCTTGGGATCCCCCCAGTGACCTTGGATGAGGACGAAAATTATAAAATCCCAGACTGTAATATGTACCCGGAAAAACGTTTATTGCCTCTGGCCCTTGAGATTAATAAGCTAGCTATTCTACATTCTTTGAGGGCCTGTAATGGCAGACTTCTTCCTGATGTCCCGGGTTCATATACTTTTAATAGACCCGGGAATTGTTCAATAATTGATTATATTCTGGTGAACGTTGAATTCTGGGGCTATCTGGGAGCTTTCTCTGTCATCCCTAGAGTCGACAGTGACCATAATCTCCTGTCACTAGAATTGGTAAATAATATCGGGGGTCGTAGTGTCTTTAGGGGTCTAGTAACAACAAGCAGTGTGAATTTGGTTTTAGCGGCAGGTGGTAGACACATCAGGTGGGCAAACATTGCGACTGAGGAGGCTAAGTTGGCGGAATGATATCGCCACGTTGCCTGCTGTTTGGCAGAAGTTTCCCACCTCTTGAGTCTCAATGGAGATACCTTCCAGCAGTATCTCCTGAACCTGCAGTCCATTCACAATAAACTCCTTGGCTCTCTGGCTGGCTTCTTTTATAGTACCACGACAAAGAGGTCTAGGTTAACCAAGAATGACCACTGGTATAATAAAAGTTGTAGGCTGGCCAAGAGTGCTTTGATTAGGGAAGTAAAATTGGGTACCCAGCCAAGCATCAGGGCTGCGAGGGATAACTATAAAAATCTGATAAGAGGCAAAATCCGAGTGGGAGGACTCAAGGTGGCAAAGTATGAAGCTAGCCTTAGAAGCTCGTGACTTTAGGGCATTCTGGAATCTTGTACGAGTTGGTTCGGCAGAAAGTCCCTCTGCGATCATTCCTAATCTTAGCGAAGAGGTTTGGTTAGAGCACTTCAAGCCCCTCTACTCGCTTAGTAACTCTGACTGTGGATTAGATCTAGTAACCAAACCAAATGATATTCTTATGGCTTACTCTATATGGGGACTCAGAGAGTCAATCGTGTACCCTTCTGGAAATCGAGTTGGCTCTTCGTACCCTTTCACCGGGGAAAGCCCCGGGTCTCGATAGGATCCCAGGTGATTTATATCAAAGCGAACAAAAAATCTGGGCTCCTTATATTTGGGTTTACTTTAATGCTATCTTGCAGGTCCTTGAGATTCCCCACACCTGGCTTGGTGCCGAAATTATACCCATCCACAAAAAATCTTCCCCCTTGGACCCGGCCAACTATCGCCCCATAAGCCTGATTGACGTTTTACAGAAACTGTTTGCTCGCATGCTTTTAACAAGACTACAGAGTTGGATGGAGGAACATCACATCCTAACCTCTCTTCAAGCAGGCTTTCGAGCAAAAGTCTCCACTATTGATCAACTGTTCAGGCTACAGCTGGTCTATTGGAAGACGGTTTCTATGGGTGCTGGCAACTTGTATTTGATTTTCGTGGACCTTCGGTCCGCGTTTGACATGGTCCAAAGGGAGAAGCTGTGGGCTTTATTATTGGAGATGGGCGCCCCCCCTTATCTGTGCCATCTATTTAAGCAAAAGCATGATGGAACCTATGCAAGGGTGAGATACAGGAGATGTGGGGAAATCTCGGGTCCATTTCCAGTCGAAAAGGATGTGAGGCAGGGGTGTGTTCTGGCTCCTATATTATTCTCTCTTTTTATTAATGGGCTGATTGAGCATTTATTGTGCGCTACTAATCTGGATTCCTCAAGGTTAGCGGGGCGAAAGATACCTGCCCTAATGTTCGCGGATGACACGCTTTTATTGTCAAAATCATTTATGGGCATCCAGCGTACACTAGAGGCATTTTGCTCCTTTTGTAAAATAAGGGATATGGAATTGAACTTATCCAAAACTAAATTTATGGTCTTCAGCCCTAGTTCGGCTAACTGTCCTCATCCCCGGATGGAAGGAATAGAGCTGGACCGTGTGTCCACATTGGACTACTTGGGGGTAACCCTTAATGATAAAAGGAAATGGGAGTCTCATCTGGTGAAGGCCAACCTGAAGTTGATACAAACTGTGGGGGGTATTTTGAAGGTCTTTAATAACTCCTCCTCTAAGCCCTTGGGCCCCCCATTGGAAATATATAAATCCCAAGCAAGAGGTGGCGCGCTCTATGGCACAGAGCTCTGGGGCCACTGTAGTATTGCCCCTCTAATCTTAACCGAGAATATTTTTATTAGGCGGCTTTTAAAATTACCAATGAGTACCCCCTTAATCCCTCTGAGATGGGATCTAGGACTAGTTCCTATTGAAGAGATCGTCCTGAACCGCCCACTCCTGTATTAGAGACGTCTCTGGTCAACACCCGAGCTTGCGAGTTACAGGCAGGATCTCGGTGATCTCCTGTCAAGAGGGAATTTGGGGAAAATCCCATGGCTAATGTACGTCAAGAACCTTTGTTATGCCATAGGTAAGAGGGACCTGTGGATGTCACCTGAAGAGTCTTGCCTTTTATTGACTACGAAATCACTGATCTTGGCTCTCCAGCAGTATCGAAAGGAAATCTTACTAAACTCCTCCTTGGGCAGGCTTACCAACACCTTTCTAGACATTAAGACCAGTCCTCACTTTGAAACTTTTTTGGATGTTATCCAGCCCCCACTGGCCAAGAAATTATACATCCAGTTCAGACATGGTTCCTTACCACTGAGGCTTTTAACCCATAGGTGGACTAGCGTGCCCTGTCCTATGAGTTCTTGCCCTGAATGTGTCGATATCTGCGAGACAGAGTTGCATGTCGTGCTCTTTTGTCCTCTCTACACCAAGGCAAGAGCAAAATGGATCATCCAACTCTGCAAGTCTAGGGGCCTTAGGGACTATAAGGAGGTTTTCAGAATCCTTAAATATGACACTACCGCTATCATAGTGTTTGTGACGGCTAGAATCCTCCTTTCCATGTGGTACTCAAGGTGTAAAAAATTACAATATGATAGGTTATAAACTGTTCCCACAGAGATGAATTTAGCGTTGTAGCGAAAGCTCGCTAAGATATGAGATTGCGTAGGGATGGGATATTGTTCTATGTGTTTACATTGTACTGATATTACTTTGTCCCTCTAACAATGCTTTTAATTGTGTTTTAAATGTTCATTTAACTTTTAAAACAGGCTCTTATTCCTGATGGACTATACCATTTGTAAATGTTCATTTTTATCAATTTGTATTGTAAATATGTATTTATGTCTTTTTATGGTAATATACAGAAATAAAAGTTTTGACTGACTGACTGACTGATATTCCAAGGATCCTTCTAGAATGCCAGATTGGAAAATATTCAAGAGAGGAGACAATGGGTCCCTTTGAAGTCAAGGAGGTTGTCACTTCTGTCTCATAGCCTCCTATTCTTCAAATGTAGCTAATTGGGACAGCCTGCATACACTTAGAGTCCTTGTTTTGGGTTTCTCCTGAAAGGAGAACCTCAGCTTCACCCAACTTCCCTGATAACACTTTGGTCAAAGACTATGGCTGGACCAGTCTAAGTAGACACCATAAAGATACTAAATGGTCCAGAACCAGCCAAATAATTAATGTTCTGAAATAACCAGTCTGGGCCTCATTCACAAAAGTTAAATTATACATTTGTATATTCTTTTTCAATATTCACAAACTACGATTTAAGAAGAACTTTACTCCTATGGAGACCCCATAATCTGGGAGGGGAACTCCACACATAAAAAGTTAGACTGGTCTTTTTTGATGTTCACAAACTACAATTTAATAATAACTCTACGACTGTGGAGACTCCGAAGTCGGGGCGGAGAATTCTGTACCTAAAAAGATAGGATGCTCCGTCCATCACCACCCCCTTTTGTACCGCTTTGTTCGCCATAAGTCAGGGCATGCTCAGACGTGAGTCCCTTGCTCACTTTGAAACAAGGGAAACAAGGAAGCTTGTTTCTGGTCCAGGGAAGGCATGGCTTGGCAGTTCGGGCTCGACTGCTCCCATGAGGCACAGGGTCAGACTGATTTGCATATGGCCATGTCTGAACTGGGGTGGCAGAGTGGGCTAAAGAACGGTGATGGATCAAACCCAGATCTGTTGACTGGGTGTGTGTTTGATTGGTTCTGATGCACCGTCCATCACCACCCCCTTTTGTACCGCTTTGTTCGCCATAAGTTGGCAGGGTATGCTCAGACATGAGTCCCTTGCTCACTTTGCCACTGGATTCAAGCAAGTCTGGCTGAAGACTGCTGAAATGCCAGAAACCGGTCCTAGGAAGCTTGTTTACGGTCCAGGGAAGGCATGGCTTGGCAGTTCGGGCTGGACTGTTCCCATGAGGCACAGGATCAGACTGATTTGCATATGGCCATGTCTGAACTGGGGTGGCAGAGTGGGCTAAAGAACGGTGATGGATCAAACCCAGATCTGTTGACTGGGTGTGAGTGTTTGATTGGTTCTGATGCTCCGTCCATCACCACCCCCTTTCGTACCTAAAAAGATAGGCCTGTCAAATCATTTTAAGTGCTAAGTTCCTTGCTCTGACTGCAGAGTCTCCACAGTCGTAAAGTTATTATTACATTGTAGTTTGTGAATACCGAAAAAGAGTAATCTTACATAAAACTGGAAGCTTACTGTTAAAAAGTAGTAATGACAGACAGCGGAGGAGCTTCCCAGTCTGCTTTATTGATCATCCAACTCTCTGGAAAAACAATGACATCTGTCAACATTCTAAGTCAAGCTCCAGTGGACTAAACCAAGGTAAGGGGAAAGGAAGGGGTGGGTTGAATGTACCATTTAACAGTAAGATTACAACACATCTCCCTTATTCACCAACAGAAAACACACTACATTTTATAACTTTGTCACAGCTCCAATATTGTCCATTTTCGAGTAGAACTACATTCTTGAATGTTTTGGCTATGCGACAAGGAGGGTAACATGCTCATGTTGTTTGCCCCTTTTACATTCCTCCTCATCTGCACCATATCACCTACTCAACACCCCAGGGCTTTGACTCCGTTCTTTTTGTCAAACCAGCCTTTGTATTTTTCCTGGTGCAGTTTGACCTTCTCGCTAGCTTCTACCAGATTAGAGTTGGCCGCCTTCCCGCCCTTCAACCAACTGGGGGTGAGTTTAGTGCAGGGTTCTCTCCACCTGAGGGATACAAAAGGAGAAATACCTGTTATTAGATTGGGGGAGGTGTGGTATGCCCATAGGCAGTCCCTCAGGGATGATTCTATTTCCCACCCATTGGTGGAGGCTAGCTGAATGTGATCTTTGATGAGTCTGTTTGCCCTCTCTACCAGGCCATTGGCCTTGGGGCAATACAAGGCCGTCTTCTCATGCTTGATGTTCATTTTGACAAGAAAGTCAATCATGAGCTGCAAAGTAAACTGTACTCCATTGTCCGTGACCAGCGAAGATGGTATGCCTTCCTTTGCAAACACATCTTTTAGAAATTCGAGGACATCCCTCGTGTTGATGTGATAGACGAACTTATATGAGACTCAATGAGAAGTGCAGTCCACTAGCACTAACAAGAACCTCTTCTGGACACCCAGATTGTCCATGGGCCCAATGATGTCCATGGCCAGTTTACTCCATTGCTTAATGGGTACTTCAACTGGGGATATAGGTGTGTTCCTTATTGCTTTGCTTTTGTCGCTCCAAGCACAGCTAATACAATCCTTTACTAACTGCTCGACCATGGCATCCATTCTGGGGAATCAGAACTTCTCCCTCACTCTTTGTTTGGTAAGGCTGCGTCCTAAGTGCCCTTCGTGTGCTAGTTCCATAATTCTATTCCTGAGGTTGGCGGGTGGAACTATCCTGTTGTGGCGGTAGACTCTGTTACCTATAATGCTTAACTCATAACGCACTTCCCAAAAGTGTCGGAGATTTTCCTCAAATTCGCTAAATTTCTTGGGCCATCCTTCGAACATGAACCCTTTAAGTTTCTGCAAATCTTTATCTTCCCCTTCTCCTTCCTCCCATAGTTCCTCCGTCAGTGCTGGCTCATCCACTGCCATGATGGGGCTATCTAACATTTCTTCATCTTGTTCATTTTCTAAAGGGGCTCTCGACAGGTAATCAGCAATTTTATTCACCTCCTCAGGAACATACTCCACTCCGAAGTTGAAATTCTCCAGCCCTAAGATCCATTTCCCTATCCAGGGAGTGCAGTTTGCTGAACCTCTCACTGTAAAGATGAAGGTAAGGGGCTTATGGGCTGTACTGATGGTAAAGTTTATGCCCCACAGGAAGAATTTGAAATGTTTTACTGGCCAGTATGCTGCAAGTGCCTCCTTTTCTATCATGGAATAGTAGGTATCTGCCTTGGAGAGTCACCTGGAAGTGAATGCAATTATCTTCTCACCCTTACCATCTCTTTGAGAGAAGGTAGCCCCTAACCCCTTTTTCGATGCATCAGTGGTAAGGACGGTTTTCTTCGCTGGGTCAAAAGTGCCCAAGGCTGGTGACTGCAATATTGCCTCTTTCAATGTATCTATGATGTGCTTGTGCTGGTCAAGCCATTCAAAGTCCTTGTCTCTTTTTATCAGTTCCCGTAAGAGGTTACACTTTGATGCAAAATCCTTGACAAACTTGGCCATGTACTCCATCAGACCTAGGATTGACTTGAGTTTGTCCTTATTCTGGGGGTAATGATTATCCTTAACAGCCTGCAGCAGGTTGATTTTGGTCTAAACCCTTGCGCAGAAATGGAGTGTCCAAGGTAGTCGACGGAGGTTACTCTTATTTGGCACTTGGACTTCTGCACTGTCAACGCAGCATCCATCAATTTCCTGAATACGAGTCTAAGGGTACGGTCATGGTCTTCCACAGTACGCCCATATACTAGAATGTCATCTTGGAAACACATTGTTTGGTCTGCCACTTTTAGGATCTGGTGCATAATCTTTGGGAATATTGCCACGGCGGGTGCTAGACCAAATGGCATCCTCTTGAACATGAAGGCTCCTTGGTGGGTAATGAAAGCAGTGAGAGGCCTAGAGTCAGGGTGTAAGTCCACTTGATGGTATGCTATCGACAGATCAATGACGCTAAATAATTTGGCTTCCCTCACAGTGCTGAGCATCTCATTTATGTTGGGGAGTGGGTACCTCTCGACCCAGATGTTCTCGTTTAGACCTCTTAAGTCCACACACATACTAATGACATCTCCGCTAGCCTTTGCTGCGTTTACAAGGGGCGCCAACCACTCGTAACTGTCTATAGGTTGTTTGACCCCCAATATGCACAATCTAGTTAGCTCTCTTTCTAAAGGCTCTCTCATCTGGTGTGGTACAGGGCGTATCTTGTGTACCACTGGCTTAGCATTTGCCTTGAGTTTTATTTTGTGCTGGTGATCTCAAAGGAGTCCCAACTTGTCCTCAAACAATTTAGGAAATCATCGCATATGCTGGTGCTGGGCAAAATCTGATCGGTTAGTAGTACCTGTTCTTCTTTGTTTGGGTTAAGGATGATTCCCAGCTCCTTTTGGTGTTTCCACTCTAGCAGGTTTGATTCTGTTTCAACAATGTATACAGTGACTCTTCCTTTGAATTCAATTTTCATCTCTTCCATGCCTAAAAGGGGTATAGGCTCCTTGTTGTAGCATGTGGGGATGATGTCCGGTTTCTGCAGATGTTTATTCTCCTGTTGGTCAATGCCATCGTAGTCCTTACAGTTCAGCAAAATAAAGGGAGAGCATGAGTCAGAAAACATGGTGACCATTCTGCCGTTTAGTTTCACATCACATTTTGGGTAAATTACGTTTACAGTACTAGTAACTTCTTTGAGTTGGAAAATGAACTTCCTCTTACTGGGCAAAACACACTTAATTTCTTTGCTCATTGTTCCCTCTGAAACCCCTCCTTCTCTATGATGAGGTTCGCCTTCTCTGCATACCCTTGCGAAGTGTCCTCTCCTGTTACACTTCTTGCAGGTGACACCCCTGGCTGGACAATGAATGTTGTTTGCAAAGTGGTTGCTGCTGCCACACCTGTAGCACCTGTAATTCCTTTCATTCCCAGGGGTTTTGTGTACTGTACTTTATTCTGTGTATTTACTTGACATAATTCTGCTTCCTCTTAGGACACTAGCTACTACTTCCGTCGTGGTCTTCATCTCTTTTATACATTTGGCAGTGTGTTCCACTGATTTGGCAATACTGACTGCTTCACGAAGGCAGGGATTCTTTGCTAATAGCTTTTCTTGGATGCGCACATTATTTGTGCACCGTACTAATTGGTACGTACTAATTCGCAAAGTTGGGTGAGACGACGCAATGCAGCAATGTAGTTGGTGACTGATTCCTGTTTTCCTTGGGACCTGCTAAAAAGTGTGTGCCGTTCCAAAACCAGATTTATTTTGTCCTCAAAATGTGTTTCTAACTTTGCCATAATGGTTACAAAATCATCCATACCTCCCACTTCCTCGCCATCTTGGGTTTCTGGTTCAGGTAATGTTTAATAGATTTTGCGCCCTTGAATGCCCAGATTGTGAAGCAAGATCTGCTGCTTGCGCACAGCACTGAACCGCTCCCTACCTATGGCAATTAAGTACAACTCAGAGTTTGACCCACTCCTTCCAGAAAATCTCAGGCTCTCCTATTTTTTTTAAAAATGTGGGTGATTGGGTTACGCTAGCTGCTGCCATCATGGTATAGAAGTTACACACAGTGTAGTGACATAAATGAAAGGACATTGCAGAAAAACTGTGTGGAGGGAAAGCATACACTAGGGATTACAGGAGCTGAATGCCAGACCCCACACAGCTAGTCTACGTTAGCTCCAATCATAACTACAAGGAAAACATAGGATGATTCAATAACCATGCAGATTCCCACACAAGGTCACGTTTTAACAGCAAGCTCAAGGCTGTAGCTCTGTCTCTTGTAAAGTCAATAGACCTTGAGTAGAGTTGCCACCCTAGCTATTGCGCAATCAGAATTAACCCCTGAAAGTCTGTGGATGGAGGATTTGTTGTGTATTACACTCTACATGTGTGCCTATACTCCTTCATCGCACCAAGCAGTGTGTGTACTTTATTGTTCAGGTGCTGGAGAGGGACAGTGTCTTCCACGTCACTTATAGTGCAGGTGATTTTGATAGTGACAACGCCCCACATGACGCTGCCTCAGAGGCACCTAGTCAGGAGCTGCACATGAAGGCGAGAAAAAGAGTCTCCTCAGTGTGCCTGCTTCCACATGCTGACTGCAGCCTAATCCCTCCAGCTGACTCGAGCGTTCGTCGATGAGCGGATGGCAATTAGTCTCCTCACTGCACTTGCTCCCAACGCTGAATGCTGCCTCACCCTACCCTGTTGACAGGGGCGCTCGAGGATTCCGTGTGGTAACTTGTCTCCTTACTGCGCCTTCTCCCACTCGCTAACGCTGCCTTAGACACAGCTGACAGGAGCACCTGTCATGAGTGAACCGCCAGCTGACGCACCGCCAGCTCCCACCACAGGCTGGCTGCTGTTCGATCCGCTTACAGTGCCCCACACTAGACAAGAGGTTCTCTCCTCAGACGCAAGGATTTCCAGAGCACCTGCTTACGCTGCTGATGTGTCACAGGATTTCTGCTGCAGAACCGCCATGCCACACAGCAATGCGCTCTCACTGCCTGGATGACAGTGAGACTTCCAGTCGTACTGCTTTTCACTCTGAAGGCTCGCGGGACGTCCTGAAGAGCGTGATTGGCTCTGAACGCCACAGGTGTAAACAGCCACAGATTTACACGACCTCCGATCCTCCTGAGCAAGTACACTTAACCGTTCTGTTCACTGCAATTGGATGAGGTAGTAC
Organism: Triturus cristatus; assembly: GCF_964204655.1. Taxonomy (NCBI): domain Eukaryota; kingdom Metazoa; phylum Chordata; class Amphibia; order Caudata; family Salamandridae; genus Triturus; species Triturus cristatus. The sequence continues at coordinate 1,819,870,918 of NC_140590.1, read as the reverse complement.
ATCTTCTTTTCCTTGTTCCTCAAAAACACGAGTGGAGAGAGTACAGAAAGGGGAGATGATCACAGCTGCCACCTACGCAGCTAACCGGTCGCCAGTGTTAAAAAGTAGTAATGACAGACAGCGGAGGAGCTTCCCAGTCTGCTTTATTGATCATCAAACTCTCCGGAAAAACAATGACATCTGTCAACATTCTAAGTCAAGCTCCAGTGGACTAAACCAAGTTAAGGGGAAAGGAAGGGGTGGGTGGAATGTACCATGTAACAGTAAGATTACAACACTTACCTTTGTGATTCAGGCCCGCTGTCTTCAACTAGTGTGTAATGATGGGATTGAACCTTTGTCATTGTACCAAGATTTGTTTACCATGAGCCCTGGGTCTCACAACACTGGTGACTGGGAGGATCATCTGAGCTCCAGGGTTCTCGATACTGACTGCCAACTCCTGTGGCAAGGTGTGGACCCAAAACCTAGGGAAGATCTGATTAGCCTGTCAGGAGGGGCTGGCAGCATACAACTTAGAGGGAGAAAGCTAGGGGAGGGAGATAGCAGTTGAGAGAAAATGTTTGGAAAGAGCATTTTGTAGTAAGAAATGCTTCTCAGAAGGATTGTGATGGGCTCATGAGTGGCTAGCAGGCTAAACTATTCACACATGTGGCTTGACCCACACCAGGATAAAGAGGGTGCTACTGAGGCCCTGAAATGTCTCTCCTGCAGTAGTCACAGTGGGAGCCCTGGAACTCAACTGAAGGCGTGTTGCAATCACCAAGTATGCAAGATGTATTGAAGTACGACTGAATGCTATGACCATGTGACATGGTCGGACTCTGCCAAATGTCTAGACTAGCCTGAAAACAAGACTAGGCACCTTTTTTTTGGGTGGGGGAGTTTTGCAATTTTGTCCAATTAAGACTCAAGCAGCACAATTCCTGCAACCCCCACCTCACCCGCTCTTGTGCACTCTCAATGGAATGGGGCTGGTTCATCTTCTACTAAATTAAAGGTTGTGGTTACCAGCCCTCATCAAGCACTTTGTCAGCTGGAGTCAGCGTTTCAGTGTTTAGCAGGTCCTGCACAGTGCCAAGATCAGGCTTGCATCAGCTGACAGACACTCTGAAGGCATGGCCTGTGAAGAGACTGCATAATCTTTCCCAGACAGATGGTACTGCAAACTGAAATCCGAATTAAGGGGGTAGTGGTGGGAAGGGAATCCATTGACTATGTGTGAGCCTAACAGCAGGATTGGTTCCCCCTATGTGATATCAATTTAATTCTCCCATCATTTTGCAATTGGCCAGGACATTGTACCTTCAGAGACTGTCCCTGTAATCGCCATGGGTACTTGCGTTGTGCGAAAAATTGTGTTGTTGTATGACTGGGGTGTGAGCCCAGGTCAAGCAACAGCCACAATCTTTGGCAGAAGGAATCACAAAACGTCCCTAAATTAACCTGTGCTTAACTCTGGGTAGATTGACACAAAAAGCAGTCAGGCTTAACTTAGGGGCAATGTGTAAAGTATGTAGGCAGCACACAAACAGTAATAAAGTAAAAATACAATCCGAGAAATATCCCACACAAGTTTAGTAAAACAGAGTACATTTTAATTAATTATTTAACACCAAAATACCAATAATCCAATAAGTTCAACCAAAGTTATGAATGTTTAAATTTTAAAGTGAAAAATAGCTCAAAAAAGCACAAAGCGCCACCCACTGCTATCTGGTCATGCTAGACTATGTGAAAGTCACATGTTCAGGCCAACCATGATGGAGCATGGGTAAGATGCAGGGACCAGATAAGACCTGACGAAAAAGTTACCTCCTCATTTCAGCGCATAGTTCTATTCGTGGTGGAAGGGGTTTAATACAGCAGGTAGAGCTTTGTGGGCATTTGTCAAAGTAGTGTGAAGGGCCAGCCGGATGTCATGGATGGTTGTTTCTGCAGAGGGAGGATCTTGTCAGTGTTGTGGATGGAGAGGACTGGAGCTTCACGGTGGTGCTCACTGCGAGCAGTCGATGATGTAGCATGAAGGGTTGATTCACTGGAACTTCATGATGGTGGGTGGGGCAGCAGTGAAGTTGTGGAGTGAAATGATCTGTTCATGTTCATAAAGAGGCCACAAATTTCAGGAGAGCTCAACTGAAGCCACACCAAGGGTCCCGGACCTGAGGGGCATCACTTGGGGTCAGAACTCACTCCAGCTCGATCTAGGTGCTGGTAGAAGATGTTAGAGCCTATTATAGCTCTGTGGCTCTGAACAGTCCAGCAGACTAATGCTTGGAGCTACTCTGGTAGTCCTGGGTTCTAGAAAAGAAGCAGGGCTCAAACAGCAGGGCTGGCGTCCGAGGGTTCATGGCAGGTTCCAGGAAGCAAATTAGTCCTTCCATGTACAGCAAAACAATCTTGCAGAGTGCTAAGCAGGAAGTTCCCTGCAAGTCATTCTATTCTTCAGGTCCAGAAGTGAACAGAAGAGCGGGTCAGGTGTCCAAGATTTTTACCTTGTGCCATATTTGAAGTTTGGGAGAAGATGCCAGAGGTTTCTCTTTGAAGTGCTTGGAATTCCTTAACTCCCCTGCACTTGCCCCATGGTGGTTGCGGGAGCAATACATTGGTAACAAGCCCTTTGTGTGCTAAGCTCCTCCCCTCATTTTGCCAGCAGATGACCCATTCAGGCATACCCAATCCTTCCATTGTGTGGCTGGGAGGAATTCACAAAGTCTAACTGCCCGTTACCCAGTCATGTGGCCTAAGACAGGCTACAGGTGCCAAAAGACTATGGGCAGGACAATGCCAACTTTTTAAAAGCAGCATTTTCAAGTTGGTAATTAAAAACTTGGATGTTACTATTGAAGAGGATTTTTTTCATTACATTTTAATAGATACCATACATGTAATGATTCTCTGGTCCCAATAAAAAGGTATCACTTATTAATAGGGGTGGGCGGAATTTGCGAAAGTGACTTTCGCAAATTATCGCGAAAATGTTTAAAATTATCGCAAATAAGCGGAAATATCGCGAAGATGCGGAAGTTTTTTTAACCGCATGTTCGCGAGATTTTCTGCAAGGTTGCGGGTCGCCAACTTACCCATGTAGTTGCTCGCGGGCGCGGCCATCTTGTTTTCAGTTGTCTCGCGGTGCATGATCGCGAAAAGAAAGACGTATTCGCGCGATGCATGACGTCACTGCGGGCGCGAACTGTCGCGAGACAGCACAAATGGCTAAAAACAATACAACATCTCATGGAGAACGCGACCGGATCAAGAAAACTTGTCGGCGAACGCAGGGATTCAGGTAAGGCGATCGCGCGCGAGAATGTATTATTTTACAGCGCGAGCAAGAAACAAATTATCGCCAAGCTGCGGAATGCGGAAATTGACATTTTCGCGCTTTCCGTGGAATGCGAAAATGTCAAATTATCGCAATTTCCGCGAACGGAACGAAATTTTCGCCCAGGCCTACTTATTAAATGAAATGACGCAACCCACTGTTATTCCATGGAAAAGGTAGGCCTTACAGTAGTGAAAAATTCATTTAGGAGTTTTTCACTACCAGGGCGTGAAAAACTTAAAAGTACATGCCCAACCTTTTAATTACAATGCACCCTGCGCAATGGGTGCTTACCAAGATAAAGGGAGTTTAAAGCTTGGCCTGGGGGCTATATTGCCAAGTTAAATTGACAGTTTTAAACTGCATTCAGGTTGCAATGGCAGGCTTTGGACATATTTTAAGTGTTACTTAAGAGGGTGGCACAATAAGTGCTGCAGGTCCACTAGTTACATTTAATTTATAGGGCATGGGTATATGGTATGCTACCCTGCAGTGGACTTATATGTAAATTAAATATGCCAATCAGATGTAAGCCAATGTTACTATTATTAAGGGAGTGAACACAAGCACTTTAGCACTGGTTAGCAGTGGTAAATTGCACAGAGTCCTAAATAAATAAAGTACATTTACGTTAATAAGCAAAGCTAGACATTGATGTTTGAAATGTTATTTGCTGTCTCTTGAATTCTTTGTCTCTAGCACAACACCACCTCCCTGAATACGTTTTCTACTGTCACTGATTCTTCTTTGAGAGTCAAGTGCTAAAATTGTGTATTTCATGCTCATTTTAGTTTTCCATAGTAAGGTTAGGTCCTCTTTGAACGGAGCCGACGGCAGATTCCAGTTATTCAGAGCCATCAAGTGCTGGCCCTTATCAAGGAGGCCCACGCAGACACATTAATTTGTGCACGTCCGCTACCAGATTTGCCACGACTTCACGCCATGGACAGAGCTCACGTTTAGCTCTCACAGAACACCAGGGGGAACTTAGGACCCTTTTCCCCCTTTCTTCAAATATCATTATATGCCCTGAAAAAGTTCATTGTATATGAACGAAACACGTTGGTTGGTATATTTTACTGTTAGAAACTCATGAAAACTAAAGGATTTACTGAGACAATATACCAAGACTAAATGACTTATTGAAGTAGTGCACCACTCCAATCTTTTCGTTCTCCCTCTGCCTAGCAGCTGGCACCCAACGATGGCAGGTGCCGGAGTTGCATGTGCACACTCATCTGGACATAGTGCTGAAGTAATTACGAAGGGAACACAGCAGGGAGTGCAGTCACCATGTCCGCTGTTGTTCGCAATAGTTTTTCAGCCTAAGTCCTGTGACACTTGTCGTAATGGGCTTGACTCATGATCTGGGCCCAGAAAACCAAGGACCTTATTATGAGTCTGGTGGTCCAAGGACAGCCAGACTCACGGTGGCAGTGACCCAACTGCCCAATTATGAATATGGCTGTCGGGCCTCCATTGGACTGCCGCAATCGCTGTTCTCTGGTGGTTGTGCGGTGGTCCTGAGGCCTGAATATGCTTGGTGGGGCCTCTGCAGCCCGCAACTAATATGAGTTTCCTCATCGCAACACTTTTCATGGCAGTGCGACTGCCATTGAAAGAGTGACGGTGAGGAAACAAAATGTGCCTCATTCCATTTGGATGCACACAGGGGGGCACAACATGTGCCTTTGACGTTCCCATTGGTGCCTATTTCATAGGCACCGCCCTGGGAACGCCCACCAGACAGGAGAAAACTCCTAACCTGGCAGGTGGTTCAAACATGGGTTTGGTGGTGGAGGAGTGGGGCGGTCATGCTCCTGCACCGCCAAACTCATAATAAGGGCCCCAGACTAGCCTGAGACTCCTGAAACTTTACTGCGGTTCCCCACCTTCTCCCTCTACAACAAACGTGGAGAAGTGTGGCTCACTGGTTAGAGTAGGCAGACCTGGAAGCAGAGGTCAGCCCGGGACCAGGGTTCACTTCCCAGCTCGGCTGGGTCTTGAGTCCATAAATTGTCCATGGACTCGATAATTCTCGCTCCAGTGCATACTCGATTCATGGGTTCACACTCTGCGACTCTGGGCAATAGCTTGCTTAATCTCCACAATGGCCCCTCGCGGCGGGATGCCTGGCTTTCACCTTGTGTATGCCCCGCTGGGTTATCTCACAGGGGAATACCAGGACGGGTTCCCTAAGCAAGCGCTTAGAGACCGGTTGGTGATTTGCGCTATATAAATATCTGCACATTTACATTTACAAACGTCTCTTACTCCCACAGTAGCTGCATTATAAACCAGAACTGCAGCTGCCAAATAAGCAACTGCATATCTACCCCCCAACAAAGTCACCTTGCCAGCAATACCCCTTTTGAATCTTGCTCCTGTTTGTTTTGTTGACATGACCACCTCCAGATGATGAAGCAGCCTCAAGTGTAATTTGTACTGAACTAGTAAACTAGAATAAGTTTGGATTGATAAAGGGCCAGTTTGAGGCACATCTGTTTACAATGTTGTAGTAACAAGGTGTGTAAATATATCTTGTTAGAGGTAAAACAATATTTGTATCCGCTTTTCACTTATTTGCATTGTATATTTTTTCAAGAATATTTTGCATGTGTTTGTCTACTATATAGTGCAGTAAAGTATTTAGTCAATTTCTGTGGGTGGTACATCAGAGGAGGCTAAAGAAACTTTAGGATGCAGCAGGTACAGTACAGTATAGGGCTGTAATCATGACTCCAGGGTTATAATGTGCAATCTATGCCACTATTTGCATCACATTCCATTCACAGTTCATACTAAAGCTGCAGAACTCTCATCCCCAAGGCAGCTGGCAGCTCAGCCTAAGAGAGCCTTTAGCATATGCATGTCTCAAATCCCTCATACTCAATCTGGTCTGAGAACCACTCACTGTCAAAAAGCTATTGAAAATAGAGTACATGAAGAACACTTGTGCCTGCCACCACGATCATGCACATTACATCACAGAGCTTCCTCCCCCATAAAGATCTATAACCTTTTCAAAAGAATTGATAGATTAGGGGTGGGGTAGCTGCCATCATAGGGATATTTATCACACTCAGGATCAGTTCACTCCACCCCCAATCTATCAATGCTTTTGAAAAGGTTATATATTTTTATGGGGGAGCTAATTCTCAATATCTGAAGCTCACTCATGGTATACTCTGTTAAATTAAACTGAGAGTGCTAGCCACCATTGTTTACCTTTTACAACAAGGTCTGCTGCTGTGCAACTACGGTAAGAGGCTTGGGTTGGGTACATGTGAATTTGTGCACACACCAGAGTGCACATGTGTTCAGACTGAGTGAGTGAAAATTCTGTCTACCTCAGCCTCATTTCCACGCACAGGTAGCCTGTTGAAGAACAGACTGGTGCTGATCCGGTGTAGCCTCAAAGTAAATGGACATTCATAGTGTATGTCTGGGGTACTTAACTGAGGGTGTGTGCTTACTTCATTCTACCTTATGGGCAGAATCTGCACCGAAGTACAATTTTGCAATGCCTAGGACTAGAGGCTAGGTTGACACACTGATTTTATGTTAATAACAGACCCTGAGTGCAGATTGAATTCCACTCACGCCATAGGACCAACCCCTTTGGGCACTTGAGGATTTACCCTAGTTCCCTTGACTTAGCTTCTAATTAGATCATAATTTGTTTGCAGGCTTTTGTTTTCCCTGCTGGGCCACAGAAATTACTCTACTTACAAGCTGGAGGAACAAAGGTCTCCCGCACTTCATGGTCATTTGCCATTGCTTAGGCCTGTTCCTGGGAAAGGAAAGGGTGGAATCAAAATCTGCATGTGAAAATGACTTTTGACAGTGCAGCTGGCTTGGGATTGTCAACTTCATAGAAACAGGACAGCCAGACCTCTGGGGCTGATCACAGGAGACATGACTTGGCAGTGGTGCAGTTAGAGGCAGGGCTTAGGCTCTCAGAGAAAGCCTTCTGAAAAGATCATTTCTATTCCTCATTTTGAAATGGTTCAAAATAATTTGCAGGAAAGTTTGGACAGAGGTGGATTGATGATGTGCCATGCTAGAATTGGGTAGAGATGCCGAGATTTGTAGAATTTTATGGGAAATGCTAATATTGTGCAACTGCTCTCTCCAGCAGTTTTGACAAATACTGAAATTGCAAGATTGAGCTTTAGTGTTTAGATATTGAAGCATCCAGGTACTTTGTCTACAACCGCGAGGATATTCATTTCTTGGAGAAGATCAAGCACAAAGCCTGAGGCCAAATATTAGATCATTAGTGTTTGGACACCACTGCACCTCATTGGCAGGTACACAATGCTATGTGAAAGCCCAGTCACAACATATCTTGTTAGAATAAGTACCAGGATCCATTAGAACTGAGATACAGCCAAACACACATTGTCACCTACAAATTATGAATCACTCTTTTCTTACATTTTATTTACTTGAGTTTTATATAGCGCTGGCTAGACCCGGAGGTATCAGAGCGCTTTACATGAGGAGAGTTACATAGGCTACAAGTTACACATTGTTACAGAAGGAACATCAATTATAAGTTACATCCGTTGGTTCATGGCGTGTAGAAGGGTAAGGGGTAAGGTAAAAGGGGGACGGGGATGGGGATTAAGCGGTGAATAGGCACAAAGATAAACAAAGCAGGCAGGGGAGAGCGATTCAAGGGAGAGAGGAAAGGAATAGGGGAGGCCAGCAAAGAATGAAGAAGGAAAGAGGTGGGGGAAGGGGCAGGAGACACAGCGAGGAGAAGAGGAAGTAACTGTCTGATGTCAGGCTGGGTGGGAGATGGCTCCCCGCGGTAAAGAGATCATTCTTAGTCTTCCATTTTGTGTGAGTCCCTTGTCACGGTGGACTCTCTCAGCGGGGACGCTGAGACTCCACGGCATAGATGCTGGATCCCTCCCCAACAAGGAGAGAGGAGTGCTTTGGTCACGGGTACACTTAGAAGAATGAAGGAGGGAAGAGGAGGGGGAGGGGGAGGGAGTAGAAAAGCCAGCATGAACACAGTGTCCAACTTCCGGCAGGGTAGGAGACGATTCCCAGTGGTAAGGGGATCAATCCCAGTCCTCCACTATGTGAGACTCCCTTGTCACTGTGGACTCTCTCAGAGGGGTCTCTGAGACTCCAGGGCAAAAATGCTGGATCTATCCCCAACAAGGGGAGTAAGAGTGCTTTGGACAAGGGCATACTATAGGGGGCCATTTTAGGGAGTCAGGCTGGTAGGGTTACATCGGTTACAAGTTACACATTGTTACAGAGGTATGTCAATTACGAGTTACATCCATTGGTTCATGGTGTGTAGAGGGGTAAGGGGGTAATTTAAAAGGGCAACAGGGAGGGAGATTGAGCGGAGCATAGGCACAAGGATAAACAGAGCAGGCAGGGGAGAGAGATTCAGAGGAGAGAGGAAAGGAATAGGGGAGGCAAGCAAAGAATGAAGGTGGTAGAATGGTAAATACAGCAGAGTAAGTTAAATCCAAATATACTCTTAAATCCGATGTGAAAAGTTATCTTTGATTTCCTCTTCCCGCACCTCAAAACCCAGCTTAACGCACACAGTCAAAAATAATACTGCAAAATAGAGAATTCTTAATTGCACATTAAAGGCGCAAAGAATTCCTTACTTCTCTATTGCCATAATGAATGTTCCAATGTACTCCGAAGCCTCAATGCATTCCTAGATTCCTCATTGCTTTAGCGAGATACAGTATGATAGGCTGGGTGGCACACTAATGGAAGGAGTACTCGATGGAGGAGCGTGATGGACTAAGCAGTTCAGGAACGGAAGCGGTAACCATGGTGCAATGAAAGCGGTAGAGTGCTGGAGTCCATCAATGCACATATAGAAATGCATCACCCTAGATGCCGGCGATACAATGCTGTTATGTTTTGAGAGGTATCCTAGGTAACTGCATGGGCATGGACATGACGAAGCTTCTCATGGGACAAACAGTAGTCAGCGGGGAAACGAGGAAAACACAAAAATAAAGTAATAAATCAAAAATATAGCACCCTTGATGTAGCGGTCGCCCAATTCCAGGCAGGGAAACTCTTCAGACGGCAGGGAACGATCCAATAAGATTCCCATCATAAATCCAGCATAGGTTCATCAGAAGACCAAGTCACTCCTGTGCTGCAGTAGAAAGGTAGCAGAAGGGTCTTCAATCATCTCTAGATTTGTAACGATCCAGTTCAGCCTCTCATCTGTCGCTGTCTTGTCCCTCTGCCCGCTGTACCAGATGTACGGATACTGGCAGCGTGGCTCCCTCCGGGATTGCCTGGCCCACCTGTGCTCCAGGCAGTGCTATGGAATGATCCTCCCCATCTCCTCCAAGATCTTGGAGGCTGGATATATCTCACTGTTAGGGTAAGGGGGGCACTCACCGGTTGCTATGTCAGTGTGCCTTTGTTATTGAACCGCACCCCGGATCACTGGCCGATTGGCTCCTCAAGCTGCTGTGCGCAATTTTCAAAGCTGCGTGGGGTCCCGCACTCGTGAATCCTACCTGCTCTCGATTAATGGCTGCCAATTTCACCCTGGATCTCAGCTTCGTGAAGCAGGGATCCCGGGACCTGGGAAATCGTGCTATACCCCTCCTACTTCAGCGCAAGCAAATCTATGTGTCCAAGAGTTTGTGGAGTTGCTTCCCCAGTCTCAGGGAGTGCCGCGAGTCTGATTGAAAATTCACATCCCTGACGTTTTTTGTATGCTCAGCGGAGGTTTAATTCCTCAATGCTGCCTTTGCTCTCCTTCAGCCTCTTCAGACCTCGCCCCTGCACCACAGTACCGTGCCCGGGCCATCTCCAGGTATTGGAAAGTTACGCAACGTCACCCGGTGTTAGAGCCTCTTAATCGATTTCCAACTTCAGTGACACTCGCGGGAAGAAATCACCCCCGCAAGTCAGGGAGGCATCTACCTTCCGGTCTCTCCAGGGGATGTTTCAATGTTAGGATTACACCAGCAGAGTGGCTCCGTTAGGATGGGCCAGCAATCAGTAGGCGCCATTTTGTGTGCCCGGGTCGAACTCGTTCAAAAGCCGTTATTGGAGACATATAGTCATTTCAAACGGCGATCATCGGCCCCATTGCTTCTGCGAACATTCCAGTCATGGATTCTTCGTTTCATGTTGGTGTTAGTTATGGTTAAATGCTGTTCTGGGCTGTGGCACACAGGGCTTGCACGGAGCTGCAGCTCTAATCAGCCATTCTGGTAGCCAGCGCCAGGGGCTTCTCAATGTGTGCATTGTCTGCAAGGTTCTCTTGCAATATAACTAGAAATTGCAAATTACATCACTGGGTCCTCCTCATCATCCTACATCCCATCTTTGACCCTCCCAAATCTCCTGATCCACCTCTGCCTAAATATTGAGACCAGCAAAGTTCAAGTTCATTACTGATAAAATGTAATAGCTATCGGTGTCCATATGATTAAAATCCATCTACTAGAAAAGATGTACGTCAGATGTACAAAGCACGCATCTGGCCACATAATTCCCAGCTGTGCTCCAACAAGAGACCCTTACATTGAATTTCTTCTCCATGCTGGAGCTTGTGCTTTCATTCAGTGAAATATCAGTTCATTGTTGATAAACATGAGAGGATCTTGGATCACTGACTCCCAAAGTTACTTCATAAAGGTTAAGATTCTCTAGACACCCATCTCACAGAGGTGTGTGACTTATCAATCAGTGCCTTCCATGAACGACAGCATCTATGCCAATGGCCAAATAAACCATAGAAATTACTTTGAAGAATTGGCCTTTGGGCTGTCATCACCTGCTGGCATTCTTGAAGGTAGACCTAGGGAACTATGCTCTAAACTCTGTGTCTGTATTTGAGACTGAATGCCACAAGGGTAGATTTCACACTGGAAATAGTTATCAGAGTTAGAGCTTCCAGGCCATATTACAAATGCAGGAAAATGTTCCTGCATGGCGCTGGGCTCACCTTTCAAAAGGTCCGCCCATTGTCATCCAGGAAAATGCACCACATTATTGTGTATGCGGCTGCTTTAAAGACGCTCTGTGTTTTCACAGTGACTGCTCCTGCCTGCAAGGGGATATCTGGGGGGTTCATGGGACCCCCTTCACCCACTCCAGAGGGCTGCCATCAGGGGGCATACTGACAGTGTGCCTCCTGAGAGCTTCTTTGCCTCAGCGCCCGCATCTGTAATACAGCAAGGGCACAGAGGAAAAGAGATTCCCTCATTTGCATGGGATACGCACCCATGCAAATGAGGGAATGTCCTCTGAAGATAAGGCTGGCGCCATATGTGTGTCAACAATATTGGTATTACAGAAGGGGCCGCACAAATATCTGCGGCCCCTTCCCTTATACCAATGTAAATGCCCATTGCACCCCCGTGGCACTGTAATAATATGGCACCGGGTTTGTCACCGCGGATCACAATGAACCACCAAGGTGTGGGATCACTTGTCCCATTACAACATGCATCACACTATGTTCACAGAATGAGAATGTAAGGCAGATTCACTCTGTGGTCACTAGTGCCTCCGCATGGTATGCTAGCCATTTCACATTTTTGATAATATAAATACGTAGGAAGGATTTTACCTTTTGCCAACATTAAACAGATGTTTGTTTTTTCTCTGCTCAATCATTCTTGATTAATGCACTGGACATTATGGAAACAGAAAATGGCAGCCATACTGATATCAATCCCTGGGTCAAGTACTAACATTCTAATCACATTAGATATGGAAGGTTATTAAGTTCTCACAGTTTTGCCTTGGGCAATAAAACCCTGGCACAATTATTATTTACTCTGGGCAATGGGTGCACTTTTGCATCCTATTGCGTCTTTGGCAGCAAAATCCTCTCTAGGAGTAAGACCCACATCAATGCATCTCCACCTTTGCAGCATCATTTAGGATCAAAACAAAGGCATCAACAGTGAGACCTCCAAACCCACTGCCTCAGTGACACATTCAGGTCTCCTGCAGAAGAGACCCCACTCTACTGCAGCAGAGAGAGGATCAAAATAACTGCATCAACAGTGAGACCTCCAAACCCACTGCATTAGTGACACATTCAGGTCTTCTGCAGAAGAAGTCCCACTCTACTGCAGCAGAGAGAGGATCAAAACTACTGCATCAACTGTGAAACCTCCGAACCCACTGCCTCAGTGACACATTCAGGTCTTCTGCAGAAGAGACCCCACTCTACTGCAGCAGAGAGAGGATCAAAACAACTGCATCAACAGTGAGACCTCCAACCCACTGCATCAGTGACACATTCAGGTCTTCTGCAGAAGAGACCCCACTCTACTGCAGCAGAGAGGGGATCAAAACAACTGCATCAACAGTGAGACTTCCAACCCACTGCATCAGTGACACATTCAGGTCTTCTGCAGAAGAGACCCCCCTCTACTGCAGCAGAGAGAGGATCAAAACAACTGCATCAACTGTGAAACCTCCAAACCCACTGCATCAATGATACATTCAGGTCTTCTGCGGAAGAGACCCCACTCCACTGCAGCAGAGAGAGGATCAAAACAACTGCATTAACAGTGAGACCTCCAAACCCACTGCATCAGTGACACATTCAGGTCTTCTGCAGAAGAGACCCCACTCTACTGCAGCAGAGAGAGGATCAAAACAACTGCATCAACAGTGAGACCTCCAAACCCACTGCATCAGTGACACAGTCAGGTCTTCTGCAGAAGAGACCCCACTCTACTGCAGCAGAGAGCCACATAGTCTGCAGCATTATCACTGTCAGTGGTGCTGTAGCTGTAATTCTCCACAATCCCCATGAAGCAGTGAAAGCTCCAGTGTTGCTGCAGTACTGTTAGGCACATCTCAATGAAGCTCTTTGAACCCTTCATCCCCATGATGCAACAACACTGTAATGTTGTCAATCCCTCAGCAACAACGTAAATCAACCGCAACGGGTGACCCAGATGTCCAAGTGGGCACATCTGCTGTATCCTTCCACTTGAGCAGGGTGTGTTTTCATAGGAGAATGGAATGACCCTCTGATGGAGCGTGTTACAGTAAAAGGTCGCGATGACAGGTCTTTTACACATTCAGGCACAACTAAGAGTGAATGTGTTCTGGCCTAGAACCAGAGGTACCTACTTAGAGCTCTATGGGCGCCACATTACAGAGAAAAGAAGATTAGTGACAACGCTAGACTTTACATGCTCCTGCTCTTTGTACGTGCTTCTCACCCATGCCCAACCTGGACACTTCTACGTGGCACCATCACCAATTTACTCAACTTTCCTGTGTGTACTAGGCAGGTGTGCACGCCCATTCCTGTCACTTTCATGGTTTCTGGCGCTGCTGTTGGGGCTGCAATTCAGCGCTTGGTGCATTTGGACATTTGTGAGCTTCTCCCTGATACCGTGGCTGCACTGCCCTGTTGAGGGCATTTGATTTTGTTCCCCTACCCTAGTGGCAGTGGGCTGTTACTACCTGACAACCTTTAAAATATAGTGTTGTGTCTGCTGTGCCCTGTGGAAGGGATGGTGTGGGTGGCCGAGGAAAGGCGCTTTTATTCATTGAGCCCTCTAATTTCTGTGCATCACAGTTGTCTTTCCCTTTGTCATCTGCTTGGTCAGTGCTGTTCATTGTTATCATGCCCCACAACCTGGCTTCATCAGCATGGCCACCTTATCCTCCAGAGTGATGAGATGAGTTTGTGGGCGGATCTCCTGGAGATCTACCCATCAAACACAATCCTACCTTTAAACTGACAGGTGAGGATCTCCACAAACTGATTCCCACTGCCATGGGACAAAGCACTGACTACACTGTGGCCCTGGCTTCTCTATGGAGGTGAAGTGGCATGAAGTCGAAATCTAAGAAGGGCTCCACTTTGGATAAAATAGCAGCTAACATTTGTGAACTGGCTGATAAATAAGAGGCACATACCCAAATAAGACAGGACTACACATGGAGAGTGATACTGAAAGAACATCAAATGACACTAATGGACATGCTCACTCCTGGACACTTGCATGAGCTTTCTGAGTCCCACATTACTAACACTGATTGAACACTGCCTTCTCACCCTATGACGCCAGTGTCTGCTGATTCAGTGTGCAACCTTGACACTCAGCCAAACAACATTCTGGTGCCAAAGTTCAGAAGTCATGTGACTGTGAACTCGTTCAGCCTCCAGGCATGCTGTTCCCACAGCAAGAGGACTCAATATTACTTGCTGTCCGCACATCAAGAGTACTGAACATTACTCTTGAAACTGTAAATAACCTCCCTAAAGGTGTTTACCAATTGGGTCTGAGCACTGAAACTGCACAATGGCACTCTCACGTCAAAAAGAAAGTAATAGTGATTATTCCAAAAGAGATAAAATCAAAAAGAGAGAATAAATGTTTGCGTTTAACAAAGGCACTACTATGCATTGCTATGCGGTTTATTTTTAGGTCGAGCATACAGCGCAAGCGCTGTCTGCAATGTAGGAGAGTAGGATCTGCTTCACATGGGTACCCCCACTTTTTGCTGGTGTTTCACTGTTTTTCGACCTTAGTCTGGCTGTGGCCCTGCTAATCAGGGCCCCAGCCTAGCTGCTTCCTCTATATGAATAATGGTTTCCATGTACATTAGGTACATTTCTAATTGGATTCTGAAGAGCCTTATAAGCCCCTAGTATATGGTATACTATGTACCTAGGGCATAGGTACCTCAGAGGCCTACCAGGGGCTGAAGCATGTATTATGCCACCCCTGGGAAGCACTCCAAAATGACACCACAGGTCTGCTACTGCAGCCTGGGTAAGGTGGTGCTTGCACCCCTTACAGTGGTATAGGCTACATATATCCACATATATATATATACACAGACACATATAAACCTATAAGTCACTCCTATGGCAGGCCTTGACAATCCTGAAGGCAGAGTGCTTGGTTTTGTGTGAGAGGGTGCCCAGGCATGAGCTGAGCCCCTCTGCAGCTTTTGGAAATACTTTCTTATGGCTGTTCTGTGATACAGCCATACCATATACTCTTTAATGCATTATAACCTCGCGGTAAATGCTAACTTTGGAATGGCTGAATCAAAACATGTTGTGTTTGGTGTCAAACATAATGGAATACTACCCCCCCGCCAGTCTTGGCGGAGGGGGTAGCATTCCACCCTTCTAGAGGGAGAGACAAGTTAACACTGGTCTACCCGGTTAAAACTTTCCAAAGCCCTGGCATCACAAAATGGATGCCACTGCCACAGACACGGGTCTGGCCTCCTGCTGCTGACCGAAACTCTGGCAGGGGAGGCCTGGACAACAGGTTTCCTGTCACAGGGAGGTGTAACCACCTCCCCAGACAGGCAGATGTGTATTGGGGCATGGTGGGTAGCTTTTGGCTCTGAGTAGCCCCAACATTGAGCACCTCCTGCACCGAAGATTGCAGGCCTCCACTCCACGAGTGACCCATGGGCCAGTTTCAAGTGCGACCACTCAAGGCTCCTTTGCGATTGCTAGCCCATTGGCTAGTGGGTCCCCACGAAGGCAACTCATATTCTGATTGGGCTATCCTGGATGCTCAAGACATGCCCTGACTTACCCTTGCTGGGTGAGTTCCTCAGACCTTGCTGGTCTGATCCGCATTCCTTTCTCTGCTTCCAAGAGACTTGCCGTTGCCAAGGCTTGTTGGGTCCAATCTGGTCGTGGGCACCGCAGCACTCAACAAACTTCGTGGGACAGCTCAAATCCAGCTCATGGACATCATCGGCACCTCCTGGACCTCGTAGCTGAAGAGTCAAGACACCCATCAACTCACCTGAAGCACCCGACATCTGTGGGACTTGGTCCATCATGCCCCTGGTCACTGGCAAGTGACCCAGACTCTGTCCCCTCTGCTTTTGGGTTCCTTCCATCTTCGATCCAGGCTTTTATCCATCCGGACACTTCTCCTCTTCACGGCAGCAGCACTTCCTGAGCAGCTTCTATTGAAATCGATGACGCGACCCGACACCAAAAGACACCTGTGCACCCGGCTTCCTTGGGTGAGGTAACTCGAGTACTCTGGTGCTCCCATGGGTGCTGTCCCTAGAACTGTCTAAGTCCAAAAGGGTTTAGTTCTGAGTCCATTATAAGTTTCCTTTATCTTTAAATTTCCAACCACGACATCGCCCATAGAAACTAACGGGAACCCGCAGCTGTGTTTTCACACTGCACACGGTCCCGTGGGTCCCCTGTGTCACTACCTTGGGTGGTTCCTTGGGGTCCCAGCGATTCTACAGGCTGTAGGCCTTGTGTCTAGTTCAGTCGTGGTTCTTATACCACTTTTTTGGTATATGGTTTGGTACACCCCTAGGGCCCAAATGTGCATTTGTGCTACTACTGTTGATTACTGACTTGTAACTTAAGTATTTCGAACTCTAGCCTCATAAAGAGACTAGAGGGGTGTGTTTTATCTTAAATACATATATTTTAAACATATACCTGGTGTGGTTGTCCTTTCATTTGATCATTCAAGAGATGGTAAAACAAGCTGCTTTACATTCCTTCAAGACTTAGCCTGAAGGCTGCTCTCCATAGCTACCACTAGGATAGTTTTCAATAAAGGTTGTCTTTAACCTATACCAATAAGGGGTTGTTTGGACTGGTACAAGGTGCCCACTAGAACTAGTGGGCAGAATATATCAGGCCAACTTCTCACATGCAAGACCTGCAGTAATCAGCAAAACAACTTTAATCCCACCCGCAGTTTGCCATAGGCTCACTCCCCCGTGGCTCTTCTTTGGTGCTTCCTTACTGGCTCACTCAGCTGATAGCTCACTTCCGTTAAAAGCTGAACCAAACTTTATGGGCTAAAGAGGCGGACCTTGTAGCTGGGGAACCAACTTTTTCGGGGGCATGCCTGCCCGCCCCCCTCCCTCTTAATATGAGTACCCAAGTGCTATATGGGCCAATCTCCTGGGGATTTTTATGTGGCAGATTGCAGCATGCGTAAATCAATTACTCGCGCAGTGCCTGTCAAATGGAAATGTGTAATCATGCAGTAACTACCAGGAGCTATAGCTCAATGGTAAGTCTGGTGCCTGTGTGGTGACAAAGGATCTCACAGGGCAAAGTTTCCAGTCGCAAACGCAGTCAAAGTGTCACAATGTGGCAAAATTATTAATTCTATTTTGATCCTCAGGTACTACCTGGTGCCATGTGAAAGCACTCGGATACCCGCTCGGGTTGAGTGCAAGCGTCTCATTGTCCGCTTTTGGGAGGGGCCTGTGGGGGCTATGGGGATGGTTGCTTATTCACCCAGGATGTGTTTGTGAGCTTACTTGTGCAGCCCACGCTACCTCCGGTAATTTGCCCGGGGGCATAATGTGGAATTAATGATGCTGGCTTTCTCTTACAGGAGTTATGCAAGCTACGGGGGGGACGGGAGACTGTTCGACAACGGACTCAGCGGGTGCCCGCAAACACTAATCTACATCCTTAGCTACCGACCATCCTTCCCCGCCCCCCCTCAAATGATTGTTGGACTATCGCTAAAACAAGCAGTGCTTAGGAAGTCTCTTAATGTATGTCTTGTCTCCCGGGCCAGGTCCACTACAGACGTTCATTGCCGTTATCGCGGGATTTCTCTTCGCACAAGTACACAGCAGGTATTGGGGCGCGGCCAATCGCCGTAGGCACAAGTTTTAAGGTATTGCAATGCCGGGTGGCATGGGGGATGGTACAGCGAAGGAAGGGGGGAAAAAATGAAAAAGGTTTCAAAAGCGTCACTCTGTCCTAATGGTTAATGTAACCTCTTACACTGATGATTAGGTGTGCAACCCTTGGTCTTTCAGTGTTGTTGGGTGCTCAGTCTACAATGTAGGCAATGGTATTTCCTTCAGTTAGGTTGGGAAAATATTGTGTCTTTTCATTATACAGTAATAACACCCGCCTAGTAGCCCTGCGGGGATCGCCTTAGGGAGGTTATCGAGGGTGATTTAATGTTTGTATTTTTATCACCAAGGTTTCACCGTCAGTTTGCTCACGACAACCAGGAGGACTGTCAGGAGGCCACTCTAATGTCTGAATCAGTAAGTTTTAAGCAGGACTCAGTAGTAGCGGGGGAAGCAGGGCAGGTGTGGTACCAAGCAGCATAATTGGTTGGGGTACAGCAAGTGTACAGCCCGCACTTACACCCCCCCTCTACCGTTTTCTCGATGATCACCAAGCCCCCCCATGTTCACATCGCCTCCAAATAATGTCGGCAAGCCGGATAAGCACTTACCTGTTGTTTTATTTACAGAGTAGAGAAGCCTACCCCCCCTCCCCCCACTCGCCGGCAGACACTGTCATCGCACTCCTCCCAACAAGGGCAATCGATAATGGGCGTACAGAAGCGACTGTGGACGTGTCGACAAGCTAGGGTGAGCCAGGTGACAAAGATCAAAGTAAGTAAGGGTAAAAGTTGAGGGGGGGGACGCTGTTAAACAGAGCCGTTATGGGGGAAAGTTTCAACCTGCAGGCCGGCACCAAGACCGCGGGAGGTCAGATACTCATGATCCTTTATCTCTGCAGGACCCAAGTAGAGTTTCGGCACTACGAAGCAGAGGCATGGATAGCCAGGGATCCCCTCCCCTCCTGTTTTCCCAAACAACCATAGTGGAAGAGTCGCAGCCCAGCACGTCGCAGGAAGCTATATGGGCAGACTTTTGGGAAATGGCAAAGACCAGAGGAGTCTCCTGGGCTAAAGAGATGCTTGACACCCGAAAACAAGGAGATTCTGGTATAGTTGAGGATGTTCCTGCAGCGGGTCCAGCTGGGCAAGCTGAGGCGGCGCCCGGGAGGTCTAAGCGTGCATGCCGGCCGACAAACAAGGATTTCCCAGCAGAGCCGCCATCCCAGAGAGTTAGGGTGATTGCCCCCATACGGTCAGCAGTGCCAGCATTCATCCCGGCCGACCCGACACCACTGATCCCAGTCAACAATGCAAACTCTGATAAATTCGGTAAGATGATGGACTCTATGTCTATATCTTGGACGACTTTAAATCACGTTTGGTGAATACAGTACAGACACCCCCCCAGTGGCCGATGTGACGCGGGGGGAAAGTACATCATCTATTGTGCGTGTGTGGGGCGAAGTTGCTGAACACACAGGTGTTCAGGAGGTACCAGGCTCAGCATCCACCGCAGCAACAGCAGTGTCACAGCAAGGTTTCACTGCGCAAACGGCAATAGAGCACGACAATAGGGAGGCCCCAGTAGCGAGCGACAATGCTACCACGAGCGCGCCAACAGCTACACCCACACCACCGCTACCAGCAGCCCCTCCCTTCCCCATCCCCAGCCCGACAGACAAAGCTGCCCCGCCGGCGGGTAAAACCTTAGACACTCCCAAACCCGCAGTGCCGTCAGCGTCAGACAAGGTAAGCACTGGGGCGGCGGTGCCGTTAGTCACAGTAGCACCACTGAAATCAGGATGCTGCTCCCTGGCCTGGGAAGTACCGCAGGCAGCTAAGGAAGGGATATGGAGAAGGGAATTTGTGGACATCTTCACCCTTCTGATGATCGGGGTAGAGGGTCAGGATACTAGAAAAATGGGGGGGAAGAAGAGGATAAAAAGGTGAAATTTCAGTCTTGGCCAGAAAAGACAATTAAGACCTGGGGTGATACCTTTGCAAATTTGGCAGCAGTGGTTTCTGAGAAATTCCCAGAACAGGCGCCCGCAATGTGGCAATATTCTCGCATAATACACGATGAGGTGGAAAAAACAGGGGGGTTCGGGTGGTATAACTACGATCGTGAATTCCGCAAGAGGATGGCGATGTGTCCAGACCTGAGCTGGGACCAGAAAGAAATTCAACTCTGGGTGGAACACATGGGGAAATTTACGGCAGACATCAAGGGGGCATCAAAGAATCAGAAGGAGCAGGTAAATTACAAGGGCCAGAAGCAAGTGGCGAAGCGTCCCTTCAAACAGTCCTTTCGTGGAGGACGGGGGGGAAACAGTCAGGGAAGGGGGGGCAAGTGATTTAACTCAAACTCTTGCAGGTTGTACAATGCAGGGGCTTGCTCTTGGGGCAAGGCCTGCAAGTTTGCCCACATTTGCAGCAAGTGTGGTGCCGGGCATACAGCTTTGTCCTGCAACAACCAGCCAGCTGCCAGCATGCCACCCAAGTAGCAAGGCAGACAGAGTGGCACCCTTCCTTCCCACCTTTCCCCCATCCCTCCCAGAGCCGATTGCCCTGCCACCCCCATAGCGCCTGACCTCACTGATTGTATGTTTTCCGCAGAAAAAGGGACCCTCACCAATTTGCATTGACACCCTCATCCCCTCGCTCAGGGCGTACCCCAGCGAAAAGGACAGCAAGATTTTGCCTCAGGGGTTCATGGATGGATTCAGGATCCCATACCAGGGCCCCCTAGTTGTCAGGGACGCAGAAAACCTGAGGTCAGCCAGGGAACTTCCGCATGTAGTGCATGAAAAAATCATGAAGGAGAGGACTTTGGGGAGGGTGGCAGGGCCATTCCTTCCCCCCCCACTTGATAATTTCTTGGTGTATCTCCTGGGGGTGGTACCCAAAAAGCAACCCGGGTCTTTCCGCCTCATACATCACTTATCCTACCCAGAAGGCGTACTGTTCCTTTGACATGGCGGTAGACATGGTCAGAAGAGCAGGGAGGGGTGCATGGCTGGCTAAGGCTGACATAGAGTCGGCCTTCCGCCTGCTTCCAGTGCACCCTGAAAGTCACCATCTGCTGGGCTTTAAGTGGTAGAACAAATTTTACTTTGATAAATGCATGCCGATGGGTTGCGCAGTTTCCTGCGCTTACTTTGAGGCGTTTAGCAGTTTCCTACAGTGGGCACTCATTTGGTCATACAACACAAGGGGGGTCACGCATTATCTGGATGATTTCCTCTTTATAGGGAAAGCAGGGACCCAGGACTGCAGCTTAGCACTTCATCATTTTCAGGAATTGTCAGGGCCCCTAGGGGTTCCCCTGGCTCCGGGAAAAACCAAGGGTCCGGCTCAGGTCCTCACTTTCCTGGGTATCGAGTTGGACACGGTCAAGGGCGTGTCCAGGCTCCCTGCCGAGAAGGTGCAGGCTTTGCAGTCGGATATCCAGGCTCTCCTGAGCAAGGACAAATCCCCCCTGGGTGTCATTCAGAGTCTGTTAGGGAAGCTGAACTTTGCATCCAGGGTAATCCCGGCTGGCAGAGTCTTTGCAAGGAGACTAGCGAGGGCCACAGCCAATGTGCAAAAAAAGCATCACATGGTTGGACTAACGAAGGGTCTAAAGGAGGACCTCCGCATGTGGCACGAGTTTCTGCTGAGTTTTAATGGCACAGTCATCTGGAGATCCCGCTGGGCTGGTAGCCCAGACATTTGCCTGTTCACGGATACGTCAGGCAGGGAGGGGTTCGGCGTCATAATGGACTGCGAATGGTGCGCTCAATAATGGCCCAATGCTTGGCGTAGGAAGAACATAACAGCTAAAATAACAGCACTAGAACTATTTCCCGTTGTCATCGCACTACATCTGTGGCCAGAGGCGTTGTCAGCCAGGAGGGTGGTATTCTGGTCTGATAACATGGCGGTGGTACAAGCCATCAATGGGCAGACAGCCAAATGCCCTCTGGTTCTGTGTCTGTTAAGGGAGCTGATCAGGGCCTGCATGCGCTGCAATGTAGAGTTCAGGGCACGCCACATTGAGGGGGTAAAGAATGTAGCGGCTGACGCTCTCTCTCGATTTCAGTGGCTCTGTTTCCGGGAGGCCTGGCCACGAGCGAGAGCGACGATGACTCCTTTCCCTGCGCAGCTATGGAGACTGCTGAGATGGAACAGCAGCTAAGAGCGATGGGCGAATGTTCTCTGGCACCAGGGACCAGGAAAAGATACAGAAACTAGCTATCAACATTTCAATGACACTGGGCCAAGCCGCGCATCCCCTAGAGCATCGGGTGCAGGGCTTCGTACTCTGGGCAAAAAGGCAGGGGAAGAACCACTCGTGAGTGCGGGGTCATTTGTCAGCTGTAACCCATGATGCCAAATTGAGAGGTGAACAAGATCCCACCAAGTCCTTCCTGATCTCAGCAGCCTTAAAAGGGTGGGCGAGAGAAGAAGTCAGAGTACCCGACACCAGGGCCCCCATCGAGTTCCACACACTTCAGTGTCAATGCTAGACGTAGTAGAACAGGTCACCGTTTCACATTTTGAGGCTCGACTCTTCGCAGCAGCATTTTGCCTTTCGTTCTTTGGGGCATTAAGAACTGGCGAATTGGTGGCTAGGGCAAAAAATGACCAGTCAGGAGACACATTAGGCAGCCACGACGTATGTGTGTCAGATAGGCTGGTGATCCACCTCAGGAGGTCTAAAACTGACCAAGCCGGGAAGGGGAAGGACATAGTGCTAATGCCACTGGGTGACCCAAGATACTGCCCCGTGGGGAGAGTCAAAGAGTACTTGGCTATCCGCCCTAAGGTCCCGGGTTACTTTCTGATACATATGGATCAAGTGCCTCTCTCTAAATTTCAAATGGATAAGGTGATGGGAGTTTGCCTCGGGCGGGCAGGGCTTTCCTGGCCCGGCAGGAGGTTTTAGGATAGGGGCTGCTACCACAGCATTTAAGGTGGGCATGGGACAGGAAAGCATAAAGAAAATGGGTCGCTGGGAATCCCGTTGCTTCAAGCATTACATTCGTCCTTGAGTGGGACAGCTACTGGCAGCGTGTCATGTGCTCCCCCCCCCGCGACAAGGGACTGTTTTAATACGTGTGCAGTGGATTACAGTGATGGACTTTGCGTCCTGTATATATGTGTGCAGTGAAGATGAACAGCATAACATGTAATGCTTTGCAAATACAAAAAGAATTAAATAAGTGTGTGAAAATTGCATCCGTTTATTTTGTCAGGTTTCCAAGTGTGGGTGATCGGCCACTCGTTTGTCGCCAGACTGGCCCAGTGGGCGGCGTGCAGGAAGTGGATGCAGGGTTTCCCACATACTAACATGGTCTGGTGGGGTTTCCCCGGCATGAGATGGTCCAGCCTGCTCAATAGGCTAGAACAGGGCCTGGCAGGGCGGGAAGGCTTTCCCAACATCTTGATAATACGCCTGGGAGGCAACAATCTCACTTCCATGGGCAGGGGTGCTCTCTTACAGGCCATGAAGACTGACCTGGGGGAGATTAGCAAGCGCATGGGACAATGTGAGCTTTTTTGGTCCGAAATAGTGCCACGCTTGGCCTGGCACGGGGCTAAGTCCAACGAAGCCGTTGAACATTCCCGCAAAAGGGTGAACAGTGCAATGCGCAAGTTCACGGACCAAAGAGGTCTTGGGTTTATCAGACATGAGCTGATCAAAATGAAGGTGAGAGGCTATTTTGATGACGATATGGTTCACTTGTCACAGGTTGGAATGGACCTGTTCCTCTTGGACATGCAAGAGACGCTGGAGGGAGCCGGGTGCAAGTGAATAAAGTGCTGTTGATTTGTGGGGGGCTCGGTAGGCGACGGGGCCGCCTTCAGAGCTGTGGAGGAGTTACAGGGCGATCTGGAAGCAGGCTGGGTACAGAAAATACCTTTGCAAGAGCACAATAGGGGTGCCAGAGCCAAACCCACAGGAGCCTCAGGAGAGGGTCCTGGAAGAATGACGTCGGCGCCCCGCTAGTCCCTAGGGTGGTTGTGGGCCTGAACAACCGGGGGCTTGCCTTGCTACGCTCCGCCATGAAAGGGGCGTGAGTAATAAGGGACCAATGAGTCACGTGATCCAGTAAGGGGATCACCCCGATAAAGGTAGTGCTGGTTGGGGGTTTACCCACAGTGCTTGGCTCATCAGGCGGGCAGGGCAGCATAGGTTAGTACGGCTGCCTGCCCTTGGATCGCCCGTAAGATAACCCACCGTATGTTGCATACTTTTGTATGTAATAAACCTGCAGCAATATCTTTTTTCCAAAACAAAAAATTGTGTGGTGTATTTATTCATGCATGCTTATTCTGCTGTGGTGTGGGTGGGGGTCTTGTGCCTATAATGGAACTATGCGGCTGCCCTCGGCCCCCGCAGGGGGCCACCTCAGAGGGCGGCCACCCTTAGTTTCATTTGGGCTCCTCCCCCAACCCCCCCACTTTCCTGCGGGACTCCAGGAGGAGTCCCCTTACAGGGCACTCTAGACACGTCATGTCCGGCGCACCTGGGGGTTGGGGAGGGATATTTAGGCCTCTCACCTCCATTTTGGACCCTCTTTGCTGCCCTTTCACGCCGTTCCCCACCCTACCGCTTACCCGGCATGGGACAGGCAGGGGAAGGGTGCAAGATGTTGTAATAATTTCTTTGTCGTTGCAGGAGGAGTTACAGGGCGATCTGGAAGCAGGCTGGCTACAGAAAAAGGCAGGGCAGCATAGTTAAGTACGGCTGCCTGCCCTTGGATCGCCCGTAAGATAACCCACCGTATGTTGCATACTTTTGTATGTAATAAACCTGCAGCAATATCTTTTTTCCAAAACAAAAAATTGTGTGGTGTATTTATTCATGCATGCTTATTCTGCTGTGGTGTGGGTGGGGGTCTTGTGCCCATAATGGAACTAAATGCGGTAGCGGGGGCCTGTGGGCGGGTCTTACCTTGGCATCTTGGTGGGGGAGGCACGCCTCTGCTTGTCTCCTCACCATGTCCTGAGCGGCCCCAGTCGGGTGTGAACCGCATGCTCCCCTTCAGTTGAGGTGGGGGTGGGTGGCCCGTGACCCCATCAGGTGCATGGGTTCCTGCTTTGTTTAAGCGTGGACTAGGCACTCTGGGTTTGCATTGTCATGGCCTCAGGGTGCATACTTGCTCTGCAGTGGCCTCATTATGGAAGTCATTTTGAATTTGAAGAGGGTGGTAATGCTAATTTCTTAGGTGATCTATGACTGGAGCATTGATAGACCTCTGCCAATCACATGTATCATAAGAATTGCAAAGTGTTGATTGGGTGTGAAGTTTGCACTTTGGTTTGTTCGCTCACTCTGAGGTCTCCTTGCACTACAGGTAAGTGTTGCAGGTGTGTGGTGGTGCTACACGTGGAAGCAGAAAGGTGATTTAGGTAGACATTTGAACTTTGAAGTTCGTACATTTTCTGCTCTGTGCGCTTGTCACATGGAGGACAAGCTGGGCACTTCCTGCCATATTTGGGGAGTGCGCGTTGCACCGAGCCATTGCTGGTTGGCTCTTGTGTGCTGCCTGCTTGTGATGCTGGGGGAGCCTTTTGCTGTGGGGATTGCAGGGGCTCCAGGGTTGCTGGCTGCTGTTGGTCCGCCTTCCCTTCTGACATCATTTTGGGTGTTTCTGAAAATACAGTACATGTGGGTTCGAAATAAGAAAGAAACTATAAAGGTTGCCACACACTGTCACTTCCTCTTCTAGCTACTGCAGGAGCAGTGACATCTGGAATGATGGCTCGCTGCTTTATTTGTCTGGTTGGTGTGACTGAGCCATTGGATGCAGATCCCAGGCATCCTCTTGGGGAGCATAAACCTCGGGGTGGGCCTCTCCCTCGCCTGGGCTGAATGAACCACCATCAGAGGTTCAAGCTTTTGGGCAGTCCCCATTGTGATCCACATTACTTGATGGACATGCTGACCTTGCGGCACCAATTGGGGGCCTGTGCAGACAGCATCAGTGTTTTGTTTTTGCACTAAACGGCATACCTTCTTTAATACCAATTTTCACGAATATGTGTGCACTGAGGCATAAAAGTGAGACGTCTCGAGGGCCCGCCGGCAGGTCGTAGATCTCTGGCCAGGAATGTCACGCTTCCTCGCAGGGACGGTCTCCCAGCATGTTCACTTTCTTAATCCAGGTCTTAACTTCTAACTCGTGTCAAAGGGGCTTTGTTACTAACCCTGGGCGTAGATCGCGCAGTAGTGCTACGCGTAGCTATGCGAAGTGCACTATGCAAACTACGCATAGCTACGCAAACTGCATAGTGCAGTAGGAATAATGCTGTTTGCACTGATTGCACAGTGCGGACAAGCATCCGGCACTGTGCAATCATTGCAACCGCATCTTGCACAGTGCAAGCGATCGTTTTCTGGTGCTCGAGTAGATTTGTACTAGAGCGGCAGCTTTTTCAACGCGGACTAGTAGCTTCTCATCGTGAGCGGTCGCGAGCATAAGCGATCACTCGCAATGAGAAATCGTCACTCACTGTGTTGAAAATCTCGCTGGGAGGTTTATTTTCCACGCTCGTGATCGGCAACTTGATGTTGCTGATCGCGAACAAGGAAAAAGTCTTACCGGTATGTTATTTTGCTCACTCGCGGTTGCCAACTTGATGCTGAGGACTGCGAGCAAGCAAAAAATGCCCGATACGCTAAGCATATTTGCACTGTGCTATGTGCAATTCGCATAGCGCGTAGATGCGCAAAATACACATGCTCCGCGAGCTTAGCATAGTGCTACGCCCATGGTTATTTGTTTCACAGTGCCCTCTTTTCCCAGCGGGGTAACGTAAGGCCTGTTTTAGCCAGCAGCTTGTTTTAGTGGGTCCAGGGTGCTGCGTGGTTATCATGCTAGTTGACATGTTTATCTGTAAGGATAATTGGGAACATCTCAATTTCCAGCTCGTCAGATAAGGGGCCTAGAGGAATGGCGATAGTAATGTTTGAAAACTGCCGTATTCCGGACCGTGTTAGATCATATTAGATGACCTAATAATGTTTATGGGGGCTGTGCCCCCCCACACCGTTCGCGGCACATGCGCATTTACAAAATAAGGACTGTCCAGAGATGTTGAGAGGAAAGGAGTGTTTAGTTTCATTGTGCTCAGCTTATTACAGCCTTGTTGTAAACTTAAACCAGGTAGTAAGTTCAGGACTGGTACAGCCTGAGGCCAAGGGCAGGCATGCTCTGTCATCTACCCGCTATAACATCGACAGAGAAAGGGTGAAGAGCACGGCTTGCAAGGAAAGGGGGACTATGTACAGGCGGAGGTCTGCATGTCCTGATGAAGGACCTCTGCATATTCCCCCCATGCCTTGCAAACTCAAAAGCCACTGCATGAACATAGTCTCCCTCCTCAGTAAAGATGTTTGTGGTCTAAAGGTACATGGGACCTCAACTATTCCTCGGCCCCCGCTAGATGAGCAGCGTCACTGAGTTTGTACATCTTGCGCGCTGTGTTTTGAGGTGTAGTTTGGCCTGGCCCGTTTCTCTCTCCCATTCACTGAACGTGTTGTCCAGTTTTCCTTCCAAACTCATAAAAGCAGGGACTTGCAGCAGCTTCAGTTGTTTAAGCTGCTTTCTGCTGTAACCCGACATGGCGATAGTTGGACCGAGCTTTTAGGAACTTGAGAGCTGGGGCCTCTGAGTTGCATAGTTGTTGAGCCAGGTCGGCCCGGACAGTTTGCACATGACTCGGTGTGGGGGTCACCAGGATCTCTCGGACAACAGCAGTATGGGTCGGATGTGTTGCGTGTTTGGCCGGCTTTTTCATTTCTGCGGGGAGTCTGGACCGCTGCGTGATGGGGGCAACCCAGGGTGATATGGTCATGGGGACCTGAGGAGCTGGGTTCCTGCCCAGCCTAGGCGTGAGCTCTTGAAGCCTATCCGGGTCATCAGGCTTGATGTGGTGGGCTCTCGCGAGATGCGCTGTGAGCTGTTGGTGAGCTTTCCTCCATTGCTCTCCTTCTGATGTATTGCTGTATAGATAGTTGGTCATTTTGAGGGGCAGGGTTGGTGCTGTTATGGCCGCAGCTTGTGCACATTGTGTCTCCTACTAAGGGGATGATTCAGCCAGCCTAGCTTTAACACCACCGACTACTGTCTGCACGTCAGCAAGGCCTGTGCATGGCATGTCATACGTTTGGCAGTTGGATGACACAAGCTAATTTTGGGTCCGATGATCACATTTCTCACACGTGGCTGGCTGCAAGGGGTCTATGCACCACTGTAGGTGATAAACCCTTTGGCTTCCAGCTGCAATTATATATTGTGCAAGGATTGCTCGGGGAGTAAAGAGAATCCCCTTCCCTTCACCACTTTCATGCTGGTCCGGAGCAGTAATTACTGCATTCCTGTATAAGAGGCCCATAGGCTTTTGTGGTCCACGCGGTGAAAATTATTTCCAGTGAGAGGTCGACGAGAGGGTGTAGAAGTTGCACCTTAGTCCCTGTGTGGAGACAATTGTGTGCACCATCATGGGGACCTCCACATTGTGATATGCACCCTGCTGCAAGTGTTTAGTAAGGGGAACCCCCAAGGTTGCAAACACAAATGCGTCACAGTCTCACTGTTTCAAAATTGATGCATTTTCAATATGCTATGCAAGAAAGCTATAATTGTGGCTTATTTATCTTATGCAACTAATAAGCATTGACAAAGCCAATAGATGGGCTTGTTGTAGGTGTAGTGCACATTTTGTAGTAGATATAAGGATGCAATGACATAGCGGCAAATACCAGGCAACGGCAGGGCACAGCCTTCTTCAGGACACGTGGGGGGCTCTGACGCATTAAAACCACGCATCCTGAAGGTTTGAGGTCAGGAGTGCATTTACTTGCAATCAACAGCACATGTTGTAGAACTACCAGCCACCCTGGGCCAAATTGATTGGGGGCACATGTTTGGAACAGTTTTTAATTCATACAGTTCAGTTCTTTCATGCCCACTTTGAGGAAGGTTACGGAGAGCGCACACACCTCGTCCAAATTCCCAATGTTTACATCCAATATTCAGGGACAGTGACGTGCTTTCGATACTGTAACACAGCAGCAGCTGACTAATATAATGAAAATAATCTGTGACAATCGCCCACTTCTCATATTGGAGTTTCTCTTTTGAGCTAAAACAAACCTTTTTTGGATGTTATAAGAAACTTAAACAATTTCTCTGCAAATGTCGGTGATAGATTTTCACACTTTGCCCTCAATAACAAATACATTTATGGAAATTGGATTTAAAACAATCCTTTTAATAATTAGGCAAGGTCAGAATTAGGGCCAGACTTTCTGCAGAACACATGGGGAATTCCTTGAAGGAATAATGGTCTTATTAAGTGCAGAAACCCTCCTGGCGGAAGGGCACATGTTCTAACCTCTCCGGAAGTGGGGCCCTCACAATGAGGTAGCTCCCAACTCATTGTCGCGGCTAGGTCCTACTGGGCTTTCAGCCAAATGACCACTTGCGCAAGAAGGTCAAATGGTGTTTTAAAAACGGGCATGGCATGGGTGATGGAAAAGTGAACCTGTGCAGTTTTAGATCATGCAACTTATATGACCTGGGAAGAGTGTGTGCAGAACAGCACAGGAGTTGACAGAACATGGGAAACGCCTTTCCAAATCTGGCACCAGAACACAGGGGTAGTCAGAGCCAATTTGTTTGTTGGGTGACTTATGTAGGTGAAGACTTATTAACAGTTCTTGCACAGTCCCATCATTTCAGAATTGAAACGTTGCCTTAGGTATCCCTGGGTATAAAAGCTACCCACCTGGTGGCTTACAGCAACTACACAAGTGAGCGCTCAATTACCGGTGCATAGTTCATTCAGATATGGTATAATTTTAATTTAAATAATTGCTGTAGTTGCAAGTTGCAAGCGTGAGATTCCCTCAATGTCAGCAACTGCCACATTGTCAGCAATGAAGCTGCCTGGGAAGTCTGGGCGCAGTCACCACAGATTAAACTGAGGAGGCAGGAAAGGAGGGATGTTGAATTGATTGCCCACTTAGCAGTATGACTATTGCACAGGAGGATGGGGGGGTGAGGCAAGGGACAAGGGTGGTGTGACTGTAACGCTAGACTGTCAGCTTATGCTGGGTAGGAGGTTCCTCATCACCAACCAGAAGGGTGCCAAGTGGCAAAAACCAGTAAAAAGGTTTAATATATGTGTGTCTCTGGCCTTACGACTGTGTAGAGCCATTCTCATTTAGAGGTATACCCAGGTGAAAATTGTGTGCTTCTTAAGGTTCTCATGACCAATGTGGTTTGTGGTATCTTTTCAAGGGGGAGAGATTTAAGTTAGGCACTTAATCACTTACAACGTTGCACATTAAGGTGTGCTGTGTCTTATTGCACGTTTCAACCGGTAGATTCCCTCATTAACATCAGCAGCTGCGCACATGGCCAGCAGTATGCAGCCTGGGAAGCCTGGGGGCGAATACCACAGATTAAACTGTAAAGGCAAAATTCCTGTACGAAAGGAGGGATAAATAGCAAGTACACTTTCAAGAAAGTTAAAATGTAACTTTCCACTGCTGGGACTGCACAGGGTGGGCAGTGTGAACCCCTACATTTGGGAATAATCTAGTATGGGGTTAAAAAGGGCTTAGTCAATACTGAA
The DNA here is from genome assembly GCF_964204655.1 of Triturus cristatus. Taxonomy (NCBI): domain Eukaryota; kingdom Metazoa; phylum Chordata; class Amphibia; order Caudata; family Salamandridae; genus Triturus; species Triturus cristatus. The sequence continues at coordinate 1,819,840,339 of NC_140590.1, read as the reverse complement.
TGTTAGGCACCATATTGCAGACAGGGCACACTGGATTAAATCAGACAGAATAAAAAACTTGGAAAGCCGAGGGGGTTTCACCACAGAGGGAACTGAGCAGGCAAAATTTCCATAAGGAATATGGGATACATGGCAAGTGCATAAGGACACACTTGCTCATTGTCACATTTTTCTAGTTATTAACATTCCTGTGCGCCATGAGTTAGCAATCAAAAAGGACTGTGCAAATGTCAGGTCAACCGCAACAAAATATGTGCACTCTACTGCATGGGCAGGTTACGGGTTGCTTCAGTTAAGCATTCTTACCATGATAGCCAAAGTAGACAGGTGGGTTGTGAGAGCTGTCGCCTAACAAGTGGGCTGCTGTCCCATAGATTGGGGACCCAGGTGTTAAGGCACAAACAGTGCTAGAAGGACGGAAACTGCAGGTTGCAGAAGGTTGGAGCCCACATTAGCCTAAAGGGTAATATATCCGTGGTTAAGGTTAGATCTCCCTTCCCATCCGAGCAGGTGTAATTTCTGTAAGAAATAAGGGATTCAGGGCAAGTACAAGGGAACACACTTTCTGATTGTCACTTACTCCTAGTCCATCAGATAGTAGCCTGCCAGGTACTTTTCATGGACACACAACGGCATAATGGAGTTGAATGAGGTAGGAGGTAACGTGCAGTGAGGCAGTGTGGTCCCAGCTGCCCGCAAAAGGGGGCTGTGGCAATACTTGCAACTGGGAATATTAGATTCTAACAGTATCATTGGTAATATATGCACGACTCCCTGGCCATGCGGGGTATGTATGTCTCACCCTTAATCTTAAGGTGACCAAAAGTAAGTTGATTGATGATTTGATTTAAAGGAGTGCAAAAACAACAATTGATGGACAGAATGCAGAACAATGTCATACATTCACCCCAGTACAGAGATCTGGGCCTAAATCCATCGTTTTTTTGCTCACCATGCCATTCCAGTTTGAACCCAGCCATATGCAAATCAGTCTTGACCCTGTGCCTCATGGGAACAGCCCAGCCCGAACTGCCAAGCCAGGTCCTCCCTGGACTGGAAACAAGCATCCTAGGACCGGTTTTGGGGTTTCACCCCTCTTCAGCCAGGATAGCTTGATTCCAGTGGCATGGAGAGCACGGGACTCACGTCTGAGCATACCCGTCCCACTCGGGGTGACAAATGCAAAAACAACAATTGATGGACAGAATGCAGAACAATGTCATACATTCACCCCAGTACAGAGATCTGGGCCTAAATCCATCGTTTTTTTGCTCACCATGCCATTCCAGTTTGAACCCAGCCATATGCAAATCAGTCTTGACCCTGTGCCTCATGGGAACAGTCCAGCCCGAACTGGCAAGCCAGGTCCTCCCTGGACTGGAAACAAGCATCCTAGGACCGGTTTCGGGGTTTCACCCCTCTTCAGCCAGGATAGCTTGATTCCAGTGGCATGGAGAGCACGGGACTCAGGTCTGAGCATACCCGTCCCACTCGGGGTGACAAATGCAAAAACAACAATTGATGGACAGAATGCAGAACAATGTCATACCTTCACCCCAGTACAGAGATCTGGGCCTAAATCCATCGTTTTTTTGCTCACCATGCCATTCCAGTTTGAACCCAGCCATATGCAAATCAGTCTTGACCCTGTGCCTCATGGGAACAGTCCAGCCCGAACTGCCAAGCCAGGTCCTCCCTGGACTGGAAACAAGCATCCTAGGACCGGTTTCGGTGTTTCACCCCCTCTTCAGCCAGGATAGCTTGATTCCAGTGGCATGGAGAGCACGGGACTCACGTCTGAGCATACCCGTCCCACTCGGGGTGACAAATGCAAAAACAACAATTGATGGACAGAATGCAGAACAATGTCATACATTCACCCCAGTACAGAGATCTGGGCCTAAATCCATCGTTTTTTTGCTCACCATGCCATTCCAGTTTGAACCCAGCCATATGCAAATCAGTCTTGACCCTGTGCCTCATGGGAACAGTCCAGCCCGAACTGCCAAGCCAGGTCCTCCCTGGACTGGAAACAAGCATCCTAGGACCGGTTTCGGGGTTTCACCCCTCTTCAGTCAGGATAGCTTGATTCCAGTGGCATGGAGAGCACGGGACTCACGTCTGAGCATACCCGTCCCACTCGGGGTGACAAATGCAAAAACAACAATTGATGGACAGAATGCAGAACAATGTCATACATTCACCCCAGTACAGAGATCTGGGCCTAAATCCATCGTTTTTTTGCTCACCATGCCATTCCAGTTTGAACCCAGCCATATGCAAATCAGTCTTGACCCTGTGCCTCATGGGAACAGTCCAGCCCGAACTGCCAAGCCAGGTCCTCCCTGGACTGGAAACAAGCATCCTAGGACCGGTTTCGGGGTTTCACCCCTCTTCAGCCAGGATAGCTTGATTCCAGTGGCATGGAGAGCCAGAAACCGGTCATAGGAAGCTTGTTTCCGGTCCAGGGAAGGCATGGCTTGGCAGTTCGGGCTGGACTGTTCCCATGAGGCACAGGGTCAGACTGATTTGCATATGGCCATGTCTGAACTGGGGTGGCAGAGTGGGCTAAAGAACGGTGATGGATCAAACCCAGATCTGTTGACTGGGTGTGAGTGTTTGATTGGTTCTGATGCTCCATCCATCACCACCCCCTTCTGTACCGATTTGTCGCCATAAGTTGGCAGGGTATGCTCAGACGTGAGTCCCTTGCTCACTTTGCCACTGGATTCAAGCAAGCCTGGCTGAAGACGGCTGAAATGCCAGAAACCGGTCCTGGGAAGCTTGTTTCCCGTCCAGGGAAGGCATGGCTTGGCAGTTCGGGCTGGACTGTTCCCATGAGGCGAAGGGTCAGACTGATTTGCATATGGCCGTGTCTGAACTGGGGTGGCAGAGTGGGCTAAAGAACGGTGATGGATCAAACCCAGATCTGTTGACTGGGTGTGAGAGTTTGATTGGTTCTGATGCTCCGTCCATCACCACCCCCTTCTGTATTGATTTAAAGGAGGGCAATCATTCCAGGGATAACAAAGTGAACTAAGTCTATAGCTGGATTGAGCTCCAAGGGACACGTGATCGAATGATAGTTAAGCAAGCCTGGTAGACGGAGGAAGTTGTCACTCCACCCAGGGTGTGGTAGCGGCACTAAAGTGTGCAAGACGAGCATTCTTGGTCTCCATGGTTGAGTAATCAAAAATGCTTGTACAAATGTCCGGTCAAATTCAATGAAGTATGTGCACGCTGCTCCCTGGGCCGGTTACGGGTTGTTTCAGCTATGCATGAAATTCCCCGCCCTCATAGCCAGAGTAGACAGGGTGGTTATGGAAGTGGTCATCTGAACAAGTGTGCTGCTGTTCCATAAATTCTGGAAACAGGTGTTAGGCACATAAGTGTTAGAGGGATAGCAACCACAGGTTACAGGAGGTTGAAGTCTACATTAGCCTGAAGGGTAACATAGCTATGGCTAAGAGTAGAACCCCCTCCTGGGTGGCCATCACATTCTTACAGGTCATGTGAGGCAGTCGAACAGTCCCGGAGAAGGATGAACAGTGCCATGCGCAAGTTCGCAGAGTCATGGGGCTTTGCTTCATCGGGCATGGGCTACCCCAGACGAACACCATAGGTGACTGTGGAAAGTTGGGGGTGCACTTTTCACAGGTGGGAATGGACCTTTTCCCCTTGGATTTGCAGGAGGCCTTGAAATGGCAGGTTGCAGGTGAGAATGCAGCTGTGTGGATGGGGGGCTCTGGCGACGACGGTGGCCACCTCTAGAGCTGTGGCAGAGTTACAGGGTGATCTGGATGAATATGGGTACAGAAGGGTACCTCTGCACGAGCACAATAGGGGTGCCAGAGCCAAATCCCAGGAGCCTCGGGGCAGGTTCCGGGAAAACCACGTCAGCGCCCCGTTAGTCCTTCAGGTGGTTGGGGGCCTGACCAACCGGGGGCTTAGCTTGCTATGCTCCACCCTGAAAGGGGCGTGAGTAATAAGGGACCAATGTGTCATGTGATCCAGGAAGGTCACCCAAAAGGTGTAGCACTGATTGGGTTCCCCGTGGTGCTGGCTCATCAGTCGAGCAGGCAGGCATAGGTTGGTTACAGCTGCCTGCACTTGGATCGACCATAATATGACCCACCATATTGCATACTTTTGTATGGAATAAACCTGCAGCAATATTTTTCCATAACAAAAGTTGTGCTGTGTATTTATTTATTCATGCATGCTCAGCCTGTGGGTGGGGATGTTGCCAATAATGACACTATGTGGCTACCCATGGTCCCCACAGGGGGCCATCTAAAAGGGTGGCCCTTTAGTGCCATTTGGGCACAAACACCACCCCTCCTAGTCTAGTGGTTGGACTCGGGGAAGGAGTCCTTTCGCCTTGGCGCACTATGTGCGTCACTTCCTTTGGGAAAGGGTACTTATACCTCCCCCTGTCTTTCGACAACCTCTGTGCGCCGGACACGTCGTCTCCCACCCTACCGCTTACCCGGCGTGGGGCTGGCAGGCAAAGTACGTAGAACATTGTAATGTTTTCTTTTGTCATTGCAGGCGGAGTTACAGGGCAATCTGGAAGTAGATGGGTACAGAAGGGTAATCTGCACGAGCTCAATAGGGGTGCCAGAGCCAAATACTAGGAGCCTCAGGGCAGGTTCCTGGAAAACCGTGTTGGCGCCACATTAGTGCTTCGGGCGGTTGGGGGCCTGACCAACCGGGGCTTTGTCTTGCTATGCTCTGCCCTGAAAGGGGCGTGAGTAATAAGGGACCAATGTGTCATGTGATCCAGGAAGAGGATCACCCAAAAGGTTTGGCACTGATTGGGTTCTCCACAATGCTTGGCTCATCAAGGTGGGAAGGCCAGCATAGGTTAGTTACAGCTGCCTGCCCTTGGATCGCCCGTAAGATAACCCACCATATTGCATAATTTTGTATGGAATAAACCTGCAACAATATTTTCCCATAACACAAGTTGTGTTGTGTATTTATTTATTCATGCATGCTCACACTGTGGGTGGGAATGTTGCCAATAATGGCACTATCTAAAACGAGGCTTATCAGTCTAAGTCACTTCTTTTTTTATCAAAGCAGATAAAGCAATGACTTTGGAAAACTTCCCAGAACTGGTATGTAACATGGAAAACAAATTCCCATAACTGGTCTGTAACCCAAGCTGCACAATGCCTGTCTCTGAGTAGCCGAGCAAACTGATGGTGGATGCTTGAACCAGGAGGCAATAAACAATATTGGAAAAAAATAAACTACATGGCAGTGTCAGGATGGAAGACTGCAAGGTTTATGACAGGAAAGGAGGTTTAGTTGTATGGCTGAACAGTCAATTTCCATTCATACATAATCATTAAAATGATTTTACATCCATCTAGTGCAGTGTCCTGCTATGTAAGCAAAGAAACAATTCTAATTATGTCTCAAAATCAGTTTATTTATTATATGCATGCCATGCCCTTCAGCTGTGATCACGACTGTCCATATGCAGTTGAAATGGCTCTACTGGAGAGAACTGTGAACTACCCTTTTTCAGACACGAAGAACAGAACAAGGTGCTTGTATGTTCTCCTGAATGAATACAATTAATAAATATATGTCAGATATCCCGGGAAGGGGTTATGTGCAAATCATTTAATTTAAGCACATCCACAGACAACGTTGCTTCCTTCTCAAATTCAAATAAAGCTTTATTTGATTTTAGTCATTTAAAATCACAAGAGCATACATAGTCATAAAAACATTTGATATAATCATTAATCTAAAATACATTATCTATTGCAAAGTGTGTATTGTGCCTTCAGTTAAATTACATAGTAATAGGGGCCAGACTGTAATCACAACCAGTTAATTCAATTAAACTTTTTCTGACTCTAAGTATATTTTTCAGAAAGCCAGACATAACAGATATTGTTAAATAAGTGTCTAAAAATTGTAAGTATAAAAAAGCTGGTCTACATTGTCTCCAGCCAGCTTGTTTTAGAAAAGGGAGGATCCATCTTGTCCTTTCCCTTGGATAAAATTGACAAAACAGTGTCACATGGATGGTAGATTGTGGTGACACGTTATCGCAAGGGCAAGGTTCTCTGGATTAATCATTAATTTCTGGATGACTAACAAGTCGATGGAGGCTGTTGAACCTGAATCGAGTCAAGAGTAATCTATCATATCCCTTGATACAGCATAAAAGACAGGGTTGAATATCAAACGAGAGCAGGGTCATTTTATGTGGAACTACCATCTCTTTGTTCATTTCCGAGGTAGCTCTAAGAGACTCTAAATGAGCTAAAGAAATTAATTTGAGCTCCTTTCTAGGGATGGTACACATTTTCTCTGGTGTCAAATAATAATCAGAATGCCTTATGTCACAAAATGCAGTTGAAATGGCTGTACTGGAGAGAACTGTGAACTACCCTTTTTCAGACATGAAGAACAGAACAAGGTGCTTTTATGTTCTCCTGAATAAATACAATTAATAAATATATGTCAGATATCCAGGGAATGTGTTATGTGTAAATCTTTTGATTTAAGCACATCCACAGACAACATTGCTTCCTTCTCAAAATCAAATTCAAATTAAGCTTTATTCGATTTTATTCATTTAAAATCACAAAAGCATACATAGTCATAAAAACATTTAAAAACATTTGATATAATCATTAATCTAAAATACATTATCTATTACAAAGTGCGTATTGTGCCTTCAGTAAACTTACATAGTAATGGGGGCCTGAGTGTAATCACAACCAGTTAATTCAATTACAATTTTTCTGATTCCAAGTATATTTTTCAGAAAGCCAGACGTAACAGATATTGTTAAATAACTATCTAAAAATTGTAAGTATAAAAAAGCTAGTCTACATTGTCTCCAATCAGCTTGTTTTAGAAAAGCGAGGATCCATCTTGTTCTTTCCCTTGGATAACATTTTCAAAACAGTGTCACATGGATGGTAGATTGTGGTGACACCTTATTGCAAGGGCAATTGCAAAGTTCTCTGGACCAATCATTAATTTCTGGATGACTAACAAGTCGATGGAGCCTGTTGAACCGGAATCGAGTCAAGAGATATCTATCATATCCCTTGAGTCAACATAAAAGATAGGGTTGAATATCAAACGTGATGAGGGTCATTTGATGTTGAACTACCATCTCTTTAGAGGTAGCTCTAAGAGACTTTAAATGAGTAAACAAATTAATTTGAGTTCCTTTCAAGGGATGGTGCACATTTTCTCTGGATTCAAATAATAATCAGAATGCCTTATGTCACAAAAACTTTTTTTAACGTAATTTAACCACATAATCTTGCCAGCATGGTCCAAATTCATTGCGTCCCTGATTATTTCTCTATTTAAACACGCACTACTAGTGATTACTATTGGGCAGTGGTATGCTATCTAGGGGAGATGACGCTCTAAGGGGGAGTTCACTCCCTATCTGGTTTCAAACTAATACGTGTTTTAATGGTGCTGAAAGGTGGGGAGAACCACTAGCCTTCCCAAATTAATGCAACAATTGCTACATTCTCAATACAAAAAAACAGTAACCCCAGTACACATTTCATATAATGGGATGACAGCTGTAGCAATAGTATGTCATGAAAGTACAGGAAATCTTGAAATGTATTTTCTACTGTCCTTTATTCTTCTTTTTGGCTCCTTGAGGACCCGTCAGTGTTGGACCCGGCCTCGTGGCGTGGTCCCGAACCCTCCTACCCGACCCAACGGGGGCAGCCCCCACCCTTCGGGGGCCCTCCGGATTGTACTTTGCTACCCGAACCAGCCTACGCGACACGGCCCGCCCCAGCGAAGCCCCGACTTCGAGGCACCAAGATCCGGCCAGGGGGGCACCAAGTGGCCACTCCACCGATCCCGGAGGAGGGGAGTTTCGATGGGACCCCCGACCGTCCCCCAACGCCTGGTTTTGATCGCCCTCCGGCCTTCCTGGGCGCTGGCGCCTCTCCCGCTGGATGTCTTGCCTCTCCCATCCCGGCCCCTCCGCCCCCCAGGCGCAAGGGTCCGGACATCAAAGGGTTCCAGACCTATATCTGGGGGAGCATCAAACCAGGACGGCAGTTGTATCCTGGAGTCGAGAGCCCTGCTAATCGGATCGCGGCTGACCCTACGGAGAGAGACTCATTACTTGGAACTTGGAACTCTGAGCCCTGCTGACTGCGTCGCGGCTCCCCCCTTGCTGAGAAGAAGACCCTCGCGGAACATCGGAGCCCTGCTGACCTCGTCGCGGCTCGACCTCACAGAGGTGAACCATCGGAGCCCTGCTGACCTCGTCGCGGCTCGACCTCGCAGAAGTAAACCATCGGAGCCCTGCTGACCTCGTCGCGGCTCGACCTGCATCGCGGTAATCCCCCGAGCCCTGCGGACGACGTCCCGGCTCCCGGAACCCCCCGGCTCGAGGATTGAGAGCTAGGCGCAGGATGTTCCCGTCCCAGGCCAATACTGAGACTGTCCCGCTACCCCATCCCTACCAGACATTGAGACTCTTTTGGATCCCTCGATCCACCTGTAAATATTACCCCAGAAATCTGCCTTGATTACCGATAAAGACTTATGAGAATTGATACCCTGGTTGTATCCCTTTGTGGTGGTGGGGTTGCTTGGCTGATACGATCATAGGAGAAGGACCTCGCCAGGAGGCTTCTCAGCGGCGCTCGGCTACTCGCCTACGGAACGGTGGTCCTCGGGGTGGTCAGTCCGACACCATCGGGCTCCCGGAGGGCGCCCTTCTAACATTGGTGGCCAGCGGTGCGATCCGAGCCCGACGCAGATCGTACAGCGAGTAACTCACCCACTACCTACCAAGACACAGGGTAACCATGAACGAGCAACAGACCACCCCAACCGCGGAGTTCCAACAAGAACGGTTGGAGGAATATACCCATAAGGAACTAAAACAGTTTTGTAAAGATAAAGGCATCGCGACCACCGGATTAAACACAAAAGAGGACCTACAAAAAGCCCTAAAGACCTGGGTAGAGTCCGAAGCGGCCTCCCCCCAAACCGAAGAAAACCCGGTACCAAACGTACACCGGCAACCAACCGCAGCCCCGGCAGAGGGGAGAACAACCAGCATAGAGACCGGCCTCTCCCCGGAAGAGATACGAGAACGGGAGAGGGTCAGGACCCACGAGTTGGAGCTCGCCCGACTCCGCCTGGAAGGCGAACTCCTACTAGCCGAAAAAAAATTGGCCCTACAGCAACTGCGGCTGCAAGAAGAAATAGAGGAGAAAAAGCGGCACCGAGAACTGGAAGAGAGGAGGCTAACCCTCGAGCATGAGCAGGGCCTTAAAGAACTTGAAATCAAGTCCAGAAATGGAGAGACCGGCACCCCCGGAAACCGAGACACCCCTCCGCCGGCCGAGGCGAAAGTACATATCCCCAAGGATGTCGTCAAAGAGTACTACAAGAACGACGACATCCAACAATGGTTCAAGGCCTACGAGGTAGCCATGACCGCCCATCGGGTACCCCGGAAAGATTGGGGTGCCGGCCTATGGGGACGGTTCCTCAGCGAAGGCAGAGACACCCTGCTACAGCTCCCAGATGCAGTGATGACCTCTTATGACCATATGAAGGAGGCCCTGCTCACCCGCTATGGGCTCACCCCAGAGATGTACCGCCAACGCTTCCAGGACTGCAAGAAGCTCCCCGGTACCACCTGGGTGGAATACGTAGACTTTTTTTTAGCAGAGCCCTGGAAGGTTGGATCAAGGGCAGCAAGGTCACCTCCTACGAACAACTGTACGACCTCATTGTATGGGAGCACCTCTCCAACAACTGCTTCATCGAGCTGAGACAGCACCTCCTCGACAGCAAGCTGACCAAGCCGCGGAAGCTCGCCGCCGAGGCCGATCGGTGGGTGAACACCCGGGTCCCTCGGAACTCGATGGGGGAGTACCAACGGAACACCACGGGGCCCCCCCGCCAGCGGGGCGGAGGAGGGGATCGAACAGGAACAGAGACTTTCCAGCGGGGCCACCCCGGAGTCCTCCCCGGGGACCACCCTCGAACCGCACGTCCCCGTCTCTCGCCCGAAGAGGGGCCCCCCCAGCCCGACCAGGGCCTCGACCAACGGTGACGTGCTACAACTGCCAACAGCCAGGGCACTATGCCAGTGACCCTACCTGCCCCGTGAACCGACGGGCGGGGACCACCGGGCAACCCCCCCCCCCCTGCCAGTTGGCGGCCGCTGCCCTGGGGGAAGGGGGAGAAGAGGAAGAGAACTACGACGCCGGGCCCACCGAGTGGGAACCCGCAGCCATGACATTGGTATGCCTGGGCAGCCGGGAAATGGTACCCCGGGCTCCCATCCCGAACAACACCCAGAAGTACCAACAGTGGGTCACCATTAATGGACGCCGGGCCGAGGCCCTCCGAGACACCGGAGCCAGCGTAACAGCCATCCGCTGCCACTTGGTGACCCCCGAACAGATCTTGCCTAATGTACTGTGCCCCGTCCGGTCGGCAGACAACACCGAGAGCTTGTGCCAGATGGCCCGGATCCCCTTCGAGTGGGGGGGAGTGTCGGGCATGCTGAAAGTAACTGTCCGCCACGACGCCCCCGTGGACTGCCTCCTCGGGAATGACCTGGAGAGTTCCCCCTGGGCACACGTCGAGCGCCGAGAGCATCTGGGGATGCTGGGACTGCCCGAATGGGTCTGCGCAACCACCCGGTCCACGACCGCCCGGGCCATCCGACCAAGCGTAGAGGCTCCCCCCGAAGAGCCGGAGTGGCCCGAACCACCCCCTCCCTCCGTCGAAGAAGAAGCCGACACCGAGGCCGGGCTGCCAGAACCCACCCCGGACGAGGTCGTCGCGCTCGGCGAACTCCCCGAACTCGCCCAATGGCGCCAAGAAGGTGGCCCCACAAGGGAGCAGTTCCACCAAGAACAGAAGACCTGCCCCTCCCTCGAAGGGACCCGACAGCAAGCAGCCGCCCAGGCTGCCGGAGACCAGACAGGGACCCACTGGGTCTATTGGGACAATGACCTCCTCTACAGCGAGCAGAAGACCGCAGAATTGGGGGCCAGCCGCGTGCTGGTGGTCCCCCTCAGATTCCGGGACTTCCTCCTCAATCTGGCGCATGATGTGCCCCTCGCCGGGCACCTGGGGCAGGACAAAACGTACAGCCGCCTGGTGACTCACTTCTACTGGCCCCGAATGCGGAAGGACGTGGACAATCATTGCCGGACCTGCCCGACCTGCCAAGCCAGCGGGAAGAGCGGGGGAAGAGTCAAAGCCCCTCTCCAGCCCTTTCCAATAGTCAACACCCCATTCGAGCGAGTGGGGATCGACATCGTGGGGCCCCTGGACCCCCGAACCTCCCAAGGACATCGCTTCATCCTCGTCCTGGTCGACCATGCCACCCGATACCCCGAGGCCATCCCTCTCCGAACAGTGACGGCCCCCGTGGTGGGCCGGGCCTTGATGGGAATCTTCTCCAGAGTAGGTTTCCCCCGGGAGGTGGTGAGCGACCGAGGCACCAACTTTATCTCGAAGTATATGCGGTCCCTGTGGCAACAGTGCGGGGTAACCTACAAATTCACCACCCCGTACCACCCCCAGGGGAATGGTCTAGTCGAACGATTTAACCGGACATTGAATGGAATGATCAAGGGCCTGGAGGATCCCCTGAGATGCAAGTGGGACATCCTGCTGCCCTGCCTCCTGTTTGCCTATCGGGAGGTCCCGCAAAAGTCTCTGGGGTTCAGCCCCTTCGAACTCTTGTACGGACACCCTGTCCGAGGCCCTCTCAGCCTGGTCAAGGAAGGCTGGGAGACCACCATCCAAGATGCTCCCCCCGACGTCTACCGGTACCTCCTGACACTGCGAAACCAAACCCGGAAATTCAGGGAACTGGCCGAAGCCAACCTCGAGGCCAGCCAGGAGGAGATGAAACGCTGGTATGACCAGAACGCCTCCTCCATCGAGTTCGAGCCAGGCCAGCAGGTCTGGGTCATGTCGCCCGTCGACCCCTGTGCCCTCCAAGACAAGTGGACCGGGCCCTTCAAGGTGGTCGAGAAGAAGAGCCCCGTCACCTACCTGGTCGACCTGGAATCCCCCAGGAACCCCCTCCGGGTCCTCCACGCCAACAGGCTCAAACCCCACTTTGCCCAAACAGAACTTAGCCTGTTGATAGCTACGGATGATGGGGCCGAGGACGACTCCGAGCCCCTACCCGACCTCCTGAACACCTCCGAAAAGGACGGCTCCGTGGAGGGAGTCATCCTCTCCGCTACCCTGACTCCCGATCAGCGCCGAGATTGTCAAGGACTGCTGCATCGCTTCGCTTCTCTCTTCTCACTCACTCCCGGAGTCACCCGTTGGTGCGTCCACGACGTCGACACCGGGGACAGCCCCCCCGTGCGACACCGAGCCTACCGGGTCCCCGAGCGAGTGTGGGCCTGCATCCACGCCGAGTTCGCCAAAATGTTGGCCCTGGGGGTCATCGAACCCTCCGACAGTCCCTGGGCCAGCCCTGTGGTCCTGGTGCCGAAAGCTGCCGCCCCCGGCACCACCCCGGAGCTCCGGTTTTGCGTGGACTATCGGGGATTGAATGCTGTCACCAAAACCGATGCCCATCCCATTCCTCGAGCAGATGAACTGATCGACCGCCTAGGAGCAGCCCGCTACCGTAGCACCTTCGACCTCACCGCCGGATACTGGCAGATCGGGCTCACCCCCGGCGCACAAGAGCGTTCCGCTTTCTCCACCCCCGATGGCCACTACCACTTCTGCGTGATGCCCTTCGGCATGAAGAATGCCCCAGCGACCTTCCAGAGGCTGGTAAATAAGGTACTGGCTGGCCTAGAAGCGTTCAGCGCCGCCTACCTGGACGATATTGCGGTGTTCAGCAGCCACTGGGCCGAGCACCTGAGGCACCTCGGGGAGGTCCTGACCGCCCCCCAAAGGGCCGGACTTACCGTAAAAGCCAGCAAGTGTCAGATAGGCCAAGGGTCAGTAACCTATCTGGGACATCAAGTGGGGAGCGGCCATGTGGCTCCCCTCCAGCCAAAGATCGACGCCATCGTGGCCTGGGAGCCCCCAACCACCCAAACCGCTGTGAGGGCCTTCCTGGGACTCACGGGCTATTACAGGCGGTTCATTCAGAACTATGGAAGCATTGTGGGCCCCCTCACGGAGCTCACATCCAAGAAGCAGCCCAAGAGGGTGCACTGGACGCCCCGCTGTCAGGCGGCCTTCGAGACCCTCAAGACAGCGATGTGTACCGCTCCCGTGCTACGAGCCCCCGACTACAGCAAGGAGTTTGTGGTGCAGACGGATGCCTCGGAGTACGGAATCGGGGCTGTCTTGTCCCAAGTGAACTCTGAGGGGGTTGACCAGCCGGTGGCCTTCATCAGCCGGCGCCTGCTGCCCCGGGAGCAGAGGTGGAGCACCATTGAACGGGAGGCCTTTGCCGTGGTGTGGGCCCTCAAGAAGCTCCGGCCCTACCTCTTTGGCACCCACTTTCGGGTCCAAACCGACCACCGACCCTTGCGGTGGTTAATGCAGATGAGAGGCGAGAACCCGAAGTTGTTGCGATGGTCCATCTCTCTGCAGGGGATGGACTTCACTGTAGACCATCGGCCCGGCAACGACCACGCCAACGCCGACGGCCTGTCCCGCTTCTTCCGCCTCGGCGAGGAGAACCCCCAAGACGATGGGTGACTCTCCCCGCCTTCAGCTGGGGGGGACGCCTGTTGGACCTGGCCTCGTGGCGTGGTCCCGAACCCTCCTACCCGACCCAACGGGGGCAGCCCCCACCCTTCGGAGGCCCTCCGGATTGTACTTTGCTACCCGAACCAGCCTACGCGACACGGCCCGCCCCGGCCTCGGCCCCAGCGAAGCCCCGACTTCGAGGCACCAAGATCCGGCCAGGGGGGCACCAAGTGGCCACTCCACCGATCCCGGAGGAGGGGAGTTTCGATGGGACCCCCGACCGTCCCCCAACGCCTGGTTTCGATCGCCCTCCGGCCTTCCTGGGCGCTGGCGCCTCTCCCGCTGGGTGTCTGGCCTCTCCCATCCCGGCCCCTCCGCCCCCCAGGCACAAGGGTACGGACATCAAAGGGTTCCAGACCTATATCTGGGGCAGCCTCAAGCCAGGACGGCAGTTGTATCCTGGAGTCGAGAGCCCTGCTGATCGGATCGCGGCTGACCCTACGGAGAGAGACTCATTACTTGGAACTTGGAACTCTGAGCCCTGCTGACTGCGTCGCGGCTCCCCCCTTGCTGAGAAGAAGACCCTCGCGGGACATCGGAGCCCTGCTGACCTCGTCGCGGCTCGACCTCGCAGAGGTGAACCATCGGAGCCCTGCTGACCTCGTTGCGGCTCGACCTCGCAGAAGTAAACCATCGAAGCCCTGCTGACCTCGTCGCGGCTCGACCTGCGTCGCGGCAATCCCCCGAGCCCTGCGGACGACGTCCCGGCTCCCGGAACCCCCCGGCTCGAGGATTGAGAGCTAGGCGCAGGGTGTTCCCGTCCCAGGCCAATACTGAGACTGTCCCGCTACCCCATCCCTACCAGACTTTGAGACTCTTTTGGATCCCTCGATCCACCTGTAAATATTACCCCAGAAATCTGCCTTGATTACCGATAAAGACTTATGAGAATTGATACCCTGGTTGTGTCCCTTTGTGGTGGTGGGGTTGCTTGGCTGATACGATCATAGGAGAAGGACCTCGCCAGGAGGCTTCTCAGCGGCGCTCGGCTACTCGCCTACGGAACGGTGGTCCTCGGGGTGGTCAGTCCGACACCATCGGGCTCCCGGAGGGCGCCCTTCTAACATTGGTGGCCAGCGGTGCGATCCGAGCCCGACGCAGATCGTCCAGCGAGTAACTCACCCACTACCTACCCAGACACAGGGTAACCATGAACGACCAACAGACCACCCCAACCGTGGAGTTCCAACAAGAACGGTTGGAGGAATATACCCATAAGGAACTAAAACAGTTTTGTAAAGATAAAGGCATCGCGACCACCGGATTAAACACAAAAGAGGACCTACAAAAAGCTCTAAAGACCTGGGTAGAGTCCGAAGCGGCCTCCCCCCAAACCGAAGAAAACCCGGTACCAAACGTACACCGGCAACCAACCGCAGCCCCGGCAGAGGGGAGAACAACCAGCATAGAGACCGGCCTCTCCCCGGAAGAGATACGAGAATGGGAGAGGGTCAGGACCCACGAGTTGGAGCTCGCCCGACTCCGCCTGGACGGTTAACTCCTACTAGCCGAAAAAAAATTGGCCCTAGAGCAACTGCGGTTGCAAGAAGAAATAGAGGAGAAAAAGCGGCACCGAGAACTGGAAGAGAGGAGGCTAACCCTCGAGCATGAGTGGGGCCTTAAAGAACTTGAAATCAAGTCCAGAAATGGAGAGACCGGCACCCCCGGAAACCGAGACACCCCTCCGCCGGCCGAGGCGAAAGTACATATCCCCAAGGATGTCGTCAAAGAGTACTACAAGAACGACGACATCCAACAATGGTTCAAGGCCTACGAGGTAGCCATGACCGCCCATCGGGTACCCCGGAAAGATTGGGGTGCCGGCCTATGGGGACGGTTCCTCAGCGAAGGCAGAGACACCCTGCTACAGCTCCCAGACGCAGTGATGACCTCTTATGACCATATGAAGGAGGCCCTGCACACCCGCTATGGGCTCACCCCAGAGATGTACCGCCAACGCTTCCGGGACTGCAAGAAGCTCCCCGGTACCACCTGGGTGGAATACGTAGACTTTTTTTAGCAGAGCCCTGGAAGGTTGGATCAAGGGCAGCAAGGTCACCTCCTACGAACAACTGGCTTCTCAGCGGCGCTCGGCTACTCGCCTATGGAACGGTGGTCCTCAGGGTGGTCAGTCCGACACCATCGGGCTCCCGGAGGGCGCCCTTCTAACAGTCAGGATACAAGCCGAGAGCTCACCGGCACGATTCACGACACCAGACCATATTTGGGATCTGATTTTTGACTTTGAGGCACAACTATTTACCTACAGAACATGTGGGTTGGAATTATCACCACACTAAAAAAAGAACTGAACACAGAACGCAGGAGCCTTGGAAAAGTCGCGGGGTTAATCCCCTGTTGGCGACGAAACACGTGTTGGCTTATTATCTGTATGGCTTGTAACCTGTATTAAAAAATACTGAAATCCAAGGAGCCAAAAAGAAGAATAAAGGACAATAGGAAATACATTTCATGATTTCCTGTACTTTCATGACATACTATTACTACAGCTGTCATCCCATTATATGAAATGTGTGCTGGGGTTACTGTTTTCTTTTTATGCGCTACTAGTGGTCCATACACGATGCCATAATCATACAGGTTGCATTTTTATAATGTCGGAGACATAAGAGATGCCCAGCTCACTATGACAATTAAAAACTGGAGAACTAGCTGGAACAGCTAAAATAAACCTTAGAAAGGTATTTTCCACACGTTGAATCAAAGAAACGTCATGGTAACCCCCCACTCCCAACCCAAAAGTCGCAATGGTAATACATTTGGCATGATAAATCTTAAGAATTATGGACGGGGGACTTTTTCCCATTTTCTTGGAGAAATTGGCGACAGCAGAAGTCGACTTCATGAATAACTGACTCCTACTCCTCACCGCCGGACCCCAGGAGTCTGTATTTGCAAATAAAACACCCAAGTATGTAAAGATGTGTGTGGAGTCCACCCTGTTGTCCCCCAGATAACTGCTGTTACATTTATTTCTCCCCTTTCCACAAGTCATTAGAAATGTTTTTTAGCATTTAATTTCAGGCCTAGGTTATCCATAAAGTGGGAATAGATTTTAAGGGCTTTCTGCAATCCCAACTTCGTGCGTGCCATCAGGACTGCGTCGTCTGCGTAAACGAGGGATACTATCGGACGTTTGCCAACATAGGGGGGATCCTGCGCCGCTCCTTCAAGCTCCTGCTCCAAGGCGTTGGTATACAGAGCAAAAAGGAACGACACAAGAACGCACCCCTGTCTCACCCCCCTGTCCACGGTAAATGGCGCGGTGCATTCGCCATTAATACCGTAACGCACCTTAGCAGTAGCCCCGGAGTACAGTTGCTTTAGGAACTGAGTTAAGACCAGGTCAATCTTCATATTTTGTAAAATACTCCATAATTTAATTTGAATGACGCAGTTGAATGCAGCGGTTAGATCTGAAAACGCCACATAAAGTTTCCCACCCTTAGCCTTAGTGTATTTCGCTATCAAAATATTTAAGTTCAGAACGTGCTCATTTGTCCCCAACCCTTTTTGTACATCGCTTATTATATTATTTTTTTCAGCCCAGGATTGTAATTTATTCAGAACGACTCTACCCATAATCTTCATTAAGGAGTCGAGTAGGGAAATCGGACTATAACATGCTGGATTGTCATGTTCTCCTTTTTTAAATATTGGAATAATTACTGACTCTGACCATGTTTTGATGAAGCCCTTTGCACAGCTGGCTTGTAGGACCCTAGTTGTCAAGGGTGACCACAGGGGTAGAGTAGATTTGAATAGGTCAATAGGGAGCCCATCAGGCCCAGGGGCCTTACCTCCATTACTTGCATTTAATGCCTCTATCACCTCATCATGGGAGAACTGGAGTTCAATAGGTTTAAAGGTAGTAGGGGTTTCCACCTGGGAAGATAAAAGGCTCTGAGGGGATTCCTCTTGCGGCCGGCAGCTATAGACATTGGAGAAATAATCCACCCATGTCTTTTTTTGTATTGCGACAGCAATTGTCGCAACATTCTTGGTTTAAAAAAATGGTGCATTGACTGCCCGCCAAAATAGGGAACAGTCTTTGCTCAATTATGCTTCATGTAGTGCCGTCCATGCCTGATTTTTCAGCTCATTCTTTCTGCTATTGCGTGCTAAATTATAGGACTTCCTACTCTCTCTAATTTCATCTTGGTCTCTCACTGACCTATGGAGAGCCACTTTTAATTGAGTACATTTTGAGTCGAACCATCCATTTTTACGGTTTTTACTATTCTTGATTTTATTTACAACATTTAAAATAGTTTCATGGGTCCAGTCTTCCTGCATTTTAAAATTGGATCATAAGCCTTAGATATAATTTGTTTAGTCAGCTCCTTAGGATCACAGTTCTCCCAGCGCAAGGCATGACCATTTTGGCTGTAGAGGTGAACATCTTTAGTCCACATTAATCTATTCATTGTTTTCTCAACAATAGTATCTGGGCATACTATATCAATACTTAACGGCAAGTGGTCGCTCATGACGTTTGAGTAGGTTTTGTAATTTGCTACCCAATTTGCATTGCAGTTAGGGACAGTTAAAAAAATCTATTATAGATTGGCACCTTCTGCCTATGAAAGTATAATTAAAATCCACTCTAGGTGAACACAGTTGGTTTGCAAAGCCAAAATCATGGGAGAACATGAATTCGTTAAACTTTTCTCCCCTTTCTGAATGGTCAAAATGAGTCAATGGGTCATACTTTTCTATCATCAGGCCACAAGCCCCGAAGCCTGATTTTGAGCATAGATTAACATTGAAATCCCCTCCCCAAATAGTAATCATGTCTGAGTCAATTGGGGTACTCAATTTACTGATATCCTTGCTAAGTTGTCTTAGGATATCCCCCAAGTTTGCCTTCTCTATATTGTTATAGAAGTTTATTATATTTAAAATGCATTTTGGGTCCATCCATGTACATCAAAACTATCTGATAATAGTTTGCAGCTTTTGACAGGGAAATCTTTTGGACCTCCAGTAGATTTGAGATGTAAAGACAGAGTCCCCCCTTATGTCTACTGTGTTTTGAATAAATTGCTGAGATGTGGTACGTTTTAAATCCTTCAATGTGGAATTCCTCCAACAACCAGGTCTCCTGAAAACACAAGATTTCAAAACCATCAATAAAAACAAACCAGGCTGGGTTATTTTCTTTAGTACGAAGGCCAGCCACATTCCAGAAGAGCACGCTTATGGCCTTCTGGATTGTTAATTTGTTTAAAATTGGTGTTTCTATAATAAAATCTAGGTAACTAGCCTGTTCGAGCCTCATACGCTCACCATGTCTAGTAAGACTAGGGTTACTTAATTCAGGAGAATCATTTAAGCTAGTCCCTAACTCGATCTCGCAATACATTGGGTCCAAATACTCTATCCTATCTGGGTTCGGGCCCTTTATTCTGTTAGTGGTGGTGCGAGTCTCGTCATACTCCATTATATCAGGCATAGACACTACCTCATCAGATAGTCATTCATTCTCATCTAATGATTGGAGGGATGCAAATCTGTTTGACACCTGCAAATTATAATCCATTAGGGAAGATAGCTGTGTTCTAGATTGGAATTCGTTCTGCCTATTCATCCAGTTTGGTCGGTAGAAATATCCCAAAGGAAGGATATTTATACCTGCTTATGTGATGTTTTTTTCCCCTATCTGGTCAACACTTCACTGACTAATAGTGGTGAACCTAGAGAGATGATAATACAATCCCCTCTAAGGTTTTTTTTGCGTGTTCCTACCCAGGGTACACGCCTTATCATCTTAAATGCCCTGAACATAGCTGAGGTCAGTCCTACTCTGTTTCCCAGGCAGTGAATGGCCTTGTTTCTCAATGCAGTCCATGTTTCAAGTTCACCTGGTTTAAGTACTGGAATGTTGGCCAGAAGCACAGTAAAAGGAGTTGCAGCTGGAGGAAGGTCAAGATTATATGCATGTTGAGAACTTTCATGAGGGCTTGATGTAAGTGAGGACAGTGCAGTTGTTGTTTCGCATAATGGCCTACCCCCATGTTACCTCTCTGGAATTCTATTCCCTGGCGTACGAGTCTCTACAAGTTCTCTTGTGATGTTTGTGTTGCTATGTGTACTCTTAACAATGTTCTTTTATGCCCTATCCCTATTCAGTGTATTATTATCCCTCAGTACTGGGTTGTTGGTTAAAGCCGATGTGTGGCGACTAGTCGTAATACCTGAACTGCTTGAGGTACCCGATCTGCAGGAACTCCGACACCCTATGATAGGGGTTACGTTTTCAATGATCTTCTCTAAGTCTGCTTCTATTCTATCTAGCCTGGAAACTATACTACCTATATGGAGTTTAATATAACTTGTTAGTTCTGTAAGGAGATTTTCCATATTATTCTTGCCTATTAGTGCGTGTACACTACTATCACTTTTGGGGCATGAGGTACTTTCTTTACCCTCTTGCTTCGGAGAACTACCCTTTTTCCCCTGTTGTCTAATCGACGTATATTTGGAATGGCCATTCGGGAGGTGAACCTGATGATTTGCTGCCTGAGTAATATCAGGCTTCTTTGGTAACTCTGAGTTACACTGCCTCTTTGGGGTAGGTGAGGTATCTACGTTTTGACCACTTACTGAGGCGTCATCGATTTCATCAATTACCAATTGGATACAGTCATTTCTACACCCCCCTAAAGTTATAGTTTCAAGTGGGCTTATCTCAGCGGACTCATTACAGGTATTTATATTTCATGGTGATTTTTCATGACTAATTCCTATTAGCCCCTGACCTTCCACACTTAATGATTCCTCCACTGTGGAGATTTGTTTTTCTATGACACCCACTGCCCCTGTTAAGTAGTTAAGTAGGGACATTTTTGCATCTTTGGATTTACTTGTCTGTGTCTCTAATTAGGAACAGGGTAGTTTTCTTTTCCCCATTTTCAACATTCAAATGAAACACAAACACACCAAATTGACTCAATTAGTCACAATGGATAATGTCCAGGACTGTTAGAGATCAAACTAGTTCAATAAGAAAGGGATTACGCCTCCACTCGTAATGTACAAGATGACTTCTATTGCCGAGTATGAGTTTATCCCCCTTGAACGATGTTTCAGTAATAGCACAGTACCTTGTGTTGACTCAGTTGATTAGATCACGTAAACACTGGCAGAAAATGAAAGGAGAATGGTCCGGCCTCCTCCGATCTCGGACGGGCTCGGACGGGCCCACCTTTGGCCCGGGCTTTGCCTGCGCGTCCCACAAAGTGGGAGCCGCACCTGCCTTTAAGCGCCTCCGGGCACCATAGAATGACGGCGCCTCCTGGGGCACTGGTCAGCAGGGCAGTGTGGGAAGTGTAGTCCTGTTGTGAATGGTAAAAGCGGTTCCTTCTCAAAATTATATATTTAAAGAAAAGGCAAAAAAAAAAATTGCAAATACATCAGTAGTCACTAAAGGGTTGTGTTATAAAGATGACAACACGCCGATGCAGGTAAGAACCTCTTTATTCCACCTCCACAGTGCTCCACAGATCGTCTCTAGAGCTGTTCACCTAGGAACGTTCACACCAACATTCTAAGGTAGCCTCTCGGCCAACAGTAGGGAAATACCAACAGCTGGGGGAGGAAGGGAAGACAGGAGAAGGGAGGAATGTTCCAAAGGAGGAGAAAGTAATATAAGGGAAAACTATGTAGGGCAAAAGGACGTAATTATAACAGGTTTCCTCCGAGATCTCCTGGAATGTTCTTACCCGTTGTTGCATGGCACAGAACATCACAGGAATGCAGCGCATAGTCACGTAGCAGACAAAACTGAGACCAGCAGCACTTTCACGAAAGCCAATAAAAAACTCCCACACAGAGAGCAGTGGAAATGTTTTCGATTTCAGCCATGAAATCGAACAATGCCTGGTTTTAATGATTTCATCATCTTAAAATGCGTTACTGTAAACCTCTAAAAATATGATTTCATTTGGTTAATGTAAAAATGCTCATGTAAAAAGAACAGTGGGCTTAGGTTTTAATTGAAAAAAAGAAAAAACAACAAACATCAAATACATAAGATACAAGCAGGGTAGATCAATGAAAGTGTAGCTGTGAATAAATTATCGCACAAGAGCTGCACTCCCCACCCATCCCCCAAACCTCTATATCCCATATGGTGCAAAATCAGCTCCATGACATTGGAGCAATTTGCATAGGTACTGGATTACATTAGACAAGATCACTCATTTATCTCATAGGCCACATTGGTAAACAAAGCCCTTCTCCTATCTGTATGTAAATTTGGATTTCAGTGCCCTCAACAATAAACCCATGTAGGTTGCAGGACAAAGGGAAGCAGCAAAATCAAAATACAACTCTGCTCTTAGCTGAAAGGTAACATCCCCAAGCATTATTTAAGCGGAGCCTTTCATTTAATTTTTCAAATCTCATTTTCAAAACCCTCCTTTTGGGAAAAACAAGGGCAGCTATCACTGATTTTTGGGAACCTTTGAGCAATTACTTTATCAGATTAAAAAAATAAGTAAATGAAGAACAGAATCTATATAATGCGTTCCTTCTATTTTAAATTCTACCAAAACTGATGAGAAAACGTACACCAAACCAAACGAAAAACATGCACCAAACCAAACGAGAGACATGCACCAAACCAAACGAGAGACATGCACCAAACCAAACGAAAGACATGCACCAAACCAAACGAGAGACATGCACCAAACCAAACGAGAGACATGCACCAAACCAAACGAAAGACATGCACCAAACCAAACGAAAGACATGCACCAAACCAAACGAGAGACATGCACCAAACCAAATGAAAAACATGCACCAAACCAAACGAAAGACATGCACCAAACCAAACGAAAGACATGCACCAAACCAAACGAGAGACATGCACCAAACCAAACGAAAGACATGCACCAAACCAAACGAGAGACATGCACGAAACCAAACGAGAGACATGCACCAAACCAAACGAGAGACATGCACCAAACCAAACGAAAGACATGCACCAAACCAAACGAAAGACATGCACCAAACCAAACGAGAGACATGCACCAAACCAAACGAGAGACATGCACCAAACCAAACGAAAGACATGCACCAAACCAAACGAAAGACATGCACCAAACCAAACGAGAGACATGCACCAAACCAAACGAAAGACATGCAAACCAAACGAGAGACATGCACCAAACCAAACGAAAGACATGCACCAAACCAAACGAAAGACATGCACCAAACCAAACGAGAGACATGCACCAAACCAAACGAGAGACATGCACCAAACCAAACGAAAGACATGCACCAAACCAAACGAAAGACATGCACCAAACCAAACGAAAGACATGCACCAAACCAAACGAGAGACATGCACCAGACCAAATGAAAGACATGCTCCAAACCAAACGAGAGACATGCACCAAACCAAACGAGAGACATGCACCAAACCAAACGAAAGACATGCACCAAACCAAACGAAAGACATGCACCAAACCAAACGAGAGACATGCACCAAACCAAACGAAAGACATGCTCCAAACCAAACGAGAGACATGCACCAAACCAAACGAGAGACATGCACCAAACCAAACGAAAGACATGCTCCAAACCAAACGAGAGACATGCACCAAACCAAACGAGAGACATGCACCAAACCAAACGAAAGACATGCACCAAACCAAACGAGAGACATGCACCAAACCAAACGAGAGACATGCACCAAACCAAACGAAAGACATGCACCAAACCAAACGAGAGACATGCACCAAACCAAACGAGAGACATGCACCAAACCAAACGAAAGACATGCTCCAAACCAAACGAGAGACATGCACCAAACCAAACGAAAGACATGCACCAAACCAAACGAGAGACATGCACCAAACCAAACGAAAGACATGCACCAAACCAAACGAGAGACATGCACCAAACCAAACGAAAGACATGCACCAAACCAAACGAGAGACATGCACCAAACCAAACAAAAGACATGCACCAAACCAAACGAGAGACATGCACCAAACCAAACGAGCGACATGCACCAAACCAAACGAGAGACATGCACCAAACGCCTCATTTCATGTCGAGCTGTGCTGGCTGCAGTTTTTGCTCCCTTGCTTCCTACAAAATTCCCTGCGGACTTTGAAAATCACACTTTTGCTCTCCCTTTACAACTCTCCCCGACACCACTTCCATTGACAAATCAGCTTTACTGGAACAAATGTAGGTGGAGAAATATTGTTTTGGAAAATATGTATACAGTTTTTAGAAATTCAAAAATGTAGCGCTTTAAATACTCTTTTTTTAAAAATAAATAAATAGTATTGAACTTTCACTACATCCTATTACTGCTCTAGCATCTGGGACTGTGAGCACAGAGACCATTTTACATTAGGACATCATTCTACCTAAACTTTTAAGGGCAGGAACTATTAATTTGCACATCATATTTGACAAAGCTATATGGTGTATAGGGTGGGGGTTGGACATCTACTGATAAATAGCAGAGCACTAGTCCACGGACATCATCATATAAAGCGTACACAAGTGTCATCTGATAGGCATCTATAGATGCAATTCACCATCTTCCTTAGTCACTGTGCTGCCTCGTGGCACTGTACCTCCCTCTTCTGCCGCTGTGCCTCCCTCTTCTGCCGCTGTGCCTTCCTCTTTCGCTGCTGTGCCTCCCTCTTTCACTGCTCTGCCTCCCTTTTCTGCTGCTGTACCTCCCCTTTTGCCACTGTGCCTCCCTCTTCTGCCACTGTGCCTCCCTCTTCTGCCGTTGTGCCTCCCTCTTCTGCCGCTGTGCCTCCCTCTTCTGCCGCTGTGCCTCCCTCTTTCGCTGCTCTGCCTCCCTCTTCTGCCGTTGTGCCTCCCTCTTCTGCTGCTGTGCCTCCCTCTTTCACCGCTGTGCCTCCCTCTTCTGCTGCTTTGCCTTCCTCTTTCACTGCTGGGCCTCCCTCTTCTGCCGATGTGCCTCAGTTTTTTGCCACCGTGCCTCCCTCTTTTGCTGCTGTGCCTCCCTCTTCTGCCACTGTGCCTCTCTCTTCTGCCACTGTGCCTCCCTCTTTCACTGCTGTGCCTCCCTCTTCTGCCGCTGTGCCTCCCTCTTTCACTGCTGTGCCTCCCTCTTTCCCCTCTGTGCCTCCCTCTTCTGCCGCTGTGCCTCCCTCTTCTGCTGCAGTGCCATCCTCTTTTGCTGTTGTGCCTCCCTCTTCTGCCACTGTACCTCCCTCTTCTGCCGCTGTGCCTCCCTCTTTCGCTGCTGTGTCTTCCTCTTTCGCTGCTGTGACTCCCTCTTCTGCTGCTGTGCCTCCCTCTTTTGCCGCTGTGCCTCCCTCTTTTGCCGCTGTGTCTCCCTCTTCTGCCACTGTGCCTCCCTCTTCTGCTGCTGTGCCTCCCTCTTTCGCTGCTGTGTCTTCCTCTTTCGCTGCTGTGACTCCCTCTTCTGCTGCTGTGCCTCCCTCTTTTGCCGCTGTGCCTCCCTCTTTTGCCGCTGTGCCTCCCCCTTTTGCCGCTGTGCTTCCCCCTTTTACAGCTGTGCCTCTCTCTTTTGCCGCTGTGCTTCCCATTTCTGCCACTGTGACTCCCTTTTCTGCCGCTTTGCCTCCCTCATGCGCCGCCATTGAATACAAACCCCTCACATGGTTCCTGTGTGAGGGGAAAAGGGGAGGGAGTACCTGCACTTCTATGTTTCCAGTTCAAGGACTGGGAACAATGAGTGGTTTCGTCTTCAGAATGAAATGCATTGTATTATGTTAGTTATGTTACTACTCCTTTTATGTTTCTTGTTTTTAATCTGTGTGCTTTTTTCAATATGTTTTGCAGCACTACTCTGTTCTGCCAAAACTGAGGGTTGCTGCATGGTTCTCCTATGCACACACCAATTAAGTGAGGATCAGTGTGAAAGGGTTATCCTAGTGGAGTTGTATCCCTTGTATGTGCGCCTTCGTGTGCTGTGTTCTTCCTTACTTGCTCTTTTGCATAGGTCATCTTGCGTGAATGTTGAAAATGGTTGCTTCTGTGATGTGCTGTTTTTCACATGTTGGTGTTCATTATCCACATAGTTCCACCCCACACACTTCAACTACACACATTTCCAATCCACACCACATAATTCAACACCAACCCACATATTTCACCTCAATAACACAATTGCACAACACACCACATACATCCAATCCACACCACAATGTTCACATCATGCCACAAAATTCAATTCAACAGCACACCACATACTTAAACTCTACTACATACTACTCCAGAACACAAAATACTATTCCACATAATTCAACTCTATAACACACAATCCCAATCCACACAATTCCAGTACACTCAATACAACATAATTACTATCCACATAATTCTAATGCATACCATGCCACATAACACATAATTATACTACACAAAGCCATTCCACACCACACAACTTCACACCACCCAATTCCACAATTAACAATTCTAATCCTACCCACATAATTCAACTACACACCACATACATACACTCCATAACACATAGATAAAAGACATTGTCATTTACAATGTCAACAGCTCTAACTTATTCAAATGCGAGACCTATTGCTGGCAATGCTTGTTGTTTCCTGTCATCTGAGCACTTGATTAATCAAGAAGCGGGAGCTTCCGGGCAGCACTTTGGCAGCAGGCCTGTGAGGCCGGGTCAGGGTTGGATTTCCAAATAATTTTGCTGCCTCTTCCTGGAGGCGAGCCAGGACAAGGAGGATAAAAAGCCACCAGCCGTGGTGGGACTTCGTGGAAACAGAGACTCATCTTTGTCTGCACCACAGAGACCTGCACTGGTATACAGAGACCCTTTGGTAAGGTTCAAGAAATTGAGTTTATTCTTGCTATTTATTTTCATGTTTAGCCTATTGCTAGTGTAACCAAATAATTCAAGTGTTGCCCCTGTGGGCCAGGCATCTATATGTGGATGATGAGAGGAGACTGCAGGAGAGGAGGACATATGTGCTGTCCTGTTGCTTTGACCAACTCACTCAAAGAATCAAATCCGAAGTAATGACGTGCAACTATCAAAGTGCTACATAGATATCAAACATTAAATTATGTTGAAGTTTACCACATCATACTACGATACAGGAAATGACTGATCCCACATGATACAGAACAAAATAGAGGTGTAAAAAGTCTGTCCAGTGACGTCAACCAATGTGACCTAGCAGATGTTTGGTGTCCAGTGCGATGGAATAGTTGGAATCTAGACTCCTGAGTGGCATCTCCTGAGTGGCATCTCCGAAGTGCCATATCTTGAGTGCCTTCTCTTGAGTGTCATCTCCTGAGTGGCATCTCCTGAGTGGCATCTCCTGAGTGGCATCTCCTGAGCGGCATCTCCTGAGTAGCATCTCTTGAGTGCCATCCCCTGAGTACCATCTCTGATTCTGCAGGGCCCTGTCAATGTTAAGGGCATGTATGATGTGCCTGGCTGCTTGCTGCTCTTATCCCTTCCTGCACCTGTTTTCACACTGGACCAATAGTGGCACCAATGTGAAACACATCACATGGCCACTGGAGAACGCTGATATAAACATCTGCAGAGCAGTTTATATGTTTTTTTCTTTGCTCTTATTAGCCTGTGCTCTATACATTACCTCTATTCTAGCAAGCTTTCCATCTCCAACACCTATAAAAGCCTACTGATGGGTGAAGCCTGGTGCTGGTGTCTCGTGCATTGAGGAAGCCAGATACGAATATGTTCATTAAGGCCCTGCCTGTATGATATGTGATGGGTGCATGTTGGATAAGTTTCCTCATTATGAGCTTATCCACTTTCAAAACGTTTGGAAATAGTTTCCATGATGTTGCTAGATCCTTGATTGAAAGTGGTATGAATCTGGTGATAGTTTGTTTTCCTTCTTAATTGGTCTTTCCATAACAAGTGATTTCTATTTTTCAAATCTCCTTTTTGAATGGTGTGTTTAAGGATTCTGCTGGGGTACTCTGTAGCTGTACATCTCTGACACATAGCTCTATTTTCCTATTGCTGAGAAATTCTTGCTGCAGGCGGATCTGGTCCTGAGTAATTCCCTATCAGGAATACTGAAAAATACAATTATTTTAAAAACACATGCACTTGGCACTGCAAGGCAGCATGCTGGGCAGGCACAGCAAAGCAATAGACGCTGGCAGGCACAACAAAGCAGAAGAGATGACACAGTTATGGTCAAACTGGTAATCATGGACCTGAATGCAAAAAGTGGACAGTAAAAGGGTGGCTTGGGTAGGTTGGCAGAATTGTGTTTCCTTATCTGCTGTCAAATCTTATAATTGCATCTGTTATCAGTTCGGGTCCCACTTCAAGGTTGTGAGCAATTTATTCAATGTCATCAGCCATACTTGAATTTCTTACTGAACTCAAGAAAGACCCCCATAAAGGGTCATCTTAAGAAACAGACCCATTGACTGAGAGATTGACAATTGTGCCATTGTGTTAGCTGAGGGTGAGTGATATTGAATGGGACTGATTCAACCGTGTTCCTCTAAAGGGACATAGTGTGCTGTACATATATTGACCACAAAGTTTATACTTTAGATCTAATGGAGGTTGTTTTGTTTTTGTTTTTTATTTATGAACGATATACATTCTTAAGCTCTCGTCTTATGCTATTGTAAATGTGGATTATGAGAGTGCTAGAGCAGAGATTGTTCTATCTCAATCGTCAGGTATAATCATTAAATAGCACCCGCCATTGGGCGTAAGGACCATTATTAGTCAACAAGGAGCGATGATAAGGAGTCAACATTTACATCAATTCCCATGAACAGTGAAATCCAATGGGGGGAAGGTGGGATATATATATATACACACACACACACACACACACACACACACACACACACACACACACACACACACACACACACACACACACACACACCTACACACACCCACACACACACACACACACACGCACACACACACACACACACACACACACACACACCCACTCACACTCACACTCACACTCACACTCACACTCACACTCACACACAGTCACATATAAACTCCAGAACTGAGACTGCACAATGGGCGGAATCTGTCCACCCCCTCTATAACATGTTGTCTATTGTGAGACAGCAAGGCATAGAAGCGAGCAAAACAAATGCAGCTGACACAGGTGATTGGCTGAAATGCCAGAAACCGGTCCTAGGAAGCTTGTTTCCGGTCCAGGAGAGACATGGCTTGGCAGTTCGGGCTGGACTGTTCCCATGAGGCACAGGGTCAGACTGATTTGCATATGGCCATGTCTGAACTGGGGTGGCAGAGTGGGCTAAAGAACGGTGATGGATTAAACCCAGATCAGTTGACTGGGGGTGAGTGCTTGCAATGTTCAACACTCTGTCCGTCATTTCCTTTGGTTTTGCTTTGTTTGCCATAAGTTGGCAGGGTATGCTCAGACGTGAGTCCCTTGCTCACTTTGCCACTGGATTCAAGCAAGCCTGGCTGAAGACGGCTGAAATGCCAGAAACCGATCCTAGGAAGCTTGTTTCCGGTCCAGGAAAGTTATGGCTTGGCAGTTCGGGCTGGACTGTTCCCATGAGGCACAGGGTCAGACTGATTTGCATATGGCCATGTTTGAACTGGGGTGGCAGAGTGGGCTAAAGAACGGTGATGGATTAAACCCAGATCAGTTGACTGGGGGTGAGTGCTTGCAATGTTCAACACTCCATCCGTCATTTCCTTTGGTTTTGCTTTGTTCGCCATAAGTTGGCAGGGTATGCTCAGACGTGAGTCAATTGCTCACTTTGCCACTGGATTCAAGCAAGCCTGGCTGAAGACGGCTGAAATGCCAGAAACCGGTCCTAGGAAGCTTGTATCCGGTCCAGGAAAGACATGGCTTGGCAGTTCGGGCTGGACTGTTCCCATGAGGCACAGGGTCAGACTGATTTGCATATGGCCATGTCTGAACTGGGGTGGCAGAGTGGGCTAAAGAACGGTGATGGATTAAACCCAGATCAGTTGACTGTTGGTGAGTGCTTGCAATGTTCAACACTCTGTCCGTCATTTCCTTTCGTTTTGCTTTGTTCGCCATAAGTTGGCAGGGTATGCTCAGACGTGAGTCCCTTCCTCACTTTGCCACTGGATTCAAGCAAGCCTGGCTGAAGACGGCTGAAATGCCAGAAACCGGTCCTAGGAAGCTTGTTTCCGGTCCAGGAAAGACATGGCTTGGCAGTTCGGGCTGGACTGTTCCCATGAGGCACAGGGTCAGACTGATTTGCATATGGCCATGTCTGAACTGGGGTGGTGGAGTGAGCTAAAGAATGATGATGGATTAAACCCAGATCAGTTGACTGGGGGTGAGTCTTTGATTTGCTCAAACGATCCGTCCATCATTTTCTTTGGTATTGCTTTGTTCGCCCTAAGTTGGCAGGGTATGTCCAGACGTGGATCGCTTGCTCACTTTGCCACTGGATTCAAGATAGCCTGGCTGATGAGGGTTATGAACCCGAAACCGGTCCCAGGATGCTTGTTTCCGGTCAAGGGAAAACATGGCTTGGCAGTTCGGGCTGGACTGTTCCCATGAGGCACAGGGTCAGACTGGTTTGCATATGGCCATGTCTGAACTGGGGTGGTGTAGTGAGCTAAAGAATGATGATGGATTAAACCCAGATCAGTTGACTGGGGTGAGTGTTTGATTTGCTCAAACGCTCCGTCCATCATTCCCTTTGGTATTGCTTTGTTCGCCCTAAATTGGCAGGGTATGTCCAGAAGTGGATCGCTTGCTCACTTTGCCACTGGATTCAAGATAGACTGGCTGATGAGGGTTATGAACCCGAAACCGGTCCCAGGATGCTTGTTTCCGGTCCAGGGAAGACATGGCTTTGCAGTTCGGGCTGGACTGTTCCCATGAGGCACAGGGTCAGACTGATTTCCATACGGCCATGTCTGAACTGGGGTGGTGGAGTGAGCTAAAGAATGATGATGGATTAAACCCAGATCAGTTGACTGGGTTTGAGTGTTTGATTTGCTCAAACGCTCCGTCCATCATTCCCTTTGGTATTGCTTTGTTCGCCCTAAGTTGGCAGGGTATGTCCAGAAGTTGATCGCTTGCTCACTTTGCCACTGGATTCAAGATAGCCTGGCTGATGAGGGTTATGAACCCGAAACCGGTCCCAGAATGCTTGTTTCCGGTCCAGAGAAGACATGGCTTGGCAGTTCGGGCTGGACTGTTCCCATGAGGCATAGGGTCAGACTGATTTGCATATGGCCATGTCTGAACTGGGGTGGTGTAGTGAGCTAAAGAATGATGATGGATTAAACCCAGATCAGTTGACTGGGGTGAGTGTTTGATTTGCTCAAACGCTCCGTCCATCATTCCCTTTGGTATTGCTTTGTTCGCCCTAAGTTGGCAGCGTATGTCCAGACGTGGATCCCTTGCTCACTTTGCCACTGGATTCAAGATAGCCTGGCTGATGAGGGTTATGAACCCGAAACCGGTCCCATGATGCTTGTTTCCGGTCCAGGGAAGACATGGCTTGGCAGTTTGGGCTGGACTGTTCCCATGAGGCACAGGGTCAGACTGATTTGCATATGGCCATGTCTGAACTGGGGTGGTGGAGTGAGCTAAAGAATGATGATGGATTAAACCCAGATCAGTTGACTGGGGGTGAGTGTTTGATTTGCTCAAACGCTCCGTCCATCATTCCCTTTGGTATTGCTTGTTTCATAGTCAGTTGGCTGTCAAGGATGATGCGGAGGTTGTGAGCATCGGTGGTCAGCGAGGGGGTGAGTCTGAGTACTGCAGGCCATCAGCTGTGGTCCTATGCACAGGTGGTCTTCCCAAAGATCAGTACTTCAGTTTTGTTGGAGTTGAGTTGGAGGCAGTTGTCCCTCATACATTTGGCTACGGTGGTCATGATGTCTCAGAATTTGGTTTTGGCATTGGAGGGGCCCTTGGTGAGCAAGAGATCAGTGAGTGTCGTCAGTCTAGGAGATTATGTTGAGTCTGTGGGATCTGATGATGTCTGTGAGGGGTGTCATGTAGATGTTAAACAGGTTGGGCTGAGGGATGATCCTTGTGGTATGCAGCATATGATGTCTTTGGATGCGAAGGTAAAGGGAGGCAGTCAGTTGTCCTGTGTGCATCCTTTAAGGAAGGAGGCTATCCACTTTAGGACATCTTGTTGTATGCCTATGTTGTAGAATCCGTTGATGAGGGTGTTGTGGGAGACTGTGTTGAATGCCTTAGAAAGGTCAATGAGGATCAGGGCCACAGTCTCTAAAAGCTCGAGGAGTGTTCTGATGTCATCTGTAGCAGCAGTCAGCACAGTCTCAGTGCTGTGGTTGCTACTGAATCCTGATTGAGATTCGTCAAGTAGGTGGTTGTGTTACAGGAAATCGGTGAGCTGCTGGCTAATGGTTTTCTCGAGTACTTTGGCCAGGTAGGAGAGCAGGGAGATTGCGGGTAATTTTTCCACTGTTTGGATCTGTGGATGCTTTCTTTAGGAGGGGTCTAATGTCTGCATGTTTCCATCTGTCTGGGAAGGTTGCTCTGTAGATGGAGGTGTTGAGCATACGGGTGAGTTGCATGCTGATTGGGTTCATTGCAAGGTTGTAGCGGTGGTGGTGGCAAGGGTCGGTGGACACCCTGGAGTGGATGGAAGACACGATGGATGTGGTGGTCAGGGCAGTGAGCGGCAACCAGGTGGTAATGGTTTGGCTGGTGTTGATTGAGACTCTCAGGGTTGAGGGTGTCTGGTTGGCTGTTGAAATTGTTGTAGATGTTGGTGATCTTGCTGTTGAAGACATCTGAGTGTCTGTCACAGAGTTCTTGGGAGAGGTGGATGGCTGTCGGTTTGGAGAATTATTTGACTATTTGGCAAAGACCCTAAGAGAAGGATAGAGTCTTCCTCATGGAATCACAGAGCACAGATGATTTTACTTCTTTATTCACAGCACCTTAAAAATATTTTAATATAACATTGCCATAGAAATACCATGAGGTGTTTTATAAGTTACCAATGACATTTGAGCTCTTGATGTTTGGCCATCAATGTTTTTTTCTCTTCCTATCTAGCACATGTAATTGAAGAACAAGAACATGATAAACAACACTTCCGTTTTAGAGTTCCTGATTCTAGGATTTCAAGTCTCACCTCAGTTCCCGGGCATCCTTTTCACTGTATTTCTTTTCATTTATCTTGTGGCACTTCTTGGAAATGTCCTAGTTGTATTCCTAGTCATCATCGACTACATGTCCCCATGTTCTTCCTTATGATCAACCTATCAATTCTTGACATTTGCTACATGTCTGTGACTGTGCCAAAGATGCTCTTGACATTCATAACAGAGAATCAATGCATCTCAGTCACTGGGTTTGTGTTTCAGATGTACTTCTTTATGGGTTCGCTCAGCACATTGTTTTGCCTCCTGATGGCCATGTCGTATGACCGCTTCACCGCCATTTGCAATCCCTTGCGCTATGCAGTCATCATGAACAATCAAGCATGTGTGCCGCTCATTTGGCTTCCTGGATAGTTCTCTTTTTAGACACCATGCCACATGAACTATTTGCATTTCTGTCATCCTACTGTGGTTCCAATGAGATTAACCATTTCTTCTGTGATCTCACAGCCTTGATGAAAGTTTCATGCACAGCAACCTACGCCATAGAGATGGTGACCTATGTGGAAGGCGTCATCTTGGTGGTTAGCTCTTTCCTCTTAACCGTTGCCTCTTATGTTTGCATCATATCCCCAATCCTGCGAATCCGCTCCACCGAGGGGAGGCGCAAGGCCTTCTCCCAGTGTTCATCCCACCTGACAGTCATTACATTGTTTCACGGGACCACAGTCTGCTTGCAGATGTGTCCAGCTTCACTGTACTACATGGAGGGAAACAAACTGATTGCTGTGGTGTGCCACTGTTATTCATGTCCTAATCCCTCTTATTTACAGTTCTCCAAACAAAGATTTCAATGGAGCATTGCGAAAATTAAGGTTAAAAAATAAATCCACTATTAATAATTGTTAGGTACTAGTATAACAATTCTAATAACTAACAAATACATGTATTAGATATCAATATAATATTAACATGGTTCTCTTTATTTTCTATTCCATTCAATTCAGTATTTCATGTTTTTGTCAAAACGGTGTACTGTAAATGTAAGTTAAAACAAACTACAGCCATTCGCAGGAAAAGTGCCTACTACCTCATGAATGAATGGAAAAGGAAAATATAGGTAGAGACAGATTTAGCCTAGGAATATAAATGCAGAACCTACTTTTTAAGAACCCTAAAGGCATCCTATGCCTTACAACATACCGTTTGATCTACTCCATGCACCAACAACAGCTTTGCCCTTGAATGAAAGAAACATGTCTGTCCATTAGGATAATGGGTTGAATGGTTCCCTCTTTAATAAACAATGGGGCATATCAACAACAACCGGCGATAATTATCTCTAAGCGCACTTAGCGCTAGGATAATTATCGCCGGCTAGCGTGAATTTTTATCGCTGAGATAGCGTGCTATTAGCAAGGCTTATCTCAATAGCGATAAAAATCCTCACACTAACAGGCTAACGTGAGATTAGCGCTGGAAACCCAGCGATAATCTCACGTTACCTTGTTGATAGGGACAGACAAACTTAGCCATGATATCCTCCTTCCATAGGATATCATGGCTAAGTCTGAAAAATACCAGACGTAAAAAAGCAGCGTTAACCGCGGTTAGCGCTGCTTTTTTTGTCTCTAACAGGGTTAGCGACATTCTTGATAATAGGAGAAATGTCGCTTAGCGACATTTCTCCTATTATTTTACTCTGGAACGCCCCCTTTGCATCTCATTAGAGATGCAAGGGGAAGCGTAGAGTAAAAGGGTGCTAACATGCAAATTTGCATGTTAGCACCCTGTTGTTGATAGGGCGCTAGTTTTATCTCTCCTTTTTTGGCTTATAAAGCCAAAAAAGCAGAGATAAAGCCCTTGTTGATATGCCCCTAAGTTTCACATCTTTTTAATGTATTTACTAACGATATAGGTTTCAACATTGTTTGTATCACTCACTCACGTTTTTTTGAGGCTTCATATTTTGCTCTTAAGTTTGCTCAGACTGTCTTTGCGGCAGAAGTGTGCCATCTTGAGAGCTTGATGGTAAGAACACTCTCCCTGGCTCCACTGCTTCCTCCATTGCCACTGAGGAAAACAAAATAAGTCATGGGTGAAGGTCGTGACTTAAAGGCTGCTGTTGGTAATAATGCTGAGGCAACTGATTGAATTACTCTGATGGCCACCAAGGACTATATTGGCCTGGACAGTATTCGTTCCTGTTCAGAGGGAATTGGGCCAGGTAATTCCGGGTGAACAGTCAGAGAAAGACTACTGCTTTGAGTAGAAGGGGTAGAAATGCTGCTGGCTTCTCAGGTTGGAAATTACTAGTAATGGACTGAGCAGCAGGAATAGAGTCACAGACAAAAGAGCTGGGCGTTAAGAAAGGCATGGTTGCTACAAGGAAGGACAATTAAGAAATATGGCCTTCATTGCTCACTACAGAGGTGACCTGGGAGCATCTCTTATAGAAATGGTAAAAAAGGGGACTTTAACGTCCCGACCTGTGGAAGATGGCCAGAACCATTTAGAAAACTCTAATAGTAAAACAACAAAAATCCAATAAGATGAACAGGAGATGTGATTTTTTTAAATGTAAATTCAAAAATTCCAAGGAAAAATAAGATGGCAATCAGTATTCACTGTTTCCAGTTGCCTAGGACCTAGGTGCCTCTTCTGGACGACTCATAGGTACTAGAATTAGGGGTGCTCGAGGTGCTGCAGCACCCCCCAAAACACACATGCTGGAGTTTAGAAAGTGAATGAGTAATAAAAATGCCTTCACATGTTTTTTATCTTTTCACATTTGTTGTGCGTTCAAAGACAGAGGTCAAAGTTAGTCTATGTTTTCTGAAGAATTGCTGCTTATTCTTTTAACATGTAGACTAGTGTTTACTTTTCATTCTCTTACTGGATGGGCACTGGTTCAGTTTTCTTTCTTTCACCTCATCTGTGACCAGTAACATGGTCATGTCTGCCCTGTCATGGTAGGGTTTCAATATATTAACATGCAGGACTCTATGGAGGATCCTGGTGGTGTTAAGGTCGACCAGGTAGGTAACCTCACCTTTCTTTTCAATGATGGTCAGGGCCAGCCCCCTTCTCCTGGAGGGCCCTAGGAGCTACAGGCTCCAACAACCATGCCAATTTTCCAGGAGCATACTCTGGCATTGACAAGATCTGATCATGCCAGTGCTTCATGAGCTCCTGGCTGGCCTCCAGTGTGCTGCCTGCGTTGTACATGTACTCTGCCATGCAAGATCCCAGGTCTAGCAATATGAATTTAAACACCTAGGCAGTCTAAATACAAAACACAATATAATTCAATGAAAAGACATTAATATTGTTGAAGGAGACACAGCATTCGTGATATTAAAAAAATATATATGAAATTTATTATATCCAAATTGCGCAATGATGAAAATAAATTGATAACGAAAGATAATGCAATTAAGAATACGGTTCAGAAAAATGTCACTAAAATAGACAGTACATTACACAGCATGAAACAAATCACATATGTAATCCATCAAATAGCAGAGTACAAATACAAGAAAATATAAACAGGAGTGGCTGAGGCCGAGATGTTCTCAACGTGCGTTTCGACGCTAATAAAGCGTCTTCATCAGGAGAGCCACAATGTCTTTAATCCTATAAATATACAAAGAATACAATGTAAAGCACAACAATTTGAACAAAATATTTTTTCCTTTTGTTTTTCTTCTAAATAATTTTTTCTTAAAAACATAGTGCTCCTTCACCAATTGTTATACTGATAACAGAGAAGTGCTGTCAAAAACCAATCTATAGTGAGAGTGCCAGATAAAGGAGAAGAATAAGAGCAAATAATATATGTAGATGTGTGAAAAGAAAGAAAAAATAAGAGAGGGAGAAAATGCTATGATGAATGTAGTTAAACCAGTGATAGGAAGTATAAAATAAAAAAACAAACGTCGAAGTGATATATAGAGAGTGATAAAGCAAGAGAAACAACCAATGATGTAAAAAGATGTTTCGCGGTAAGAGAGAAGAAAGAAAAGGGAAAAAGAAAGAAAAAGAAGAACAAGAACAAGAAAAAGAGAGAGAAAAGAAAAGGAAGGAATCTTACTGTTTCGATAATCGTGCAAAACGATAGATAAATGCGTAAGGTCCAACCAGAGTTAGCAAGCATGAAGAATACTTCCTGTTTAGATGAGAACAGACCAAACAAAACACAAATGAAAATACTCAAGCGTATTATAAATCATGAAATACAAAGGAATGAAATGACAACTGGTGCAAAAACATAACAGGAGGAAACGCAAGAAGGGGGGACATTCAAGACATACCTAGTAATGAAAAGCGCCGCTTACAGTAAAGAATAAGCCAAGGTAGTCAAAATACGTCAAGGAAGAAATGCCAAAAAGGTCCATTCAAGGCCATGAAGTTCACGAAGGGTTCTGTAAGTAATCAGAAAAATAATAAACCAAACAACAATTGATGGATGAAAAAATATATATACATAAAAATGATGGCGATAAAAAAGCGTCACACACCGCCATAGGGAAAATGCCAATAAATACCTGCAGTGCAGTTCCAACGGATATATATACTGATATAAGAATTCAAACAGTTAGCGAAATTTCGAATGCCAAATGACAGAAGTCAGGCAGAGCTAACAGCTTCATAGCAAACCAAGGATAATTGCATGTATTCAATTGTTGACCACTAAAGAAAGGATGAAAAAAGAGAGAAGAAAAGGGACTGAATGTTACTCAAAAAAGCCTGAGAACGCGTAGAAATGAATGTAACGCCGTCGAGGGACCGAGAAATAACTTACTTGGTTGAGTCACGAATCAAAAGTATCGGCGGATATGGACCACAGGCAAGGGTGAACCAACGGACTTAGACGCCTGATTTAAACAGTTTACGTGCGGTCACGTGATGTTGCAAAGGTGGATACTAAACAGTAAGCAAGATAAAAAGAGGACAGCGAAAGAGTCACGAGGGTAAACAATCTCAAACTAATAAACATGAAAAACAAATCAATATAAACAACGAAAAATAGATACAGAAGAGTAAGTGAGGTAACCAGATGTAGCGGAAGCGGGCTAAAATAAACAATGTCGAGCACATAGTCAGGCTGGCTGAAGAAATCAGCGCAGCACCATTGCTGCTACACCGAAAACCGACGCATCCTCGATCCTCATGCATCGCACCAGGGTGGCAAGTCCACAAGGACACTGGGGCCGCAGTAAGAAACTGAAGCATCTCCTCCCGCACAATAAGAAACCGACGCATCACGTCCACTTCAGTAAGGAATAGACACATCACCTCCCCTGCGTGGCAGTAAGGAACCAATGCATCATCATTCCTGGAGTAAGGTACCTACGCATCACCTTCACTGCAGCTGCTCTTGCTTTTTTTTTTATGCAGCCCAGGTAATTTTTGTTGAAAGTGTCGCATCTAGAGTTTGCTGTGGACAGAACTGTTTCCACCTTTTACAAGTCCCATTGTGATTACTGTATTGTGAATTTTGCCATTTGGTCTTGTTTGGTTTAGATAAAGATCAATTATTTATCTAAACTGGTATGGCATCCATTTGTAGTGTTTTCGCTGTATCACGGTATGGTGCCGATTACGATCCGGTAAAAAAATTCCCCGTGCGACTCGTATCCGGTCTTTTTACCGTACGAATCGTACAAGTGCCGTACGAACTGGCAATCACGATTCGCATGGTAAAAAGTCCATACGAACCGCATCGGGAATGATTTACCACACGTCCTCGGGTCGGAAAATGTGTCCGACACGTCCTCGTACGATTTACCGTACAAATGTTAAAGGTGAAGTCCGACCGAGGAATCACAATCCATCCCGTGCGTCCGAGGTTACAACCGTATGGAAAAAACACCGTCCGCACCGAACTCCCATAGCAACCATGGAGACATGTGCCCGCATACGCGCCCAACACTCCCCCCCGCCCCCGTACGTCCGAGACGTACCCCCCGTGTATGTACACCCCCACCCGTGTATGTACACCCCTGTACGTTTGAGTCGAACCCCCACCCCTGTACGTGTCGTACCACCGTCTATGTACACCCCAGTACATTCGATTCGTACCCCCACCCCTGTACGTGTCCGACCCCCATGTATGTACACCCCAGTACGTCCGAGTCGAACCCCCACCCCTGTACGTGTCGTACCACCGTCCATGTACACCCCAGTACGTTCGAGTCGTACCCCCAGCCCTGTACGTGTCCGACCCCCATGTATGTACACCCAAGTACGTTCGAGTCGAACCCCCACCCCTGTACGTGTCGTACCACCGTCCATGTACTCCCCAGTACGTTCGAGTCGTACCCCCACCCCTGTACGTGTCCGACCCCCATGTATGTACACCCCAGTACGTTCGAGTCGAACACCCACCCCTGTACGTGTCCGACCCCCATGTATGTACACCCCAGTACGTTCGAGTCGAACCCCCACCCCTGTATGTGTCCGACCCCATGTATGTACACCCCAGTACGTCCGAGTCGAACCCCCACCCCTGTACGTGTCGTACCACCGTCCATGTACACCCCAGTACGTTCAAGTCGAACCCCCACCCCTGTACGAGTCGTACCCCCCTGTATGGACACCCCAGTACGTTCGAGTCGAACCCCCACCCCTGTACGTGTCGTACCCCCCTGAACGGACACCCCAGTACGTTCGAGTCGAACCCCCACCCCTGTACGAGTCGTACCACCGTGTATGGACACCCCAGTACGTTCGAGTCGAACCCCCACCCCTGTACGAGTCGTACCACCGTGTATGGACACCCCAGTACGTTCAAGTTGAACCCCCACCCCTGTACGTGTCGTACCCCCCTGTATGGACACCCCAGTACGTTCGAGTCGAACCCCCACCCCTGTACGTGTCGTACCCCCCTGAATGGACACCCCAGTACGTTCGAGTCGAACCCCCACCCCTGTACGAGTCGTACCACCGTGTATGGACACCCCAGTACGTTCGAGTCGAACCCCCACACCTGTACGAGTCGTACCCCCCTGTATGGACACCCCAGTACGTTCGAGTCGAACCCCCACCCCTGTACGAGTCGTACCCCCCTGTATGGACACCCCAGTACGTTCGAGTCGCACCCCCACCCCTGTACATGTCGTACCCCCCTGTATGGACACCCCAGTACGTTCGAGTCGAACCCCCACCCCTGTACGTGTCGTACCCCCCTGTATGGACACCCCAGTACGTTTGAGTCGAACCCCCACCACAACCTCCTAAGTACGGAGCGCACCCCATGCCCCAACATCACGACCGCATGTACGAGTCGTACCAAGCCACACACAAGGACAGCACCGTACAACCAAATGGCCCATGTACACACCGTACACACGCTAAAAACGCACGTACACAACCAGGACAAAACAAAACAACACAATAATACACCATTCGAATGGCACAAAGCCACTAAATATGTCCAACAACCACTAAAATGACACAGTCACTGACCTGAAACTGCCAAAAACAAACAGAGGCCCAATACACCACCACTCCTTATAACACACCCACCCAAACTTCAAACACAGCCACACCCACCAATGGACCAATAAAAAGGGCCCACACACACAAACCATGAGCCATTGCAACAGACTCACTGCTGCCAGACACCACAGACCTACAGCACCATACTACAAGCTACACCACACCTTACACTTGCACACCTTCACACAACCACCTTCACAAACACCCCCTCATCACATTCACACACACACACACCTGCACAACCACACCCACACACCCACAACCATCCACCCCCCCCCACCATCCACACCCCTCACCATGCCCACTACCAAGAATCCAAAGTTCAGTAACCGAGAGTTGGAGGTTCTAATCGATGCCACAGCTCTTTGGAACATTGGTCAGAAACACCAGCATGGCAGCAAAAACAGCCATGTGGCAGACCATCATAGATGCTGTGAATGCTGTTGCGGACACCAGAAGGACCAGGCAGGAATGCCAATCCAGGTGGTACGATCTGCGGAGGAGGGTCCAAGCCAAGATGCTGGAGGAACACAACCAGGCCAACGCCACTGGAGGAGGGCCCTCCCGCAAACCCGTACACTACCAGCCCTGGGAGGAGAGGGTGATGGCCATACAGCCGGTGGAGGCAGTCGAAGGATTAGGAGGACTCCGAGACCCGGGTGAGTACACAAACAACGCACCTCACATGGGGGGAACGTCATCCACAACCAAAATCACTAACAGGCACGCAACCACCCCAACCTATCGCATGACTCAACCACACTCCATGAACACGCACATGCCACTGCCGCCACCATGCCCCATGCACCCAGCTGGACAATGTCAAGTCACAGGCCACAGAAGACACCGACACATGACACGGTAACCCGGATGGCGGGAGGGTGGGCCCCAAAAATCACATAGTGCAACTCAGAAGCAGACAACAATGCCCTCTGCCCATATGGCCTAGGTCACAGCCAGACAAACAGTGTGTACCCACACAGGAAAGACATTCCAGCAAATGGCGGACGCCTTGCATCAACACATGGGGGTGAAGGCACTGTTTTGCACATGACAGCAGCTAATGAACAGCCAACATTGTGAAAGAGTGGCAGCACACACCACCACAGCAGCAGCGCACAGACACACAATACACCCAATGGGTGCCTGGAGATCAGAAACAAACGCACATCAACAAGCCAAGGGCCATTCAAAGATCTGCTAACAGTGTGTGGCCAGGAAGCTGGGCTGAGGTGACAGAGGGTGACACACAGAGGGAGGGAGAGGGGGACAGAGAGGGAGGTAGAGGGGGACAGAGAGGGAGGGAGACACAGGGACACGGACAGAGGGAGGAGGCTGACACACGGAGGGAGGGAGAGGGGGACAGAGAGGGAGGGAGAGGGGGACAGAGAGGGAGGGAGACACAGGGACACGGACAGAGGGAGGAGGCTGACACATGGAGGGAGGGAGAGGGGGACAGAGAGGGAGGGAGAGGGGGACAGAGAGGGAGGGAGACACAGGGAGAGCAAATCAGCCGTGTGGTGTGTGGGAATGTCTGCTCGTCAGCAGGTAGACCGCGTGCATGTAGCCAAGGGTGGCCAGTGCCAGAACCCCCCCTCTTCCCCATGGCAAAACACAGGGCCATGTCACAACCTGTTCACGAGCACAACGACAGCTACCTGCATTATATAAGTGTGTGGATCCACTCCATGTGCACATGTACAGTGCTACACGGAATGCGCCAATGCATGGCTCGCCACACCTGCCCACTCCACTGCTGACTGCAGTCACACTTGACGCAGCAAGTAAGACTGTGCCACACATAGTTAAAGGGGCCAAAGTGCTGCACAAGGGACACACCCATGCACAAGTGCACTGTGAGTGGAATGCAAGACAGATCCTAATTCCAAGAGGAAATGTGCCAACTTTGAAACTGATGAAACATGGATGTTGCATGGACCAAAATTAACATTGTCTCTCTCACACACAGGTCAACGTCGTGGTTCACCCCCCAACACTGGGGGGGAAGACTCACAGGACCAGGATCTGCAGGAGCCCGATCCCACCGGCAGCGACCACTCTCACCACTCTGTGGACAAGCCCGACCGACCTGGCCCCTCTGGTGTCCAACCACCTGCAGCACCTGCGTCAGGTACAACTGTGCCAACCACCACCCCCACTCCTGCCACATCCCAGGAGACACCCAGGATCCCTGCCCCACCACCACAATGCAACCAGGCTGGCCAGGAGGGACACGGTGTCCCGGGCACCCAGGAGGAGGCAGGCGACAACGCCAATGCCACCCCTCAGGGGTCCCGTAGACCCGATGTACCCACAAGGGCAGGCCAGGTGCAAGTGGGCAGGGGTGGTGGGAGTGGAGGACGGCGGAGGCGCGAGCCTGACCAGTTGGCTGGGGAACCGGTATTTTCCCATGTCCGTAACATCCTGGACACATACCGGCAGGACACCACGGGCCTGGCCCAGGTTGTGTCTGTCCTCGAGGGGATCAAGACCCAGCAGGCCCAGCAACATGCGGAGCTACATGCCTGTCTACTGCAACACCAACGGAGGATGGAGGACGGACAGGCTGAGCTCGTGACGGCGTACACGGGAATTCACGATACACTCCGTCGGATGGCCGACAACATGGCCGACCCTCCCTGTGCCAGAAGGCGGAGAACATCACCACCCACAGGGAGGGAGCAGGAGGAGGAGGAGGAAACATCCGATGGAGCATCCCAGAAGTCGTCACGGCCTGCTTCTGAGGGTCCCCGTAGGAGGGCGGGTCGTCCACGGAAAAGACCGTGAGGGTCAGCGCAACATCACCATCTCCCAGGACACCTGGCCTGGCACCTGGCCCACTGGAGCAACAGCATCACAGCATCAAGAGACATTCCCTGCCACATGGCCCTGCTGGTCACTGTCTGACCAATGTTGACAAAGACTGTGGCATGGACTCTGAGGATTTCAAATGACAAGGACACCAACTCCCCTACTGAACTTTGGATTCCAAACTCCCGGAAAGCCCCTCACTTTATCCCCCCCCCCACCAAATAAAATATCACACCATGAAGAGAAGATGCCTGCTGGTTACATTATTACCTTACATGTGTGTTGTAAAGTCTAAACATGCCTGAGTTCTCTTTTGACTACAACCATCCAC
Source organism: Triturus cristatus (assembly GCF_964204655.1). NCBI lineage: Eukaryota > Metazoa > Chordata > Amphibia > Caudata > Salamandridae > Triturus > Triturus cristatus. Next base: position 1,819,796,858 of record NC_140590.1, on the reverse strand, counting down.
ACCCTGGGGCCTGAGTCTGGCACAGGACACACGGGTCACAGTGTATTAGGCAAGACAGACATGGAGCACCATACACACCCGTGATGGACCCAACCAGCTGAGGGGGTGGCCGCACAACCGTGCTGACAGACACATTGAGTACAGAAACAGTCATGCGCAGAGGTCAGGGATCATGTGGAGTGTCCTGGGGGGCACCCAGGTATGTGTAGACAGGTGGCAGAACCATGTCCTGCAAGCTTGAGTCCGGTGGATGCAGAGAATGGGGGCCTGGCCAACGGTGGATGCATGGGGACGGCACATGTCACAATACCCACACAGTCATGGACATAATGCCCAATACACAGTCTCAGCCCACACACACAGCTTGCATCTTGCTACTCGACACATCGACACATAGCCACTATCCGGGAAAACCATGCTAGACATGCTGGATGCACCGTGGCAACACACCAGCATTGACTGAGAAGAGGCACCTTGGAGGCATAGGGACACCTTTATTAGTCATGTTTTCGGGATTGCAGAGGCAGCTTGAAGTACACATGAACACATCTTGTGGAGTAACATGTGGGTCCAACACTGGCACCCCCTTTCTGCAGCACAAATGCGTGATAGCCATGGAACTGGCACACAATTGTCGGCTAACAGCTAAACACCCACAGCTGCTCACGGAGAGACTGCCATACACCATTGATCCGCTGATGTGGAAGTCACACACCATGTCAAGCCAATGCTAACCGTATGTGGCCGAGGGCAGTGTCACACACATTGATGCCATCATCACAATCCACTATCCCATCACTGATGACTGTCAACCAGTCAGAACATCTATTCAGGTGTACACAGCTGCATGTCGTGTCCCATGGTGACGCTACATGGCTGCAGAGGAACCAAACATCGACAGGGGCAGTGTGCATACATCGTGAACAACTGCCACACCCAATACACCCCTGATGCATCCCTTACCCTAAGGAGAATTCCAAACGTGTCCGTGCCTGTAACGCTGAGTCAGCCCACGATGACGTGTCCATGAGGAATAGCAGTGCCACAACAATGCAAGCAGCAGATGGCATGCGCAAGTACCTGGGGAAGAGTGACACACAAGAAGTCAGCCACAAAAACCACAGCCACTTGCATGTGCATGTACTCGACACATGTATGGATGACAACATGCTAGGTCACAATTATGACTGGGGAAATACAACCATCACTGGCACCATCACTCCAGTGACACACCCACACACACCTCTGACTCACGTGCCATTCATGCAGGTGGAGACACACATCACAACACATGCCACACGGGGACCAATGCGTGCACACTCAGACACTGGTACTCACCACTAAGCAAAGAAGTCGCGTATGAGCCGAGTCCGGATGTCCTCTTGCGGCTCCACATCCTCCACATCACTAGCCCCATTGCCAAGCCCTTCGTCCTCCACGGGTGGATGGTCCTCGTCATCTTGATCCAGGATGAGTGGCACAGCTTTCTCAACTGCCATGTTGTGCAGCATACAGCAGACCATGAAGATTTTGCAGACCTTCGCAGGGGCATGTGGGAGGGCGCCGCCGGTCTTGTGGAGGCACCGAAAGCGGCTCTTCAGCAGGCCAAACGTCCTCTCTATCACTCGCCTTGTCCAGCCATGGGCGGTGTTGTAGCGGAGCTGGGCCGGCGTGATGGGGTTGCGGAGAGGTGTGAGCAGCCATGGCATGTTGGGATAGCCAGCGTCCCCTACATGGGAAGCACATGGACATCGTTAGAACAGGAGAAGTGGTCGTGCTGGAAGTCTACGCAAAATACAGGACAGACAGACTGTACCCACCAACAACACATGCTCGTTCGTTGCGCAGCTGCATCATCATTTCAGGCATCCTGCTACGCCTCATGATGTAGGCATCGTGTGCTGATCCTGGAAAACGAGCACAGACATGTGAAATCACCATGTTGGACAGACAACACCACAAGGGCATTGATGGAGTGGTAGTGCTTCCGATTGCGGTACGCTACCTCCCGTGCGTGTGGTGGTACCAAAGCTACATGTGTCCCATCTATGGACCCAATGACATGGGGCATCCCTCCCAGGGCATAGAATCCACGCTTGACCCCAGTCATCTGTTCAGGGGTGGGGAACTTGATGAAGTCATCCAGGTGAATCAACATGGCCTCTAAGAAATCATGCAGCACACGGCAGAACATGCTCTGGGACATGCCACCAACATGAGCTATGGTATATTGAAAGGTACCCGTGGCTAGAAAATGTAGGGCTGCCATTACCTTCAGCTTGGGTGTCAGTGCCGTAGGATACCTGTGCAGCGGTTGCAGGTGTGGTGCCAGTCTCGCCGTCAACTCCAGAATCAACAGTTGGGGGAAGCGGTAGCACCGGATCCGATCATTCTCCCGCATGTCAGCCAAGTCCGGCTTTGCTCGGGGAAGAGGCGGCGCTCTGCAGTAATTTGGAAGTGACACGGAAGAGTGAGTGCACCACAACAACAAATCATTTGTACTGAGCACATGTTATTCTGTCTATACACATATGCTACATACAGAGTGAGGTATGTGCCACATGCCCTGGACACGTATGCCTGCCAGGTGACACTCCTACCAAGACCCAGCTACACACGGAGATTGTGAACCTCCACATGCCATGCCATGGGATTAGCTGTGTCCCAGTGCAAGTGAACAGTCAGACGCAAGACAGGAGTGACATACACCCACACATCAGCAGAAGTAGGAGGCAGATTGCAGAGACTGGTAGCAGAACACTAGAGCCACAGGTCACATGACATTACACTAAGACAGCCCACACACCTTGCCATGAAGGTGCACATGACATGACTCACCACACATTCATTGAGAGGATGCAGTCATGTCCTTGTCACGCTACTCCGTGTCCCATGCATACATGCGCACCTCACATCCGAAACCACATGTGGCATGGTGTGCGGAACAGTGTGCGATGTCAATCTACACACAGACACATGTTGGTTGCTGCAACAGCTGCAGCTTTTGAGGGTGCTCCAACATCAACCAAATGGGAAGCCCCCACACATACATGACATAGCCACATCGTGCACCGTGGGTAGTGACAAGTCATGTGTGGTAACCCCTGTTCCGGCCATCAGGGGACACTTGCGTGTGTTGGTGTCCGTGCCATGCCAGTGACGCTCATCCCAAGTGTGCAGTACGACATGCACACATGTCCAAGGAGTCAAGGGCATGCCTGGCTCACATTGCACCATCACACATTACATCTGTACACATCTCATCATACATCTGGTGCCTTCTCGACTCAGGAGTAATGTGCCACATCACAGCCTGTCACACCTGTGCCCCACACATGTAGTAATGCACAGACAATGCCTTGATGTCCATTCATGGACAAGTATGTCCATCCATGGACAAGTATGTCCGCCCTATTCCTTCCTGTGTGCTGCCTGTCACCACTGTGATGTGTGAAAACCATTACTGCTGCTAAGAGGGCCTGTGTACGTTCCCATATCACTATGGGAGTGCTGCCGTATGTGTACCCATCGTGATGGCGAGCGTACAGGCATGTGTACGGTCCGTACCACTACGAGTACGCATACGCAAGAACACCCATAGTGGTACGGGCCGTACACACGCCTGTACGCTCACTATCACTATGGGTGTCCCCGCGTATGCCTACACGTAGTGATAGTGAGCGTACAGGCGTGTGTACGGCCTGTACCACTATGGGTGTTCTTGCGTATGCGTACTCGTAGTGGTACGGGCCGTACACACGCCTGTACGCTCACTATCACTATGGGTGTCCTCGCGTATGCCTACACGTAGTGATAGTGAGCGTACAGGCGTGTGTACGGCCCGTACCACTACGAGTACGCATACGCGAGGACACCCATAGTGGTACGGGCCGTACACACGCCTGTACGCTCACTATCACTATGGGTGTCCTCGCGTATGCCTACACGTAGTGATAGTGAGCGTACAGGCGTGTGTACGGCCCGTACCACTACGAGTACGCATACGCGAGGACACCCATGTTGATAGTGAACATAGGCACTCACCGCTATTTGGTTTCCTTTGATCTGCTGCTACTCCCTGAGCTGCTGTGCCTGAGCTGACGTTGTTGCTGTGTGTTGTTCCGTGGCGCGCCCCCCCTTGACTCGCTGGTGTGAGCGTGAGCTGCAATCCGCACGCTCTGCCTGTCGCTCCCAGCTGGAGTCAGAAGGGTTGAGGCTGGGAGAAGAATTTCAGCGCGCCTAACCTGGGGGACTGCGAGGACCAGAATCCCAAGCTGGGATCAGCTGGTTCCTCTTCCCCCAGGCGACACACCCACGGACACGCCCACTGACGAGGCAGGATAAAAATTCGTGACACCCGCTTCGCGGGCGCCACTCACCGCTATTTGGTTTCCTTTGATCTGCTGCTACTCCCTGAGCTGCTGTGCCTGAGCTGACGTTGTTGCTGTGTGTTGTTCCGTGGCGCGCCCCCCCTTGACTCGCTGGTGTGAGCGTGAGCTGCAATCCGCACGCTCTGCCTGTCGCTCCCAGCTGGAGTCAGAAGGGTTGAGGCTGGGAGAAGAATTTCAGCGCGCCTAACCTGGGGGACTGCGAGGACCAGAATCCCAAGCTGGGATCAGCTGGTTCCTCTTCCCCCAGGCGACACACCCACGGACACGCCCACTGACGAGGCAGGATAAAAATTCGTGACACCCGCTTCGCGGGCGCCACTCACCGCTATTTGGTTTCCTTTGATCTGCTGCTACTCCCTGAGCTGCTGTGCCTGAGCTGACGTTGTTGCTGTGTGTTGTTCCGTGGCGCGCCCCCCCTTGACTCGCTGGTGTGAGCGTGAGCTGCAATCCGCACGCTCTGCCTGTCGCTCCCAGCTGGAGTCAGAAGGGTTGAGGCTGGGAGAAGAATTTCAGCGCGCCTAACCTGGGGGACTGCGAGGACCAGAATCCCAAGCTGGGATCAGCTGGTTCCTCTTCCCCCAGGCGACACACCCACGGACACGCCCACTGACGAGGCAGGATAAAAATTCGTGACACCCGCTTCGCGGGCGCCACTCACCGCTATTTGGTTTCCTTTGATCTGCTGCTACTCCCTGAGCTGCTGTGCCTGAGCTGACGTTGTTGCTGTGTGTTGTTCCGTGGCGCGCCCCCCCTTGACTCGCTGGTGTGAGCGTGAGCTGCAATCCGCACGCTCTGCCTGTCGCTCCCAGCTGGAGTCAGAAGGGTTGAGGCTGGGAGAAGAATTTCAGCGCGCCTAACCTGGGGGACTGCGAGGACCAGAATCCCAAGCTGGGATCAGCTGGTTCCTCTTCCCCCAGGCGACACACCCACGGACACGCCCACTGACGAGACGTACAAATACCGATCAGCCTCCCGCGACGCGGGACGCGCACGGGACCAAGCGCGGAACGAAGCCCGGACAAAGGGCGGGCCGTCTGTGGCCGTCCGGGGACGACCGAGGACGGGACGGGCCATCCCACTAACGTTGCGTACACGAGGTCAGTACTCAATCTAATTTCTGATTCGACGCTAAAAAAGCGCCCTACTATCTACTGATCATCTGAGATCGTGAATCAAAAGTAAAATTATCACTAATATACAAATCCTGCTGCCATTACCATAAGCGAGAAGGTAAATTTCCGACTCTAAGTATGAGGGCTCTAAAAAAACTACGCTCACGGACAATTTACATGAGACGTATGGGGACAGATGCAGCTGTAAGAAAATCTGTTGACAAATCAATAAAACCTGGTCAAATATCAAGTACCCCAGCTATAAGTCAATACTTTTCTACCCTCTCTAAGAAAAAGTATCTATCTCCATATTCCACTGATGATCAAAATAAGCTGGTTTCTTCAACAAATAAGGTTGATCACGATTCGTTACATTTCTCAGATCAGAAACAAGGTCAAATAACAACAGAAAGTAATGTGGCAAATTTCTCTCTTTTGGAAGAATGTCAAAAATCACTCCCTGATACGTCCCAAATAACATCTATAACACCTATAAAAAATCAGGGCAATGACTTATTCTTCGATGCATCTGTAAACCATAATACAAAATCAAAAGAAGAAAAATCTGAAATATCACTAAGTCAAAAACTCCCATTAACTAGTTCACCAGAAAAATCGCCTAACCTTTATTCTAATCTGGCCAGCTTATCAGATCATAATTTTATAAATCCAAACTTTGAAAACACAGCCTCTCCTCTGTCAAAAGCACTTTTTTCATTGCAAGAAATTTTGGAATCAGTACTAACCCATCTTGGTCAAATTTTGGCTAACTCGGATGATACTTTAGATGTACAAATAGGAATACTTAAATTCCTGGTTGAAGGAAAAAAGAAAAAAGATCTAACTAAAGTTTCACCAAAACAACCCGGAGTAGTCAAATCACAACAAATAGATGACTTTCACAAAAAAGGAAGTGCAACCCCAAAACAACAGGAAGCAAGCACGCAAACGAACGACGTACGAATAATTAACACCAAAACTAAGGGTCAAAGAAATAAGGAAAAACCTCTTTTTACATATTCACTCAAAAACTGTTCAAAGAAGAATCAGAAACCATTACTGAAAATAAAACTAAACATTACCCTATCTTTTTGAATAAAGTATCCGAAAATAATTGTGATCAGATAATCGAGGAAAATAAAGCAGAAATATCAGGAGTTACTGCTGAACAGGATGTCAGTCAAGGAGGACATGTAGAAAAAAGTAACACTAGGGAAAAAGTAAGGGGGAAGAAGAAGAGAAAACCCTTGAGGAGAATACAGAGGAAAAAAGGGAATAAGCTCAAATTCCAAAAAATCACTCCCGTAAACTTGGTGAACTCTCCAGAAATTCAAAAAATACCATCAGGAAAAACCTTAAACCCAAATGTAGATGTATTTTGTCCTTCGATAGAAAATAGATCAATAACGCAAAACATCGCGGATATAAAAGAACTGCAATATAATAAATCTCAATCATGGGAAGTAAGTCCATCTAAACACATAATTATCGAAGAGTTATTCCCCTCAGATAAGGAGCCGTTCAATCGTGGTAGAATAATCAATCTCTTACAAGAAATACCATCCCTGAACTCTCTGACAAGTAAAGAAATTGACCTAGTACTCTTTCCAACAAAAGAAAATAACAAACTAGTACAGGTATCCTTTTATTCCCCAGTTTTGCCTGGAATAATAATCAGAGAGAAGGAAATTCTTCACAAAAATGGTTATGATGTAATTTCGGTGGAAGATCTTAGAATCAACAACCTAAACAAAGGCACATTAGGACAAACCAATAGAAGAAAAGAAAACAATAGCTTTAATTGGGGAGACCCAGCATCAAATATTATGAGGAAAGATTCACTTAAAGTACAAGTAATTCAGGGTGAGAGGTCAGTATGGTCCCGGAATTCTAGCTCAAGTAACACTGAGAACTCAATAAAATCATGGGCATGGTTATCAGAAACCTTAAACAGCAAAAAAATGGCGAATCCACAAAAACATCAAGTTTAGCAATGGTCTGACGTTATTGTCCTGGAACCTGGCAGGGAAAACTGAATTAAAAATGAAACATGCTATCAAAAACTCCCCGGATATCATTGCCCTCCAGGAAACATGGTCAATTAATACCTTTACTCAAAAAGGATACTATGTATTTGAAACATTGGCAAAAAGATCTAGAAGGGGACATGCTAAGGGTGGTCTGGCAATATTATTAAAAGAAGATCACTCTTGGTCACAGGAAATAATCGATACAAACTCAGACAATCTACAATGTTTAAAAGTATCCCTTAGAACTCAAGCGTCAGCCAAACTTGAAAAAATATTACTATTTAATATCTACGCACCTCCCAGTAACAATAATGATTTGCTGTTTGATCGCCTAATGGAGATTATCACCCATATCATTGAAGATCAACCTCAATCTCAATATCTTATAATGGGTGATTTGAACGCTAAAATTTCAAACTGTGAGATAAAGAAATGGGCTCGTCTTTTCAAAGAGGAATCTTTGGAAACATTACTTCCTGAATTCCCAAAAGGATCTAAATCAGATAAGAGAGGACGCGTACTACTATCTTTTCTCTTCAGCATTAATGGGACTATATTAAACGGTAACATCAACGGTGACATACCAGCAGCATACACACGGCAAGGAAATGGATCTCCTTCTACCCTGGATTACTTTATATGCGGGATTGAAGCAAAAGAACAAATGACTCAACTCTCAATAATATTCAAGGCAGAAAGTGATCATGCTCTTCTATACCTTTCAACCCATTGGATTGCACAGTCCTCTTTTTATAATCAGCCAATATTTCCTAAAACAAAAACAGAAGTAAACATAACAAGGCGTCGCATTTATTGGGGGACAGAAAATCTGGACTATCTGAGGTTGTTAATTTCCGAAACTAAGATATTGACCAACATATATTCCGATGACCCTATAAAGAATTTCGAACAATTAACGAATAATCTCAAACAAGCTTTACAAAATAAGTTAGAACATAGCAGATCAGTAAAAAGTAAATGGAGAAATAGGAATAAAAACTGGAACCAACCAGTTGTAAAACATCTCAATAAGCTGATACGTGCACAGTATCTGAACTTTTCGTCAGCAAACAAAAAGGAAATCAACAGATTAAAGAATCAAATACGACGAGAAAAAACTAAACAGAAAAAACTGAAACAGGACTTCAATTGGACTGAAATTCAACAAGCAGCTAAACAAAACAACCAGCGTAAATATTGGTCACTGATTGCAATAATGACGGGATCCAAAAAAAAGCTGGAGGCAACTCCTGTTTCAGAGGAAAACTGGGAGATCTACCTCCGCGAGCTATATAAAGAGAATACGTCTATTAATAATGAAAAGGAGGGTGAACAAACTGCGGAAACTAAAGATATTAAGATCAACAATACATCGGCAATATCAGTCTCTATGAACATCAGGAAGGCAAGGAGTACGGGTGCATCTGGCCCCGATCAGATACCTATCAAGGTTTACCAAACTGAACATAAAGAGTGGGGACTGGTGCTCTCGCCGCTATTTAATTATATATTCGATAGTGGTCAAATGCCAAACTCCTGGAAAGGAAGCATTATAATCCCGATTTATAAAAAAGGAAAAAGAAACATACCGGGAAATTATAGGCAAATTGCCCTCATGGATGCAGCAGGTAAGATTTTTGCAGCAGAAATCCTGGATAGGCTGAAAAATTGGGCCTTTTCATCGGGTCTAATCCCTAAGTTTCAGTCCGGATTTCGCTCAAATCATTCAGTCACTGATAATGTAGCAATCTTCCAAACTATTTTAGATAAGTACGCAACAGGGAAAAAACAAACTATTTACGCAGCGTTCATTGATTACTCGACAGCTTTCGATCGAGTGGACAGACCGACCCTGTGGTCAAAGCTAAGAAGAATGGGCATTCCGGAGCAGCTATTGCAGTTGATAGTAAACCTACACAGTGACACCTGGTGCCGTGTCCAAATGGGGAGTGACAAGGGCCTATCGAAGATAATACGAACCTCAAATGGCCTGAAACAAGGGTGCCTCTTGGCTCCAATTTTATTCTCACTGTATTTAAGTGACTTACCTTCCCAACTGCAGCAAGGGATATGCATCCCTCCTAAGATTGCCACTGAATATATTCATTCCCTGCTGTACGCAGACGATATAGTCATGTTTGATCAAACACCATTCGGACTACAAAATCTTTTAGATATTCTATTCAAGTACTCTATAAAAAAAATTTTAATCCCAAATACAAACAAAACTAAAGTGGTTGCTTTTTCAAACCAGAAGAAAAGGGTAAGGTACGAATGGAAGTTGGGTGGTGAGAAGTTAGAACAAGTAACGGAATATACATATTTGGGCAGAATTTTCTCACAAAATATGAGCAACATCAACCAAATTAATCACCTGAAAAGGAAAAGTGACCTACATGCCTGGGCTTTGTCCCGCTTATACTTAGCTACTGGACAAAGGCATTTCTCTGCACTAATTCAAGTCTATCGAGCCAAAATCACACCGGTCTTGTCTTATGCCTCGGAATATATTCCTTTTAAACAATGGACATATATGGACTCAGTAGAAGGTAAAATATTGAAAAAACTACTGAGGATTTCTACACCTACCCCGGTACAAGCTTTGAGACTTGAATGTAACATCACTAGTGCATATGCGGTAGCCACTGCTAGTATTATAAGGTGGGCCTATAACCTTCTTCACTCAAAAGAAGGTACTCTAAGAAATTTACTAAAAAAAGAGACATTTGAGACTAGCTCTACCCACATTACCTTTTTAACAAATATGCGAAAGGCCCTACAGCTTGCAAAAGTTAGTGTGGAAATTTTGTCTACATGGTCACCAGCCCAACTCAAGCTTTTTCTAAAAAATTTCTCTCCCAAACTGAGCTACGAGATTGACTATTCACATTGTAATAGACTATCATTATATAAGATCTATGCAGCCTCCCAGGAATACAAACAATGCCAGCCTTATTTAGAGTATTCACTTCAACACGGTGCAAGGCGTGCAATTATGATGTTGCGCCTGGGAACACTTCCAGTACAAACCTTTACTTCCTCCTGGAGGCCTGATAGTTCTGCCATTTGTACCCTCTGTCAAGGGGGCAACCAGAATTTGGAACACTTACTTTTTATATGTCCAAATGCAAAAATTGTAAACGCAAGGTCAACATGTCTTAAGCCCGTCTATCGGTCCTGTAGGATCGTTAAATCAAAAGACTTTTTAATATTATGTAAAAATCCTCCTAATGAATTCATCTGTTATAGAATTTTTAAGTTTTTGAAAATTTCATTGAAAATGTATTAAATGGAAAGTATAATGTATATTTTACTTTGTGGTCCTCGAAAGAGTACCGTAACAAAAATAAAAACTTTTTGACTTTTGACTTTTTTTTTTTTTTTTTGTGAACATAGGCACGCGTGTACGGGCCGTTGCTATGCATTTGGGGTGCCCTAGGGCCCCGGAACGCACCGTACCTATGTGTGAAGCTCCAAATTACATAGGGGACACATGAGGGACAAGTATTAAGGCCTACATGCATGCTGGTTGTCATGGTGACCAAGTTCAAAATTTGTTTTTGTTCAGGAAGGTGCACAGCAGAAGTCAGTTGGAATGAATCTACATTGTTGCAATGTGTTTGTGGGGCTGACATCATGCAGGAGAAAAAAACTGATTGAGAACCCACAGACTGCTAGGTTTGAAGGGATTGGAGGAAACATAGGATGCAAATGTGAGTGACCAATCACTCTGTACTCCTGTGCATGAGATGGGCCAGCAAGGCAGATATAAGGCAGCCAGGTCCCATGAGGGAGCACTTGCCTGCACATCTCTGTATTCCACGACCCAGCTGCTGCTACTGATTCCCTGGAACCATGTCAAGGGCTGTGGAGAGGTCACAGCCATTCACCCTGGAGGAGAACATGGCTTTGGTGGATGTGATCCTCCCACGGTACCCCATGCTGTATGGGCGACCAGGTTATCAGGTGAGTTCAGTGTCCACTGGCACAGACTGTGTCCCTTTTTTGTGACTGTGACTTCTGCCATTGTGTCCAGGTGTGACACACATGCTATGTACTGTAGGGGGGGGTCCCGCGGGGGGGAATGCCTGATGTCTCCCAGCAGTGCCCTGATACAGGAGGGGTGGGGGCCTATCACTCCCAGCAGTGCCCTGAGACAGGAGGGGGGGGGCCCTATCACTCCCAGCAGTGCCCTGAGACAGGAGGGGTGGGTGCAGAGTCCTCCCAGCAGTGCCCTGAGACAGGAGGGGTGTGTGCAGAGTCCTCCCAGCAGTGCCCTGAGACAGGAGGGGTGGGGGCCTATCACTCCCAGCAGTGCCCTGAGACAGGAGGGGTGGGGGCCTATCACTCCCAGCAGTGCCCTGAGACAGGAGGGGTGGGTGCCTATCACTCCCAGCAGTGCCCTGAGACAGGAGGGGTGTGTGCAGAGTCCTCCCAGCAGTGCCCTGAGACAGGAGGGGTATGTGCAGAGTCCTCCCAGCAGTGCCCTGAGACAGGAGGGGTGGGGGCCTATCACTCCCAGCAGTGCCCTGAGACAGGAGGGGTGGGGGCCTATCACTCCCAGCAGTGCCCTGAGACAGGAGGGGTTTGTGCAGAGTCCTCCCAGCAGTGCCCTGAGACAGGAGGGGTGTGTGCAGAGTCCTCCCAGCAGTGCCCTGAGACAGGAGGGGTGTGTGCAGAGTCCTCCCAGCAGTGCCCTGAGACAGGAGGGGTGGGGGCCTATCACTCCCAGCAGTGCCCTGAGACAGGAGGGGTGGGGGCCTATCACTCCCAGCAGTGCCCTGAGACAGGAGGGGTGGGGGCCTATCACTCCCAGCAGTGCCCAGAGACAGGAGGGGTGGGTGTGATGCACAGTGTGAGCCTGGAGCATTGCTTGTGTAGTTGCCCTCATTCCACCTGTGTCCTTTAAATGGCACGTACTGCTTTTGGCCTTCCCCCAGAGGATCATGTCCCTATGACAAAGGTGCAATGCGTTGGATGCATACTATGCCTTGTTGGAAACAGCAAATGTGTTATGATCTGTGTCCCTGTGACATGTGCCAGGTGTATTGAGGTAGTGTCACTTGTCCATCCTCACAGGTAGACGCCTCTGCCAAGGAGAAGATATGGCTGGACGCCGTCAGCGCCGTGAGGAGTGCGGATGGTCGGAAGCGGCGCCTGCCCCAGGTGAGGAAACGCTGGCAGGATATCCGGTGCTGGACACGGAGGATCGCACGGGTCCTGCTGGGGGACTCACCTGAGAGCCATAAAAACCGCGGGCGCCGCCGTCTCTCCCACATCCAGAAACGTGTGCTGGCGGTGGTCTTTCCTGACTTGGACAGGCGCCTACAGGAGATGCAGCAGCCGGAAGGGGGTAGGTACATGTGTGTGTTTGTTGTGTTTCACCAGCATTTGTAAGTGCACTGTTCCATGGATACACTTCCAGGGTTTATGGTGCTGTGCAGATCCTGTTACCCACAGTGTTGCAGGCCTCTCCTGCCTCCCTTCCCCACCTTGCAATGTGTTCCCTGGTCTCTGTGTAGTCACTCCATCACAAAGTTATGTAGCCTGACACCTTCTCCGAGTGTACAATGCCTGCAGCATCCGGTGTGGGGGTGGTGTGTAATAGGTTTAGTGACCTTGCCTGTGCCCTGTCCAGTTCTGGACTTGTGGGTTCCATGTAAGTTGGCACTAATGCTGATTCCAGACATGGGAGTTAATCTCTTGAGTGCCAGGCCTTCCAGCAGGCATGTCCCATGTGGTGTCCTGTGACATGATGTGCATGAGTGTGCGTTACGCATAGTGCAGGGATGTTAGCGTGTGTTGCAGTCATTCCCATTCAGGAGCATGGAGTTGTGTGGCCACTACTGTCCCCAGGGGCATCTTTTCCTAGGTATCATGTGTGTAATCCGAGAATGTCGACAATCTCTGTGTCTACAGCATAGGTTGTGCTCTGTGAAATTGTCTTCTGGCACCATGTTTATTGACGTGAGATGTATTACAAGTGTCCACTGTCCAGCCTGACCTGATTTTCCAAGTACATACTCACGGTGGCCATTGCCTGTGTGTAGGCTTTCCTGTTTTCAGTTTCTATTTTTGGTAAATTCTGGTGGGGTTTTTTCAGTGTTTTCAAGTGATTTCAATACCTTACAAAAACAGTGATTATCAGTGGTTACACATTTTCGGCCATTAAAAACTACAGAAACAGTGTTTTTCAGGTGTTTTTGGAACATTTTGCTCTTATTATTGCTTGCTTTCTGCACTGATACGCATGGTATATAGACAGTGTAAGTAAATTGCAATTAAACCTATTGTAGTACACCATACAATACTTCTTCAGTGAGTCTTTGGTCATGTGCGCTCTTTCTTTCTTTCCCATGTAAACTTCTGTGAAAAAGCCCTCTCAACATTGACACTTGAGATGGGCAACGCCAAAATAGCTAGTACACAATTTTTTAACTCTGGCCACGGACATAGCTTTCCATGTCAATACTGGTTTACTTGAAGATTGTGACTCTCAGTGCAGGGTCTGCAATATTTGTGCTGATCTGGGCACTTATGCCCTCAGAGTTATTGAAGAGGTCAAAACTAAAGCATCACTTTTGAATCTATGGAGGAAATTCCCCTTCACGGAAGGGATCTAGAACAGAATACCACAGTGAGGTTTCATCGACTTCAAATGCCATTGGTGGTGAAGGTACGTTTCTATGCATTTCTCATATATTGTAAAATAAAAGTTCCTGAATTGCTCTTCACCATTGCTTTGCATATCAAGTGGCAAGCACTCAAACATGGAACATGTTGCAGTGCCAAAGTCACTAAAGGTGTCTCCCAGCCTACTCTCAAGGAGATGTTTCACATCTGCACCAATTATGCTGAACACTTCGCAGACAAGGGTGTTTTCAGTTTTTTTATTATGTCCACTACAGCAGTTATGTTTTCCTGTAAAAATCCAAGAATGCAGCAGAGTGTACTTTTTTCTCATCACTATCAATATGTGACCAAAGATCCTCACATTTCTTGCCTTTGGCATCATCACTCAGCAAAAGTTCTGTAAACGGTTGCAACGTGGGAAATATAGTATTCGTGGCTTCTAGGACTGAGAACCACCAGCTAAGTGATACATTTGGGATGACTCCTTCTTTGATGGCACACCAAGCGAGAAATATTTGTGTTTTAGTTCCTGTGCATAAGAAAACAGTGCACCAGAATGGACTGAAAAATGTCAATAGCATTCCTCCTTAACTCTGAAGATTGTAAAGATGCTTGCAGCATACCAACTAACAAGTGGCAAGGATCTCTTACAGGGAAGCACTTCAGCTCACGTATCAATTTTGACATCACACAACATTTTCATACACATAGCTGAATCGCTGCAAATACAAACAATATCACTCCAATCTTTTTTGAACTTGGAAAGAACCTTTTTTGCAGAGTATTCCTAGTGACACTGTGTTCAGTGTTTTCCAAAAGAATGGTGTCATGTTTTAACCACTATCCCAGATGCTTGGTGATAGCACTCTTTTCACATATACTTATCACTATACCTTGCATTGAATGTTTAAAGCCTGAGGTGGTGGCAATTCACCTACTATCAATACTGACTCACTAGAAACTGGGCGCTGATTTATTAAGGGTTTTTACCCATTCTCTGTGGGTAAATGTGATGACACATATTAGCAAAGATTCTTATGAAACCAGCCATTTTACCTATCAGTGAAAGAATCAAACGCAGTCAAAATATCAAATATGATTTTGATATTTCCTGATTCTCTACTGTTTATAAAATAATTAAACAAGACCTAAAACATGCTTCTAAACCCTGCATCTTTAGACCAAAGACGACAAAACTAAAAAAAAAAAAAGGAAGAAGAAACAATATTTTAGTGGCATCCCTAAACAACAAAACTCAAGCAGACTAATGTTAGCCCAGGCTTTCTTACTACTAGCTTGTATAACCAAGTTACATTGTATTGGCCACTACAGGAAGAAAAAAATGACTCTTTCACTCTCTTTTTCCTTTCTTTGAATGGCATTTAGTTTGTGGTTGTGCAGGTGTTTTTTCAGTGTTTATATGTTTTCACTGGTGAGGGCTATTTCTCTTTCTGTGGGGTTTTATCAGTTATTATAGGTTTAAACCTAAAACCGGACAGCATACCTGTGTGTCTTGTAGCAATCATCTGATGATGCCCATTTGTACATGATTCTTTGGACAGGCGCACCTTGGGTATTTGGTGTACAATCTTGAATGATTGCATCCCATGTGTATTTCACCCAGACTAAGAGATGTAATTGCTTCCTGTGTCTCCACAGATTTGTCTCATGTAGGGGGTGGGTGGGGCGGCCATGGCCTACATGTCAAGACCTGTCATCTCCTTGCTCGGACTGGCCAGTGTGTGATGTTTGTCTGGACATACACTCAAGGTGCAGCGTGCCAGTCAGGGTGGGCATGTTCTCAGTATTACCTATGCTGCATGTGCCTCTAGTTCCTGGATTTGGTCCCTGCTCATCCCAATTTCCTGCCACGCTGTGTGGTGCAGATGCAGTGCTGGATTGTCCCCAGGGCCTTGCTCCTCAGTCAGAATACCATGTCATCTCATTTGCTATTGTGTCATGCTCTCCATAGTTTTTCCATGGCATGGTGGGTCACACAACTGTGTCTTGCAGGGCCTACGTATGTACCTTGTTTTGTAGTTGTAACTCATCCTTTGTTTCAGGCTATGCACTGTAACCTACGTAGATTGTACTCATGTGACATATGTATACAGGTGTATGATTACTTTCTGTCTCTTCACCCTGCCCACAGCATCGTCGGGGGACACGGAGGGAGACATGGACACAGACGGCGCGGAGGGACCGAGCACCAGTGCCAGCGGTGACATCGGGGCTGGCACTTCGAGTGGGACTGAGGCGGAGGAGAGTGAACCCGGGGACCTGTCGACTGGCACAACAGAGTATGAAGCTGACGGGTCCGAGGATGATCTCTCAGAGTGGGCGGTGGCTGCACCACCATCTGACAGCAGCCCTACATCTGGCACCGCCCCCTCCATTGGCATCAGCCGCCTCCCACGTGCTCGTGTCCCTTCCCAACATGCCCGGTCACCACATGTCTCCTTCCTGCCAGGCACCGCACCCCCTGCCCCTGTCTCCACTGCTGCCGCCAATGCTGAGTCTGTGGACATCCAGCGGCAGTTGCAGATTGGTCAGACTGCGATCCTTAATGTCCTCCATGGCCACAGCCAGGTCCTCAACAACATGGAGGCATACTTGGAGGGCATTCATTCATCGCAGGCTGACCAACGCAACTTGCTGAGGTCCATAGACTCCACACTGACTGCAGCAGTGGGTCTCCTGCAGCGCTACGTCCCACCCCCTACCCCTGCTCCTTCCACAATTCCCACTCCCATGCCTGTCCCACATACACCCAGACGTAAGCATGCACCACCACAACAGACACAGGCACCACACCAGCAGGGAAGGTCCGCCGCACACCTCCTGACACGCACACACAGGGTGCAGTAGGCACACCCACTGGGTCAGGGGGCAAACGTGTGACACGCAGCCAGAGTGGGAGTCCGCATTCCACCCAATCCACTCCCTCCAAATCCCCTCCCCTCAGCTCTCCTGGCCACATCTCTCCCAAAGACTCCTTCATGGCCGCTCTGTCCCTGAGCCCCACAGTGACGCCACCACGCAAGCGGTCAAGGAAGTCCTCGGTCAGGGTGGTTGAGTCCCCCCCCCTGTCCACACCCTCCCCCAGTGGCGCTGCGACCCATCCCTCTGACCCCCCCCTTGGGGCCTGTGGTTCCTTCGGGTGCAGGGGAGTCCCTGGAGGACCTTGCTAAGGTGTGCAGCGAGATCCTGGCCTCCGCCTTTGGCCCTGCCCCACCCCCTGTGGTGGAGTCCTCCATCCCTGCACCCACGACGCCTACCCTTCACCCTCCTGTCCCTGCGGTGCCTGTTTCTTCCCCCCCACATGATGCCCTGACCCCTGTGGAAGACAACGGATTGTAACTGTGCAGGCAAGCTAGGGGACACGCATCCCACTGTGTCCCCCATCCAGCTGGGACTCCTGGACTGCCCTATGGCCTTTGTTGACATTGGACTTACGTCATACTAGTTTTTTGCTCATGCTGAATAAAGCTATTTATTTTTTGCCCTTGGAACACTCCTGCATTGCTGGCATTGCTGTTGGTGGGGCTGCTACATGGTTGTGGGTGTTGGTCATGTGTTGGGTGTGTGGGAAATGTAGTAGTGTGCTGCTCATAGGGGGGACCCTGGGATCTGTGTGCCATCACACGGTGTTAGCTACCTTTCTCCATTCATGTAAGCAGTTGCTGCATGTTGCAATTGTCCCAAGGTGTATTCCTTCCTCTGTGTACCCTGACTTCTTCCCTGCAGGGTGTCCCCTGACTTTGGCACAGAGCTGTGTGTCCATTAGCTGGGTGTGTGACGTAGTCCTTCACCTTTGCACATGCATGCTGAGCGATGTCTCCACCTGCATCATTCGTGGCATCCTTGGTAGTCATTGTACTTGTGTATGTGGCCTATTGACATTACTTCATGTGTACATGTTTTCTTTTCTGCGCTATGCATGCGTATACTCCCAGCCTCGCACACATGTGGGACATGTACTGCAGGGTCTTTGTGCACCTGACTGACATTTGTGGGCATGGTATCTGTGACTACTCCACCCTTTGCGTTCCATGGGAACTGCTGGGAGGACTCTGCACCCACCCCTCCTGCCTCTGGGCACTGCTGGGAGGACTCTGCACACACCCCTCCTGCCTCTGGGCACTGCTGGGAGGACTCTGCAGACACCCCTCCTGTCTCTGGGCACTGCTGGGAGGACTCTGCACACACCTCTCCTGCCTCTGGGCACTGCTGGGAGGACTCTGCACACACCCCTCCTGTCTCTGGGCACTGCTGGGAGTGTTAGGCACCCACCCCTCCTGTCTCAGGGCACTGCTGGGAGGACTCTGCACCCACCCCTCCTGTCTCAGGGCACTGCTGGGAGTGATAGGCCCCCACCCCTCCTGTCTCAGGGCACTGCTGGGAGTGATAGGCCCCCACCCCTCCTGTCTCAGGGCACTGCTGGGAGGACTCTGCACACACCACTCTTGTGACTGGGCACTGCTGGGAGGACTCTGCACCCACCACTCCTGTGTCTGGGCACTGCTGGGAGTGATAGGCCCCCACCCCTGCTGTCTCTGGGCACTGCTGGGAGGACTCTGCACCCACCTCTCCAATTTCACAATATGTACGCTCATGACATACACGGATGTGGGTACGCTCCATGCATTCGAGGTGGGGGTACGTGTCGTACTTACACTGTTGGGGTGGGGCTACGCTCCATGCATTCGAGGTGAGGGTACGTGTCTTACTTACACTGTTGGGGTGGGGGTACGCTCCATACGTACGCGGGTGGGGGTACGGGTCGTACTTACACTGTTGGGGTGGGGGTACGCTCCATACGTACGTGGGTGGGGGTACGGGTCGTATTAACACTGTTGGGGTGGGGGTACGCTCCATACGTACGCGGGTGGGGGTACGGGTCGTACTTACACTGTTGGGGTGGGGGTACGCTCCATACGTACGCGGGTGGGGGTACGGGTCGTACTTACACTGTTGGGGTGGGGGTACGCTCCATACGTACGCGGGTGGGGGTACGGGTCGTACTTACACTGTTGGGGTGGGGGTACGCTCCATACGTACGCGGGTGGGGGTACGGGTCGTATTAACACTGTTGGGGTGGGGGTACGCTCCATACGTACGCGGGTGGGGGTACGGGTCGTACTTACACTGTTGGGGTGGGGGTACGCTCCATACGTACGCGGGTGGGGGTACGGGTCGTACTTACACTGTTGGGGTGGGGGTACGCTCCATGCATACGGGGTAGGGGTAGGGTCCGTACATATCCGTCCCCACGCCATGTGGTGCTTGTGCGGCCCATACCCAGGCCTTTGCCACGTGGGTACGAGCCGTCCCACCATTGTTGGGGTGACGTGGGTGTGGGCGTGGTACGACTCGTACCCACGCTCTTCAGGCGTGGGTACGGGGCGTACCTGTCTGGTTGTGTTGCCGGTTCGCGTCATGACGGACTTCCATTGTGGCTGTCGCTGGCTTAGCTGGACACGCCCCCACCCCCTCGTAGTGACCAGAGCATGGGAGTCAGGTATGTCCAGGGCATGTGTGCTGTGTGACTTTGGTGGGGGGTTTGTGGCCTGCCCTGGTCCTGCCACCCCCACCCCACCCCACTTTCCCCCCTCCCTTTGTTGTTCTGACCTTCTGCGGCGTCTGCGTCCGAACCTGTAGAGGAGGTCGACTGCTATGAGGGCCGGGATGACACGTAGGTTCGGGTCCATGTCTGTCCATCGCGTACGGGTCCTCCTTGTTCGCGTCGTCCTGTCTGTCCGTCGCGTACTGGTCCTCCTTGATCGCGTCATCCTGTCTGTCCGTCGCGTACTGGTACTCCTTGTTCGCGTAGTCCTGTCTGTCCGTCGCGTACTGGTAGTCCTTGTTCGCGTCGTCCTGATTTCCCGGCAGTTTTTGGCAGCCAGAAAATATTCACCGTGCGGGATGACGTCGGTGCGAATCGTAATTCCTGGTTCGTGAATGGCAGGCTGCGAGCGTCCCGACGTCAGGTCGGCGCTTTCCCGGATCGCATTTGTAGGTTTATTTTGTTCGGTCTGGGTTTTTTACGATTCGTACGGAAATGGTGTTCCCGTGCGAATCGTAATTCCATGTTTGTAAATTTTGACGACCGGGTACGCGTCGGACGGAGAATATGCTCCGTCCGACGGTTCGTACCCGGTTTTTACAGGATCGTAATCGGCACCTTTGTGTGCACAAATGCTTTACACACTGCCTCTGAGATAAGCCTGTCTGCTCATGCCAAGCTACCAAGAGGGTGAGCGAGGGTTATTTTAGAAGTGCTTCCCCCTTAATTTGAGTAGGAAGAAGGCTCCATACTTGGACAAACAGTGCAAACCATTGCCAACTAGAGAACCCCATTTCTAACAATAGGTAAGAAACATATTTATTGCTGTGTGCTCCAAAATGCACCACCAGCTGCCTTTCACACACTTACCACTATACTAATGAATGGCTTGGATTTTTTGCAATTACTGCAACTTCACTAACATTCAGTTTAATTGATGGCAGCATCCTGGTGGAAAGTTGTTTAATGGTAGGGGTAAGTATTCACCTACCACAAGTAATAAGGCCACCAACATGGTATGGGATCCATTAAATGTCTCTGCAAATGAGCCTGTAGTGGCCTGCTTTGCCTCGCGCTGCTAGAGCACGAGGTGCACTTAGAATGTCTCGCGCTGCCCTCCGTGACGTGGGGGTGCTGACAGTTTGACAGTTGGCGATGACAGTTGATTCATTACTGTGCAGCGACAAGCAAGCGTTGTGCCCGTAGGAGTTTGTATGAATAAAGACTTGCAGTTTACTACGTTCTGCTTCGTGTAATTACTACACGATTTACTGGCGACGAGTACGACTCCTACAGAACCCACAGCCTACTCCGGTTACAGTACCTGAAGTATCGGATGCCCGGCGCACTCCTCACTTGATGATCGGTGAAGGTCTCCTGCCCCAGCCTTTCACGGAAGCGGTGACCGCCTGCCTCCTGACGTCTCCGGTTACTGTTCGTAACAAGCTGAGGTGAGGGAACGTGCTACGAGAGGCGTTTCGCGCGTCTCTGTTGTTGCTGTAACCCCGCCCAGCTCTTAAAGCGACAGGCATATTTGGGCCAATTTTGGATAACATTAGCATGGGAAAGTCATCGTGGACTGAAAAACCCTGGGCAGCATAACATATGTTTTGGAGCAAAGTATAAGGGTTATCTACATTTGGAAAAAACGACGTTATGAGGGCACGACCTTAAGTTGCACAAATATATAAACATTATTTCTCTCCCCATCTTCCGTGTGGAGGTCACAGGGCTGTTTCATAAGTTGTGACTTGCTTAGAACGAGGAAATTTCTCATGATGCAGTCCATTCTTCCACCTTCTCCTTTCCTGGACACACCCGGTGAACCTCCTGTGCCTTGGAGGAAATGGTTTGATGCATTTGAAAATTACTTGGGTGCCATAGGAGCACATAGGTTCAGGGCAGAAAGGAAAAAGTTTTTACTACTCCATTCCCTGGGGTATGAAGGGAGAGAAACCCTTAAACATTTACCGGATGTAGTAGGGGAAGAAGATGAAGAAAATGATGAATACAAAGACACAGTGAAAAAATTAAAAGCCAGATTTGATAAGCAACCCAGTGTGGTGGTGTCTAGACACAAATTTTTTAAAAGAATGCAGAAAAATGAGGAAGATGT
This sequence comes from Triturus cristatus, assembly GCF_964204655.1. Lineage (NCBI taxonomy): Eukaryota > Metazoa > Chordata > Amphibia > Caudata > Salamandridae > Triturus > Triturus cristatus. The sequence goes on along the minus strand of NC_140590.1, from coordinate 1,819,775,010 downwards.
AGACACATACATTACTGCTTTGAGGAAGTTGGTGGCAGAATGCGAATTTGAAAATTTCAGTGAACAGTTGATTCGTGATCAGTTTATAGGGAAGTGTCTGGATAAAACTATAAGACAAAAACTTTTATCTTTGGAAAATCCCTCACTGGATGAATCTATTCGCATAGCGAAAAGCATTGAAACGTCACAAACTTCCATAAAGGAACTGGAAAGTAAAAGTATTGAAGTTGTTACCCCTGTCCGCTTTAAAAAGCATGAAAGAAAAAAGGATTATCAACAAAATAATTTCTTCAAAAGGACAGATTTATGTTACAGGTGTGGATATCCCTCCCATGTGAAAAATGGTAGACCATGTCCTGCGAGAAATGCAACCTGTCGCAAATGTGGGAAATTGGGACATTTTGACAAAGTATGTCAAAGCCACAAATATAAGAAAGAACAGGTAGCATGTGCCATGGATGCAAGTGGGAGTGACAGTGATGACACCCTGTGCGAACTAAAGGACATGGTAGTGGTTGTTAGGGAAGGGGACATAAAAAGTGGTAACCCTGATGACTGTGTCGATCCCTATGCCATCATCGGGGTAGGGGAAGAGAGTGTAAGGCTGCTCGTAGATTCTGGGGCGAGGATCACTATGATCAGTGAATCTTTGTTCAGGAGAAAATGGGGTAACAGACCCCTGCAACCGCCAGACCGTGAGCCTGTATCCTATGAAGGGAGAAGTATAGAATTGATGGGGTACTTTGAGGACATTTTGATTTTCAAGAACAGACACATTTACGGAAAAGTATATGTCGCTGTCAATGGACTAGACATATTAGGATGGTTCCACCAAGGTCTGTTCAGTATGATGCTGTGCCCTGGAGCCAAGGAACAGATTCTAGTGGTTCGGGACCAAACACGGGTCGAGGAACTACTCAATAAATATCCCAGAGTGTTTTCAGGTGAACTGGGGAAAATCAAAGGATTCAAACACAAGATCAAGATAAAGAATGATGTAGTACCTGTAAAACACAAAATAAGGAGTATCCCTTTCAGTATCAGAGGAGACCTGGAGAAAGAACTTTTGTCCATGCAAAAAAGAGGGGTTATTGAACCCATAGAGTCGTCTGACTGGTCTTCAGCATTAGTCGTTGCAAGGAAGAAAAATAATGATCTCAGGATCTGCATCGATTTGCGCAATTTAAACAAGGTCATCTGGGTGGATTCGCATCCCCTACCGAACATATCGGAAATGCTGGGGGTAGTCGAAGGTGCCAAGGTCTTCACCAAACTCGACCTGGCCTCGGCGTATCACCAAATTGAACTGGACAAGGATTCACGCCATTTTACAGCGTTCAACTCCCCTGCAGGATTGTTCCAGTTTTGTCGCATGCCCTTCGGGTTGGCCTCAGCAGCCTCTGTGTTTCAGAGGGTCATGGTTAACCTACTGAAGGGAATAAAGAATGTTGCCATATTCCAGGATGACATCCTGTTGTTCGCGAGAGACCAACATGAACACGACATTGCGTTAAACAAGATCCTGTCCATATTTCAGGAACATGGTGTGGTCCTAAAAAGGGACAAGTGTGAATTCTCTAAAGACAAGATGGATTATCTGGGTCACACTATATCGAGTGAGGGTGTCACGCCTAAACCGAGTTTGGTTCAAGCCATTGTTGATGCTTCCGCTCCCAAAGACAAAGCTGGTGTCAAGTCTCTGTTAGGTCTCACAGAATTTTATGCCCGTTTTATTCAAGACTACGCTACAAAAATTCGTCCCATTTCCAAGCTGCTCCAAGACAGAAATGAATTTGTGTGGGATGACGAATGCAAGGACGCCTTTGACTGGATCAAGGAACAACTCAGCACGGTCAAAGCCTTGAAGCCGTTCGTACAAGGGGTCCAGTGTACGCTAACTGTTGATGCCAGCAGTTATGGTCTGGGCGCAGTGTTGACACAGATGGTTGACAAAGAGGAACACACTGTAGGGTTTGCATCCAGAGTACTAAGAGAAGCTGAAACTCACTATTCGGTCATTGAAAAGGAGCTTCTAGCATGTTGGTGGGGCATTGAAAAGTTTAAAAACTATTTGTGGGGACAGAAATTCATTCTGCAAACGGACCACAAACCATTAGTGGCGATTTTAGGGTGCACCAACAGCCGGGGGGCCACTCCCCGTATCGCACGCCTAGCCTCCAAACTCTTACAATACAACTTTGAAATTATACATATTGCTGGGGGAAAAAATGTAAGAGCGGATGCTCTGTCACGTTTGCCTGCTAATACGAGTCAGGACATACAAGGCGTAGATGAATGCTGTTTTGATGAGAAGGAGGATTATATCATAGCCAGTGTTGAACTTAGTAATGTTTGTACTATTGATCAGCAAAAATGGAGGGAGGCGGTGGCTGGAGATGAAGTCTTTATAAAACTGATGAAATATATTTCCCAAGGGTGGCCCAGAGAAAGGAATGTAGATGTCTGGTTACAACCCTATGTCAAGGTGTGTGATGAACTCTCGATTGAGGATGGTCTGGTCTTCAGGTTAGAGAAACTTGTTCCACCTGTGGACATCAGACCCACTCTTCTCACCAAAGCACATGAGGGGCACCTGGGTGCCACATTAACCAAGCGTAGAGTAAGAGAGTACTTTTGGTGGCCCAAAATGGATAGAGACATTGAGGAAATGGTGCAAGATTGCACCGTGTGTGCGTCAAGTGACAAAAGCCTCCACACTAGTTGTCCTCCCCTCACTCCCATTCCCCTCCCGGGTGGCCCGTGGGAGAAACTCGGCATAGATGTCCTAGGTCCCTTTCACAGCCTTCCCCATCAGTGCAAATTCGCCATTGTCATGGTGGACTATTACACTAAGTGGCCCGAGGCCAAGTTTGTCTCTAAGGTTGATTCCCAAGAAATCATTGACTTTTTAAGGGAAACATTTATGAGAGAAGGGTTTCCTCAAACTTTAATCTCAGATAACGGGGTACAATTTGTATCATCTGAGGTACAAGAGTTTCTTAGAGAATCTGCCATCATTCATCACCGTAGTTCTCTCTATCATCCTCAAACCAATGGCTTGGTGGAGAGACTTAATAGAGTCATAGTTGATTGTGTCAAATGGGCTCTCGCTCACCACAAAGATGTTCCCCATAGTGTTAGGACTATGTTGTGGTTTTATAGAACCACCCCCCATTCGTCTACTGGGGTGTCCCCCTTTGAACTACTGAGAGGTAGGAAACCATGTACCGAGTTTAGACCGGCTTGGATGTCTAAATGGAATAAATCGTATTCTTCTCCCCAAGAAATGGATGAAAAGGTGAGGTCCAAGTCTGCTGAAGTCCAGGTCAAACAAAAGGAGTACTTTGATGAAAGGAAGCGTGTTAAGACCAGAGAATTTACTGTGGGAGACAGGATCAGAATAAAGAAACCAGGCTTTGTAAGGAAAGGAGAAGCCAAGTATGGGGAAATTGCAGTGGTGGATAAAGTGTGTGGTAATGCTGTTCGAGTTAATGGAAAAGACTGGTGGAATAGTAACAAGGTGGCGAAAGTTAAAAATATGCTCAATGATGTCAAGTATCCCAGGTCGAGAAGTGAGGCCTCTCTTAGGATCTCTCACGGTAAACCTGATGTCCCGAATTCTCCTCCCAGCCACGCCACTGTCAGGAGGAGTACCAGAACAGTTAATATTCCTGTTAGATACCGTCAATGATGTTGGTGTTTCTTCTGCACTTGTTCTCTCTCTCTCTATCTCTCTCTCTCTCTATCTCTCTCTCTCTCTCTCTCTCTCTCTCTCTCTCTCTCTCTCCCTCCTACTCTCTAGCGGGTTTTCTTTTCTTTTCTTTTCTTTTCCTTCCTACTTTCTTTTTCTTCCATGTCCTTTTCCTCCTCATCGCTGCTCTCTCTCTGCTTCTCTTGTTTCTAAAGGAAAGGAGATATGTAGTGGCCTGCTTTGCCTCGCGCTGCTAGAGCGCGAGGTGCACTTAGAATGTCTCGCGCTGCCCTCCGTGACGTGGGGGTGCTGACAGTTTGACAGTTGGCGATGACAGTTGATTCATTACTGTGCAGCGACAAGCAAGCGTTGTGCCCGTAGGAGTTTGTATGAATAAAGACTTGCAGTTTACTACGTTCTGCTTCGTGTAATTACTACAGAGCCCTTTGCTCAAACCTTGGTAGCTGACAACGAGCAGTCAGGCCTAACTTAGCAGATATATGTATAAAGCCTTTAAAAGCATCAATACATCTAATAAGTAAGAAACAACACACAACAAAATTCTCACATCAGTTTACTAAAATAGGAAAGATTTTTACGAACAAATAGACACCAACATGACAAGCATAAAATGTAGAAAAAGAGAGATATGGCTTTTTAAAGATTAACCACTTTATATTGCTTAAAAACATATAGCGCCACTCTCTCTGTGGCATACGGTCACTCTTGACCGGGACAAAGTCAAAGTTGAAGGCCTACCACAATGGCGCCCTGGTCCGATACGCTAAGTGGGAGCCCTGGTCAAAATTTAACCTTCACACTTTTCCGACTTCGCTCGACCCCTCACAGTAGGCCGAATTTGGTGAAGGTTCACTGGCTTGACATTCTGTGAGGCCCCTGTCAACTCCTGGAAGTCTGTAGCTTCAAAGATTTCAGCTGGATCAACCTGCAATCCAAACTTGGTTGTGCTTGAAGGTAGTCGGCTTGATTCTCGTCGTTTGTCACATCATGGAGCTTTTTTACAAAAGTCCTCTAAAGTCCTCAAGACTTTAGGAGGTGCTTCCTGGAGGTTTAAAGTGTCCAGAACACCAATTCAAAGGTTTGGAATCTCCTAAATGGTCTCTGGTATGTCTGGACTACAATTCCCACAACGCACCCGGCCAAATTCGTAAAAGTCAACTGGACACAATCCAGGACCGGGACTCTTGGTGGAGAGTATTCATGTTGGTTCTGTTCACCTGTAGTGTGCAGGAAGCCCACTCCTTAGTCCTTCTTGAAGGAAAGCACAGTACTCAGGGCTGTATTATCAAATTGTGCAGCAGGCACAGTCATTCAGAATGCAGGCCTTTGGCTGCAGACACAGATTCCAGCAGGTCAGTTCTTCCCCTTCTTTTAATTTCAGGCAGCAGATCTGAGAGACTGCGCAGCTTTCACATATTTATTCACACGATTTACTTTTGAATACAGTCTGCAAAGCCAGGCTGCCTTTAAAAGGACAGCAGGCACACAGCAGTGCACACATGCAAGTGCAGGAAATCTGCTGGGCCTGAAACCCGCATGCCCCATTATATACTAGGGACTTACAGGTAGATTGCACCCCCAGGGTCCTATAATCTACTAGACACTTATAGGGTCTGGCATTGCCAATTCTAAGTGTACCCTATTACATGTACCTTTTTAAACATAACAGCCCTGGGCCAGGTAAGCGGAGCCCAGGGTACACTAAGGGTCAATAACCAACAGAATCATTCAGCAAAAAATGAGGGTGAACAGGGCAACAGGATGACTTTCTAACATTCCAACCCCCAGATGAAAGGTGATGGGTAGCTAACCTGCACCCTGGAGGTCTTCATCATCTAAGTGGAAAAACCTGGAAAGTCCTTCCACATTGGCATGGGCATCCCCAGGACTGTGTTCCACTGTGAAGGCCATCTCTTTAGAGAAATGGACCACGTAAATAACTTAGGATTCTCCCCTATCATCTGCATGAGCCACCTGAAAGGTCGGTGGTCAGTTTGAACACAAAAGTGAGTACCAAACCGGTATGGTCTCAGCTTTTGTAGGTACCAAACTACAGCAAAGGCCTCCATCTCAATGGCTCTCCATCTTTGTTCTTTGGGGAGCAGTTGCCTGCTGATAAAGTTAACTGGCTGATCAAGGCCCGCCTCATTTACCTGAGCCAACAATACCCCAATCCCTTGTTCTGAAGCCTCTGTATGTACCACAAATTCAGGGGCCAGTAACACTAGTGATGAGCACACATAGCCTTTTTCAGAGTGTCAAAGGCACTCTGACACTCTGGGGTCCACACCACTTTCATTGGCCTTTTCTGAGAAGTAAGTTCTGTCAGTGGAGCCGCAATGGACCCATAGTTGTGAAAAAATCTTCGATAGTCGCCAGTCAGACCAAGGAGTGCCATGACCTGTGTCTGGGTAGTAGGAGCTGTCCAATTCAAAATGGTTTGTATTTTGGCCTGGAGAGGTTTACATGGCCCCCACCTACCAGGTGGCCCAGGGACACCACAGAACTCTGCCTTATTTGACACTTGCTGGCCATAATAGTCAGACCTGCCAGCCACATGGCCTGAAACACTTTTCTCAGATGGTTTAAGTGATCCTCCCAGATAAAACTATACACATCTATATCATCCAGATAAGCTGAACTGAACTACTCCAACCCCAATCGGACCCTGTTCACCTACCTTTGGACATTCTTTAAGCCAAAGGGTATGACTTTGAACTGGAAATGTCTCTCTGGACGTTCTTTAAGCCAAAGGGCATTAATTTGAACTGGTAATGTCCCTCTGGTGTGGAGAATGCTGACCTCTCCTTCAGTGAGGGCAATCTGCCAGTAGCCTGAAGTAAAATCAAATGTACTCAGATACTTAAAAACCCCTAACCTATCAATGAGCTCATACGCTCTAGGAATAGAGTGAGTATCAGCCTTAGTGACAGCATTCAGTTCTCTGTAGTCCAAACAGAACCCTAACTCCTTCTTTTCTCTCTGGGGATTAGGTTTCAGCACCAGCACCACTGGGCTGGCCCATGGACTGTCAGAGTGCTTAATTATCACCAACTCCAGCATTTTAGCCACCTCTGCCTTTATGCTAGCTCTGATCTGGTCAAAGAACATGTGCAGTTTGTTTTTGACAAGTGGGCTGTCGCCAGTGTCAATGTGGTGCACACACAAATCAGTGGTACCTGGGGACAAAGTAAAAAGACGAGAAAACTGCCTCAGCACCTGCTTGCAGTCTCTGTGCTGCTGGCCTCTTCTCTGTGCTGTTGGCCTGTCAGCTCCGTCCATTGACCAGTCTTACAAATTGTCGGAGAGGAGGTCAGGCACTGGTTCCATATTTTAGGTCTCACCTAGGCAGCACGCATGCGCTGCCCTAGGAGGACCTTTAGCCATCAGTCTTCACTTTTTTCAAGCACTGCACTCGTGCTTGTGGTGGCATCCACCTTGCGGGAGCGAGCAGCAGCGCGGCCACGTTAATTAAAAACATATGGCCGCTGTGAGAAGTTGACCTGATATATGCAGTCCTCTAGTTATAGTGGGCACCTTGCATCAGTCCAAACAACCCCTTATGGTGATTGGTTAAAGACAACCTTTATTGAAAGCTATCCCTGTGGTAGCTATGGAGAGCAGCCTTCAGGCTAAGTCTTGAAGGAATATAAAGCAGCTTGTTTTACCAGTCTATAATCTCTTGAATGACCAAACGAAAGGACAACCACACCAGGTATATATTTAAAATATATGTATTTAAGATAAAACACACCCCTCTAGTCTCTGTATGAGGCTGGAGTTCGAAGTACTTAAGTCAGTAATCAACATTATTAGCACAAATACACGTTTGGGCCCTAGGGGCGTACCAAACCATATACCAATAAAGTGGTATAAGAACCACGAATGAGCTAGACACAAGGCCTAGAGCCTGTAGAAGTGTTTGGGCCACAAGGAACCACCCCTGGCAATGACACAGGGGACCCACGGGGGACGCGTGCAGTGTGAGAACACAGCCGCGAATCGCCGTTAACTTCTATGGGGAAAGTCGTGGTTGAAAATTTAGAGTTTAAGGGATATCTACGAGTGAACCCTTTTGGAATTAGAGGTGTCTAGGGCCAACACCCATGGGAGTACTGTAGTACTCGAGTTACCTCACCCAGGGAAGCCGGGTGCATAGGTGTCAAATGGTGTCGGGTCGCGTCGCTGATTTCAATGGAAGCTGCTCAAGAAGTGCTGCTGCAGTGAAGAGGAGAAGTGTACGAAGCGATCCAAGCATGGATCTAGGATGAAAGGGACCTGAAAGCAGAGGGGACAGAATCTGGGTCACTTACCAGTGACCAAGTGCAAGATGGAACAATGCCCACAAATGTTGGGTGCTTCAGGTGAGTTGACGCGTGTCTTGATTATTCAGCCACGAGGTCCAGGAGGCACCGATGAAACAGGAGCTGGATTCAAGCTTTCCCATGAAGCCTGTCGAGTGCTGCTGTGTCGGTGGCCAGAAGGGACCCAACAAGTCTTGGCAATGGCAAGTCACTTGGAATCAAGTCTGGGGGACTCACCCAGCAAGGGTAAGTTGGGGCACTTCTGGAGCAACCAGGAAAGTCCAATCAGAAGAGGAGTTGCCTTCATGGGGACCTACTAGCCAATGGGCTAGTGATCATGAAGGAGCGTCGAGCGGTCGCACTGGAAGCTGGCCCACTGGTCACTCGTGGAGTGGAGACCAGCAATCGTCGGTGCAGGAGGTGCTCAAGGCTGGGGCTACTCTGAGCCCTAAGCACAACTTCGAGGAAGACCAGGAAGATGATGGAGCAGCAAAAGATCACGGTGTCCAGGGGTCACGGTTCCACGTCACCCACAATAGCCACGGGCCTCAGCTTTGCTGTGGACTCTGGGTAGCCTCGTGGAAGTCTGGAAATCCACCTCTGGTGATGCAAAGACTTCGGCGTCTGACGGGAGCTTCAGCAATGCAGACCGGTCAGTTGCTTCTTTGGTGCCTGCCAAGCAGGGGAGTCACTCGACCCCAAGGGAGATTTCTTCGGTCTTCTAGGTGAAACAGAAAGTCGAAGGTCCAGGATATATATTGCAGATTTTCGTCCAGGGTAATCCGAAGTCGCAAGTGGTAAGCATGCATACAGGAGGAGTGAAACCAGATTTACCCCCTGATTGCGCCCCATTCGTTGTAGTGTTGACAAATGTACCCCCCTTGAAGGATGGTGCCCAGAAAATTAACCAAGAAACCCACGAATCTCTTAAAAATAAAACAGTCTCGTGGTTAAATAAGCACTGTGGTTTTCCAGTGCACTTAGCCCACCAGATAATAACAACGAGAAGAGTTTCCTGGGTAGGGCGTTCCCGTAAGACCATAAAGGGGGACTGTGTTGTAATAAATTTCAGAAATCCCTTCACAGTGAATAACATTCTATTAAAAGCTACTTTGCTCCCCCACACTGATGAGGGTATTACCCTTTGCTCACTGGGTTATTTTTACAAACAACAGACAAATTTACCCATCAGTGTTCCGTTGGAGGGCAGAGTACGTTACTTGGAAGGTCAGTTTCCTCAAGGTCTTGTCACCTCCAACCGCTTTCAAGCTTTGAGTAACCTAGATTCTAATGACTGACTGCACCGTGACGGGGTTACCTTTAGATCTACTAGGGAAAATTTAGTTTCTACATGGGAAGAGGACCAGGGTTCTAGGGGCACTGCGCTAGGCACAAGCGTAGAGGGCACCACAAATGCTATGACTGCAGTGAGGAATGTCATTGTTGAAAATGTGGATAATATTGTTGTTGCCCCTCGGCTGCCCTTAGGTACAAGTGTCCTTAGTTGGAATATAGCTGGCCTTAACAGCAAAGCAGATGATCCCACATGGAGGGACTGATTATTAGGCCATGAAATCATTGGTTTACAAGAAACTTGGGACACTGAAAGTACCTTTTTGTTGGATGGGTTTTCTGCTTTTTGGTCACCTGCAGTGGTCTCTTGCAGGGGGAGGGCCAAAGGCGGACTCTTAACTCTTATCTCATTGACCATTGAGGGTAAATACACTAAAGTGGAGTCAGGTTCGAGTTATTGTCTAGTAGTAGAAATTCAATCCAACTCGAATGGGAATTGGCTTATTGTAAATTTTTATAATTCATTCACTAAGAGTACGCCAAATGAACATTTAGTCAGTCTATATGATTTTTTGCAAATGTATAATGAAACTAGCGAAAATCCTTATTCGGTTATAGTGCTTGGTGATTTTAATGTTCATTGTTGTTTTAATAATTGTTTTATATGGGACAGTTTAGGTCCGTCAAACCAAGGAAACACACATTTTGATCATACACCACAGGGGATGTTTCTAGATGAGCTCCTTGTTGGAAACAACTTGGTTCATCCCGTCAATCACATTAATGACATCCCAACCTACAAAGGAAGTGGCTTAGGTTCCACCATTGACTACATTTTTGTTAGCTCTAATTTAGTAGATAATGTAAGTCAATATAAGGTAAAATGGTCTATTTATAGTGATCATAACCCTGTCCAGTTAACTCTGACTGATGATCTTAAGAAAAGAGAATCAGATAATTCTACCGTCAGAACCCTGGACATAAGGCCAACTGACCAATCACGTCGCCTGAAATGGTGTCGGGTGGTCCCTAAGGATTTTATTGAGAACTTGTGGGGAAAGGTTGGGGATGAAATACACTTGTGTTTGCAAGATGGGATCCTTGGTGCTGCAGTCCTGACAGCCTATGATAAAATTTGCTGTCAGGTAAATAGTGATCTTAAAAAAGTATGTAAGGTTAAAACCATAAATGAGGAGAAATGGTTTGATCACAGCTGCTCATCTGCCCAACGGAAGTTAATGACAGCTTTGAAAGCGGTCCCACTAGATAGAGCAGAAATTGCTATATGTAGGAAGGCCTATAAAATGGCTCAGAACAAGCGCAAAAATGAAATCAGGGATGAGGCATGGAATGAACTCCTGTCCATTGATGTTATCAATAATAGTGCTAAATTTTGGTCTATCGTAAACAAGCCTTTTTTTAATGGTAAAAGTAATAATGAGCTTGACTGCGGTATTCAAGAAGAAAAATGGTTTACCCATTTTAAACAGGTGTATGATGGAGATGGTCCGAGGGTGGGGTCCACACTTAACCTGGAGAGTTATACCCTGTCCTTCACAGAACTAGAGGTCACAAACGCTATCATGCAAATGACAAGCAATAAGGCGCCGGGACCTGACGGGGTCCCGGCAGATCTTTTTAAATCAGATATAAAACTCTGGTCCAAAATCTTATTTAATGTTTTTATAAACGCATGTCAACGGGGCCTACCGTCGACGTGGGCGAAATCTGTCATCATCCCTATTTTTAAAAAGGGGGATAGAGGCGACCCGAGCTGCTATCGTCCAATCTCCATTATAGACTCTTCCGTGAAAGTATTGGGGAGGGTGGTCCTTGCCCAACTGAACGGTTGGTTAGAGGAATCGGGAAAACTCTCTAAGGTCCAGTACGGATTTAGAAAAGGGATGGGTACCATAGACCAATGTCTAAATCTACAACTATTAATTGGCAAATACACGGTGGCCAAGAAGGGAACCTTGTTAGTTGCCTTCATGGATCTGTCATCGGCCTTTGACCGTGTAAACAGGTCAAAACTGTGGTCCCTGCTCCTATCCCTTGGAGTAGACAAAGACATCGTCTACTTCTTAGCGGATCTACATCGAGAGTTATCAGCAACAGTTCGCTATGACCAAAGGGGTAATTGTACAAAAGATATACCCATATCAAATGGGGTTAGGCAGGGGTGCATTTTGGCACCTCTCCTTTTTACATTGTACATAAATGAACTAGATAATACCCTAATTGCCTCATGTAATGATATCCCCCGTGCAGGGAAATGTTTAATCCTTGCCCTTTTATATGCTGACGACGCCGCCCTAATTGCTAGAATGGGAGTGGGCCTTCAGCTATTGCTCGATTCATTTGCTGATTTTATGAAGGCTTTGGACCTATCTGTTAACTTTGTCAAATCACATGTCATGGTCATTGGCCCTAAATCCGCCAAATCTAAAACCTTTTTATGCGGGGGTCACCAATTATCCAGGGTATCTTCTTTTCCTTATTTGGGCGTTCTTTTTGACGACCGAGATTCTTGGGTAACCCAAATAACGGCAAAAAAGATTGTTTTTTCAAGAGCAACTGTGGGTTTTGCCAGAAAGCTAGGTGCCAGGCCAATGAGGGCCCTGATCCAGGTATATAAGGCTAAGTGTCTCTCTATAGCTTTATACGGAGCTGAGATATGGGGCATTAAAAATGCCAAAAGCATTCAGACTGTCGAGGATAGGTTTCTAAAAAACCTCCTTTCAGTCCCGATCTCAACTGCTAACTATAATGTCCACCAGGAACTTGGAATCGGTTTTCTAGAAGATAGTATTGCCCTGGCCCCGCTATTGAAATGGATTCGCATTTGGCTTAACCCGGATTTACATCTGAATCATACAATTCTGAGAGATTGTATGTTGCTAGACTATGGGTTGCATATACCCTGGCTGAAATATATTCGGAACCTGGCTATTAAGCTTGGTAGACCTGAATTGTTTCATTCTCCGGAGACCCTGGTGAAAGGTGACAATAAATGGTGTAAAGAAACATTTATGTACATATCTACCATGGATAGGGAAGGGAAGGAGCTGGTCAAGGGCACCGTTAGGGCCCACCAGCTCTGTAAAACAACACCCTCCATGGAACCTTATTTAGGATTTGTCACAAATGCGAATCACCGTTTTCTTCTAACTAGATTTATATTAAATCAATTACATCTCCTGATTGGAGATAAGAAAGGTTGGAAAAGGGCCCTGGACCTTGACCCTTGTTCTTGTGATAATTTTTCCCCTCAGGATATGATACACATTTTCTTCTTTTGTGAGCACTTTATTGATATTAGGAAACGCTTTTTATTCCCCATATTGAGAAACAAAGGCTTTGTTCAAGTGAGACCTGCTTTTTTATATCTTCAGTTGTTAAATGATGTATGGGAAACTTTTAATATTGCGAACTTTTTAACTGTGGTAATACGCTCCTTGAAGAAATGAACTGTACCCTTTTAATGTTTTTAACCGGACACGTTGCCCTGTTTAATTTTACTTGTGTCAATGTGTTTTTTAGGCGTAGTAATCTTTTATAATGAACTTTGTATTTTTTAAAATGTATTTATTGTAGTATGCTTTTATGGTTTGCACTTAAACCGAATAAAGACTTTATGACTGACTGGGTGGTTACACCCATTTCCTTTGTCCAGTTTCGCACCAGAGCAGGGGTAGGTAGCCCCTGCAACCGGTTTCAACTGGACTATGCACAGGGACACCGAGTGTGCCCCCATTGCAGGACTTCAAAGCACCAGAGAGTGCTCCCTCCCAGCCCCGATACACATCTGCCTGTCTGGGGAGGTGGTTACATCGCCCTGGGACAGGAAACCTATTGTCCAGGCCTCCCCTGCTGGAGTTTCGGTCAGCAGCAGGAGGTCAGACCCGTGTCTATGGCAGAGGCATCCATTTTGTGATGCCAGGGCTGTAGAAAGTCTTTACCGGGTAGACAAGTGTGAACATGTCTCTCCCTCTAGAAGGGTGGAATGCTACCCCCGCCGCCAGATCTGGCGGGGGGTAGTATTCCAAAGTGTTTGACACCAAACACGACATGTTTCCATCCAGCCAGTCCAAAGTTAGCATTTACCGCAAGGTTATAATGCACTTAAGAGTATATGGTCAGGCTGCACCACAAACAGCATCAGAGGAGGTACTCCGAAGGCTGCAGAGGGGCTCTGCTCATGCAGGGGCACCCTCTCACATAAAAAACAAGCACTCCGCAGGATTGTCAAGGCCTGCCATAGGAGTGACTTATAGGTTTTATATGTGTGTGCAATGGTAGTGATATAGGTAGCCTATACCACAGTAAGGGGTGCAAGCACCACATTACCCAGGCTGCAGTAGCAGACCTGTGGTGTCATTTTGGAGTGCTTCCCAGGGGTGGCATAATACATACTTCAGCCCCCGGTAGGCCTCTGAGGTACCTATGCCCTAGGTACATAGTATACCATATACTAGGGGCTTATAAGGCACTCCAGAATCCAATTAAAAATGTACCTAATGTACATGGAAACCATTTTAGAGTGGAAGCAGCTAGGCTGGGGTCCTAATTAGCAGGGCCACAGCCAGACTAATGTCGAAAACAGTGAAACACCAGCAAAAAGTGGGGGTACCCATGTGAAGCAGATCCTACTCTCCTACAAGCACAATGACCTGAACAGAGCGCAATGGAGTGCCGCATCGCCCTGGAGGCAGTTGCAACACTGGGGTCTCAGGCCCATCGAGCTACCTGGGAAATCAGTTCCTCTGAATTGGTGACTGCCAGCGGCTCATCTACCCCTAGACTGGAAGACTGTGATGGGATGAGACTGTCTGATGTCAACCCGCAGACTTCTGATGACATTATCAAGGAGTCTCCCATTGCTTAGAGCAACGATGGGGTCTGCACATGCAAGTACAGACATTTTGCCCTGTTAATGATGTTGATTGTCTATACCACATGCCATGCTGCAATTGCTCGCACGAGACATTCACACATATGCTGTGCTTAGGCTGTAGACATCATGCAGTGCTTTTAGTATACCGTGCATGCAGCCCACTGATGGGGTCACAGGTGTTCTTCCGCTGACATAGAGGGACACATAATACCTATAGACCGGCAAACACTGCCTGCAAACACTCCCTCTTTTTTTCTTTAATCTTGGCATTAACCCACGCCACACCCCCCACACCATACGTCAGTTTGACACAGTTGAAGCCCTGAAAGGGCGTTACAGTTTGGACGAATACCAGTTTGGAACTCGCACTTCCAGTTACGCATAGTTTAGTATACATCAGTCCCCTGTTGTTAGACACACTGAGTTGGAGTACGCTCACGCAGACCCAAACATGCTGCACCTTTGCCCCCCCCGACACAGGTCCAGTCCTTATACACGGCAATCATGACACAGGTTAACATAATCATATGGAATGTGCATGGTCTGCACATCCTGTCGCGTAGATACTTGATATATGCATACGTACATCGTAGAGCTGCAGACATTGCGCTACTTCAAGAAACGCACATGTCCCATACAGAACTAGGGCACCTACGCAAAAGGTGGAGAGGCCAGGTACATGGCACTAGCTATTCAGCCCACTCACAAGGGGTACTCATCTGGGTTAGGGCTGGGGTCCCATTTACCAGCGATAATGTACTGGTTGACCCTGAAGGACGATACACGATAGTATGTGGGTGACTAAAAGGCCAACCAATCCTTCTCAGCTCTATCTACACACCGAATGTCGGCCAGCCACTCTTCTTGAAAAGCCTATCACAGACTTTAGCTGGTTGGAACGGGATCCCCTGGTTACTGGGAGGGGACTTTAACTCAGTACTTAGTGTGCATCTAGACAGATCCTTCCCACCTCTGTCTAGGACCACAGCAGTGTCCAATGCACGGGCACTCACAAATTGGCTTACGCACTGGGCGTTGTTGGACCAACAACCCAAATGCCTGGGTTTACTCACACTACTCTGTGGTACAGAGACTGCATGTGCGGCTGGACAGAATAGTGGGATACCCTGCATTACTGCCCTAGTCCGCCACATTGAATATCTGGGCAATACACACTCTGATCACAATCCCCAACACCTCCAATTTGTCTGGGAACTTGAGTGCCCCTCTACTCCAACATGGAGACTCCAAATGGCGGCACTAGAAGACTCCCCATTCCGATCTTCTCTAGGCACGCTGATTCTCTAATTTTTTTAACTCAATGAGTGTACAGCGGGAAATGCGCTAGTGGAATGGGACGCCTTTAAGGTTACAACAAGGGGGCATTGTTTGGGCGCGTCCTGGAACATCAGAAAGTCACTAACCTCTAACCTGACCAAAATAGAAAAGAGACTCCTGCAATATGAGGTGGAAGGGGAGGGTGGAGGCAGGGATGGGCAACAGCTAGAGACACTTCGTACACGACATGCTGAATTGATGGAATGCCTCTGCTGTCACAACCACACTGCACACACTGCCCGTGCACACTCCACAGCCGATTGGGCGGGTTGCCTCCTGGCCTGGCTAATTCGCCAAGGACACACCCGCAAACCTATTGTGGCGCTACAAGATGACACAGGGCACCTAGCATACACACAACGTGACATTTATGCGGCTCTGACGCACCACTACACCCAGTTATATCAACGCCAAAGTCACCAAGAGCCTCACGCCCTCCTCTCCTTCCTTAGCCAGATACAACTACCTGAGGCGACGCCATCACAGAATGAACTCCTGGGTGAGCAGATCTCGCCAGAGAAGATCAGGGCAGCAATTGCATCCCTAGCTAAAGGAAAGTTCCCAGGACCAGACAGGCTCCTGGCAGAATTCTATAAAGCATATCAGGTGCTGTTGGTGCCACGACTTCACGCCCTCTATGCAACTGCTGTGGATGAGGGGCAACTTCCCCCTTCGCTATGCGAGGCTCAGCTGATCTCAGTGCCCAAGCCTGACAAGGATCCATCCGATGTGAGCTCCTATAGACCTCTTGCCCTGCTAAACACCGACTATAAAGTTTTGGCAAAACTCCTGGCCGGCAGGCTGGCACAAGCAGTCCCCACCCTCCTGCACCCAGACCAAAACAGCTTTGTGCCGTCCCGAAACACCTCACTCAACCTGCAGCATTTTATTCGGATAACAACTTATTCCACACATGAATGGCCGAGAGAGGGCTGCCTCATCCTAGACCTTGAGAAAGCCTTTGACTCTCTAGAATAGGGATACATGTTCGCAACCCTAGAGAGAGACAAGCTGAATCCTACTTTCCTGCAGCTGACCCGTCTGGTTTACACCAACCCAGTGGTGAGGATGAAGGTAGGATCCTATGTCTCAGGTGCGATTCAAGTGAGGCGTGGTATTAGGCAGGGCTGCCCGCCTCGTGATGGAGCCGCTGGCTGAGGCGCTGCGGACACAGCTGCAGGATGGCATTCCACTGGGCGATGGCACACACAAAGTGTCACTATACGCCGATGATCTGTTAATATATCTGTGTGACATCCATCAGGTGCCTGAGCGCTTGGCTCACATTCTACGGGACTTCACGTCCATTTCAGGACTGAGTGAATGTAGCCAAATCTAAATTATACGCTTTTCAAGAGGGATGCCATGACCCGGCACTCACACTCAATGGCACGCGAGTGCAGTGGTGCATGGACACCTTCTGCTACTTAGGTATACGTGTGTACCGCCAACTGTTAGACCTCTTTGATGGTAATCTCGGAGGGGCACTTGCGGCCGTAAAATCCCAGATGCAGTTCTGGAGCCCACTCCCCCTAGCAGTAGTGTTGGTTAAAATGGTGGCCCTCCCAGAATTCTGTACTACTTTGCCAATCTGCCTATCTATGTGCCTGCTTCCTTCTTTACGTCTCTGGAAAAAACAGCCAGAGATTTCATTTGGGGTCCCAACTGCCACAGGGTGGCAGTGAAAAAGCTGTACTTGCCAACTAAACAGGGAGGCCTGGTGATGCCTTGCTTTGAGCACTACTATCTGGCGTTGCAGCTGCAATGGATTGCCCGATGGATGGCAGATCACCAGCGCAATGACACAGCAACCACGTGCCCAGCTTACACACTACCCCAGATCCATGCGCTATTCCATCCTGGTGCGCAAATGCAACCCCCGGAATCCCAATTACTAAGCATGGCCCATAGATGCTATTACAGAAGCCTCTACCTAATTCAGGACACAACACGCTATGCTTCTGTGCTCCCACTTGACGGTACCCCTAGGAGGCATGCTATACTCACGATGGCCGAACTGCAACACTGGCATGCGGCGGGGATACAAACACTAGGGGATTTATAAAACAAGGTATCCCTCATCCCTTACACAACACTGGTAGAAAGTGACGGGCTCCCTGCGGGGAAGCTCCTCCTGCACAGATCGCTGGTAGCCACACTTTAGTTGAGATGAGGGGACCTGGCCACTGAACCACAAACACACCTTACTGTGCAATATTTGCATGTAATGGGACAGGGTAAACACCTAACGAAGTGGTTCGCAGCTTCAATCCGCCAACATGCAGCATTCAGTTTAGACCCTATCAGACGAAAGTGGGAACAGGACCTGGGCCGACCATTTTCAGATAAGGACTGGGAAAAAGTACTGGCCAGTCCAGCCCAGATTCCCAGAAACGCTCGTTTTGGACATATACAGTACTACATTACACAACGAGCATACCTTACACCATCTCACATCAATAGATATTTTCTTTGCACTGATGCAACCTGCCCCAGATGCCCCGGCCCAGACGTAGACTTCGTGCACATGCTCTGGGGTTGCTCTAGCCTAGCTGCGTACTGGAGAGGGGTGGCGGACACACTTTGCACCTGCACAGGTAGAGAGAACCCCTTTGACTGGCCCACCTACTTGCTGCACACGTTCCATAGAACACGTAACACTAAAGTCACTTCTAGATTCCTTGACCTGGGCATTGTGGCGGCGAAGCGGATGATTACGAAAAGGCGGAAAGCTCCCGACCCCCCGCAAGCACAGGCTAGGAAGCGCTCTGCACTCGCATGTGCTAGGGCTGAAAGTGTAGCGATACGTTGGGAGGAAGTCACAGGCCTCAGGAAAACACCTATTTCCACATACTGGAACGCAATCCTGGTAGTGCTTCATCTAGATGGAGATCAGCTAAATCAGCCCACAAAATCACCCGAACCATCGGGGTGGGCCTGCGCAGGCACCCATCATCTTTAGACTTGTCATAGGCACTAGGCCGGTACTCCCTTAGTGCACACCAACATTTTACCACGCGCGCCCACTGAAGGGGTGGAGGCCCACTGATTGCACTCACACACGTCAACGGTTTCAGAAACACGACGCTACTCCGACTCAACTCCAAGTTCCGCTCCCTACCCTCCATTTGTTGTTGATTGATTGGTATATCATGCATTTTACAGCAAAACTAACTCCAATAGATTACTCGTCACGTGCGTTACGCGCACAGGAGCAGATCGACTGTCTATGCACAGCATGGTCAAGCAAAGACAACAGTTGATTCCTGCCCAGTAACCATGACTATCGCTCCGCATGTAAAACTAATAAAATCAATAAAAACATTTAAAAAATAAATAATAATAATAATTTTTTAGAAGTTAATTTAAAAAATATATAAATATTGCGTTTTGGTCCCGTAGTGGGTTGTGGGTTTATAGGAGAACAGGGTGGCAAGTAATTTAATTATAATTAATAATTGTATAAATTAATATTTATTCAATTGATATTGTATATTGTTAGTTGTGTAAACATTTTTTATTAATCTGTTATTAATTGGAAAATAAGTTAATTGTGTAATTTTTTTATGAGTTGTTTTTGGGTTTATAGAGGAATAGGGTGAGAAGTAATTTAATTATAATTAATTAATTAATTAATTAATAATTGTTAAATTAATTTTTATGTAATTAATATTGTATATTGTTAATTGTGTTAAAAAAGATATTATTAAGTATTAATTGGGTATTAATTATTAATAAATAATTGGTAAATATGTTAATTGTGTAATTTCTTTAGGAGTTGGTTCTGGGTTTACAGGGGAATAGGGTGGGAAATAATGTAATTATAATTAATTAATTAATAATGGCATTAATTAATATGAATGTAATTAATATTTGATATTGTTAATTGTGTTTAAAAGATATTAATTAATTATTAATTGGATATTAATTATTATTAAATATTTGGTAAATATGTTAATTGTTTAAAGTTTTTTTAGGAGTCTGTTGTGGGTTGATAGGGTATTAGGGTGGGAAGGAATTTAATTTTAATAACATTTTTATTATTTTTTATATACAATATTTATTTAAAGGTATTCTACAGTGTTAATTTTGTGAACTAATTTATTTTTAATTGTTTTTAATGTGCTTGTTAATTGTTATTAATTATTTAATTGTTAAATAATTATGTTAATTGTGTAATAATTTACAATATTGGCGGTGACGTGTTTAGGGAAATATAGTGGGAGGTAAATTATTTTTGAAAAATTAATAATTTGTTAATTAATGTTAATTATTTTGCAGGAGTGGGAATATTAAAATATTCCCCACGGCTATCCAACACTTTCCCTACTGTTACACTTGGTGGAGTTGTAATAGTAAATTATTCCCACCCGCCATCCAACACTTTCCCTACTACTGCACTCGCTGTAGTGGGTATAGTAATTTTTTACCCACCCGCTATCCAACACTTTCTCTACTGTTGCACTCACTGGAGTGGGTATAATAACTTGCACATACCCGCTATCCAACACTTTCCCTACTGTTGCACCCCCAGGAGTGGGGATAGTAATTTTAACCCAGCCGCTATCCAACGCTTTCCCTACTGTTGCACTCATTGGAGTGGGAATAGTCATTTTTAGCCACCTGCATACCAACACTTTCCCTACTGTTGCACTAGCTGGAGTAGAAATAGTCATTTTTACATACCCTCAATCCAACACTTTCCCTACTGTTACACTTGGGGGAGTGGGTATTGTAAATGTTACCCACCCACTATCCAACACTTTCCCTACTGTTGCACTTACTTGAGTGGGAATAGTAATTTTTACATACCCTCTATCCAACATTTTCCCTACTGTTACACTTGGTGGAGTGGGAATAGTAAATTATTCCCACCCGCTATCCAACACTTTCCCTACTGTTACACTCGTTGGAGTGGGAATAGTAATTTTTACCAACCCGCTATCCAACACTTTCTCTACTTTTGCACTTTCTGTAGTGGAAAGAGTAATTTTATCACCTATGCTATCCAACATTTCCCTACTTTTATAGTTAATGTAGTGCAAATATTTATTTTAATATTGTAATTTATTATATATATATATATATATATATATATATATATATATATATATATATATATATATATATATATATATATATATATATTATCTACTGGCGGTCGCCAGTAGAAAGTTATAGTTAGGACCCTGTTTCCATAGGAAATCCGCAACATTCTATTTGGAATAACTTTGGCGCCGGTCGACGAATCCTCGCGAAATTTTCAAAACTAATGGGGCGCTACGCTCCGCTCCTACCCTGAAAGTCTCGGGGGGATTCGTCAAGCGGGGGCTGAGAAAAAAGGGGGGTCCCAAAACGCGTTTTCCCCATGCATTTTTCCATAGGACCTTTAGACACAGCTACAGCCCGAACGGCTGAACAGAATTACTTGAAATTTGGCAGAGAGGTAGTCCTCAGGTCAAGGAAGTGCCTTTTGTAGGTTTGGTGTAAATCTGTTCAGTATTTCCTGAGAAAATAGCATTTGAATCAATATATATATCTGTGGCAGCGCTCCGTGCGCTTACCGTGCGCTTACGGTAAGCTTACCGTACGCGTACGGTGCTGTGCGCGAGCGCGATTCTGATCGGCTGTTAGATCTTAGTAAACATTCGAATCGGGCGAAACCAGGAAGTCTCGGCCGCCATTTTCTCTCTCGCACTCTGAGGTGGGGGAGGAAAAACAATGTTGGATAACAAGAAAAGGGGCAGGCTAGACAGCTCCTAACCAGCTAGTCTTGGTTAACGTCTCCCAAAAGATTCCCCAAGGCCAAAAATTAATTTTTTTTTTTTTTCGAAAAAATGCCGAATGCGCTTACCGTACGCGTACGGTTCAAAATAAATAAAAAAAAAACAAAATCCACACATCCCCCCCCCCGTGTGCAAAAGGTGCCCGAAGAGCACCTTTTGTCCATGGCATATTTCATTATCGAACATTTAATAGATAACATTTCCCAACGAAGCGCATAATATGTCCTCCGTGTGCGGACGGTGCACGAAGCGCATCGTGCGTACATGGCCCATCCAGCGTAACGTGGGCACGCTGAGTTATAGTTGCCTGCACTAACTATAACGTGGAATTTCATTGTTTTTTTACGAGTGAAATGTACAGCTAACTATAACTTGTGTGAAACCTATGTTTTTTTCAGTGAATTTGCAAGGTTTTTTATATATATATATATATATATATATATATATATATATATATATATATATATATATGCACAACTATTTCTCTGCTTTACCGGGGGCCTCCAACTCTGCAGGGCGGGCTCTGATTTAGTCAGGAACAGAGAATCCTGCTTGTTAAACCACAAAAAAGACGAAGAGCCCACAGCTTCGGCACCTTTTCAAACTGACATCTTTATTCTGTCTGAATCACGTGGCAGCTTTAGCAACTCTTAAATACCTTACGCGTTTCAGCGCTCCAGCGCCTTGGTCACAGGTGAGTTGTATTTAGTCATATTTAGTCCCAGTGGTCATGTGGCCTCTTCTTCAGACCACAGATCCCAAAATGCACCATTATGCAAATATATCAGACCGGCTTTTGCATATTGTCATGTTTAGCATTAGTAGCGTTCTAATTTTGCCAAAGTCCAGCGTTTACCTCTTAATCAGCGATGCTTTCAGGAAAATGTCTTTTAAAAGCATAGTGCACCTCGCTGCCACATGATGAGTAAGTGCTTGAAAGAGAAACACGAAGACTGCTAGAAAGAGGCCACCGCCTCCTTCACTCCCTTTCTTTCCAGCCTCACAAATAGTCACGGCAATCCATTTTCGACTGTTTTGGTAGGAAAGCGAGTCATGCCCCCTCAATTTACTGCACAACTATTTCTCTGCTTTACCGGGGGCCTCCAACTCTGCAGGGCGGTCTCTGATTTAGTCAGGAACAGAGAATCCTGCTTGTTAAACCACAAAAAAGACGAAGAGCCCACAGCTTCGGCACCTTTTCAAACTGACATCTCAGACAGAATAAAGATGTCAGTTTGAAAAGGTGCCGAAGCTGTGGGCTCTTCGTCTTTTTTGTCTTTTTTGCTTTTTTTTATATATATATATATATATATATATATATATATATATATATATAAGAGGGTTGTGTCCTTGAAACGCGTCAAGCCAGGGGGGCACCATTACGGAGTGCGGCCTCATCTCTGGGGAAAATTGTGGAAACATGGAATCACGGCGCTTCCAGGCCATGGAGGCGACGCACCACCCTGGAATCAAGTTGGGTCTGAGCAGAGAACTTTTCTTTGCGATCGGCGAAGCAGGTATTTAAATTTAACAGACTGCGTCTCACTCGGGGGCTTAATAGAGAGCTGTGAATCGGCCCCTTAAAAATGACACGAGCACCAAGCCCACTGGAGGGTGTATAATGTGCATTAATGGACTGCAGGTCCCAGGAAGCATTGTGAGAGCAGCACACCGGAGGCTAATTACAAGCAATTAATGAGTCAACATGGGACAATGCAGACGCACGCGAATGTGGTAGCTTGTGTTCTGGCCTCTGAGGAAGAGGATTGTGTCCTTGAAACGCGTCAGGCCAGGGGGGCACCATTACGGAGTGTGAATCAGCCTGTTATTAATAAAAGTGATGTTCACTGACCTGTGGAGGAGTGCGGCCTCATCTCTGGGGAAAAATGTGGGGGAAAAAAAAATATATATATATATTATATTTTTATATTTATATTACAGGTTTATGTGTGTGTATATATATATATATATATATATATATATATATATATATATATATATATATATATATATATATATATGTATATCCGGTTTCACACTTGTCCAAAAAAAGAAGCTCACTCGACACTGGCTCAATAGCATACAATCAGCTGGCAAACAAAGTTTTTGGCAAGATCTGTAAATGTTAAGCCCAACGCGTTTCAAAAACTCAAATAGTTTTTGTTCACGGGCAAGCGGCAGCAAAATGATTAGAAGCATATCGCTGGTTACTGCTTTTATTGGCTCAATAACCCTCAGGTGAGTTGTAAAATACATCAAGTTGCACCATGGGACAGGTAGTCCAAAATTGTTGCCACTTAAATATAAAATATTATCGCCACAAATAGGCACTCAGTTCATTGTCATGCTTTGCTTGCAAATAATAATATATATATATATGTATTTATGACTTTTCTTATGTTCTAATATTTTCTAATATTTTTTTAATTATAATTAATAAGTTAATATATATGTAAAAAATTAAATATGCATGTTTAATTTTTGTTATATTACATCATTTATCAGTTTTCAACATTTTTAATTAATTCTAACAATGTTTTTATTAATTATATTAATTAATTAATTATTTTTATATTATTTTTAAGACATTTAAAAAAAACTATATTTTAAACAACGATATTTTAAACAACAATATTTTTGTTTTGATATTTTTGTACTTACCATTGTAGAGATATGCTGTCGATATTCTGTCCATCGATATTGTAGACTCGATATTCCTGTAGCTCGATATTCTGTCCGTCGATAATCTGTCAGTGATCCGACTGGGCCGGCACATGTTACCTTCAACACTTGTTCCCCCAGGTCTCCCGATAAAAATGCTATCTCATTTGTGTGGGTGGGCTAAGTGTCCTTGACAGGGAAGGGCCCACATGGCATTGTGGAGACATCAAACTTATTTATTACAAAATGAACTGGTTTTGCAAGAGGGACACCTGTGTTTTTAGTCCCGGGCTCAGCGAGCATCTAAAGAAAACCAATCCAACCCAGACATTTCTGAAAGCTAGACCTCTGAGAGAGTCCAAGGTCGTGTGGCTTGCATGGATCCTCCAACATTTTCTTACCCAGAATCTCACGCAAACTTCAAAATTAGGGCTCCATTAGGATGCCGAAAAGACTTTCATCCGCCCACCACCCTAGCGGTGCTGAGACTGTCCGCCAGCAAAGTGGCGGTCCCGTACCACTAATTAGGATGCACAGCCACCCTGGTGGTCGCATTCCGCATCTTTTACATTGCGGAGGATGCTGCTGTAGGCAGCACCCGCTGCAATGCCAAAGAGGCATGTTGTGCATTGCCATGCACAACGTGGCAAGCACCATGCAGTGCCTGCCACCTTGTGCATGGCAATGTAGGGGGTTACCATAGGTACCCCCCAGTGCAGCCCCCCACCCCCCGGGGGCTCACCACAGGCCCCCAAAGTAATTACCACCAGCATCTCCATGGGGGCATCGCCGCTATGGAAAGGCCTTGTTCAACCCCAATCCTAATATGGATGGCGGTGTCTGCAAGGCACTGCCACCATATTAGGGCCCAGTTCAGCCTGGCTGGCAATCAGAATGATTGCTGACCGGCAGAAAAGCGGCAGACCGACTTTCTGCCCACCATCCTAATGACCCCCTTAGTGACAAGTCACATTTTTCTCACATTTCTTTGTGAGAACGTTGTGGGATTATCAGGATAGCAGAAATGTCCTACCACCTAGCGTTTCCCTGGGTCGCCCAATAAAAATGCTATCTCACATGTGCGGGTGGGCCAAGTGCCTGTGACAGAAATGGGCCTAGAACCTATTGTGGATTTATCAAAATTATCCATCACCAACAACCAGGTTTTGCAAGGGAACTCCTTTGTTTTTGGTCCCGGGCTCGGCGGAAACCGAGGGAAACCTACCAAACCCAGACATTTCTGAAAACTAGACACCTGGAGGAGTCCAAGGAGGTATGGCTTGCGTGGATCCCCAAGTTTTCTCACCCAGAATACCCTGCAAACCTCCAATTTAGCTAAAATGTCACATTTTCCTCACATTTCAGTGTGGTAAAGTTGTGGGATCACCGAGCCTGTGCATATTTTCTACCAGCCATTGTTCCCCACTGTCTTGCACAAAAATGCTACCTCACTTGTATGGATGGGCTGCAACAGGGAAGGGTCCAAAACATTCTGTGGCGGTAATAATAACTATGGTAGGTGCACTAATTCATCCTGGGGTTGGCAACCATGTTGATAACCTATCAAACCCAGATATTTCTGAAAAGGAGACATCAAGGGAAGTTCAGGGTGGTGTTGTTTGTGTGGATCCACCAACGTTTTCTAACCCAGATGCCCTGCAAAGTTGAAACTTCGAAGAAAAACAGTAATTTTCCTTGCATTTCTGTGATGGAAACAACAGGAATGTGCAGGGATCCTCAAACTTTCTACCACCCACTGTTCATCCACCTGTCCTGATAAAAACACTACCTCACTTGTGTGCCTGGACCTAGTGCCTGTGACAGGAATGGATCACATAAATGTCCATAGTAGTCCTTGCATGTATTTGTAGGTGTATACTTGTGTGCTCGCCAGTCACCCTAGCAGTTCACCGCCGCCGCCACTGCAATATGTGAAGATTAAGCGGCAAGCAGTAGGGAGGCGAGGAGGCCACAGGGAGCTACAGGGGGCAACTACTGCACTGCCACATCACCGGACTGAGAGCGCCGCAGCCGCGGGCAGCTCACCGGCGGCAGTAAGAGCCAGCAGAAGGCAAAAGTGCTCGCCGCGGCTCCTGCTGCTGTCACAGCGATTTCCAGGCAGCGAGTGGAGCAGCATGGTGCGGTGCGGTGCAGCTTGCTCCCCAATCTTTCTACAACACCAATAGTGAACCAAAACCCTCACACATCCCGCACGCCTTGCGAGACCATAGTTACAGCAACAGCATAGCCATAGTAGTGGACTACCAGAAATGCAAGAGACAGGAAAGTAAAGGCGAGCAGACCAAAACTTGCGGCCAACAGTGTTAATAGAGACAAGACGAGTGCCGTGTGAGCCAGCCAAGGGGAGAGCCGAGAGCCATGAGAGCTAGTCCGGGAAGTACCCCAGACCGCCAGACAAAGTGTGACGAAAGTGCCTGGAGCATCAAAACAGGCGCTAAGATACTGAGGCACAGCAGAGGAGCTCTTCTGATCCGCAAACTTCCTCAGCTGGAGCATCTGGCGCAGCAAGGCACAGGTGAGAGAGGCTCCCATAGACCAACAAAGGCATTATAAGGTTTGGCGAGGGGGTCACAGTGCCAGGAGCAGCCTTAATCAAATTATCAAGCACTGCCCTCAATCACCAGCACCAGTCTAAGCTGTTCCACAGAATCTGCCCCCTGTCTGCTTCGCCCACCTGACTACGCTCCGCCACCCTCTTGCACCCCACATAGGAGCAGATATCATTCCATGAGGGGTCCACAGAGCATACTCCCATACACGTTAAGATCCTTTAAAGCCATTCTTCCCTCAGCACCGCTGCAACTCCTTTGCATCAACGAGGGAACGATCGCTCAGCCTGGCAAGACCTGTAAGTGAGCAGAGACACAGCAGGAGGAGCCATCCAAGTGCTCCACCTAGATATGGGACCCAAAAGAAAAGGACGAGAGCACATGACTCCAGAGGAATCTCTCAATGCTCACCTCCAAAAAAAGGGGTCTACGAGGACCACAAGGAGTAAATCACTTACAGACGACTGAAAGGAATCAATGCAAGACGCTGCACAAAAGGGCTCGATAAGGCACTTCCTGAGGAAAATGGATACCTCCAACACTAACCATGACCAGGGGGGAACCCCTGGCACTCTACCCCATGACCTGAGTATGGCACAAGACAGCAGTTTCAAAGAGCTTGGCAGATCACCCCCGGAGCATACTCGCACTTCCGGAGTGGGACTATTCCTGAGCAATGAACCCAGTGGACAGAAGGAAAAGGAGGGTGCGGCCCAAGTCCTCCCCGACCTAACACAACCCAAAGGTCTAACCACATGCCCAGCTCCTCCTCAAATCTTAGCCATGGGGGGAGACAATGCACCCACCATGTCACATGAATCAGTACCAATCAAGAATTTAGCAACTTTAACAACAAAAGCACAAATTCATCGGGCCACAGCCTACGGTCCAGACTCCCAGAGCATGGAACCTGAAGCAAATCGCACAAGCACATGGCCAGAATATTGAAAGAACCCTTGAACTAACTCCAAATCGGCTGGTGTCTTTGACACCTCCAGGGGCTATCAATGTATAAACTGACCACAAACTCTGCAACGTAAGCATGGACGCAGATTGGGAGAAAACTCCCCCAACAGAGATGAGCGATACCACTAACAAAGCCCTGCTATGACAGTCATCCAAAATAGAAGTCCAAATAGACCTCCTTCAAGCCATCGCAGCCCGGCTAGTCAACATAAGTTCCAGAGTGGATGAATTAGATAACAAGCTCTACTAGTACATGACTTTCAGTCAGGGCAACTGCACCTGCTGTTGCTTAACCCTTATGGAGAAATTGGCCTCCCTCCCTGAGATCCTAACGACTATAGTAGAAACAGTCAAAGGATGCCGGGAGATATCTAGCACATCCACCGCAGATTACATGGCACTAATGAACCGCAAACACCTGGAGGCAAGGCTGCAAGTATGATGGCGAGCGGGCCCCGGATTCAAACACTCCAGACGATCAGGGCAGCTCCAAAAGGACCAAAGGGACATCTAGCGTAATCAAGGAGTATAGCGGAGGGGACGAGGCTCCGGCACTAGACCTGTAGGAACACATCCCTAGTACAGTGGAAGCACAAGACACCACTCTATCGAGGTGAGCAAAAAAGAAGCTGAGGAAACAATGGAAGAAACGAAGATAAAAGGAAGACAACAGCAGTTGATGAAGACCATACCCTCACCTCCACAAGGGCATACCAATCCACCTCAGCTTTACCGGATTTTCATCGCCAAAAACTGGAGCAAAAAGGATTCCCAGGCCCGTCATCTTATGGTGGAAGAGCAAAAACAACCGACTTCCCAGACTTCCCACACCGGGACGGCTCAAAAACGTTCAACAAGGCCAGACCAGCCCAACGGCCACGATTCAGCAGTCAGACTAAGCTCGGCAGTACGTAAGGCAAGCCCCCAAGCAGAGACGCCCACAATAGCGCTAGAACAGCTGAATCTGTCCCCACCTCAACCAGAATCTGGACAAGAGATTGGCATTGGGGTCAAGCAAGGCCACAACAAGCGGTCCCAAGCAGGACAGCCTAGGATTAAATTAGGAAGGCAAAGCGCAGGGTCAAGGCCGGCAGAGCCCTTACTTCACAGGGGCAGAGTGGCCCCAATCCACAGCCCACCAACAGTGGTCCATGAGGTACTCCTCATCCCAAGGTATCACAGCACGGGACAGCATGACATCTTGAACAGGAGCTATATACTCCGCCTCTTTAAACATCTGGCCACCCTAGAATAAATACAAACAGGTGACATAGAATGGGTGAAATTCCAGAGTACGAAGGGGGACACACACGGTGACTCATCAGTGGTGGGATTAAACTACATAAAAATACAACAAGCCATCGTGTATAACTCCTCACAACTTGCTGAGTGGGGCATCGATGTTCAGACGGTGCCACATCCAAAATACCCGTACGTCTTGGCACCAGACAACAGGGAAAAGGCCCCTTGTTCGATCCTGCATGGGACAAATAGCCCAGGTTGCCCGGGCATTACTCGCACAGGCCTAAGGGTCCAAACGGACATCAGGATCTCATGACAAAATAATTATTGGGTCATTAGTGCAGGACCCTTTTCTCCAATTTCATCAGGAATTCCAAATGGGGGACACCGGTATCCCTACCGGCAGAGAATTCCAGCTAATCAGGGTAGCGACAAGGCGAAGAGCAGCCCACAAACAGCAACAAACCATAATTTCCTGGAATATAGCAGGGATAAGTAAAATCAGCGGCAACAAAATTCTGAAGCAGTTTCTGGAAACAGGTGATATACTTTGCCTCCAAGAGACTTGGGCCTCGTCCAGCACTCCATTGGCAGGGTATTACAAACACTTCATCCCAGCCATAAAAATAATCTATTTGGCCTACCAGCTGGCAGTCTATCAGTTTTTATAAAGCATGAAAGCGCCCTGGAAGCTACGGCAATCGACTTAAACACACCTGGATTGCAAGCCTTACACATTAGAGGCCTGCACCATAACTCATATCCAATGCCTCTTGTAATAATTAACTGTTACATCAACCCAGCACAGCCTACCATGAAAAAGAAGCTGGAGGGACTGCTGGGGAAACTTGAAGACCTCCTGTGCAAATATAAAACACACCAGGTTATCCTAGCAGGGGATTTTAACTTGAGAGATCTGGACACAAACAAACCCCCTACCTTGAGATCCGGTAGGGCAGTCCCCCTGTCCAACTTCATTAGCAACCATAAACTGACCTCAACTCACGCAGTGAAAAAGGCCCTCTCAAACACATGGGATCCTCCCCCCACATTCAGAGACATCTCAAGAATTGACTACATCATGGTCAGTGAGGCACTGGCGGCCAGACTGGATGACTTTGAAGTGGAAGATAGGTCGGAATGGGACCACAGGCCATTGAGAGTGGTCTTCCAGATGACAGTTCCATCATCTCTCTATCACCAAACCATCGGGACATCAAGAGGGGACGAAAAACACAGTGCTCTGAGGAGGATTAAATGGTCAGACAATACAGTCAACGCGCTACAAACTTGGCTCGAAGAAAAACAGGAAGGCAATCCGTCTTCGGCCCTCTCACCCATAAAGGACTAGGAAGACATCGTGGAGGACCTACAAGCCAAGCTCGGGAAACCCCAGCCACATCCCCCCAGGCTCAATGGGAAACCAAGTAGGGGCAGCATAGGGCTAAATAAAGACATACTGTACTGCAAACAGCTCCTGCGCAAGTCCCTCGCAAATAAGAAAAGAGGGGAAGGCTTACTGGAAGGACCATCAGTTGCCTCATTGAGGGCAACACTAAGGAAGAAAATATGGGAACATAAAAACGCCACCAGGGAAAGGGAATGGCTCAAAGTTTTCTCCCTGCTAAAACGGAAGAACCCAGCGCATCTGTGGAGACACATAAACCAACTTGAGCAGCAGAGGAATCTCAAGATATAACGGAGCAGCAGAAAAGGACTGGCTTATCTATGTCAAATAGCTTTACACAATTACCCCCGCATATAAAGATAGCTCAAACGGGTCCTGCAGAGGTGATGGCCCAAGCTGGCCACCAGACATCACGCCAGATGGCACGAAAGCCAGCCATTGCAACCGGTCTGAGGGTAATAGATCACCGGCGGCCATACACAGTGTAGTAACTACACTTTGCAGACAGCAACAACGCCTGATGCCTGGAGGGGCTCCATCTTGGTTCCTATCTTTAAAAAAGGAGGCCACCTAAAGCCATCAAATTATAGGTTTATTGCCCTACTCGACCTTGAGGCCAAGGCCTACGCCCGCCTGCTACTAAAGGACCTGGAGGAGTGGGTGGAGGAGAATTGCATTATGCCCCCTCACCAAACTGGCTTCAGGTCACAGACATCGACAATGGATAATGTTCTGGCACTGACCCACCTATCTGCCCAGGCTTCCCGGAAGAACCACCCCCCACTCTTCTGTTGCTTTGTGGATTACAGCACAGCATTCTATAAAGTTGTTCGCAGAAGACTAGGGTGGAATTAGGAAACTGGGGAATTCCTCCAACTCTACTGAAGGCAATAAGATCGCTCTATGAGGACACCTGGGTACGAGTTAAAACCAGCACCAGCACAGTGTCCTTGAAAATAATCACAGAGAACGGGCTGAAGCAAGGGTGAGTGCTGGCACCCATATTGTTTAACCTATACACGGCGGCTCTGGGTGACACCCTAAAAGGAGCCTGCCTAGTAGCACCGAGACTAGGTAACTTGAGGTTGCTGGTGCTTCAATACGCCGACAATACAGCCATAATGGACCACACAAAGGTTGGCCTACAAAGAGCCCTAACTGCACTAAATTATTTCAACAGAGTCAATAACCTGACAGTAAACCAAGGAAAGACCAAGGTCGATATCTTCGGGACCTACCATCAAAAAAAGAAAGCGCAATAGCAAATGGGCAACTTGCACATCAATACAGCAGAGTCATACAATTATCTGGGGGTCTGGCTGACGGAATGGGCAAATGCGAAGACCCACTTGAAACACCAGAGTACTAAGGCCAACATGGTGATACATCTACTCAAGCAATTAAACTACCACCTGAGCAGCACGACTGCCGGCCCAATACTGAAAGTTCTAAAAGTGAAACTTCTACCAGCATCCACCTTGCTTTCCCCGGGTCGCAGCACGCTAGCTTAAATTCAACACAATCTAAAGCATATAAAACTGTGCTCCAAATTCCGAGGTCAGCAAGGAACACAAGGCTAAGGCTGGAACTAGGCTTGGCAAGGCCCGATTTGATGTGCCGGGGAGGCTTTATAAAACTTTATCTCAGGATTTTAAGGACCTCAGCAAATTCACTAAAACACCAACTGAGATCTATCTTTGAAGAGCCACGTACGCTCTGGCACACCGCCCTGCATAAAGCAATCAAGGCATTGAACACAGTCGAAGAGAGCATATCGAGGCTGGAAATTCCAATGAACACCTAGAAAAGAGCTATAAACAAACAATTGGGCGAAATTTCATTCAATCTCAATTGTAAATCCCTCCGTTCAAGTCCACACCTAGACCCGCTGAATAGCTTCTATATGGCAGGCAAAGCCCTGGCTTACCTAAGTGACGCTCTCACTCCATCAACCCGAAGTAAAATATTGTCCATGAGATTAGTCACTCTAGGAATTGTGGACTTCAATCCGGCATTGGCCCGAAGGGGAGATGCCACAAACTGCAGACTCTGCCCATACAAGAAGGAATCGTGGCTGTACCTCTTATGCTGCTGCCCGAATCTCAACGATGACGGAGGCGACTACTGCGTCCAATCTGTACCATCTATGGAATATAATCCTGTAGCGAAGCGTCAGCTATGTGCTTCTCCAAGTCTACCACAATGACCCTAGCAAAACTGGGGAAATTGATCTACAGTATCAGTATCGCCTTAAAAAAGGCAAATGAGCGAAACAAAACTCTGGAGCAATGTATTACAAACCCAAGGAATGACGACGAAGTGGTCTCGAATCTGCATTGACGCTTTTCCGCACTTCTAGCATCCCCCCAAGGACAGAGCCACATTGGAAAATGGACCCAAGATCAATGGTCACCTGCCACAGTTGCACAATGCTAGCCATCCTTATAGAACAATGTGGGCTTTTGGATTGCCATAAAGCCATACCTCTGCATCCACAAACCCTGGGGAAGGCTGATCGTGGTGGAACTGGGGATGGGTGGCAAATACCTTTCACCAAATGTTTTAAATGTTTTCTACTCATTGTTTTAGCTGTAACATGTTTACTGCTTTTACTGTAATGATTTTAATTAATTGTACAGTTAACAATAAATACAAAATACTTGTGTGTGTGTTCCTATGTGTAAGCACACAAGGGCTTTTTGGCAGTGGGGGTTTGTGTATCTTTATCTGGACCAAGAGACCGTTCAAACAACAGTTTGAGCAAAGGCGCACTATCCACCCGCCCTATAAGGTGCGATATAATCATATGATTGAATTCCAAGAATAAACTGCACGTGAAATTAGATAGTGAACAGACATTAGTTGTCCCAAAAGAAACCAACACTTAATGACAGTGTAAGGTGCAAGCCAATTTCACATACGAACAAATTGTGAAACAAAATGAAACCTAAGAGGTAACTACATCAACAATGAGGTCATAATTGCTAATCCGTATCAATGTTCTTCAACAATAACATCAGAACTGGCTGTGAAGCTAAAGTAAAAAACTCTTCTTTATTTTCTTATGCAGAGAGCATAGTGTATTTTCATAAAACGTCATAGTATCCCAATGCATTTCGGTGTCGAAAACTTCATCAGGGGAATTCTGTAAAAGTAATTATATATATATATAATTTGTACAACTGTCGTCTTTAAAGATGCAAAACAAATTAGGTAAACAGAGCATATATCATGTTACATATATGACGTAGTATAGGCAATTAACATCCAGTATTTTTGCCAGCCAATAAAACGTGTCCGGACATAAAACGAACGATGGTGTATGTCAGAGCAGTCCATGAAAGAAATAAATTGACGTAGTACAGCCAATGTATTTATCGGTGTCAAAAGGTGGGAGTGCACAGTGAAGGAACACCGAAACCGAAAGAACGAAACCAAAGTGAACGTTAAGAAAGAAAATAATCGTCTGCGAGCATACTTTTGTATCCCCACCTTCTCTCTAAAGTGATGAACTCAGCATAATAAGGAGGACTCACCTCCAAACATCTTTAACGCGCTTGGTAGTATCAGAACGCGAATGGATTGACCGTGCTGCAACTAACATGAAAAAAAGACAAAAATCTATGACCAAATGTAACCGGACATTTAGTGCACAAAAGGTCGTTAAGTGCTGAAAGAAAACCCCAAAACAAAAACCTTCCACTTACTTAAACGCTGTATGTGTGGCATCTATATCAAGAACCTCTCACGGAGGTGCATTACGGCATTAACCCTGGAGCATCTGTGTAAAGAACGTGTGAGGTATAATCATTATGTGGGTTTGTTAACGCTCTTGCAAGCGAAACAACAGTGCAATGAACCAGTCGTGTATGACTATTCAATTACCTGCATGTGAACAGTTGTGCAGAGCCTTGGCGGGGTTCAAGATTCCAACAGCTAAGGTGTGTGGTTATGCGAGCGCCATAACGGAGTCAGTTTAAAAAAAGGCGAACCATGTGACATCCGGGCCTGTAAACCTAACAACTGGCTTAGCACCTACTTGTAACTATGAATCAGGGCATTTACCACCAGAGCGTCGGTAAAAGTGATGATCCAATGGCGCAATGTCCTTGTAAATAAGCCCCTAAGTGTGGGATAAGTATTCTTGGAGACAGGCGCCTTTTACCTTCTCTTACACTCTATCTGTCTTCTGGAAGCCGCGGTCCCCGAAAGCCAGCAGGAGCCTGTGCTCCTCAAACCATCCTTGCCAACACATCAGTGCTGTGATATTGACAATGTAGGACTCCAAAGTGAAAGAAAAGTTCATTACAAGACGAGGCTTGAGCCGTTGAAATTGACTTTTATTAGTCATAACAAAAATAATTAGACATAGAACCAAACCCTGATCAATGAATTGCTAAAATGAATTCTTAATTACTACATGAGTTATCTTTCTTAGCTTCATCTTAATGGTAGGCAGATTACATATTTGTGATTTCTGTTACAGTTTTAAAATGAGAGCATAGAACCCTTAAATGTACCAGCGTAAGATGCAATATGACAAAAGCAAACATTAAAAGAGAAAAACTGATAAGAACCACCAATTCAACACATACAGCAGAGATGCCATAAATGTTCTTGAAAGAATGGATGCTGCAACTCATTGATGATGTCAATTAAGCCTGCACCTTCAGATCACTCATTACAACCTTGTGGTATAAATGTGTTTATAGGGATTATCCAGTCTGCTTCATTTAGTTCATGTATTTACCCAACACAACCATAAACATTTGAAACCAGCCAACCTATATTTGTATATATTACCAATGTTCACTGTCTTGCCACATATCTATACAACAAAATGTTAACAGCTTTTGCGGCTCAGCCATTGCATTTCATGATGGTGTACATCACAAGCAAGGCTCAGAACTGTCCCATCTGTTATGAAAGGCAAGTACATTTCATGAAGAATAAATCATTTTCAAAAGTTTTAAAATGTTCTGTCTGTTATGAAGAGCTGGTACAATGCAGTAGGTCAGTCTTTGCCATAAATGTGTTTTGTGCTCCCATACGTCTTTGTGACATCACTAAATAAAACAGTTATGACCTTGCTCAGTCATGCGTCATTGGCCCTACAGCTTCTGTACCAATTATTTCTACTGAATGTCTCCGATGGTATATTTTAATTGGGTGTTTAGAAGTAAAATCATAAATAGAGCCAAGTTTGCTAACTACTCTGACGCACTTTGCCCGTTCAACCGCTACACTATCCAGGGCACCTTTACTTAGTTAGACATTTGTGTTCTTTTTATTGCATGATTGATTAGAACTCGATGATTGGGATATTGGAAGCACAAGTCATGTCTGTGTCGCGTACACTTACTACAGCAGTGTAACTTTTCTCCAGGAGTGAAACAGCTTTGAATCCACAGGTGATCGGTGCAGAGACTCTTGTTGGATATTCATAATGTTACATTGTCTCATGTTCTGAAAATACACATATTGCTGCAGCAGTGACACCTTGTGGACAGAGTATGACATTGGCAGGAATCGGACACAGCAATACATAGAAACTGGGCAGCAGTAAAGCTCAGGGTCACACAGTTGAAGCATTGCCAGTAAGTGACCTGTATCAGGAAGGACCTGAGGAGAGCAGCAGACAGAACCCTAGCCAATCACAGGACAGGTTTGGCGGAGGTTATGTAGGGTACATTCACCCATTGGAACTCTGTTACATCCGATTGCTAATCAGAGACCGGTTACTGGTTTCCTGCTTTGAGGGGCTGGTATGTACACTAAGTAGCAATGACAACCAGTCCCCAATTCAAATATGGCATTCTTGGATATTCTGGTAGGGAATTATAGCTTGTCGGTACTCTACAGAAGGAACCCTTTTAACAGCCTTTAATAAGAGTTGGGTTAGCGGATAGTACATTCTGTATCAGGCTGACGTCTGGGAGAATGGCATCTTTAAAGGAAAGGATTATTCACAGATTTCTCGGTTTTGAGCAAAATGCGATCACAATCACCGAAAGAATAGCAAATCAATGTTCACATGTGGCTACTAAGGAGAAAATGTGTGGCTCCCACTAGGATCAACTTATGGGAAGGGTCCAGGGGTTTAACGAAGGCCACGCATGCCTCCCAATGTGGGGTGAGCCCCAGGGTCCTTGTTATGGGGGGTCCCATCACCTCCAAAGGCCATGCCATTTCATGCCTTGCAGAATGTGTGCAATGGCATGGACTGAGAAATGGGGGGCAGTCACTATGCTTTCCTGAGCAGGCCACATGCATCATAGGGGGCGGGGCGGGGGCGGGGGCCCGGCCCTTCAGTGAGATCCCCTTGAGCCCAAGACTAATGAATATGTGTGCCATCTATGAGACGACGGACCCCCTTATCACATTTTACAGGGGGGCTCCATCGTTTTGTGTTTCGCCACTGGCAGTGAGTCCAGAATGATGCTGATTTCAGTGCCAGACTCACATCGGTATGTTCCAGTTTCGTTATAAGTTGTATTGGCCCGGGTGATTTTCATCTCCACTGGCACTGTGATTGTGACCTCCTTGTACATGAAGTTCACAATCACTTTTGTGCGTGGTGGAGCCTTCACCGGCAAGCTCAACTCTGACTTCTTCCTCGTGGTGAATGACTGAGACTCTCCTTTCTTCACTGTGAAGGTGTTGGACACCCCTGTCTCCATAGTGACTATTCCAGAAAAAGTAAAGGAGACTCCAGCCTTTATTGTGGTCTCATTGCTGAATTCGAATTTGTGGGAGGTGTATTTTTCAAACTCTTTGGTAAGAGTGGCGGTGAACACCTGCTCGATATCTGAACTGTTGGTGTATGAATACTGTTCTATCTGAATGGTTCTCTCACTCTCTACCTTCTGCTTGTCCCACAGAATTTTGGCTGTCACAGAGCATTGCCCAGGGCGCAGAGGATACACATATGAGACTCGGTCACTGAAACCGATATCGCAGTAATTTTCCAAATATTCACCAGCCCTGGCTACAATGCATCTTCCACCTCTGTCTATATGCTCGTACAGAAGCCATACTCCACTCTGGACTCTGTGGGAGCTTATCTTGTCATCCATGCCTCCAAACACCAGATTGGACTCCTGAGTCAGCACTAACGCCTGACCCCCCTCATTGATATGCTCATAGACTGTGATCTTGGGATTGCGCAAGTCGTCAGTGATCAGCTTCAGAGAAGATATCTGGCTCCACGTTTTAAAGAAAGAAGTTATGAAGTTTTCTTTTATGGAATCCCATGAGTGTTCTCCCTCCTCCAAGGCTTTGCACCGCCCCTGATAGTTGGGATGTTCGTACAGGACCCAGGGCTGCCCGACGATCTTCACAGAGTGGGTGCAGTCATTGAAGCATTCATTCGTCAGATCTGGAACATCTGCAGTAAAGGTCTTATTGAGTCCCTTGAACTGACACCCTTGATAGACGGTGATTGAGTCAATGGTCATCAGCTGTCGAGGCTGAATGTGCTCCCTTATTTCACACTGTAACAAAACAAAAGCCAGTCAGTGGAGGAAAAGCAGGGTTTTGTGCACATTTCCAGTAGTTATTCTCTCCTGTAAAGAAATCTTTTATTACTCTGAATGATACATTCTGCTGTGTGTTTTGAAAAAATGTTTTTCAAGAATAAGAGCTTAATTTCCCAATCATCGAGGGGCATCACAGACAAAGCAGTTTACATCTGTATTTCTTCAAATTTCATTAACAGCGAAGATGAGAAGAAGCCACAAGGAACAGTGGGAGGAATACACTGGATGGACCAGAGTCCTTTTGCTTTTTCACTCTAGCAATAAAGATGCTGCCACTATTCATAACATGATCACAATAGGTCTCAATAGCAGTTTCGTCTGCAGTAAATGTAATCTTGCAAATTACATCAATCAGAATTAGTTTAAATAATCGTAAAATGTCTCTATTTTCTCATCTCTCACTCAGCACAAAAATGAATGTGAAGTGACACTGGAACAAGTAAATTGTGTTAGTTAATAAAACTGAAGTGAGATGGAAAGGAAACAAATGTTGCATTTTGAAAGTGCAGAAATTCAACCTCAAGTTGGCAAAGTGGAATACAACAGCAATGTAAGGAAACCAGTCAGCAGATCAAAGGCACATATTGAATAGAATCTAGTCAAAGCAGGGACAAAACTTGATTTGAGTATGTTAGCCAGGTGCCACCTGGTGTTCAATCTGACCAAAGTTATTCTTTCAGAACTGGAGGGATGCCAAACCTCATTGGCACCCAAGTTTCCCATAAAATGTGTAGGGTCACTTGTGACTGGTGCAGTACTTATCTGCCATCCTTCTGACCACACCGATGTTTTTCTGCTTAGGAGACCAGTGACATGGGGTCGTTGTGATGTGCACTAATTTATTTAAGTATCTTGTTCCCAGCAGAGTACTTATCTAGAGATGGAGGTATAACCTACTTTGTTACCTTACAAGAGAGACTACCATCCTCCCTGCTGGCCCATGAAAAAAATATAGCAGACGACACCTGATTGGTTTCATTGTGTTTGGGCTTAATCTCTGTAACTCTAGTGGGGAGGATGAAGTTTGACTCTGCTGGTAAACCTGTGAAGTCTGTTATTATGCAAATGCCTCACTTATCTCAGTGTGTTAGATGTCTATGTTACAGCATCAATTGGTGGATTGAATACCACATACCAGGGTCCTCCATAGACATGCATTAACTCTGGATGGAGGGTTCGCATTTGAGATAGTTGGAGGCCATGTCTACCTCATCTCCTACCTCTCCCCTGCATGTGTCTGAGTTGCTCGTTCTTTCACCATTTTCCTACACATTAAATTACATCAGTTTAGCTGCTTTGAATCAACTAATGCCAAACTCATTATTTGCCCCATTAGTTTCACTAAGGCTCTGCAGGTAAGCCAGCTTCATGAAAGAAGCAATAATTGGAACAGATTTCAAGGCCACAGGCACTTGCCCTCGTCTGAGGCAAAAAGATGTGGTCTGCATCCATCCCCCACTTTCTGTGTTAATTTCAGAAAGGTAAGCTCCTGCAATAGCCTCTGACTGACTCAGATTGGCTGGGATGAATTCACATACCTTACTGTTGTAGTACTGTACCTATAGGCCTCAAGGTTTGTTTGCCCACTAGTACCACAAAAGGTCTGCTTGTATCAGGTGCATTATTTCTGCTTTGAATCAACAAATGATGCAACAAGGAAGCCAGGAAAAGCTTTCTTTACTGCACTAATTTCAGCAAGCTGCTGCAGGTCATCGTGTTATATGCAAGAAGCCATTGATGGACCAATTAACGTTCAAACTTAAGGCTCTCGCCTCAGGTAAACGGATGTGGTCTGTGCTAATCCTGCACATCCTGTGTTCATTTCAGGAACATATGCTGCAAACCACCCTCTGATCAGCTGAGACCTTTTCGGAATTAATTTGCATCTCTTACTGTTGTAGTACCGTACCTATAAGCCTCAAAGGGCTGCTTGCCCGCTAGCCCAAAAAATGGTATTTTCTAGTGTGTTTGAGCATTGTGTCACTCGGCCTGGATCTGTGTATAACATGTTTTTGCTGCTTTATAAGCCCAGCCAAGCTCCTAGTCCCAGACCATATCCTACTCTCCCACAATTCACGTGACTAAGGGGCTGATTATAATGGGATGAAAGGATGTATCCTTACGGCTAGAGTGGTCGGCCTCGAAGCAGGGGAAAGGGTTCGAGTCTCGGAAACGAAGATCAACATCCTGTGATTCTGGGCAAAGCACTTAATCTCCATGTGCCTAACAAAAAGGAATGTGTCCTTCTGTAATGAAACTGGTGCTCATGTAAAGCGCCTTGATACCCTATTCGGGTCTAGTTCGCGCTACATAAAACTCGCAAAAAAATGGCGGGGAGACAGCCATTGACAGGCTGTCTTCCTGCCATTTTAATAACGTTTACCGCCTGCCACATTTTGATGGCGAGGGGCTGTGTGGCTGTCGGAAAGACCGAGCGCCACGGATTTGATGTCCAATACCCGCCAACCTTTCCATGGCTGGTAACCCACCATGGAAAAGCTGGCAGAAAGACACAATGGGGGCACGTAGCGGGCCCCCCTTCCACCCTAGCCCACAGAAACAGGACCTGGGGGTCACCTATGATTCCCTCCTACATATTCCTGCACCATGTGGCAGGCATCGCATGGTGCATGCCATGGAGTACAGGGATATGTGTGTGGTCTCTGTTTTGTATTGCTGCAGAGCACAGCACCCACCGCAATACAAAACATGGCCAATGTGCCACCCACGGTGGGGGTCACACTGTAATTGGCCCTGTGGGACTGCCGCCTTGTAGGTGGGTGGTTCCAATCTCCAAAACGATGGTGGGCGGCCTGAAGTCCGTCCGCCATCTTAATCAGCCCCTATGTTGTCTTCCTCTTCTTTCTACCCTGTCTGCAACTTTTATTAGAGTGAATGAAAGGGAAAATACATCACTTGAACCACAACCAGAGCGCAGAACCCATTCTAGACCTTGAGGCGCACATAAACCTGAAAAAATAACCCACATTCCTCTCATATGCTATTGCAATTTCTTTTATCATTCCACTGTGCTTCTTGTTACTACACAGCTGTAGAATACGGATCTCAGTTCAAAGTTTTAAGCTAGTGGCTTTAGAAAGCTGTACCTTGCAGTATGTCAGACCTACAACATTACTGGTGGGACCCATACATTCTTATTAATTGGTGGTTTGGAGATGCTCTATGCTGCTTTTTACCCTTAATAACAACTGTTTTAAGAAGTTGTGCCTTCTTGAGTGATGTATCTAAACCCCCCTGCCTGTGCTTCTTATTACTACACAACTGAGGGATAGTAACCTCGATTCATAGTTTTATTTTATCTGTAGTGGGTTGCACCTAAGTTCCTGGCTTTAGAAAGCTGTACCTTGCAGTATGTTGGACCAACACCACTACTGGTGGAACCCATACATTCTTATTAATTCTTATCCTTTTCTTTTTAATTGGTGGTTTGCAGATGCTCTATGCTGCTTTTTACCCTTAATAACAACTGTTTTAAGAAGTTGTGCCTTCTTGAGTGATGTATCTAACCCCCCCTGTAGATGGTTTGTATCTTTATTCTAGGAGGCTTGGCCTGTGTTACCTTTGGATCACCCCAACAACTCTTACTAACTGGTGGTGCACCTTCCAAGTGGCCTCCCACAACAATCCATAGCTGCAATATCAATCAGCTGGAAAGAACACCCATTAATTAGGAAATATTGCTGCCTGTGCAATCACTTTGGAGAGATGGCATTCCTTGAGAAAGCAATTCATCTTCCTATGTCTTCTTCTCTTGTTCCTTCTACTCCTCATGCCATCATTCTTTCTTTGCATCTCATATTCAAGGTGTGTCCTCCAGCACAACCCTTCTTCTCATAATAGTAACCCCTTCCTTCCCCCTGGCTCTCCTCACTGCTCTCCTTAATTCTCATTTTCTCATCAGCCTAGCCTTTCTCTCCACTTGACCAGTTAATAATAATCCCTTTAATGCACTCCCTCCTGCTGTTGGCTTCCACACCCAAACCTCCATCTACCACACTCTCAGAGCATCGACACACATCTTTCACCTCAACCTTTACATCTTTTTAGACCATTCCTGCATTTTACCTTACACATCCCCTCAACCCAGCACTGACTAAAGAAACCACTAGGTAAGAGAAGAAGAGATTTTCTCATTCACATCTGTTCTCTACAATTGACGAACCTCACATATAATCTTTTCCATTTTCCTCTTGCTCCCATTTCCTTCCAACCTACAAGTTTTCCCCTTCAACATCTCTCTTCTATTCTAAGTGTATCCTGCGTAAAACGCCCACTCTCCCCCTTCATAACCTGTCCCTTTAAACTGAGTCATATCAATGCTCCATGTACTTAAGCTCAACAATGACTCTATCGCATTGGTCTGCCCTCCTCCTTACTCTCCACCGTTAATTGTTAATCACAAATACGGTTAATCACCCTTTATCCTATTGCTAGACACAATTTATCAGCATGCTTTAAAATTCATATTCGATGTATAAAAAACAAAGAGAACATATATCACCTGATCTGTAACGCAAGCACAAGACTTCCTCATCATCATTGACACTGTGCAATCCTTTCATGAGGCTGACCCTCTAGGCTACTAAAATGTCATATGAAATTAACTTACACTGAAACCTGGCAGCAAAGTTGTGGTCATCCTTAAGAACTCCTTATCCACCTGCAGCTGTTATCCACAGATTACAAACCTTTACTAATCATCTTCTCCAACCTAAGCTTCTTGATTACTATGAGTTATTTACTGCCCCAGAACAATCTAGCCTTCATTGGCGCCATTACACACATCATTATCTTTGCAGCTGGGTGACCAAAACTTCTGGTTTGAAAAGCAAGACCAGGCTCACAAGGTGCCGGATAGCAAATAGATGACCTGATCGTAAGTTTAAAGACGAATTATGGGAAACAACTATTAGAACGCAGTCATTACAACACACTACCTTTACAACACAGTCATTACTATGCAACATCCTTTGCATTGCATGCCATTACAACACAGCCATTACAATGCACGTCACTAAAATGCATGCCATTACAACGCATGCCACTACAACACTTGCCATTACAACACATTATAAGGTAAGTAATGGGAAATAGTAATTTTTACCCCTACACTATCCAACACTTACCCTACTGTTGCACTCACTGGAGTGGGAATAGTAATTTTTACCCCTACACTATCCAACACTTACCCTACTGTTGCACTCTCTGGTGTGGGAATAGTAATTTTCACCCCTATACTATCCAACACTTACCCTACTGTTGCACGCTCTGGTGTGGGAATAGTAATTTTTACCCGTACACTAACCATCATTTACACAACTGTTACCTGAAAGTATTATGCGTTGTAATGGTATGCATTGTAACGGTTGCGTTGGTTTTTTTTTTTGGTTTTTTTTTGTTTTTGTTTTTTTTTGTCCTCATACTCAGCCCATTAGGAACCACCCAGGCTTTGGAGAGAGAAAAGAGAGTAACACTGCCTCAGTACACTGGATTTGTAAACTTTATCAACGGACAAGCTTACCGGTGCTTCCTTTACTCAAACACTGGCCGAAGGCAATATCCACTGAGGGGCCCATTGCTCAGCCCGAAAGGCGATAGCAGCTCATCAATCCCCTACATTTAGGGAGGAGAAAATCTGTCTAGGCAGGAAGGGCGATGTAATCCTTGGACAGGGGAAAAAAAAACAAAAAAAAAAAACCCTATCCCCATTTCATAAGTTTCCAAAATTCTTGCTTCTTCTTACTTCCTGGTCTTATAAGGTCCATCTTGGATATCCTTAAGAGAGAAGCCTGCCAATCTAGGAATTCCGGAGGTTTAGGGTCTTTCCATTTGATACAAATCTCTCTTCTTGCTATTAGGATGGAGTAGAA
Source organism: Triturus cristatus (assembly GCF_964204655.1). Taxonomy (NCBI): domain Eukaryota; kingdom Metazoa; phylum Chordata; class Amphibia; order Caudata; family Salamandridae; genus Triturus; species Triturus cristatus. The sequence continues at coordinate 1,819,731,404 of NC_140590.1, read as the reverse complement.
TAGCAGATTCCTAGGTGGGCCAACCAGGTTGGGTATTAACCCAAAGAAAATCAAAGGTAAGTCAAAAGTAATAGATATCCCTAAAGAACTGGACAGCACTTTCCCCACTTGGTACCAGAAGCTCGATAAGAGAGGGCAAGTCAAAAACATGTGGACGTCTGAAGCAGCCTCTTCTCCACATCTAGCACAGCACACTGGAGGACCTTCTGAGAAATTAGTTAGCCTCTGTGGTGAAAAGTAGGCTCTATGGATCGTGAAGATGTGATTCCTTCTTAACCAAGCAGGTTTTACAATATCTTTTTTCTTTTATCACATACAGAGAGTGAGAGAATAAACAACGTGGTTGCGTTCTCCCAAAATACCTTATTATCACAAAAAGCAACCACTATTGAATTGGCAGGATACCAGATTCAGAGTAGTGTTAGAATATTGTTCAACTATCTACTTTACAGGTGGAATATCAAAGATATTGAAGTAAAAGCCTCACTCACATAATAGTGACATGCTTCATCATAGGCAGTTACTCCACACCCAGAGAAGGTGGTACTCTCCGGGCGGACTCAACCAAAGATATACTGGGAGTTCTTAGATAAATGAACAACTGGTTAGGCAGGGAACCAGATCAAATTAAAAATACCTATGAGTGTACCCTCTTTCGAATCCTTTATTCCTGGGCACTCATGATATCAATAAAAACTTGTTATCGGGGTTTTTTTGAACTCAATTCTATTCAATTGTACCCTCAACCGTGTGCCAACATGTTTCGGCCCGTCTTGTAGCCCAATCGGGTCTGGGGGCCTTCGTCAGGGCAATATCTTTCTGTTCCTTATGCTCTAAGGTCCCTGCGGTTTAGCCGTACATGTGATTACATGCAACCCATTCGTACGTGAGGCCTAATGCACTCACCTGTCCGTATGTACCATCCGACTTCAGTAGAATTTTTCTATTGGAAATAGAACAAAAAATAATAACATGTATTTCTTCAACGACACAACAACAGAATCTGTCTACAGCCCGTCTTGTGCTCGTAGTCATTGATTTCTAGTTGTAGTGATGGTGTGCCACCTGTCTATGTGCTCTCTATTTTAGGGCTTAGTGTAATCCATTATCCATCTCAGTCTACTCACCACCACATCACACCCACATCTTTTCACCACACAACGTGATCATCATACTAATTGTGTCTGACTATGAGTGAAAGGATTGTGGCTAGGTTGCTTCTCTTAGTCACCGATCCTATTAGTCTCTAATTTATCACCCGTTTTCCTTGTCGTGTTGTTTATTCGTTCTTATATCTACAACCATGCGCTGGGATCGCGTGTATCCCTTTCATCCAGTCTAGTTCAACCGACAGGCGCTCACCTACTGCCCGATGCCTACTGGCATCATGTGGATCGCGTGTGTTCAGGTGCTGTCCTGTAGTCAAACACTGCGTAAAAGGTAAATAAAAGCAAATTTTGTATGGCCATTACGTTAAGAGTCGATCTATTGCGGTTAACCTAGTTCTCTACAAGATCGTTGTTTTTGGGCCATTCTTACCGTATTTTATTTCTTAGTTTGCGTTAAATATAGAGAGGGAGATGCTCGTTCTTATTCACGTGAAAGCCCTCGTTTCTGCTGAAGCCTTCTTATCGTGCGTTATATAGTGAACTCACTCCCTCTTATATAATTTATGTTGGAGAGCCCCTTTTCATTTACACTGCAGCCAGTCTTTTTTTAAATCAAAAGTGGAACCGTTAGTGGTTTAAAACTCTAAGAGAGTCCCTATCCTCATATCAGATAGTTCGGGGCGCCAAGCGTCAAAATTTACATAGTGCTCCCTCGCGCTCACTTACTTCGTCAAGGACACCGCACCGCAGTTGCACCTAGTCAACCACACCGTCTGCCGTCGGAGATGTGAGTACGGTAGTTTCGGCTTTTAAAAGACGTTCCACCAACCTGAATGGAGGGCTGTTCTGTCCCAATCCCGATTCTCTATGGTTGGGTAACGTGGTCACAGCTGTTCGACCGTGTATGCGGCTGAACTACAAGAGTTCTGGGAAATGTAGTTCTGTTAGATCCGAAAAGCGGTGTTCGATCCCCCTCAAACCGGAGAATCTGTTTTTTATAATTTAAAACATATTTTGCCAATCCCTCGAGTCGCTATCATGGGGAAAGTTTCTTATGTGGTGTGAGGTTAACGTTTCGCCGTTTTGGACGAACTTGCATGTCTCACTGTGTGACCTAATGATCCGTGATAGGGGGGAGATGTGGGCAACCCCAATGGAACCCGCCTTATCTACCTATTCACGGCGGGTAATTCTAATCAGTCGATTAGTCGGTTATTTAGGTTGTGTGCACGTTGTTGTCTGCTGCCCGACCTCTTTGGTGTTATTCCCGTGTGATCCCAATTTCTATACAACGAGGTCTGATCTTACACCCCAGTCTTTTGTTTTATATACGGGAGGCTGTATTTTGTTTACAGTACCTTTACTCCTGTCTCCTTGTTTGTATCGTATTACTTAGTGCAGGTACGACTCTTTTTACAGGTTTTACCTACTAGTAGTTGCAGCGAGATTTTATTTGTTTGCCATGTTCAAGGGATATTTGAGTTAAGTCATAGAACCCCACGGAATTTCCTCGTTAAGGCCTGATGTTGTACTTGACAGGCGATAAATCCACCTTTGCTCTAGTTTCAGCAATTGTTTTTCGTTGCAGCTGTCTGGTAGTCTCTCAATTACAGTCCAAGTAAAGTCATTTTCGTTATGTCTCTGTGTTTGAAAGTGTCTCATCATTTTTGTGATTGTTTTTCCGCATCTAAATGTACTGCGGTGCTCATTGATTCTGATCTTGACTTTACGTGTGGTCATCCCAATGTATATCTTATTGCAGATACACGTCATTAGGTAAACTACATTGTGGCTGTTGCAGTTGCTGAAGGACCTTTGTTCCCACGGTGTTCTTAGGCCAACGTCGATTGTTTTGCTCGGTGTTGTTAGTTTGCATACACTACACGATCCGCACGGGTAGTGTCCAATTTCCTCTGGTAGATTCCAGAGTGTGCTCTGTTGGCCTGTTCTGCATTGTTTCTTTTTTGGTCGGGTGTGTACAACAGAGTCTTTGATTGATTTCCCTCTATTAAATGCAAACAGTGGTTTCTCTAGTTTTAGTCCCCCAGAATTCAGTGTTCTCCAGTGTCGTAGAACAATGTTCTTTACATTGTTGGAATCTGTTCCGTAGGTGGTCACGCATACCAGTTTTTTATCATCCGGTTTCTTTTTTGGTTCCAATAACCCCTCTCTGTTGCAGTTTTTTGCCCTTTTATATGCTTGTTTAATCAGTTTTGTAGGATAGTATTTTGTCTTTAGTTTCTGTGTTAGTTTTCTAGCATGAGTTTCATAATTTGCTTTTTCAGTACAGTTTCTCCTTAATCGTAGGAATTGGCCTACTGGAGAACTAGAGAAACCACTGTTTGCATTTAAGAGAGGGAAATCAATCGACGTTGGCCTAAGAACACCGTGGGAACAAAGGTCCTTCAGCAACTGCAACAGCCACAATGTAGTTTACCTAATGACGTGTATCTGCAATAAGATATACATTGGGATGACCACACGTAAAGTCAAGATCAGAATCAATGAGCACCGCAGTACATTTAGATGCGGAAAAACAATCACAAAAATGATGAGACACTTTCAAACACAGAGACATAACGAAAATGACTTTACTTGGACTGTAATTGAGAGACTACCAGACAGCTGCAACGAAAAACAATTGCTGAAACTAGAGCAAAGGTGGATTTATCGCCTGTCAAGTACAACATCAGGCCTTAACGAGGAAATTCCGTGGGGTTCTATGACTTAACTCAAATATCCCTTGAACATGGCAAACAAATAAAATCTCGCTGCAACTACTAGTAGGTAAAACCTGTAAAAAGAGTCGTACCTGCACTAAGTAATACGATACAAACAAGGAGACAGGAGTAAAGGTACTGTAAACAAAATACAGCCTCCCGTATATAAAACAAAAGACTGGGGTGTAAGATCAGACCTCGTTGTATAGAAATTGGGATCACACGGGAATAACACCAAAGAGGTCGGGCAGCAGACAACAACGTGCACACAACCTAAATAACCGACTAATCGACTGATTAGAATTACCCGCCGTGAATAGGTAGATAAGGCGGGTTCCATTGGGGTTGCCCACATCTCCCCCCTATCACGGATCATTAGGTCACACAGTGAGACATGCAAGTTCGTCCAAAACGGCGAAACGTTAACCTCACACCACATAAGAAACTTTCCCCATGATAGCGACTCGAGGGATTGGCAAAATATGTTTTAAATTATAAAAAACAGATTCTCCGGTTTGAGGGGGATCGAACACCGCTTTTCGGATCTAACAGAACTACATTTCCCAGAACTCTTGTAGTTCAGCCGCATACACGGTCGAACAGCTGTGACCACGTTACCCAACCATAGAGAATCGGGATTGGGACAGAACAGCCCTCCATTCAGGTTGGTGGAACGTCTTTTAAAAGCCGAAACTACCGTACTCACATCTCCGACGGCAGACGGTGTGGTTGACTAGGTGCAACGGCGGTGCGGTGTCCTTGACGAAGTAAGTGAGCGCGAGGGAGCACTATGTAAATTTTGACGCTTGGCGCCCCAAACTATCTGATATGAGGATAGGGACTCTCTTAGAGTTTTAAACCACTAACGGTTCCACTTTTGATTTAAAAAAAGACTGGCTGCAGTGTAAATGAAAAGGGGCTCTCCAACATAAATTATATAAGAGGGAGTGAGTTCACTATATAACGCACGATAAGAAGGCTTCAGCAGAAACGAGGGCTTTCACGTGAATAAGAACGAGCATCTCCCTCTCTATATTTAACGCAAACTAAGAAATAAAATACGGTAAGAATGGCCCAAAAACAACGATCTTGTAGAGAACTAGGTTAACCGCAATAGATCGACTCTTAACGTAATGGCCATACAAAATTTGCTTTTATTTACCTTTTACGCAGTGTTTGACTACAGGACAGCACCTGAACACACGCGATCCGCATGATGCCAGTAGGCATCGGGCAGTAGGTGAGCGCCTGTGGGTTGAACTAGACTGGATGAAAGGGATACACGCGATCCCAGCGCATGGTTGTAGATATAAGAATGAATAAACAACACGACAAGGAAAACGGGTGATAAATTAGAGACTAATAGGATCGGTGACTAAGAGAAACAACCTAGCCACAATCCTTTCACTCATAGTCAGACACAATTAGTATGATGATCACGTTGTGTGGTGAAAAGATGTGGGTGTGATGTGGCGGTGAGTAGACTGAGATGGATAATGGATTACACTAAGCCCTAAAATAGAGAGCACATAGACAGGTGGCACACCATCACTACAACTAGAAATCAATGACTACGAGCACAAGACGGGCTGTAGACAGATTCTGTTGTTGTGTCGTTGAAGAAATACATGTTATTATTTTTTGTTCTATGTCCAATAGAAAAATTCTACTGAAGTCGGATGGTACATACGGACAGGTGAGTGCATTAGGCCTCACGTACGAATGGGTTGCATGTAATCACATGTACGGCTAAACCGCAGGGACCTTAGAGCATAAGGAACAGAAAGATATTGCCCTGACGAAGGCCCCCAGACCCGATTGGGCTACAAGACGGGCCGAAACATGTTGGCACACGGTTGAGGGTACAATTGAATAGAATTGAGTTCAAAAAAACCCCGATAACAAGTTTTTATTGATATCATGAGTGCCCAGGAATAAAGGATTCGAAAGAGGGTACACTCATAGGTATTTTTAATTTGATCTGGTTCCCTGCCTAACCAGTTGTTCATTTATCTAAGAATTCCCAGTATATCTTTGGTTGAGTCCGCCCGGAGAGTACCACCTTCTCTGGGTGTGGAGTAACTGCCTATGATGAAGCATGTCACTATTATGTGAGTGAGGCTTTTACTTCAATATCTTTGATATTCCACCTGTAAAGTAGATAGTTGAACAATATTCTAACACTACTCTGAATCTGGTATCCTGCCAATTCAATAGTGGTTGCTTTTTGTGATAATAAGGTTTTACAATATCCCACAATGTCTTACAGGAATTAAGCCATAACAGCTCAAGGTCAACCTGTGAAATGCAACTATTCCACAGTGAAGATGGGAGTTTAAAATCTCCATCGATCTCGTCAAGGATAGTACGATACCAAAATCCAGCCTCTTTTCTAAATGGAGGTTTCTGCATGGCCTGTGTCTCCATCTGTGTATCCCTACCTAAGATGTAATTAGTTCTAATAGCATAGTTTGTGTTGGCCCAGCTAGAAAGTTGAAGATATTTAAACCTAGAGAGAGAAGAACCAGTGTTTTCCCGGAGGACCTCCCAGGGGATCAGTGAACCTTCCACAAAAAGTTCACCCCGCCTCGCTATGCCAGCTGCCCTCAATGGTAAGGACAAACTGTCTTTTTTAGGCACTCTGGTGTCCCAGGAGAGTCCCAGATAGGAGCTAAGCTGGAAAAATACCCCATCTTCATTGTGGCACGCATTTTAACCCAAGTTTTTAGCAGACCCCATAATACCTTTAATCTAACTTTTTTTTTAAACTTGGGATCTCCATATTTAAGAAGAAAGCCGTCTTCAGAAAAGCCGCTCACTCTTAGCATGGACAGGAACATCAAACCCATACCGCTACTTATTGGCCTCTTTAGTAACATCCGCGAGTGGACAAGTTGAAAGGCCCAAGCATATATTTGCAGGTCTGGGGCAGCCAGGCCGCCCTTCTCTCTACGTCTTCTTATTTTCTTCCAGGCGATCCTAGACCCCCGAGAAGCCCAAATACAAGTATTGAGTTCACTCTGTATTTTTGCAAGAAGAGCACTCTCAAAAAATAAAGGAATAGAATCAAAAAGAAAAGTAAACCTTGGTAAGATTGACATTTTGATCAAATTGACCCGACCCAACATAGACAGAGGTAAGTTGGCCCAGTTTTTCAATAATTTTCGGCTTTCTTTTATGATTAATAGTAAACTGTGAGAGGGGATATTATCGATTTCATGAAGAACATGGATACCAAGATATCTTATATCAGTTTTTAAGGAAGGAAGGTGAGAGTCTACGTGCATATTCCAGGCCGTAATTTCGGTCTTCAAAGTGTTGATCTTATAGCCTGAAACCGACCCAAATTTCTGGGCAAGCTCGATGACTGCCGGAAATGCCATATTTAAGTTTGCTGTCAAAATGAGGATGTCATCGGCATATAATGCCACTTTCCTTTCCCACTCTCCATATTTAAATGGAGACACCCTGGTATCATCTCGCAACATCTGACCGAAGGGTTCAATATATAAATTAAATAGTAAGGGGGAAAGAGGGCATCCTTGACGCGTGCCCCTTGTTATCGCAAGGGATTTTGTGAGGGAACCGTTAACCAGAATATTAGCCGATGGATTACAGTATATAAGGGAGATGACTCGTCTAAATTTATCACCTAATCTGAATTTGGCCAAGACCTCCGACATAAACAGCCAGTTGACCCTGTCGAAGGCCTTCTCCGCATCCAGTGTCATCCCTGCCAAGGGGAGAAACCCTGCTGTGGCCATGTCGATGGCTCCAATAAAATCATAGGTTAAATCTGACAGGTGACGGCCCTTAACAAAACCCTTTTGGTCTGGATGTAATAATTCACCTGCGACTCCTCCAAGCCTACTGGCCATAATGGACACAAAGATCTTATAATCGGCGTTCAAAATTGAAATTGGCCTGTAAGATTCGCAACTTGAGGCCGATTTCCCCGGCTTCAATATCAATGATATTGTTGCTTTATTCCAAGAGGTAGGGAGAGGAATACCTTCTTGTAAGATTTCATTAAACAAGATAGTCAGAAATGGAGCAATCTCTTTAGCCAAACATATATATATTTCCGAAGGAAGGCAATCCGGCCCAACTGCTTTCCCCTTTTTTGAGCTCATTATAGCCCTGAATACCTCGTCATAGGTGATTGGTGTATCTATTTTTATTTGTTGGTCTGAGTTTAACTCAGGGAGATTTATACTATTTAACAAGGACTGTGCTTTAGCAGGGTCAGAATTTCCCTCTTCCCTATATAAATCCGAGAAGAAGGAATAAAATTATGCTTTAATATCCTCATCAGAGGTGTACGATACCCCGCATTTAGTAACTGAGCTGATGTAGTTCCTTGCCCGATCTGATCTAATTTTCCAGGCAAGAAGTTTCCCAGCACCTTCCCCGTACTCAAAGTGGGCGATCTTACTAGCTTCCCATCTTTGTAATAATCTAGAGTTGAGAACAGACTCCAGGTCTCCCTTCAGAGACCGTAGAATCTCTTGAGCAGCCTCGGTACTATCTCGGTCGCCCAGATCAATTACTACTTGGATTGCTTTGATCTTACTCTCGATATCCGCAATTTCCGCCTTGTACCTCTTTGACCTATAAGAGGAGATACTTGTCATATGTCCCCTCAAATAGGCCTTAAGAGCCTCCCATATAGTTACCGTTGGAGCAGTTTGGGCATTTCTAACTAAGAACAGTTCCATTTCTTTTTGAAGGTCCACTATTGTCTCTTCCAGCATAAGAAGAGCACGGTCCATTGACCATGTCCTCTCTACTGGGAGTGCTGGTTTGTTAATGAATAGGCTAACCGCAGAATGGTCAGAGAGGTGAGATGGTAGATAAGAAATATCCCCCACCCAGCTTTTTATTGATTGACTCACTAGAATAAAATCAATCCTAGATTTGTGCCTGTATTTGTAGTTGCAAAAAGAGTACTCTCGTTTAGAGCCGGCCTTTATCCTCCATATATCCAAGAAACCCATTTGTTTCATAAAATCGATAAGACATGTTCTAGTTCTGTGGGATATAGGTGCCCTGTACTGTGAGGTCTTATCTAACAGGGGATTCAATATCATGTTAAAATCTCCTGCCAAAATAGTTGGGCTAGAAAACGCTATTAAAGCAGATGTCATGCTGTTAAAAGGTACAGGGTCGTCCTGATTTGGACCATAATACCCAGCAATTGTTATTCTTACATCCTTTACTTGACACTCTGCTATGGCCCATCTACCCCCTGGGTCCACAACTTTAGAAAGAAGTGTTGCATGGGCCGATTTTTTTAACAATATAGCCACACCCCTGGTGTTAACTGATTGAGTGGTACAAACAGCGAAGTCCAACCAGCCCAACCTCTTAACCAGAACAGATAATTCTGACTCAGTTAAATGCGTCTCCTGCAGTATAATGATCCGCGCACTACTATCCCGTAGATATTGAAAAATCTGATGCCTCCTGGAATTAGTGCGTAGGCCATTAACATTCCAGGAGAGAATATCTAAACTATTCATATTACCGAGTCATCCTCATCATGCAAAGAAAAGAAAATCCTCTTAACTGGAGACCCCACACAGAACTTATCGTAATTCTAGCTCCAAAGAAAAAGAAAAAGACAAAAAGGAGTATAATAAAGAGAATGAGGACTTTTTTTTTTCTTTTTTCCCAATGCAACACCCACCCCAATCACCCCCCAGTGCCCTGATCCCAACCCCTACCACCCCTGACCACCCACCCGTGGAAACCCTTGCCCCAAGAATCTGGACCTAGTCCAGAATTCGACACCTTGGCTGCATAGTGCAAAGCACTCGACTGTATTGAGCTTCATGCCTATACTATTCTTTTCTTATCTTTTTTTTTTTTTTTTGTCATCCAGAGAGCCAAGGAAGTAAAGGAGAAGACTCTTTTATATATATTTTTCTTTTTTTTTTTTTTTTTTTTTTGAGTTACCTTCCCCTAAGTTGTTGAAGAAGCACATCCGTTGCCTCCACAGCTCTAAGATTGTACATTTTATTGTTGTACATCACTCTCAAGGCAGCGGGAAACTTCAACTGGGCCACAGCACCTAGCTTACGGAAGTCTTCCAGTCTTTTGCCCAACTCCCATTGTCTTTCAAGAGTAACTTTTGAAAGGTCTGATCTGATCTGGAAAGTAAAGCCTTTAGCTGAGAGTGATTTCTGTTTGAGAGCCAGAGTTAATAACTTCTCCTTAAGGGTGTATGTCATGAAATTAATTAGAATTTTCCTGGGCTTCTGTCTTTGTGGGGATTTACGAAATGGGTCTCTATGGATCCTTTGTATATCCCGCAATAACTCCTCTTCCGATATATCTGGACCCAGAGCTTCTTTTAAAAGGGAAACAATAAACTGCTTGATATCGCCCCCTTCTCTTTCCTCCGGAACATTAAGAAGTCGGAGGTTGTTCCTTCTACTATTGTTTTCCAGGGCCTCCATTCTCTCAGCTTGGATAGCTTCACTAGCTTTTAAGAACTCTATTTTGTCCTCAGCTTGTTGAAGATTCGAGGTTAAATTTGTGACATTACTTTCTAGTGTTGCCGTTCTAATATTTAGAAGATCAATTTTTGTCTCCAAAAACTCACAAAAACTCCTAATCTCCAGCTGATTAGCAGTTGAGGCCTGAAAACCTAATTTAATATCCTGAGAAAGTGCTCTCAGCATTTGCCCAACGGAGTACTCTTGATGTTCATCTATTGGAGGCAGAGGGGGCTCCCCACTGGGAGAGGTCACGATTGTACCATTTTGCAAGTTGGTTATATCGGATGTAGCAGTTGTAGCGCCCCCGCACTGAGACTTAACCCCCTGTTGAGATTGCGAGGGTTCCCCAAGAACCTGGTCATTCTGAGAAGAACAACTTGGTAGTTCCGAGGAGCATGAGACAGGGAAGTCTAAGGAATCCTGCATCGAGCTAGTGCAAGAAGTAGGGCTTTTGGGAAGTGCCAAAATCTGAGGTAGCACGTTAAAATAGGACCTCAAGGATGGTGTAATTTTGAGAGCCCCCCCCCCAGTTGGCTTCTTCGCTTCTGTTTTAAGGTTCGTGCCTTACAGGCCACTGGGGTAGCTGCTAGTACAGAAGGTACAGCAGGTGCAGAAGATACTGGTTCAATAGGATAAGTGGCGTCTGAGAGGACTTTCGAGCTATCCGTCTTAAACTGGACAGAAGACTTACTTGTAGAACCCGTCTTCTGCAGTGGTTTCCTAACAGTGGCTTCAGTAGCAACAGTGGTATTGATGTTTTTGAGTGGTCTAGCTACACTCCTTTTCACCCCCTTCCTTCTATTTTTAGGCTCTTGTTTATCCTGGGCAACCACCCGCCCGCCCTGGCGTTTAGAACTGCGGGTGGCACAGGCAGTCTTAACTTGTTTAACATTTACCGTTTCCCCTAATGGGCTTACCACCTCGCACACTTTGTCCTCAGTAATCAGCAGCTGCTCAGCCGCCTTTGGATAGCTTCCTGTGTCTCCCTCCAGGATGATGCCTCTCCCGAAAGCCGAGTTGAGCGTAACAGTCCTGCGTCCGGCCCCGCGCAAAACACTGCAGTCCGCTCCTCGCTCTCCGAAGCTCCCGTGATGCCCGAATCCAGCGAGGAACGCCAGGAAGAATCAAACGCTGCAGCGAAAGCCCGGACGGGAATCCGCACATTGATGAAATCGGGGGCTGAACGCCACGGTGCTAGCAACGGCAGCAACTACGGTAGCAGTAACCCTCCCTAGGGCAAAAAGGTAGGAAAAACAAATTGGTTCGGGCTCTCAACCTCACAATTTCAACGTATAGGCATCGTGTTGATTCAGTTATGCCGAGCGCCAGGCATCACACAGATTCAGGTGCCGCGACCGCTAACTCGAGGCCGCCATGTTTCCCCAATGGACCCTTCTTTGTTGTTAGTTGATGACATCATCCAACGGTTGCGTTGTTGTAATGGAATGTGTTGGAAGTGTAGTTTCGAAAAATGCGTTGTGATGGCATGCATTGTAAAATCATGTGTTGTAATGGATGTTGCGGCTTGCGTTGTAAAAGTTTGTGTTGTAACGTGTCCTATTCACAAATTATATGTCTCTTATGCATCTATCTATCATACACGTCTTTGCCACTTTTTATGCACATGCACAGCAGGATGATCGCTATATCCTGATCTTAGCACCTCAACCAAACTTCACATACAAAAAAGAACCAATGCTTCCCACATATACATTACAAAACCACACCATATCAACCAAGAACAACAAGCAGGATAGTTTCCTGCTCAATTACCAATAGGAAGGTAAGTATCTGCAGTGCAACTGTCTATCTCATGTATGTCTTCGTTACCTCAGGGCGCGGTGCAACCACAAGTTCACTGTGACATGACTGAAGCACCTCACTGAGCTACACTAATGAAACCCAACTCTTCTCTAACAGGCCACACTATAAAATAGCATTATATCAACCATGCCAGTCAAAAAGAGCAGGCATATAGTATGAAATCCAGTACAGTACACGTATGGTGCAGCCATGATCGCAATGTGTATATGATAACTACCTACCTTAGGGCTGTATGTCTGCTTTTGGTGCTAACTTGTACCACAGCACATCCACATACATCATCCTCAGTGAAAGAGTAGTTTGGAGAAATAAGCTGTTATACTACAACACACCTGTAATTATTGTCTGCTATCAGGTCCAGAAGCCATATTTATTTATTATGCCATATTTACTTATTATATGTGTTTATCTTTAGAGCACTTTTTGCCACTGGAAACGGTTGAGATTGCAGGGTCAGAAGGAAACAGGAGGTCAAAGCCTAGAAAGAGCCATATTTCAATGTTCTTCTTGGTCAGAGTGTTCTATCAAATAGTGTAGGAAGAAAGTAGCCAAATGGGCACAGCTTAAGTGCCACAAAAGAAACCGGCCTCTGTCTTAGCTTTGCCATTAAACTTCACTTTACTAAAGATTCTGGACTAGAGATAAATTCAGTCTGTACTCGTAAAACCTTCTGAGAATGAAAACGGAAGCCGGGCCATAGAAGGACTTATGGGGAAGGATGAAGCCCTTGATCTGCACACCATTGTCACAGGATGCCAAATGTCATTGCTTAACAAGGTATGTGGAATACTGCTAGTAGCCATCAAAAGGCAAGCAGCAAAATTTTAGACAGTATAAATGTTCCTTCAATTACTAAGGAAAGTTGAGCCTAGTTACAACAAAGGATTAATGTTCTCAGGTACAGCTGTGGCTGTATGTAGACAATTCAGATTTGCACTTTCGCCATTTTTTTATCTTGCCATATATTCTAAAGGATTTTTTTCTCATTAAATGTCTCTACGGAAATACTATCATTGCTTCAATGTAAGTGTTTAAATGGCCGTTTCCTACACGGCATTACAGTTTTGCAAGAAGTAATCCCGCCATGACATCTAAGCTCTTTCATCAAAATGCGTAAACAGGGGAAACAAAAAATATGGCTGTGATGATCACCAACAGAATAGCCAAAGAACCAGGTTAGAAGGACAGACCACGCACCATATTTTAAATAAGGCCCTACATCTCCAAAGGCATTGCTGCTAATCAAAGACCTCTGCAAATCAAGAGTCAGATCAGCATGATCTTAAATTATGATCTCCCTTTATGTATTTATTTTAGGTAACTAATAATGCATAGAATTTAAAAATAAGTCCACTCTGGAATTTTACTCAATTCATGTTTTTCTTTAATGCTCCTGCACAAACTAGGTGGCCCATTAGGATGGAGGAAGGACCATCGACTGGATATTTCCCACCGCCAGAATAGGATGGCGGTGGGAACAGGAATGCGTACACAGCGGAGGCAAAGACCGTCTGCCACCAGCAATCATTCCGATTGCCTGGCGGACGGCCGAGGGAGCCCAAAATGGTGGCGGTGCCTTGCAGGCACCGTCCACCAGATTAGGATGCAGGCAAATACCTGCCTTTCCATGGCAGCGATGTCGCTATGGAACGGCATACGGTGTTTTGCATCGGCCCGTTGCGGGCCCCCGGGGGATGGGGTGGATGGCTGCACTTGAGTAGTACCTATGTCACCCCCTTTTATTGCCATGCACAAGGTGACAGGCACCGTGCGGTGCCTGTCACATTGTGCATGGCAATGCACAACATGACTCTTTAACATTGCGGTGGGTGCTGCTTACAGCACCGCCCGCCGCAATGTTAAAGATAAGGGATGCGACCGCCAGGGAGGCATTCGCATCCTAATTGGGGGTGCATGACCGCCGCACCGCTAGGTTGGTGGGCGGACTGAAGTCTGCCTGCCGTCCCAATGGGGGCCTAAGCATTGTGACTCCTCACATTTTCACAACAGTTACATGCATTGATGATAAAAGAACAGTACATTATACATTTGCATTGTTTTAGACCTATCAGCTTTAGGGTGAACTTCTCCCAAACCTTTTGTCTAGCTACCTCCATTTTTACTACTGAAAATTGTTTTTGTTGACCTTTAAATCTGTGCACTTTACCACTGCTAACCAGTGCTTAAGTGCTTCTGCTCGCACCACTAAACATAGTTTGAGTGGCTTACACATGATTTGCATATTTAATTTACTTTACTCAGTCCCTTATAGAGTGCTGTGCATGTAAATTAAATACTACCAGTGGACCTGCAGCACTTAGTGTGCAATCCACTTAAGTAGCACTTTAAAACATGTCCCCGGCCTGCCACTGCAGTCTGAATGCAGTTTTAAATGCCAATTTGACTTGCCAAGATATCCGCCTTGCCAAGCCTCAAACTCCCATTTTATGGTATATTAAGTCATCCCTAAGGTAGCTCGTAGGGCAGGATGCATTTTAATTAAAAGGTTGGACATGTACTTTTCAGTTTTACATGTTATGGTAGTGAAAAACTAAATTCATTTTTCGCCTCTATGAGACCTGCCCTTTTCATTGGAGATTGCTTATTATATCCAATAGGCTATAATTTTCAATTGGGAGCAGGTAGCTATGTCATCTTTGGTGTCTTTGGAATTGTAAAAAAAAATGCTGTTTAATGGCCAAGATGTGTTTTGATTACAATTTTCAAAATGACACTTTTAGAAAGTTGTTCTTTTTCTGCCTTTAGCCTTTTTGAGTCTGTAGCCTCCCTTGGGTCACATAACTGAGTGTAACTGACAGGTAGACTTTGTGAATTCCTCCCAGACAATTACGCAACATAGGGATTAGGTGTGCCTGAATGAACCATCTGCCTGCATGATTTTGGGAGGCAGAGGTGAGCACCGCCTGGCTTGCAATGGAATAGAGTGTACTCTACCTTCATTCAAAGGACCTCTCACCTCAACACGGTCACTACAGCCAGTTCAGAACCTGGGCAGGGGAGTAAAGAACTTTTTAGATCCTTTTTGAACATTCTAGAAGAAGGTCACCAGGGCATACAAATAGAACCAGTGCACTTCTGGGCCTGAGTATATTCTGCCATGAAGATGAACTGCTGTGCTGCTGAAAGGACTAGTACTCTGCTGGACTGATAACCTGCTGTTGCCTTACTTAATTGGTGCCTTTCACCTCTGCTGCCCTTTTTGCCTGGGGAAGATGAACTAGACTTGCAACTTGAACTCTGGACTACCAGAGTGACTCCAAAAGGCTAGTTTGCTGGCCTCATAATCTGAGGCTCAGGGACACAAAATGCTCCCTTCTCCTCAGACACACCCCTCAACCCAGCCTGAGTGAATCTTGCCCACAAAAAAGAGCCCAACTAGTCCTGGATCCTTGCACGTGGTGCTGAAGGTGACCATTTAGCCAAAATGCAAGATCGGGGACTTAACACAATTTTTGATCAAAAACTGCTCTGAAAACCAGGAGGATACTTGGACCAACCTGCTGGCATATCGGCCCTAGTTGCATCGCCAGTCAGATAAACTTTGTGACTTCTCCAGCTATGTTTTTCTCTACAGCAGCAAATCCTGTTCAGTAGTCCTTCAACTAAGGGTTGAATTTCTTCCCCTACAGCCCTCTGTCTCTACCTGCTGAAGATTTTCAACTTTCATTTTGGAGACTAAGTCCAAACATAGAAATCTTCACTGCTGCTTCGACACAAATCTATCTGATGACAACGATCTCTCCTTGACACATCCTGCAGCCTTGCTCCACTGAAAATGACATTCTCAAAACACTTTTCCCCTAAAATTACTTGTAAGTCCAAAGGTAAGCGCTGACCAAGCCAAACCCAGTTTTTGCATTCAAACCGTGCTTCATTGCGGTAGGTCATATTTTTTTACTGTGACTAGGACTTGCTTGACTAGATGTGAATAGTTGACGCTTTGATCATTTAGGTGTTAGTTTTTGCTAAAACTTTAGAAATTCATTACTCAAGTTCTACTGAATGGATTTTTGTGTCAAATGATTTAATAAAATGTACTCTATTTTTCTAAATTGGTGTGGGATTTTTCTTATGTTGTGTTTCCTCGTTAATGTTTCTGTGCTGCATAAATACTTCATGCATTGCTTCTCAGTGAAGCCTGACTGCTTTTTGTGCCAAGCTACCAATGGATAAGCACAGGTAATTTAGTGACTTTTTGTTGTTGGCCTTGCAAGGGATTGTGGCTGTTGCTTGACCAGGGAGCACATCCAAGTCAACCATCATTTCTATTCTTCCACACTGCATCACTTGAATTTAAAACCTGGATTAGGAAGGGGCCATTTTAGTAGAATTGATCTGAAAATGTCACCAAGTACTTGAATGAATAAGTAACTGTCATCTTCTAAAGGACATGAGGAAAGGTTTATCTGGTGACTGCAAAGATGGATTGATACCTTACCCATGTTATTTGAATCTTGGTACTTTCCAGTAATGAATGTTTCTGCTTCCTAGCCCTCTCAGTCCACCTGATGTGTTGCACTACGTGGCAATGTATTGGGTTTGTTTTGGTGAAGAGCATTGTAGAATGAGCGTCCTATTGTAAATGTTATCCTTGCTTCAATTGACAAACTGTGATGGCTGGGAAAGACAGAATTGATGTGGTAAAAGACTCTGAAATGAAATGAAATGAAATGAAAAGTGAATTTATAAAGCGCGAATTGCTGCCCAAGGGCGTCCAAGCGCTAGTGTAGAATAGTGGTAACTGAGCACTGAGGAGGGACCAGCCAGAAGAATTAAAGGGGGGTAGTGAACAGGAAGGTTTTTAATTGTTTCCAGAATGACAGCTGATTGGGATTGGACCGAAGTTGAAGAGGGAGAGAGTTCCACAACTTGGCAGCATTTAGTGCGAACATCCTGCCACCAGCTCTCGCTCTTTTTACTTTGGGTATTTAGGCTAGAAAGGCCTGGGTGGAGCGGAGATTTCTGGTCGGGTGGTAGTGAGCTATTAAATTGCGGCTAATTGCTGGTCCCGTCTGCCAGAAAGCCTGATGAGAGATGCACATTGCCTTGAAGGCAATTCTCTGTCGTACCGGTAGCCAATGCAGCTTGCTAAGTCCGGGCTTTACTGATTGTCTGCGAGGCAGCTGCAGCAGGGTGCGAGCTGCACAGTTCTGGACTACCTGGAGCTTTCGCAATGTGAATTCCGGGGCACCAAGGTAGAGGACATTACTAAAGTCCAACCGGGACTGGATCAGACCCTGAACTGCTACCTGTTTGGCCTCCATCGGTAGAAGGGGAAGAACTTTCCTCAACATTCTGAGGAGGCCAAAACAGGTCGCAGCCAGTTTGGTGGCCTGGGTGTTAAAGGAAAGGGTCTTGTCAAGCCATACCCCTAAGCTCTTTATGTTGTCTTTGGGTGCTGGGGGGTGCCCAGGCATGGGGGCCAGAGGGAATTAAATGGTACCGGAGATGTTGGTCCTAGGAGCATCAGCTCTGTTTTATCCCCATTGAGCTTTAGGGAGTACGTTGTCATCCATTCCTTGACTTCCTCCAGGCATTTCATAAGACCTGATGAAAGAGGTCTGTTGCCCTCCTGCGCCAAGGAAACCACTAGCTGAGTGTCGTCAGCATATGAAATGATCTTAATACCAAACGGCTGGACGACCTCCGCCAGTGGTTTCATATAGATGTTAAATAGCGTAGGGCTTAAGGAGGAGCCCTGGGGTACCCCACAGCTCAGTGATCTGCTGGCAGACACCGTATCCCCGTCAAAAATCTGGAATGATCTATTGCTCAGAAATGATTCGAGCAATCTAAGTGCATTGCCTGTCACTCTGATGTTAAAGAGGCGGTTCAGCAGAGTGGCGTGACTGACCGTATCAAAGGCGGCACTTAGGTCAAGGAGGACCACTGCCACTGATCCTCCTTGATCCAGAATCCTTCGGGTTTCTTCGGTGACCGCCAGTAAGGCGGTTTCTGTTCCATGCCTGGGTCTGAAGCCTGTCTGGGTAGCATCCAGTAGCAAATTATTCTCGAGGAACTTCATCAGATGGACATTGATGTGCTTCTCTAGAATTTTGCTAACCCGAGGGAGCAGCGAAATTGTGCGGTAGCTGCTAGGATCCTCTGGGTCGAGATTTGGCTTCTTAAGCAGGGCCCGAACCATGGCTTTCTTCCATGCAATGGGCACAGTGCAGGATGAGATGGAAGCGTTTAAGAGGTTCAGTACTACAGGCAGGGTAGCCTGGCTCGCCTGTATCATAGCCTCTGGTGGAGCTGGATCACGTGGGGATCCTGATTTTACTTGGTGGGCTAGTTGGTCAAGAGCTTCAAGATCTAGAAGGGGGAATTGATCTAGTGATACCCGATCCGGGGGGGGGGGGGGCCTGCCTCAGTGGTACCTGGTCATGTACTCTTAGATCTGTGACTGCCGTTGGAAATGAGGAGTAGATCTGAGTGACTTTTTTATAAAAAAATTCTGCTAGATCATTACATTGAGCTCGGGTCTTAACAGGAGGTACGGTTGAACTATCCACTTTGGTAAATTTTTTCACTAAGTGGAAAATTTCCTTGGGTTTAGATTTAGCTGCCATGATTTTATCGGCGAAGTGAGCTGATTGAGCGACCATTATCTCGCCTTTGTAGGCCTTGATTGCTTCTCTATATTGAGACTTTTTTTCTGGTAAAGAATCCAGACGCCACAATCTCTCTAATTTCCTACAAAGACGTGTTTTGTCTCTGAGGGTGTCTGAGAACCAGGGGACCGATTTATGTGCCCTTTTAGGTGTAATCTTACGAAGTGGAAGGGAGGTTTCAAGAGATTTTATAATCCAGTCTTCGTATTCCTGGTGTGCTACGCTAGGGTCTGCATTGTGAGGCGGGCAGGTGGATTCTAAATTGTGAATCCAGGACTCGATGGGTAATCTGGCCCAATTCCTCGTGTTCTTAACTAGAGGTATAGGAGGTGTAGATTTGCAAGTGGACCAGGTAAAAGGGATAAGAGAATGGTCGGTCCAGGGAAGGCTGATCGGTTGGCCGACTACTAACTCTGTGCAATTGCTAAAAACTGGGTCCAGTAGGTGACCTTTTGAGTGTGTGGGGGCTATGACCCGCTGATCTAGCTGTAATGCCGCTAGGTTATCCACCAGTTCCATAGCAATATGGTGGTGTCAAAGTGTAGGTTGAGGTCGCCTAATAGTGTAAAGTTAGAAGTGGCTCTAATTTGTTCTGCTAAAATGGTGGGGAGTGATCTGTGAAATAGTTTGGGTGGACCTGGGGGGCGATAGACCAGAGTGCCAGAAAAGGAGTTGTTAGGAGAGAAGTCTATACTAAATGCTAGACTCTCGCACTCCGGGATTGATTCGGGAGTGGTGCAGCAGCGATACTGATCTTTGAGTATGTTTGCCAGACCTCCCCCTCTCCCCTCCATCCGGTCCAATCTGTTAATTTGAAAACCGGGGGGCAGGGCTGTGACTATATGTGGCTCAGAGTAGGGTGTAAGCCAGGTTTCCGTCAGGAAGACTGCATCGGGCTTGCGTTCTTCTAACAGGAGGGCGATTTCTGTCCTGTGTTTTGGTAAAGACCTACAGTTTAGCAGGAACATACTAAATACCTGTCTGGTATCTGATAACTTGTTGGTTCTGAATGTATGTCCGCAACCGAAGCAGTATAGAGGAAGTCAAGTGGGCGTGTAAGTGTGCATACAACATACCGGACCTTTTGTCCTCGCGTTATAGATGGTCTCTGGGCTGTAGGTCCTGGTGTGTGGGGAGTGGGATATAGGGGGTATGGCCCCTGGTCCCGTCCGGTCGCGGACGGGCGCAGGCGGGCTTGCCTTTGGCGCGCCTTCGGCGCACCGCCGGCGCGCCCGCTGCGCCTGCCCGATGCGCCCGCCCGATGCGCGTCCGGGGGAGGCACATTGTAATATAGGCCAGGGGAAGGGGCGTGGCCTAGGTCGGTGGGCGTGGCCTGTGCTCCGTGGGTGACGGGGATCCTCCTGCGACCCCGCTGCAGCGCCTTGCTCGGCTGCGCGGGGAGGAAGGATCAGGGAAGTGCTTCAGGTGAGGTTAAAATACACAAAGTATTTCACACACACAAGTAATTAAAAAAAAGATTCGTAGCTCCCGGCTTAAACGCCTCAGGAGATGGTTATCGTAGCCTACTCTCGTGAAAGATAATGCAGTGTGGACCCATGCTGGATGAGTGAGAATTGCAGGGACTAGCTAGAATATCATTTCCAATGTCCAGTGATGAAACTACCAGCAGGGGTGGCTGTTTTTAGATGGGTAGATGACAAGAAGTGTGTTTTTGGAGAGGGTGGAGAAATAAATGTGCAATTTTCACAAGTTTGACTGATATTACAGATAAGGTAAGAAGCCCAGCATAAAACCTAAAGATTTTATTGCTGATGAAGAGGGGGTGCAGAGGAGGATCATCTACTTAGAGATCTTCAAGGTGCATTGGGTCGAATTCCTGTCTTTAGGGGAAATAAAAATGACTACTATTCATTGGAGGAAATAAGTGTACTACTTTTCAGTACAGTTTATTATTCCCCCTAAATGCTTTTAAACCAAGGCTTTTTTTTAATGTTTGTGAACATTTCGAATCCATATACCAACTAATATTAGTTCCAGAATTAGGTTACATTTTCCTGCTAAAATGTGTTCTATATAAACCCATAACTAACTGCCACTTCTTTGTGAAGGATCTATTACAAGTGTGGTCTGAATTGACAGCGTATTGATGTTTTTAAGTACTCTGTCAGAGCATGTTCACCATGCCCACCTGACATTACTGAAAAATTATGTGAATATAAGCTGTACATTCGTCTGGGAAATACAATTCCCATGTTACTACCTTTGTAGAATTTCGGGGCTTTCTCTCCTTTTTGGATTCCACAAGAAGGTGAAGACCTGGCAAATACACATAACATAACATAACTTTAGGAAAGGGTGTTGCTGGTTAACTAGGGTGTGAGCTCTGGTTAAGTAGAAACCAGAATCATTCTCAGGATGAAGTCACAAGCAACCCTAAATTAACCTGTGCTCAACTCTCGGGTGGTTTGGCACAGAGCAGGCATGTGTAAAGCATTTGTGCAACACTTCAAACAGTAATACAGTGAACACATACCACAAAATAATCTTGTTTAGACAAGTAGAGTAATATTTAATAATTAAAACAAGACCAAAACAATAAAAATACAATTAGTAGAACCTGAGGTATTCAGTTTTAAAGACTGTTAATGAAAATAGCTCCTACATGCACAATGCACCAACTCTGGATATCCGGTTGCGCCAGACCATGACAAAGTCACAAATTCAGGCTGACCCTGATATAGTGTGAGCCGATAATAGGGACACAGTTAGGCCCACTTAACAGAGTATCCTAAATCCTGGTTGCGGAGTGTTGAGAGGACCCGTGTCAAAGCCGAGATGAAGTGAGGCTCCGATGCAAGGTCATGCACTGTGGTGGAGGATCCCATCAATTGGAGCTTGCAAAACAAAGTCTAATGCGGCATGCAGTCATGGTGATGCGTTGGTTCTGTGAAGCTATGAAGCAGCAATGCAGATTCTGGTATCGTAATTGAGGCTGCCGCTTCAAAGAGATGGAAGGGTTTGTGCCGAAGAATTGTAGTGCAGTCAAGGCAAAGCATAGTTTCCTAGAAGTTACGAGGCTGGCAAGCATCCTAAACCCAATTCCAAGTGTCCAGGACTGGGGTGGCATTACTTGACATTGTAGACTCACACGTGGCAGAGTTCATATGCAAGTGCAGAGTTTGTTGGAAGCCTGTTGTGTCACTGAGGCTTCAGTTCAGGAGGCCAGACAACTATCCCGTGCAGTCATTCTGGGTTCTGGGTTCAAGAGATGCAGTACCAGTCCTTCTCACCCAGAGAGCAGAAGTCCTGCACAGCAGTGGCAGCAGTTCCTTCAGAGCAGCACTCCACCAGAGTGGCAGTCCTTTCAGCAGCAGAACAGTCTTTCTTCCAGGCACAATATACACAGTTTCAGAAGAGTAGTGAATAGTTTGTATTTGAGATCCTATATTTCTACCCTGTTGTGCATATGAGGTGGTGGAAAAACTTCTAAAGGTTTCTCTTTCAAGTCCCAAGGCGTCCTGCCTCTCTGGTCTTGGCTCCAGACTAACTGGTGTATTCAGCCCTTTTTGTGGAGGCAGGACACAGCTACTCATGCAAGTCAGGCTTTGCCCATCTCCTCTCTCCCATCCTGCCAGTGATGGCCTACCCAGGCACACCTAAGCTCTTTACTGTAAGAGACATATCTAAAGTGTTACCTCCACAAGCCATTGCAGCGGCAGGCATGTGCTTCAACCTTATTGAGTCTCTTAGAACGTTTTTTTACTTTCTTCAGTTGCAAGGAAATCGGATGAATTTGCTCTTATCACCTCCTGGCTTGACTTTTGTAATAGCCTATATGCTGGAGCCTCGGAAGCTATTTTGCATAAATTGCATATAGTGCAATATGGAGCCACCAGACTTGTGTTAAAACGTCCCACACGGAGCTCTGCCTCAACCCCCTTGAAAATTATACCCTGGCTACCGGTACATATTAGGATCCTTTTTAAGATCCTCCTACTCGTTTTCAGATCATTCAAAGGTACTGGACCCTAATACCTCCCTGCTAGCTACATTTCTGAACTATTTCTGTACTATGGGCCAGATGTATCAACATTACATTTTGAGAGTCTATAATAGCGAATTTTACCTATTCGCTATTATAGACTCGCAAAATGCAATGTATGTAGGAATATGCTAATATTTTGCGATTACTACACATTCCTTATTTGCGACTCGTAAATTGCGACTCACAAATAAGGAATGGCTTCCTATTCATTTCTATGGGTCAAGAGGCCCATAGGTATGAATGGGCATTGCGTGCGCAATTTGCGAGTACCCAATATCAACTCGCAAATTGTGCACTTAATTTCAAGGGTGCTAGGGTTCCTAAAGGACACCCTGTTGCTCCCCTGAAATGTGCATGTGTGTGTGCCACATGGCCCTTTGAAAAATACAAAAAAGTTTATTTACCAAGGTAATCACATATTATCACCAACTTGAAGTTGGTGGTAATATGGGATTCCTTACAACAATATCGGCATTTGCGATAGCTACCAGAATAGCATTTAGGGAATCGCAAATTGCAATTCTCTAAATGCTTGCGCAAAATAGGGAATCGCAAATTTAGCGATTCCTTATTTTGTGAGTAGGGCTTTTCATTCCTACATTGCACACAGCTAAATTGCGATCGCAAACGCTGAAATTCTGAGAATTTCAGGGTTTGAGATCGCAATTTAGCTTGATACATCTGGCCCTATATCCCTACAAGAGCTCTCAGACCTTCCCATGTCAATCTTCCTAAGCCCCTTCTTTCAGATTCAATCCTAGGGGAGGTAAATCCTTCTCAGTGTTAGGATCCAAGGCATGGAATTTTCTTCCTAGCCATCTGCATTTCAGAGAATAAGAAATACTCTTCAAAAAGCTTCTGAAGACCTGTATTTTCCAGGCCCTGTACACATTATGCTACTCCCTTATTTTATGACTGTTTTTTATTTCTATTTTCCTCTCCTGAATTCAATTAGTTACAATCTCAGCACCAGGAGGCTCTTTCGGGAATGACAGTGTTTTATAAATTCTATGATCATTCATTCACTTAGGTGGGTGGCACAACCCATCTTAACCATTGAATAAGATTTTTCATTAAGATTCCAAAGACACCAAACATGACATAGTGTTGTGATATGATGCATTCCGCCTACCAGGATGTAGAACCTTGGAATGTGGAATGAGAAAGGATTAAGCCTGTAACGTTCTCCTGGTGGCAGTTGCTGCTGGAAAGCTGGAGAGGGTTGAGCTAATAAACCTACAACTAAGGATTACCGGATCGAACTTCGTTATTTTCATCATAACAAATCTGGCGATGATTGAACTGCTAGCTACAGCCCCAGACAATGCGACAACGTGACATGAAACTTAAGCATGCTACAAACTTACAATGGATACTCCATGTTACGAACCGCTATGCAGACTCTAAGTATGGCGCGTCCCCATACTGACAAGATCACTCTACAATTAAGCGCTACCCGCATCTTAACTTCCCACATAAGCTCTGCTGCCTATCACACGAGTGTCAGCTTCCCACACCACAAGCGGTACGGGCCGGGCAAAGCCAGGTGATTTCCTATGCTGTCTCAGGCGCTTCAACACGGAGGAGCATCCGGCATCGCGTCACAGGCCAGGCATCTCCATTACTAACATTGACATTGATGTAGCCATGCATGCTCAGTTATCGGAGACAGTGTTGTGTGGCGTCCATAATTCTACAGGAAGGAATTGTGAATGGGGGTTCCCACCTATAAGAACAGCATTTCAGTGGTGGCCATATTCATAAGGATATTGAGGCGTCTCAATTTCACGAGTGCGTCCAGTGGTCAACCAGCAGTACTGAGATATGCACACATGTCAATTCTGCGTTTCAAGCCTTTGACTGAACAGGCACTGTGACGCGTATACATTTTAATTCTGGGTGTCAAGTTATTGACTGAGCAGCATTGTAACATACACATTTCTGTGCTGTGTCTGAGGTTATTAATGTAAGCCTTTGCGAGCACTATGGCACCCTTGTTAGTTCTTGATGGACAAGTCAATAAACTTTATATGTGCAACAGTATCAACCAGTGCATGTGGACGTAAGAGTGATACTGTGACGTGCACATTTTCCGTTTTGCGTGTCAAGTGATTTTTCCCCAGTGGGTGTGAGCAACACTGTGACACGCATACTTCTCTCTCTGTGTCAATTATTTGGTTGGGAACATTTTAAAGTGAGCACTGTGACACACACATATCTCTCTCTGCATGTTTGTTTTTGGGTCAACAACACTCCCCTTTTGAACAGTTTAAAAAGGCTATTACTCACTACTGGTTGAGTATGCAGAGCATCAATGCACCTCCTCCTTTTCACCAGGTTCCTGGAGATCCACCCATTCCATGACATTAATGGTATAGGGCTTTCACAAAATATCTTGGACCAATTGGTGGCAACAGGTATTGTCCTGAATGGAAAAGGTTTTTGTTGGAACATAGTTTGAGATTTGAGGGGCAGTCAGTATATGAGCATCTACCACCATATGAAGTGAGTGAGGAAGAGGATGACATTAATGGGTATCAGTTGGCAGTAAAAAAAATTGAAAAACAATTTGATGTCCAACCAAGCTTGATTGTTAACAGGCACACATTTTTCACCAGGGAACAGCAACAAGATGAGTCCTTTGTCACAGATGTGTCAGTTTTGCGTACATTAGTTTGAATTTGAGGCTTTCATGTCACAACTCATTAGAGATCAGATTGTGGTCAGGTGCTGGGATAAGAAAGTTCAGGAGAAGTTGTAGACAATGAAAAACCCTATGTTCACAGATTCTATTGACATCGTGAAGAGTATAGAACTCTTGCGCAAGTCGTCCAGGGAGTTGACTCGTAAAACCGTAAAACCGAGAGTAGGGTGTCAGCGGTCAAGGAGAACACTAGGGAGAACACTCGTGTCACACAAAATGGTCCTAGCAAGGTTCTTCCCAAGAGAAAAGAGGGGAAAGACATATTTATTTAACCAGAAGAGCATTTGTTTCAGTTGTGGTGCAACAAGACATGGCATCAATGGTTGTCCCTGTCCTGCCATGAACGTGAAGTGCAGGATGTGTGGTAGATTGGGACATTTTGCCAAATTGTGACAATCTCCTAAGGATAGGGTCAAAGTGAACTCAGTTGCTGACAGGGAAGTGAGTGGTGATTCAGTAAGTGAACAAATTGAGAACGATTTGGTTTTGGTAGTACAGGGAGTGAGACATATTGTGTTGACCCGTATGAGGACTTTCTGGTTGATCGTAAAATAGTCAATTTGTTGATTTATTCAGGTGCTAGGTTGATAATGGTCACAGATGATTTGTTCAGGAAAACATGGGGTAAGAAACATTTACATCCTCCTGACAGGAGCCGGGTTACATATGATGGGAGGAAAATCGAGTTAACAGGGTACTTTGTGTGTCAGTTGAAGTTCAAGGAAAGGGTGATTGTTGGAAAAGCTTACGTTGAAAAGAAAGTGTTGAATATCCTTTGGTGGCATCACCGAGGATTATTCGGAATGCCGCTAAGGCTGGAGAGGAAGGTTCAGGTGTCATTGGTTGCAGAGAGTCCTGTTAACATATAAACAGTGCCAGAGAAAAGCAGTAAAAAATGGATTAGCATGTTTAAAGTAGTTTTTTGTGACAAGCATGGAAAGATTGCAGGTTTTAAGCACAGGATTAAAACCACTCCTGGTGCCACTCCTGTGAAGCACAAGCTGAGGAATGTCCCTTGCAGCATATGAGAAGAGTTATCACAAATTTGTTTAAAAATGTATGAAGATGGAGTCATGGAGCCCATAGAGTCTTCCCTCTGGTTATCCTCTCTAGTTATAGCAGGGAAGAAAAATGGCCAGCTTAGGGTTTGTGTGGACCTCTGGAATTTGAATAAAGTAATTTGGGTGGACTCAAATCCCCTACCATGCATTGATGACATTGTCTCCACATTTGAGGGTGCCAAGGTTTTCAGTAAAGTTGATTTGGCGTCCACCTATCTCCAGGTGGTACTTGATGAGTCATCTAAACATTACACAGCATTTGTTTACCCTATCAGGACTTTCCAGTTCAAAAGGATGCCTTTTGGACTGGCTTCCGCTGCTTCTGTTTTCCCACGTGTGTTGGAAAACATGTTGGGTCATGTCAAAGGAGTGGGTACTTTTCAAAGTGACATACTGGTGGTGGTTGAAGATCTGGTCCATCATGATGAGATCATGGAATTGGTATTTAGGAAATTACAGAAAGCAGGAATTGTTGCCAATCTTAAGAAATGTGAGTTTGCGAAAGAGAGCATAGAGTATCTTTGTCATGTGATCTCAGAAAAGGGGGTATCAACTAGACCTGGTCTAGTGGATGCCATCACTGATGCACCGTGTCCTAGAACCAAGGAACATGTTGCGTTCTTTCTAGGGGTGTGTGAATTCTATGCGAAATTGGTTGAACATTTTTCTGCGAAAACAGTAAACTTGAGGGTATTATTAAAGTAAAAAAGGTGTTTGCATGGTCTACTGCATATCAAGATGAGTTTGACAATCTCAAGAAAGACATTAGCTCTGCTGGAGTTTTGGCACCATTCGATCCTTTGAGGGAATGCATAATAACAGATGATGCGAGGAATAATGGATTGGGTGCTACACTGTAACAGAGATGCAAAACTGGCAAAGAAGTCACTTTGGGGTTCGCATCAAGGTCGTTGAGGGAGAACAAGAAAATATTTTTAGTGATTGAAAAGGAGTTGTTGGAGTGTTGCTGGGCAGTGGAAAGTTTTAAATGTTTTATTTGGGGGAGGAGGTTTGTTTTACAGACAGATCATAAGCCGTTGGTAAATATTTTATGTGGTACTTTCATCAGAGATCACACCCCAAGATTGTCAAGGTTGAGCCTCAAATTGTTAGAATATCACCTGAAAATAGAATACATCTCAGGTGGGAAAAAACGTCAGGGCGGAGTACCTATCTCGTTCACCTGTAACTGATGATGTGAGCATCACCGATTGTGATGAGGATTTTGATGAGTGTCTGATAGCTGCCGTGAATGTTTGTCAAGGATAGGCGTTCAGTGAGTATGAATGGATAATGAAGATGAGAGAGGATGGAAACCTGGTGATGGTGAAGAGATATGTGATTGAAGGATTGCCGAGAGAACGAACGCTGACTGTGAGATTTCCGGTGTACGCTAAAATCGCTGAGGAACTACATGTCCAAAAGAATGGAGTGCTGATGAGAGGAAACAAGTTTGTTCCTCCGTTTGGGTTGAGACAAAGGATTATCAAAATAGGCCA
Organism: Triturus cristatus; assembly: GCF_964204655.1. Lineage (NCBI taxonomy): Eukaryota > Metazoa > Chordata > Amphibia > Caudata > Salamandridae > Triturus > Triturus cristatus. The sequence continues at coordinate 1,819,703,343 of NC_140590.1, read as the reverse complement.
TGAGCGGCATCTCACATAGACTATAACTAAGAGGAAGATTAGAGAGGATTACTGGTGGCCAACAATAGATTCTGACATAATTAACAAAAAGGAAGCATGTGATATCTGTGCCAACAGTGAGAAGAGTATCAAGCTTCCTAGTCTGCCTCTTCAACCGTGTGTGATACCTGAAGGGCCATGGTCTAAGATTGCTATGGATTGCATAGGGCCATTCAATGTGTTACCACGCAGGAACAAGTTTACGCTAGTCATTGTTGATTATTACAGCAAGTGGTGGTAAGTAGAATTTCTGGAGGAACCCAACGCTGCTGTTTTTCTAAGGATCATCAAGAAACGGTTGCTTAGGGAAGGGTGTCCCAAGGAAATAGTGTCTGACAACTGGGTGCATTTTGTTTAATAAATAATGAGGGAATTTCTGGAGAAAAATGACAACAAACATAGGGTTACAGGAAATACTACATGTATCAGAGAGGGGGATTGGGTACGGGTCAAGGTTCCCACTCATGTTGTGAAAGGAAAGTCACAACTACTAATTACAATGCACCCTGCCCTACTATCTACCTAGGGTCCACCTTAGAGGTGGCTTATACAAAACAAAAGAGGAATTTAAGGCATGGTGAAGGGGTTATCTTGCTAAGTCAAATTGGCAGTTTGAAACTACACTCATACTGCATAGGCAGGCCAGAGACATGTTTTAAAGTGGTACGTAAGTGGGTGGCACACTAAGTGCTGCAGGCCCACCAGTGGCATTTAATTTACAGGCCTTGGGTACATGTTGCAAAACTTTACTAGGGACTTACAAGCAAATTAAATATGCCAATTAGGCACAAGCCTGTGCTATCATGTTTTAAGGAGGGAGCACATACACTTATGCTCTGGCTAACAGTGATAAAGTGTGCAGAGTCCTAAGGCCAGCAAAAACGAGATAAGCAAAAAAATAGATGAGGAAGGCAAAATATATGTTGGAAGAACACTCTAAGGCTGACAGGTATAATCGTTCCATAACATAACATATTTTTACATAACGTAATATGACATAGTATTACATAAAAGTGGTTTCATCATATTACCAGCTACAATATGGATAGTGATAGATTAACTGAAGCCCAGTCCACAAAATACAAAGGTTCCTAGGCTTTGCAAAGACCATTGCTGTTTTATATTTCAAAGATATCCTTAATTAGGGCTGAGCAATACTTCTTATAAGTCTGCATGAAAATTTAATTCTTTGTCAGGACCGGAGGCTCAGATTATGCCTTCTTCCTTTTGCTTTATTTTCACAGCAGCACATTTTTTTTGTTAAAACATAACTAACTATATTTTCCATGAACAGTAGGGAAATAAAAGTCTCAAATAGGAGACCTTCTACGGTGTCCTCACTCCAGCAACCCAGCATAGTCCTTTCACACTGTTTCCTCTTCCTATTTCTTCGCTACTCAGCAGCATGATAAGTCGATTTGATTCTTTCTTCTGTTTGGGAGGTTAAGAAATGGTTTGATATATGGTGTTTTGATTGCGTTGGCTATATCTCTGTTTTTTACAGATTCCTCTTCAGTTGCGGAACGCATTGGCGTACCTTACACAACTTGGTTTTTCCCCACAGAAGTGCGGTGAGGTCCTTCCACCGCCGGGGGGCCTAGTGCACTCTCTATGGGCAGTGCAAGTCAAGCACTGGCATTAGAGTGCTGATGAGCACTGCCCCTCTGAGAGCTCGGCCTTACCTCCTGTCACCCGGTTTGACACCCGAGTGGGTCTGTATCTCCCCTGCTTTGTTGAACAACCTTGTGAGGGTCTGTATATTCTTATTAACACCCTACGGATCGTAATTGCACTGTGTGGTACCTTGTGCTGCCTGTTTACCTCAGTGGGTATTGCCTGCGTCTGAGTACTTACCTGCCAAGCAGTCGGAGCAGGATCAGTTCCAGGAGGAGGACCCCTTGTCCTACCAACATACCTTGGGATGGTGATTTTAAAAAGGTGGTGGATGACTCCATCTAAAATCAATCAATTAGGGAATTGTAAGCATGGTACTCACCCGAGAGGGGCACAAGGTGCTGAGGGGGGGTCTGCAGATCTGTTGTAGCCGAAGAGCCAGGTCTTTAGGATCTTTATGAAGGTGTTCAGGGAGGGGGCACATCTAATTTCTGCCGGTAGCTCGTTCCAGGTCTTGGCTGCAGTGTGAGAGAAGGATCTTCTGCCTGCTCTGGCTCTGGCTCTGGCTCTGTGGATGTGTGGGGTTTCGGCCAGTGCGAGGTTTGAAGATCAGAGATTTCTTTTGGGTACGTGGAAGTTGATTCTGTTGTTAAGGTATTTGGGCCCGTTGTTGTGTAGGCATTTGTAGACGTGAGTGAGGATTTTTTCAAAGTGACTCTTTTCTCCATGGGGAGCCAGTGGAGACTTCGTAGGTGTTGGCTTATGTATTCATGTTGGGTGACGCCGAGGACGTGTCTGGCGGCTGTGTTCTGTATTGTCTGGAGTTTGCGGAGTAGGGACTTGTTGATCCCGGTGTAGAGTGCGTTTCCAAAGTCCAGGCTGCTGGTGATGAGTGCGTGGGTGACTATCTTCCTTGACTCAGGGGGAATCACTTAAAGGTCTTGCGGAGGATGCGGAGGGTGTTGAAGCAGCTGGAGGTGACGACGTTGACCTTTCGTTTCATGATGAGTGATGAGTGGAGTATGATACTGAGGTTCTTGGCGAGGTCTGAGGGGTAGGTGGGCTTTTGAGGGCAGTCGGCAACCAGGTGCTGTCCCATGCAGAAGGGGTGGTACCGAGGACGAGGACTTCTGTCTTCTCGGCATTGAGCTTCAGGAGCTGTTGGTCATCCAGACTGGGACGTCTTGCATTCCTTTCTGGAAGTTGAGTTTGTTAGTGGAGGGGTCTTTGGTGAGGGAGAGGATGAGCTGGATGTCGTTGGCGTAGGATACGATGTTGAGGTGGTGTTGTCGGACGATGGCTATGAGTTGGGCCATGTAGATGTTGAAGAGGGTGGGGCGCAGTGATGAACCCTGTGGGACTCTGCAGGTGATTTTCATGGGGTCGGAGAGGGAGGGTGGGAGCCTGTCCTTTGGCTTCTTCCAGTGAGGAATGATCGCATCCAGTCCAAGGCTGTTCCTTGTATGCATGTAGTCTGGTGACTAGTGTCTACTGGGAGACGGTGTCAAAGGCCGCTAATAGGTTGAGTACGGTGAGTGCTGAGAAGTGGCCTCGGTCCAGGAGGGTGCAGATGTCTTCTGTGGCGGCGAGTAGGGCAGTCTCTGTACTGTGGTTGCTTAGGAATCTGGATTGGGACGGGTCAAAGACGGCGTTCACTTCAATAATTCATGTCAGTTTCCTGTTGACTGTTTTCTCTGCAACTTTGGCTGAAAAGGGGAGGAGCAAGATGGTCCGATAGTTTTTGAGGTCGGTTGGGTCAGCTGTGGGCTTCTTGAGCAGGGGTCTGACTTCTGTGCACTTCCAGTCATCTGGGAAGGTGCCTGTTTTGAAGGTGGAGTTGATGGTGCGTTGTAGTTTGGGTGCAATGGTGGCTGCCACCCTTTGGTATATGTGAGGGGGGCAGGGGTTGGTGGGGGCCCGAGTGGATGCTTTTCTACAAGGCTGTTAATCAAGCCATAGAGCCTTTAGAGCAGCACCTTTCAGCACAGATCGCGAAAGAGTGCGCCAAGTGGGCTGCTCCCGAGCCAGATCCCCCTAAGTCTCCCCAGGTGCCTCAGGTCGACAGACCCCCCTGCTAAGAAACAGTGTTCCCAATGGGTGACATGGACCCTTTCACCAGTTTAAAACAGGCTTTCTTAGCGCAGGTGCCCCCGCAGTCAGAGCCGGCAGCCCTTGTGGAGAACACCTTGACACCCCCCACGTACCGCCTCCCCTGACCCCCTGGACACTTTTGATTCCCCTGTTGACACGGATGAGGAAGCAGGACCCTCTAGACCTTGGCTCCCGTCCTCCACTCCACCTGTCCCGGGACATGCTTGACCCACATGATATTGTCCACCCTAGGTCAACAGATTGGATCCTTTGGGACAAAGTAGCCCAATATGTAGTGAGCCGCGTACACAAGCCAATGGAGAAGGATGCTTACAACCGCACCCAGGCGAAGTGCCCCCGCACCAGTTTGGAAGGAAAGGTTGCCCTTAGGCCAGAGATAGATCAAATGATGGCAACGCTAATAGCAACATTTGTGAGGGACCCTAAGAAGGGTAGTTATCGTTCCTGGCACTCATTCCAGGACAAGATGTTGGATGCAGTGGGTCCTGTGACCAAGATCCTAGTCATGGGCAAAGACGCTAAGGCCTACAGAGCCCTAATTTCCCCAGAGGTTCTCTCAGGTATTTTTGGGGAACGCTAATTGTGCTCTCTCAACGGAGAGGCGGCTTTCTCTCCCTATCAAGGTGGACCTGAAATTGGGTGACCTGGCTTCCTGGGAAGCTGGTGCTGTGGCCCAGGGGTGTTTATTTGGTGACCCGTTCATTACTTGGCAATTTCATGGCGACATTCACCTCACTCAACAAGGCCCAGTCTAATATAAGGAAGGTAAACCCTGGGTTTTCCATGGGGCCAGTTATGGCAGGGGCCACATGGAAAACCCAGGGTGTAAAGACTTTCCTTATATTAGACTGGGCCTTTTTGAGTGAGGTGAACCTCCAACCCTGACAGGGGGCAAGGCTTCGGGCGTTGGCCATATTAAGGCAATGCCTGTTTCAGCACATTCTACCCCACCACGGAACAGACGTTCCACAGCCATGGTGGCTTCCGAGGCCAGCCAAACAACTCTGGAAAAGGGGAGTGTGCTACCTTCAGCGCGCCTGTCTGTGGGGGGCTGACTAGCACTCTTTTTTCCAGCCTGGGTCTCACTCACGAGCGGCAATTGGGTGCTGCAGACGGTGTAGAGCTTCAAATTGGAGTTCCATGGCCATCCGCATCATCTGAACCGGTCTGAGCCATTTTGTTTTCCCAACGGGACACAGAGCTGATACGTGAAGAGGTCTCCGCCCTACTCCAAAAAGAGGCGATTTGTTGTGCAGAAGAGCACCCCAGTGGCTTTATCAGCAACATTTTCTTGGTCGATAAAGTTGACGGGGGTCGGTGACCAGTCATCAACTTGAAGAATTTAAACGACTGGGTGGTCTACCGCCACTTCAAATTGGAGGGTATCCACCTCCTCAGAGATGTGCTGCAGCTCCTCGATTGGATGGTCTACCTTGACCTGAAAGATGCGTACCTGATGGTCCCTATCTTCCCACCTCATCATTGTTTTCTTCAGTTCAGATGGGAAGGACAAGTTTTCGAGTTCACCACTCTCTCTTTCAGACTGTCCTCGGCTCTGTGGTGCTTCACGAAAGTCCTCAGACTGGCAGTGGAGTTCCTGCGAGCACAGGGAATTTGGCTGATTGTCTACTTGAACGACATGCTGTTCCTAGACCAGTGCCCCAGAAGACTGACCAGCCACTTAAGGATGGCAGTCGATCTGCTTCAGGGACTGGGGTTTGTCATAAACGAGAAGAAATACCTTTTGGTCCCGGTCCAGTGTGCAACCTTTTTGGGTTTCTCCGTAGACTCAGTTGCCTGAACTCTGAGTCCCCCGGGAAGCAACATGGCTAAGATCAGGCACATGCTGTGCAAGACCTTAGCAAAGTCGAAGATTTCAGTACGTAAGCTGGCACACCTAGTGGGCCTCCTCTCCTCCTTGATCCAGGTCATTTTTCTTTGGCCCTTACACTACCGGGCCATGCAGCGCCTCAAAGTGCACCATCTCAGAAGGGGTCTAACTTACTCCCATTCGGTACCCCTGATGGAGGAGGTAAGAGACGAGATGGCCTGGTGGCTTACCCAAGTGGAGGCATGGAATGGCCGAGCAATATTCCGCTCAGCTCCGGATATCGTGATCGAGTCCGACGCCAGCCAATCCGGATGGGGGGCCAGATATGCAGAGTTGTCCACAGGTGGAGCCTGGTCCACTCACAAACAGTTTTTGCAATAAACTGCCTGGAGTTTCTGGCGGGTCATTTGCGGTGCAATGCTGGATGAAGGACAGGGTTCAATCATGTGTCCTCCTCAAGATGAACAATATCTCTGAGTCCATTATATCAACAATCTGGGTGGCACCAGGTCCAAAATACTAGCGAGCCTAGCCCAGGAGTTTTGGAACTTCTACCTCGACAACTAGATCTCAGTGAGGAATACCTGCCGGGTCAGGATAACAAAGTGGCGGATTGGCACTGGATGCCAGTTTGTAGAAATTGGATCCACAGGTCTTCTCCAAGTTGGCGGAGAGATGGGGTCCCTTCCAAGTTAACCTATTTGGGTCGCATCTGGATCATCAGTTACCAATGTATTTAACTAGGCAGCCAGATCCTTAAGCAGAGGCAACAGATGCATTTATTCAGGACCGGCAGCAGGAGCAGGGCTATGCCTTTCCTCCTTTTTCAATGATCACACGGATGTCTGCACTTCTTCGTCACCAACAGGCGGAAATTGTGCTGATCAAACCCTTATGGAGGTCTTAAGTCTAGATTCCAGTTATACTGGAACTTTCTCGGGATTCGCCTATCCAACTCCCCCACTTTCCTCACATTCTCAGCAATCCTGATCTCGTTCCCCATTAGCTGGTGGTAGAGGGGACGTTGAGGATGATGGCCTGGCAGATCTCCAGCATCGCTGGTCGCTCACAAGCCTCACAGGGCAAGCTGAGACCTTGCTTGCCAGGGCATGGGCGGACAGTCCTACCAAGAAATACCGATCAGCATGGAACAGATTGCGTCGTTGGTGAATACGAGTGTCGATCCTGAGGGGCGGATGTAGTCCACGTCCTTAATTTCCTGGTGAGTTTAGCAGAAGACGGCTTGGCTTACCGTTCAATTAGTACCTTCCGCTCCGCAATTTGAGTGGGTCATATCCCTGTTCAGGGTTCTCCAGTGGAGGAACACCCGTTGGTTAGCTGGCTCCTCAGGGGGATTGCCTTTCTCTACCGGAAGCCCGGTATTCTGTCCTATGGGACATGAACCTAGAGTTGAATCTTTTTCTTTCATGGCAACCAAACAGGTTTCTGTCCCGTAAGGAAGTGATGGCAAAGTTTTGTGTAGGCATGTCTCGTACGTACAGGCATTGAACATCTTGGCCAAAATGTTCATTTACAGTAAGTAGATGGACCAAGTGTAATTCCAGGGTCATCTTGTACAAATCATTCCAAGACTCCCCTAAGCTGTGTGTAGTGCAGTGGCTCTGTGCTTACGAAGAATTGACAGAGGAAGCTCAACCTCCGTCTGAGAAGCAGCTGCTACAAAAACCATACAGAGTGGTCTCATCCCAGACCATCACCAGATGGGTGATTTGGGTGTTACAGGAGGCGGGGATTGATACAAAGCAGTTTGGTGCCCACTTGGAAAGAGAGCGATGGCCTCTAAGGCTTTTTCGCTAGGGGTGCGTTTGGAAGATCTGATGCGCGCTGCCGACTGGTCCTTAGACTTTACCTTTAAGAGGTTCTATTTCAAACCGGTGCTAGAAGTGGTTGGTGGATGACAGGCTTTGAACTGGCATAATCTGAGGCTCCGGTTCTGACATAGAATGAAAATGTGCTGGTAAGTGTCAATTCTATTAAGGACACAGAGGCAAGGATTATCCCACCCAATTACCACTGAAGACGTGGACCCTCCCCGTTCTGCTGTAAGTAATCCGTTCATGGGTCTTTTGGAAATGTGATGCTTACTCATGTGATGACGTTGACCATGTTCTGCGATTTTGTTGTTCTGCAATTTAATTGGTTCCGGTACGGTTCTCTGACACTGCCTGTTTTTGCAGTTAACGATGGATCCAAACAAGAAGAGTGAAATCCGACAGGTAATGATTTGTGCAACGACAGAGGAAGAGGGATCAGCATGAAAGAACCATGCTGGGTTGCTGGAGAGCAAAAGACACACAATTGATGGACGGAATGCAGAACAAATCAAAACATTAACCCCCAGTCAAGAGATCTGGGTTAAATCCATCATTCTTTTGCTCACCATGCCACCCCAGTTTAGACCTGGACATATGCAAATCAGTCTTGACCCTGTGCCTCATGGGAACAGTCCAGCCCGAACTGCCAACCAAGGTCCTCCCTGGACCGGAAACAAGCATCCTAGGACCGGTATTCGGGGTTTCACACCTCTTCAGCCAGGATAGCTTGACTCCAGTGGCACAGTGAGCCCAGGACTCACGTCTGAGCATACCTGGTGCACTTAGAGGTAGAAAGCAAAAGACACACAATTGATGGACGGAATGCAGAACAAATCAAAACATTCACCCCCAGTCAAGAGATCTGGGTTAAATTCATAATTCTTTTGCTCACCATGCCACCCCAGTTTAGACCTGGCCATATGCAAATCAGTCTTGACCCTGTGCCTCGTGGGAACATTCCAGCCCGAACTGCCAAGCCAGGTCCTCCCTGGACCGGAAACAAGCATCCTAGGACCGGTTTCGGGGTTTCACCCCTCTTCAGCCAGGATAGCTTCATTCCAGTGGCACAGCGAGCCCAAGACTCACGTCTGAGCATACCTGGTGCACTTAGGGCGAGAAAGCAAAAGACACACAATTGATGGAGTGCGGACAGCGTGGACGTACTCCTGTTTGAGACTTTTATTTCCCTACTGTTCATGGGAAATGTACTTGGTTATGTTTAAAATAATCCTTGCCTCTGTGTCCGTAATAGAAGTGAAACTTACCAGCATTATAGCTAGGCAAACTTTCATTCGCTGGGCAGTATGCCTTTTTCCCAGAATCCACTTTCATTTAAAAAGGACAGGAAAAGAATACAAACAGCAGGATATATTGCACTGCAAACCATTTTCCACATCCAAGTTGGGGGTAGTTCATCCAATATCTATTATGATTGGCTGCCAGGCCCTATTCAGAATAAGCCTAACAAGTGTCCTCCTCTGATTGGTGGAAGGGTGACCAATCAGATTGCCTAAATATCAGCAATCTGATGGGCTATACTTTGAAGATTAGATTTCTTTGCTGATAATATTCAGATTGGCTGTTGGCAGTAAAGGAGAAAAGGTGTTGATATACCTACCTCCATGAACTTCATTTTATGGGGTTAGCAGCCCAAACACAGGTGGTTTAGGTACACTAGTCTGCCTGCAGAGCACATATTGTTCCTAATGCTGATTACAAATGAGGACCGAATATGCTAATTTAGCTTTATGAATGAAGTACAATGATGATGAGGACTCTTTTTCATGGAGTACAAGTTTGCAATAGCATTCTAATTAGGCCGAGAAACTGGCAAGGCAGATGCCCAATCCTAAAATAAGTTGAGGGAATTCTGAATATGTCTGGAAAGCCAGATTTCATCCAGATTTCTCAATTTCATTAGACAGGATTATTCTAACAAGCAGGCACCCTCAGAGCATGGTGAAAGAAGTAACTGTTCCTACGAAATCAACAGTCAACCTGAAGTGTAAAACATTGTGGACTGACAAAGAGAACAAGAACTGTCTATCTTAGTACATTATAATTGTTTGCACCGGGAGCCAGTGAAGCAAGTATAAAAGAGGTAAAGAGGCAGCTCTGGAAGAAAGATTTTGGATGAGGCGAGCTGCTGTACTTTGGACCACTTGTAGCTTAGGAAGAAGTGTCCCATTGGTACCGGCTAGTAGGGTGTTACAATAGTTAAGGTGGCTGATAACCAATGCTTGGACCAAAGTTTTACGCACAGAAAGTGAAAGTAAAGGAAAGGCTCTTCGCAACAGCTGTATCACGCGAAAGCAGGTGAAGTGGTAGCCACTACCAGTTCTTTCATGGTCAGCGCCTGATCAAGGAGAAGGCCCAGATTTTTTCCTGCCACTTTTAAGGAGTTGGTGGTTCACCTAATTCAGAAAGCCACTTGTCGGGACCAAAGCAGTTGGGCTCTGCCAAAGTGCATGATCTCCGTTTTGCTGGTGTTCACCTGGAAACAGTTATCGGTCATCCAGGAAGAGATGGCTTTCATTCCGGCTCCAAAACATGCTTGAGTATTATTCAGGTCTTTGTCAAAAGAGATTAGGAGCTGAATATCATCAGGATATGAAGGAGGTTAGAAACCAAAAGCCCTGATGGTTTCGGCAAGGGGGCGATGTGGATTGTAAAGTGTGGGGCAAAGACAGGAGCCCTGCCGCACCCCTTTCTCAAGCTCTAGGGTGCGTGATTTAAAAGGACCCAGGTTGATGATCTGGGTTCTTTGAGATGGAAAATTGGCAAACCACTGAAGAGCCATTCCATGAATTCCAATTGTCTGCAGCCTCAGACGTAATCTATGGTGAGACACAGTGTCAAAGGCTGTGGACAAGTCAAGCAGCACAAGCAAAGATGACATTTTCATTTGAAGAACATCTAATGTGGTCTGTAACTGCAGTAGGCACAGTTCCTGTGTTGTGCATAGGCCTGCACCCGGATTGGGAAGTGTCAAGAATCATATTAGATTCTAGGAACTCCATAAGTTGGCTGTTTATTTGCCCCTCCAGCAGCTTACTCAATAAGGGAAGTAGCAAGATTAGACAATAATTGCACAGGTCTGTAGCTGGAAGTTTAGCCTTCTTGTGGGTAGGTATGACCTGAGCGGTATCCAGGCTAGTGGTAGTTTCCCAGTGCTGATTGAAAACTTAAGTAAGGAGAAGATGGCTGAGGCGACCTGATTGGACAGAGCTGCTGGGACTATGGCAGGGGCGATGTCCCAGGGAGGCCCTGATTTGGCAGCTTTCAGTGCTTTTACTTGTGCATTGAGCATCAAAGCCAGGGTTACCAACGAAGACCCAAGGGCCTTCAAAGGCTTTTGCCCACACTCGTACTTCCTGGCAATATTGTTTCCATTGTTTTGTTGGGGTCTACCTTCTGACCACAGCTCTAAATGGAAGGGTAATAATCAATATGATTTTATTTAAACCCGGTCTAACAAATACCCCTAGCAAGTCAAAATAACAAATTGTTCATTCAACACTTAGTACACCTCTTTCAGAAGTAGTATTTAAAAGTTGAACTCAGTTCTTGAGGTAGGAGTGTGCAGCTTCTGCTCTGCACTTGATGTAGATATAAAAGTGCCCTAGTTCCATCATTATTAGTCTGTTGGGCAGCCTAAAACAGTGAACATGGAACTGCAGAAATTCCAGTTTTATTTGTGCTAGAGCAGAGAAAATGTCCATCCCTCCTACGGCTAGCCATCTTCCATTTTAGAATTCTCCCAATTTTAGAAGCGGACTCACGGAACATCTCTTCAACAAAGCAGAAGTTTGAAGCTTTTGAGAATGGTGCCGTGGATCGAAGGGATACATGTCTTAGACACTCTCCACCTCAGGCTATCCTCGTCACTGAACCAATTCAGGAAGGATCGCAAAGCTTGGCTCTTCGACTTAACCACAGCGCCCATCAGGACCTTGAGCACCCACCCACCAGTGCCTTGAGACCCTCACTGGAAAGTAGCTGTGCTTAGCAAGTACTGATTAGTTGATTGATTGATTAATTGACTTAAGAGATATAACTTGCAACAAATGCTGATTATGATTAAGGGTTGATATGTGACCAGCGTGTTTTCTGAATGTAATCCTATTTTGAGAACATTGATTATCTATAGGCCTGAGGAAGCAATTAAAAGATCTCAGAACCTGTTTGGACAAAGCAATGATTTTGTGCTTTTGGGTTAAAGAATTCACTAAAGGGCGGTTTTGCAAACCAAGAATAAAACAAAGAAGTGAACCATATTAGCCTACATTTTAGTACTCCTTTAGATAATTCTTTTTTTTTTACATTTATTATGGTGTCCCTCAAAATACTAGAAGACTAAGGCCATGAAGAATGTTTGGCAAACAGTCTGACAGCAGAACGGTGTGGAGACTTAAACTCTGAGCAATCTAACTGACACCACTGATTCTAAAATATATTTTTTTATTCTGCATTTAATTTTTGCACAGTGTTTATCATGGCCAAGATCTTTGTCTCTTTTCCATGGACTGAATGGATATGATGTTTTGCCTTATATGTTAAATTTTCTTCTGTCCTTTATATTGCCTCTTTGTTTTTTTTTTTCTAACACAAACATTAAAAAGTAAAGTCTGACAGCAGTAAAACTCAACTAGAAGAGGCGGTCTTGTTCCATAAGCAGGATTACCACTGCCCTACCACCAATCTTCACGTCCATCCATTTTTCAAACTCTTTTATTAATACCTTTGGAACTAGGGACACAGTTAACATGCTCATGCCTGATAGGATGGTGTCTGACCTGCACTATGAGGTACATTCCATGTAAGATTTTAGGGTTACCCTGATCTAATACACTGGAAAACATGTGGTTGGGAGGAAAGATGCTGGGAACTGGCAGCGCAGATTCATATCCTTCAGCTTGCACTGCACTTCCTCCAGTTATGTCCCATTAACACAGACCCTGGGGCAGACCCTAGAAAATGGGGTAAAGTCCAGGACCACCTTATCCAGTACCATATGGGTACAGTAGGCTAGGCACCTGTCCTAGCATGCATAAATGTGAACAGCACTGTCATGTTTTCACAAACACACAAACCATTTCCAATGCTTAGTTCATCAACACTGTGAAGTAAAGCTGGGCACCAGGTAAGCTGCCCACACATGCAAAATAAAATAAATTAACCATCAAGTGGCAATTCACTAAAAAAAGAGTGGAGTCGCTGCAGTGCATAAACATCCTCTCAGTGGAGGTCCATCAGATTCCACCACGCTTTCTCTCAAGTCTCACAAGAGTATGTCCTCTTGTGAACCTTCACAAACACAAGAAGATGATGGACGAGTGTTGAAACTTTTCAGACACTCACCCCCAGTCACAGATCTGGGTTGAACCCATCATCATTCTTTAGCTCACCTCGCCACCCCAGTTCAGACCCAGCCATATGCAAATCAGTCTTGACCCAGTTCCTCATGGGAATAGTCCAGCCCGAAATGCCAAGCCAAGTCTTCCCTGGACCGAAAACAAGCATACTGGGACCAGTTTTAGGGTACACTCCTCATTAGCCAGGCTAACCTGAATCCAGTGTCAGAGGGAGCAAGGGACCCACATCTGGGAATACCCTGCCAACTTAGGGGGAACAAAGCAAACACAAGGAGATGAGGGACAGTGCACTGAAACTTTCCAGACATTCAGCCCCAGTCACAGATTTGGGTTGAATCCATCATCATTCTTTAGCTCACTTGGCCACCCAATTTCAGATCCAGCCATATGCAGATCAGTCTTGACCCTGTTACGCATGGAAACAGTCCAGCCCAAACTGCCAAGCTAGGTCTTCCCTGGACCAGAAACAAGCATCCTGGGACCGGTCTCAGGGTAACACCCACACCAGCGGCAAAGTGAGCAAGGGACCTACTTCTGGGCATACCCTGCCAATTCAGAGTGAACAAAGCGAACACAAGTGCCAGGAATTGCTTGGTTCCGTGCCTACGTAGCCTCTATAGACTACATTTCCCAGAGGCAGGCGGGGTGGACACCGCGTCTACCTGAAGACGCGATGCATGTCAACAGGAGTGCGTAATACTGTTTTGTTTTTCCTGAATCATTCTCGGCTCGACAGGACGTCGGAGGCCGTTTTCTGGAGGTTAGCGGAAATAGGCATCATGGAATGTAGCCGTTTGTATTCTGGCCGGTTTCCTTAGAACGGAGAGTTTCCGCGACTTTCCGGCAGCGCACAGCCCAACTTGGAGGAGGTGGATGTGGGCTTGGCGGCGGTGAGGTAACCGCGATGCGCATGAACCTTTCTTTGTGGCTTGAGACGCGGTGCTTGAACCGCAAAGAGCATGGAAAGTACTTTGTGGCTTAGACCATGGTGTGTTTAAACCGTGAGGTCAATTTATTGAAGTATACATTTTTCAGTGCTAGGATTAAGCGTTGCATAGCAGGATTAGAGGAAAAGCTTCCATATTCCGATTACGTTCCTAGCAGTGCACTTAGAGTGGGAAAAACTGTTGAGTGCATTTCATTTCATTTTGAATCCTTTTTCTGGTGAAAGTATGGAGAAGACACAGATTAGACTTTCTTCCTATTGGAAATAAAGATTCCAGTGGCCTTCTTTGAGTACAAGACTTATATTTTCTCGTTTTGCATAGTTTCTTAGTTTAGGTGAGCATAGGGATCCCGGGGTAGGGTGTTTGAATACTTAAGAGAGTATGTATCTGACAAACGTGTAATTTCATGTACATGTGTTCTGTTTTGGTAGACTAATCCACCCTTGGAGACGGGTTGTTCTCACTTGGATATACCTGCTTACTACTACTATTTTGGATAAGGTATTTATGTGATTTCCTAGCGAAACTTGATGAGAGTAGCATATTGTATGTTTATTTACTCTGTGTGCCTTTGTATTTCAGATTCTCCTCCCCGCTGTTCCCATCCTTTCCTTTCCCTGATATGATTGCCCTACAGCTCTATAACTTTTTAGTTGGAGTTTGGGAATGTAAAGGGGTGGACCCCTTATTGCATCAACCGGACCCCGAGAAGTGCACAGATTCTGACAAAAAGGAGATGATGAATGGAGCGCTGAAACTTTTCAGACACTCACCCCTAGTCACAGATCTAGGCTGAATCTCTCATAATTATTTAGCTACTCCCCACCCCAGGTCAGACCCACCCATTTGCAAATCAGTCTTGACTCTGTTCTTCATGGCAACAGTCCAGCCAGAACTGCTAAGCCTGGTCTTCCTTGGACCAGAAACACGCATCCTGGGACCAGATTCGGAGTTACACCTCTCATCAGCCAGGCTAGCTTGAATCAAGTGGCATAAAGAGCAAGGGACCCATGTCTGGGAGTACCCTGCCAACTAAGGGCGAACAAAGTGAACAGAAGGAGTTGATGGACCCTTAGTCACAGGTCTGGGTTGAATCCACCAATGTTCTTTAGCTCACTTCGCCACACCAGTTCAGACCCAGCCATATGCAAATTAGGGTGCACAGTCAAAATATCGACTTTTTTATATCGGCCTACACTAATATTAAGTTTTTAATATCATAGGGAGAGAATATCGATGTCAAGAATATCGGTGACCAGAATATCAACCTTAAGGTAAGTAATATAGTTTTTTTTATATCGAAGTAAGTAATACCGTTAGCAAAAATAACGTTGTTAATTTTATCGATATTTATTTTAGTGTTATGTATTTTAGTATTGTTTATGTATGTTTAACATTTTTTGTAATGTATTTTTATTAATTTTAAATATATGCATTAAATGTTTAGAAATTAGTCATTTTTTTAAAATAAATTTTGCATTTTGGTTTCAGAGCGGGTTTTTGGTTTATAGGGGAATAGGGTGGCAAGTAATTTAATTATAATTAATTAATGTATATGTTTTTATGTATTGTTATTGCTTATTGATTTATTGTTAATTAATTATTACTTTTATTAATTGATTCATTTATCATTATATTCTTTATAATTAATTTATTGTTAATTAATTATTGATTGGTAATTGATTTTTATCATTTGATTAATTGATAATTAAAATAATTATGTTAATTTTTATGTGTAGTGGGTTGTGGGTTTATAGGGGAATATGGTGGGAAGTAATTTAATTATAATTAACGAATTATTATGTTTTTATTAATTGTTATTGATTATTAATTTATTGGTAATTTATTATTAATTGGTAATTAATTTTATTAATTGATTAATTGATAATTACATTAATTGTGTTATTTTTATGTGTAGTGTGTTGTGTGTTTATGGGGGAATAGGGTGGGGAGTAATTTAATGTTATTTAAGTAAATATTTAAATTTTATTGGTATTTATTAATAATGTTATATTTATGGAGTGGGAATAGTAATTTTTACCCGTATGCTATCCAACACTTTCCCTACTGTTGCACTCCCTGGATTAGGACTAGTAATTTTAACCCCTACGCTATCAAACTCTTTCCCTACTCTTGCACTCACTGGAGTGGGAATAGTAATTTGTACCCCTACGCTATCCAACGCTTTCCCTACTGTTGCACTCCCTGGAGTGGGAATAGTCATTTTAACCCCTACGCTATCCAACACATTCCCTGCGGTTACACTCACTGGAGTGGGAATAGTCATGTTTACCCCTACGCTATCCAGCACAATCCCTACTGTTGCACTCATTGGAGTGGGAATGGTAATTTTTACCCCTATGCTATCCAACGCTTTCCCTACTGTTGCACTCACTGGAGTGGGAAAAGTTCTTTTTACCCCTACACAATCCAACGTTTTCTCTACTGTTACACTCACTGGAGAGGGAATAGTAATTTTTACCCATATGCTATTCAGCGTTTTCCCTACTGTTGCAGTCTCTCTGGAGTGGGAATAGTACATTTTACCCCTATGCTATCTAACGCTTTCCCTACTGTTGCACTATGTGGAGTAAGTATATATATTATTTTACATGTATGTTTAATTTATTTTAACATTATATGTATTAGTTATTATTTTTAAACATGTTTTAATAATTTTAACTATGATTCTTTTAATTGTATGTGTTATTTACTTAATTTTAAACGATATTTTTGACGACGATATTTTTTTCTCGACATTTTTGCACTTACCATTATGTAGATAGGACTTCTATATTTTTTACATCGATATTTTTGTGTCAATATTTTTGGAAGTTGATTTTCTGTCCGTCGATATCTGTCAGTCATTCGCAAATCAGTCATGACCCTGTTCCTCATAGGAGCAGTCCAAACCGAACTGCCAAGCCAAGTCTTCCCTGGAACGGAAACAACTATCCTGGGACTGGTTTTGGGGTAACACCCCTCATCAGCCAGGCTAGCTTGAACCCAGTGGTAAAGTGAGCAAGGTACCCACGTCTGGGCACACTGCCAACTTAGTGTGAACATAGAAAACACAAGGAGATGATGGATGGAGCGCTGAAACTTTTCATCCACTCATGCATAGTCACAGATTTGGGTTGAACTCCATCATCCTTCTTTAGCTCACATCACTAATCCAGTTCAGACCCAGCCATATGCAAATCAGTCTTGACCCTGTTCCTTATGGGAACAGTCCATTCTGAACTGCCAAGCCAGGTCTTCCTTGGACCAGAAACAAGCATCCTGGGACCGGTTTCTGAATAACACCCTCATCAGCCAGACTAGCTTGAATCCAGTGGCAAAGTGAGCAATAGACTCATGTCTGACTGCTTTGCATATGGCTGGGTCTAAACTATGGTGGCATGGTGAGCAAAAGAATGAGGGATTTTACCCAGATCTATTGACTGGGGGTGAATGTTTGATTTGCTCTGTTTTCCGTCAATCATCTGTGTGTCTTTTAGTCTCGTGTAACTTCAGCAGTCAACATGGACACCAGAGCCCTTTCATTTCTTATGCCTCCTTGTTCATTTGCTTCCTATTAAGAAACCTATTACATAAGAACCTAAAGCTATGACACTTACCTCTCCACAAAAGATTTTCCTAAAGATGTTGGTGGCTTCCAGTAGACTCCTACTGGCTCTTAATAACTTGCCCACCAGGCAGCAATTATGGATAGATCTACAAAGAGAAGAGAAACAATGTTGATAAAATAACATTTTAAGGTAAGTTAATTGAAGCTGAATTAGTGAAATCAACAGCCCCACAGCAGTAGCCACCAGGCCTTGCTACTATTGGGGAATGTTCATGAGGCAACCAGTAAAATATCTTCTTGAGACCAGTGTAAGTGCTTCAGAACTGATTATACTGAGTTAACTGGTCATATCAAATAGGCACAGAGAAACAAGCCGGCAACAACTGGCCTAGTGTGCAACGAGAGTGTGTCAAAGAAAAACACCCTGATGATGAGAAAGGAGATCCATATCAGAAAAGAGAAGCAAATACACAAGAACCTCCTAAAGTGCCATTAATGGGAAATAAAGAGACCATGACTTACTTAGACGATGAGAATCTCGCTGCACACCACCCCATGCCCTTCACCCCATTCAGTGAACTAGACTCACCCACCACTGATGCCTCCTTGAAGAAGGTGTGGATAATTACCTTAAAGCCACCTATAAAACTGATGGAACAGTGGGGATCCCTACTGCTGTGTTGCACCACAGAAAAAATGGACATACTCATTGAAAACTTACCTCAAGCTTAAAAAAAACAAGAGACTCCCTCTTCAACTTTATCAACACATTCTATGTGGGACAGCATAGAGACAGGCATAGAGACAGGCTGAGTGGATTATAGCATTCTAAAATGCATGCTGCAGTGCAGTGCTTAGGATCAGCCAGGTTTGGCCAGTGTTCAGGTCTGGAACACATTTAAGAGTCCCAGGGCCTACTCGAGGTGCATGTGTTCATGATTGGACCGATTATGCAGTGGTCAGATGGTTGTAAACTTCAAATGATAGATTTGCTGCTGCTGAGCAGTTTCACTAATTGTGATAAGAGTGCACACATTTTTATTTCAAGATTGGCACTGCTACCACAAGGTCTCTCGTAGTGCCTTTCATATGTCTCAAAATGATGAGCCAGGTTAGCGAAACGATTACATCACGCCTCACTTTGAACCATTCAGCAATGTGGCACCAGCTGTCTCATCAGGCAGGGACATTGCCAGGCACATTTTTAACAAAAAAAACCTAGGGCTATGTCACTTAAAAAAAAAAAAGAAAATCTTAGTGACCTGGCATTTTCTTTTACAAGAAAATCTTAGAGACAAATTAAGCACTGACTTAGTATGCTAAGGAAAATGTATGTGGATGGGTGGAAGCCCTGTTTAAGTATCAATGGACCAGATGTATAACATTTATATTAAAAAAAAAGGATGGAAACTACTTTGCGACTTTTCACGAATGGAAAACAGACCTATTTATTAATGATTAAGATTTATGGTGGGTAGCAAACTAACCTAGCTAATCAATATTTAAGAGGTAGTTTGCAAATTGTGACTATTCGCGAATAAATGCCTTCATGGGAAATGGAGCTGCAATTAAAAAGATTTTTTTTTTCTTAACTTTGTTTTGAGAGTAGAGAGTTTTTTTGCAGTCTCAAAAGGAAAGGTGTCTGAAGAGGACCCCTTAACTTTTTGAGAATGTGTTACCACAACCATGGAGTCTCAATCTTTTCAACTCCCTAACTTTTTAATTTATTTCCACCAGATTTTAGTCACCAAGGGGCATATTTACGAGGCCCCTGCGCCGCTGAAGCATCACTTTTTGTGACACTCTGGCAAAGCAGATTACTAAATCATATCTATGAAGCCATGCAAAGCCAGTGTCAGTGCCTTTGGATGGCCTCATAGAAATGTAGTAAGGCAAGACTAATCACTTTGTTGACATGGGCATTGCGGTGGGTTTTCCCATGCAGCACCCATAGATTTTGATGCTTCCCCAGATTTTCAAGATCATGTGAAACTGGGACGGCGCCAAATCCTTAAGCCTCCCGAGGTGAGGAGTAACGAGGAGAGAGTTCTTTAATTCTCCTCATATGTTCCTCTTTCTATGTGTGCTGCATTCTGAATGCAGCACACATAGAAAGAGGAAAATGCCTCTTAGGATTTTTTTTTTGTGTAGGAAGAGGCAAACAATCCTGCCGACAACACATGCAGTCTTGCACCATGGTGAAAGAGTGCCTGAATTGGCACTAGGTAGCCAAAACAGAACCAGCACAGGGAGAAAGGACTGTAATGCACCGTATTGCATCAATACTGTGCATTCTGCCCTTTCACTTTGTCATAGAGCAGCGAAGTAAGATGACTTGCTGCAGTGTCCTATGGCAAATCCCCATAAATAAGGGCCCACCCTAAACAAACCCCTTCCAAATAATGCCTCATTGTGCCCTTCTAAACCCATTTTGCGATTTGGATAAGAAAGCCATTCAGTGGTTGCAAATCCATTTGGTGGTTGCAAATCCTGTGATTTAGAGAATCACAGGATTTGCAACTGCAAAATGAGATCCTACATCTACCCTGTTTTCTTTCGTGCAGAGCCAGTCAGAGGGATCTGACATCTCTCCAGTGCTTGTCCCATGCGTTGATCGAACACTCACACCTGCGTGTGGCTGCCCTATGCTTGGGATGATATGGGAAACAACAGTTTGTATTTATAACACAACCTTGTTGAAATGTGTTTAGTATACGTTCATACTATGAGAGCAATACACAATATTCAAAAAGTCTGGCCTTGGCATGCTTTTGAGATGATTACATTTTTTATTACAAGCATTTTTACAAAAATAAACAGAAACAATATATGCAGCTACCTAAAGTGGAAGACATATGTTAGCAATAAGCAAATTAAAATGAAAAAATATTTACCAAAATACCTGTTTTACTAGTGATTTTTTTTAAATATCAGCACTTATGGTTGTGCCATGCATTTTGTCAATATGATTTGCAAAGGAGACAAGAATATATCACCAAATAACCAACCACTCAAATCACTCGCAGCTCCAATATTACAATACCACATAAACATTTAATAATAACAACTTTAAAATGAAACAGACAATAAAATACCTTCTAACTGGACACCCGCAGTACAGGCAAAATAAACATCTATAAGTCAATATGGTAAATAGAATAAAATATACTTTGAGCTAGACTTGTCACGGAAAACAAGGGGACTACTTTTAGATGGATGTGAACAGCGTGCACAGGTTTTGTGCAATTGCTTAAAATAGAAGAAGCAAAGGCTAAAGTGGTCTGCCACAATGTACTATGCGGTATCCTGTGGTAGGCGAGAGCAAAATGTGAATGACAATTTAACTGACCAATGGATGAAGTAGCCTGATTAAAAGCCCCTTTAAGTATGTATTATGTACTTTTTTGGAAAGAGAAGTAAAACTGTCTCAAAGGCCGGAACTAAAAACATGGGCTCACCTCTGTGTTGAGCGAGCCCAGCCATTCATGATGCGGCCCAACGTGTGTCTGTTCCGGGTTATGGTGAGGCGCTCATAAGATGGATGTGAACTCCTTGTATGTCACCGTCTGGCACTTTCTGATGTGGAAGTAGACCATAATAAGGCTTGGGCGTAAGCATTTCTCAGAACCTACTGAAAGCTGTGAATTCTTGATTCCACCTCATACCTCTTTCATCCACCACTATCCACTACTACAATTCTTTTGCAAACACATGCAATATGAAAAACAACTTGGCAAACATATTCAAAATTGTAAAAAATAAATAGCTTGCCTAACGCCAGCGGCCCACAAATACCAGCCCTGGCACTGAAGGGCACTTCTTTTCAGGCTGCTGTTCATGTGATCACGAGTATGCCATCAAGTACAGTGCGATTGAGGCAACTCATAAAGTCAGTGGACCCTCTGAAGGAACATGTGAACTACATTTGAGCAGACGTAAAGCATCTCCCAATTCCTGGCCACTGGAGTTACCAGAGTGACTACAGAATGTATTGAGAACATCTAATACAGTGTAAAGAAGAAGAAGTAAAATAAAAAGACAAAGCACAAATAAACTTTACTGTACTCATGTATTGTTATTCTGGACATTGGGTTGCTGAGGGGTCACATTAATGTATCTCCCAATAGCTGGTGGTGGTTGCTCATTTAGGGAAATGATAAAAAGATTGCAATGACCTTGGACACCCATACCACCATGGATCTGCCAGCAGCAAACACCCTTCTGGAGCTCAAAGATAGTCCCTGTTGATCCTGATGCCAAAAACATAGACATAGAGGAAGGACATGTTACAGCTGCTAGGCCTGAGAGGGGGCACCCTACAAATTTGAATCCACTGAAAATGAGAACACTCATAGATACTGAGGGCAATTTGCTTGGTTATTGGGAATACTGGCAGTCATATACATTTACAAGTGCCTTACAAAAGTTGCAAGACAGCAGTTAAAATAGCTAGCCTTCAATCTGCTTCACATCCTTCACTGTTCTCACCCACAGAGTGACACATTTGGAAGCAAGACTTCACACACAGTGTTTCACAAATCCTCTCTGAAGCGATGAATGACCTACTGATGTATGCAGGCAATAACATTCACTTTAAAAATGTCATAACAGGGTATTTCTAAGCCATTCCATTCACATGTGATGTCTTTGGTGCTCTAGACTGTCCACACATCCTATTTTGCCCAAGGGCAAGGTGTGTGTATTCTGCAAGAGGAGTAGGATACACTCTTACATGTGCAGAGGACCAGTGATGTTAAATTACCATTTAATCATTGCTCTATATACTGTCCTAGGTCTGTCTATGACAGCATGATCCTCTCAAAGAGCTCCATTCCCAATATTATGAGGAACCACCTTCACCGAGTATAAGCCACACAGGTATGGTTGGGAGTTAACACACATGTACTCACAAAACTGAACGTTTGCACAGACACCCAAGATGTAATTGACAGATTACACTAAACAGCACCGAACTGACACCTCATTTGTCACCTGCAGCTAGAACATGTGTTGAAACAACTGGGTGACTCTGTGGGATTATAACACATGCACACATACACAGACAAGCACACAGACTACACAAGACACTTGACCACATCCAAAGTTCCAAGATCAAATGAGAATTCAATAATAGATACTGATAAATATATGTAGATGTTGGTGTTTGGCTGCAAAGTAGTCCTGGACCTTTACTGTGCCCCTCCTACACATGACTTTGGATGCCCGTTACCTGGATTTTCACCTCAGTGACTCATTGCAGTCACATTTTAATAAGACTTTGGAAATACCCATATGTTTTACTGCACAGCAGCCGGGCGTATTGTGCATCAATCACCTGTGTCAGCTGCATTTGTTTTGCTCGCTTCTATGCCTTGCTGTCTCACAATAGGCAACATGTTATAGAGGGGTGGACAGATTCCGCCCATGTGTGCAGTCTCAGTTCTGGAGTTTATATGTGATTGTGTGTGACCCTGTGTGTGTGTGTGTGTGTGTGTGCTTGTGCGCGTGTGTGTGTGTGTGTGTGTGCGCATGTGTGCGTGTGTGTGTGTGTGTGTGTTTTTTCCCCTAATTCCACAGGGCAACACTTTTGGTAGCACTAGCAATGGAATAAAAAGTGAAGACAAAACATTCTTGAAAAATACCAAAATAAGCTACATTTCTGTAAACTTACCGAATGTTCACTAAATACTAGCGAAGGTCTCTGTGGTACAAGATGAAGAGGAGTCTCTGGTTCCATGAAATTACACCACCAGCTGGTGGCTTTTTATCCTGCTTGTCTTGTCACGCCTCCAGGAACAGATCAAAACATTTACGGGAAAACTAATATTGGTGTGCTGCCAGAGTGCTTCTCAGAAAGTCATGCTTCCTGGTTACTCTGGTAATGCAAATAAACAGCATGGCAATGCAGTACTCACAGAAATTGGGAGCCTCATTTATGAGGATTTTGCATAGGGCAGTGCAGCAAGCCACCTTGCTGCACTGACCTATGACAAAGAGGAGATGTACTGTATTTATCCAATACGGTGATTTCCTGTCCTTTCCTCCTGTGTTTGTGCCGTTTCGGCAGCCTAGCACCAACACAGGTACTCTTCACAGTAGTGAAAGGGTGCCTGTATTGTCAGCAAGATTGTTTCTGTACAGGAAGTCACACCTTACTGCACAAGAACAATGCTTGGAGGCTTTTTCTTCTTTCTATGTGTGCTGTAGAATGTAAAACACATGGAAAGTGGTAAAAATGAGGAGAAATAAAGTTATTTTTCCTCATTGCACATCCCGGGGGAGGTGTAAGGTTTTGGCACATCTCCAAGTTTACATGATTTTATAAATCTGGGGAAGTGTCAAAACCCATGGGTGTTGTGTGGGAACACAAACCACCACGTCCATGGAACGCCTCTGTGGTACAGAGTTAGAGAATGTAGCGATTTGTGCTGCCTCGACTTACTCCATATCTATGTGGCAATTAAAAGCCATGCAAAGTGGCTTTGCATGACCTCATAAATATTATTTTGTAGTTTGCGCCATTGGAGCATAACAGAATGTGACGCTATGGCGGTGCAAGGGGGGTCATTAATATGCCCATGGGTTCCTGGTTGATTGGTGTGTAAGTATGGGTCAATCCATAACCACAATCCTAGTGAGGGTAAGGCACAAATACACCCTAAATTAACGTACACTCACCCTCTGTTGGCTCGCACAGAACAGTCAGGCTTAACTTGGAGGCAATGTGTAAAGTATTAGTGCAGCACTTTAAAGAGTAGACCTGTGAAAGCATCCCACAAAAACATTCCACACTAAGCTAAAAAACAGACTTTGATTTAATAAATAAAACAAGATCAAAAAGACAAAAATCCCAAAAGTAAATGAAAAAACTGTAATGTAGTGTAATGTAGTGCTTAGAAGCAGTAAGTGCTGACTAGGGAAATCTGGTTGCGCCAGACGAAGACAAAGCCAAAAGTTCAGGCCGACCTCAATGGAGCACATGCCGAATACAGGGACCCAGTGAGGCCCACTGAACAGAAACCTTGATCCTTGCTGCATTGATCTCAATCAGATGAGGGGTGCAGCTGAAGTGATGCATCTGTGTCAATCCACGCAGTAATGTTAGTGCGCTGGTCCTGATCTGCGCAGCAGCAATGATGAGTAGGCTCCTATGAGCAGAGAGCTGCGATGCAGAGATTAATCGATGAGGATACCGTCAATGGAGATGCGAAGACTTTTTGCTGGGAAGAGCATTGTGCAGTGGTAGTTCCAAAGGTGATTCATGGGGGACGAGCCACACTGCAAAGGCGATGCACATGTTCTGGTCACACAACAGTGGTGATGCGCTGGATCTGATCCACGCAACATGACTGATGTGCCTGTTCCGATCTATGAAACAGGGGCAATTCGCCAGTTCAGATCCACATAAAGGCAGCGATGTGAGAGTTCGACAGAGGATGCATGGGTTTTGCTGTAGCAAGCATCTTAGACCCACTTCCAAGAGTCCAGGACTGGCACAATTTGGCAGGGCAGACTGACAGATGGAAGAGTCCAGGAGCAGGTAGTAACACTGGGTTCAAGTGATGCAGGTCGAATCCCTCTGACCCAGGCCAGAGAAAGTAGCAGGCAGCAGGACAACACTGCGAGGCAGGAGTCCAGCAAGCAACAGTCCAGCAGAGTGGTAGTCCCTCAGCAGCACATCAGTTTTTCTACCTGGCAGTGTAGTTAAATGTCCAGAAGTGGATTGAAGTGGTGGTGTCAGAGGTGCATTACTTATACCCAGTTGTGCCTTTGAAGGGGGAAGACTTAAAAGATATGCCTTCCCTGCCTTGGCTCCAGACTGACTACAGGAGGTTATGTACCCCTATTTATGTGGAGAGTCTATTCATGTGTAAGTGAGGCTGAGCCCAGTTCCTCCCTCCCATCCTGCCAGGATGGCCCATCAAGTCACACCTAAGCTCCTGTTGTGTATGGCTGATTAGGAGGAATACACAAAGCCCAACTCTAACCCATCCCAGACAAGTGATCGGAGTTAGGCAGCAGTCACCAAATGGCTAAAGTAAGAAAATGTTACAGTACTCAAATAAGTTCTGTCACGGGCACCTTGTTGGTGTATTCATGAAGCCCTCACCCACCAACCTAGTTGGTGGCATGCTTCATCATCAGGCCCACCCAGTGACACCTAGTATGTCCCGGGTGTGCTACGACGCCTGATTACAGCGGAGCTGGTATATTGCTGAGAGTGCAGTGAGGTTGGGTGAGTTGTGATTTAAAACGGCTAGGTGGTGGTCCCAGTACCCGAGGGTAAATTAAATTTTAATAACTGGGCCGTCACCAGTGGTTAAAAGTAAGGCTACAGGACGCGTGAGGGTGGCGAGTTACTGCCCCCTGCGTCCTTCAGATGGTCGACATATTTCAGCCAGTGCCTTAGAGTGTTCTGGCTTTCCTCAGGACCGTTTTTTTAAAAAAGGTGTGGTGAAATAAAACAGACTTAGTGTTGTGGTACAGACTATGTGATACACTCACTAAGGCGTTTTTCTATATGTGAGAGGGGGATTCCCTTCTCATGCATATGCTTTGGGTTATTAGCCAAGGCTTCCTGGAGGGAAGCGGTAAGGGGATGACCAGTCTTTCTGGTCAGTGCCTGCCTTGTACCTGTTGTCCCGGCGGGACCCAAAGCATATGCATGAGAAGGGAATCCCCCTCTCACATATAGAAAAACGCCTTAGTGAGTGTATCACATAGTCTGTACCACAACACTAAGTCTGTTTTATTTCACCACACCTTTTTTAAAAACGGTCCTGAGGAAAGCCAGAACACTCTAAGGCACTGGCTGAAACATGTCGACCATCTGAAGGACGCAGGGGGCAGTAACTCGCCACCCTCACGCGTCCTGTAGCCTTACTTTTAACCGCTGGTGACGGCCTAGTTATTAAAATTTAATTTACCCTCGGGTACTGGGACCACCACCTAGCCGTTTTAAATCACAACTCACCCAACCTCACTGCACTCTCAGCAATATACCAGCTCCGCTGTAATCAGGCGTCGTAGCACACCCGGGACATACTAGGTGTCACTGGGTGGGCCCGATGATGAAGCATGCCACCAACTAGGTTGGTGGGTGAGGGCTTCATGAATACACCAACAAGGTGCCCGTGACAGAACTTATTTGAGTACTGTAACACTTTGGTCAACTTAAGCTAGTCCTCTTTGTTTAATCACATATAAACCCTCTGGGACTCGGACTAGCTAACTAGTCCTCTCTCTCCCTCTTGTTACACGCATAAAGTAAGAGAATGCCAACTTTCTAAAAGTGGCATTTTCAGAATTGCAATTTAAAATTCAACTTCACCGTAATTTAGGATTTTTAATTAGGATTCTAAAGACATCAGAATTTAAGTTCCTATCAATTCCGTAATTGAAGTTATTGTTATAAAATGTAATACAATTATCCCAATGTTATTCTATGGTAGAGGTAGGCCATGCAGTTGTGAAAAATGAATGTAGGAGTGTTTAACTACCACGACATGACAAACCTAAAAGTACATGTCCTACTTTTTAAATACATTGCACCCTGCCCTCCGGGTTGTCCAAGGCCCACCCTAAGTGTGACCTATATGTGTTAACCCTTTCGCTGTCAGGCCTTTTCCCCCTCCTGTGCCAAGCCTTTTTTTGGCTATTTGGGGTAGTGCGCGCTTAGGCCCCTGTAACTTTTTGACCACATTAGGTATCCACGCCAAATTTGCGTCCTTTTCTTCCAACATCATGGGGATTCTAAAGGTACTCAGGGTTTGTGGATTCCCCTGGAAGGGTCACAGAAATGAGCCAAAATACAGCAAAGTTTTTTTTTTTTTCGGTTAAATTGGAAAAACGGGCTGCAAATGAAACCATCTGGGTTTTTCCCTGCAAATGTTATCAAAAAAGGGTTTGTGGGGTTGAAATCACCATTTTCCCAGCTTTTCGGGGATACCAGACTTTTGTCAGAAACCCAACATTTTTTACACAGTTTTGGCATTTTTCTGGGACATAGCCTATTTTTGCTATTTTTTGTGCTTTTGACCTCCTTCCAGTTAATGGCAGAAATGGGTACAAAACCAATAATGGATCCTGGAAAGCTATACATTTTCGAAAAGAAGACAAAATTCTGAATTCAGCAAGGGGTCATTTGTGTAGATCCATCAAGGTTTTTTTATAGAAACAAACAGTTAAATATAGGATAAATTGAAAATTAGTTTAAAAAAACAGCCTTTTGTGTCAACGTTTTCACCTGTAACTTCTTCTAATTATGACAGCTCTTTGAAAGCAATATACCATTGCATCCGCTGGATATTAATGGTTGTGGGGATATATAGGACTTGTAGGTTCACCAAGAACCCGACGAGCCCAGAGCCAAAAACTGAGCAGCAACTTGCAATGTTTTTTTATTATGTACCGGGTATATAGTAATTATTCTGTAAAAATGTGTACATGGAAAAATCGGTATGAAAGACACCTATGTATTTCTGAAATGGGAACAAAATATAGAGTTTAGAAACAGTTGATATTTGCACATTTCTGAATTTGGGAATACTCATACTAGCATGAGAATTATCAGTAATTTTTTAGAATGACTTATTTTTTACACAATGTCTTTCATTTGGAAGGCAGAAATGCATCAAAAGTCAATAGATAATAACAGTTCCTTTATAATTCTGAATTACCCTAAGTCTCCCGATAAAAATGGTACCTCACTTGTGTGGGTAGGCATAGTGCCCGCGACAGGAAACGGCGCAAAACGCACCGTGGTCACAACTCAATATCGCAGTAAAAAATGACCCTTTTTCGGGAAAGTGCCTAGCTCTAATTTTTGAACCCTAGCTCTGCGGGAACCTTGGGAAACCTAGCAAACCTATAGATTTTTGAAAACTAGACACCCAGGGAAATCCAGGATGGGGTGACTTGACTGCCTCCCACCAGGGTCTGTTACCCAAAATCCCTTGCAAACCTAAAAAATTGTCAAAAAACCCACATTTTCCCCACATTTCTGTCGTGGAAAGTTGCGGAATCTGCGTGGATCCACAAATTTCCACCCACCCCGCGTTCCCCAAAGTCTTACGAGAAAAACGGTACCTCACTTGTGTGGGTCGGCCTAGTGCCCGCGACAGGAAACGGCGCAAAACGCAACGTGGTCAAACCTCAATTTCGCAATGAAAAATGACCCTTTTTTGGCAAAATGACTAGCTGTAGTTTTTGAACCCTAGCTCTGCGGGCACCTTGGGAAACCTATCAAACCTATACATTTTTGAAAACTAGAAACCTAGGGGAATCCAGGATGGGGTGACTTGACTGCCTCCCACCAGGGTCTGTTACCCAGAATCCCTTGCAAACCTAAAAAACTGTCTAAAAAAACACATTTTCCCCACATTTCTGTGGTGGAAAGTTCCGGAATCTGCGTGGATCCACAAATTTCACCCACCCCGCGTTCCCCAAAGTCTTACGACAAAAACGGTACTTCACTTGTGTGGGTCGGCCTAGTGCCCGCGACAGGAAACGGCACAAAACGCAACATGGTCACACCTCAATTTAGCAGTGAAAAATGACCCTTTTTTGGCAAATTGACTAGCTGTAGTTTTTGAACCCTAGCTCTGCGGGCACCTTGGGAAACCTAGCAAACCTATACATTTTTGAAAACTAGACACCCAGGGGAATCCAGGATGGGGTGACTTGACTGCCTCCCACCAGGGTCTGTTACCCAGAATCCCTTGCAAACCTAAAAAATTTTCAAAAAAAACTCATTTTCCCCACATTTTTGTGGTGGAAAGTTCCGGAATCTGCTTGGATCCACGAATTTCCACCCACCCCGCGTTCCCCAAAGTCTTACGAGGAAAATGGTACCTCACTTGTGTTGGTCGGCCTAGTGCCCGTGACAGGAAACGGCGCAAAACGCAATGTGGTCACACCTCAATTTCGCAGTGAAAAATGACCCTTTTTTGGCAAAGTGCCTAGCTCTAGTTTTTGAACCCTAGCTCTGTGGGCACCTTGGGAAACCTAGCAAACCTATACATTTTTGAAAACTAGACACCCAGGGGAATCTAGGATGGGGTAAATTGACTGCCTCCCACCAGGGTCTGTTACCCAGAATCCCTTGCAAACCTAAAAAATTGTCAAAAAAAACACATTTTCCCCACATTTCTGTGATGGAAAGTTCCGGAATCTGCTTGGATCCACAAATTTCCACAAACCCCGCGTTCCCCAAGGTCTTACGAGAAAAACGGCACCTCACTTGTATGGGTCGGCCTAGTGCCCACAAAAGGAAAGGGCGCAAAACACAACATGGTCACACCTCAATTTCGCAGTGAAAAATGACCCTTTTTCTGCAAAGTGCCTAGCTCTAGTTTTTTAACCCTAGCTCTGCGGGCACCTTGGGAAAAATAGCAAACCTATACATTTTTGAAAACTAGACACCCAGGGGAATCCAGGATAGGGTGACTTGACTGCCTCCCACCAGGGTCTGTTACCCAGAATCCCTTTCAAACCTAAAAAATTATCACAAAAAACACATTTTCCCCACATTTCTGTGTTGGAAAGTTCTGGAATCTGCGTGGATCCACAAATTTCCACCCACCCCGTGTTCCCCAAAGTATTACATGAAAAACGGTACCTCACTTGTGTGGGTCGGCCTAGTGCCCGCAACAGGAAACGGTACAAAACGTAACGTGGTCACACCTCAATTTCGCAGTGAAAAATGACCCTTTTTCGGCAAAGTGCCTAGCTCTAGTTTTTTAACCGTAGCTCTGCGGGCACCTTGGGAAAAATAGCAAACCTATACATTTTTGAAAACTAGACACCCAGGGGAATCCAGGATGGGGGGACTTGACTGCCTCCCACCAGGGTCTGTTACCCAGAATACCTTGCAAACCTAAAAAATTGTCAAAAAAACACATTTTCCCCACATTTCTGTGGTGGAAAGTTCCGGAATCTGCTTGGATCCACAAATTTCCACCCACCCCGCGTTCCCCAAGGTTTTACAAGAAAAACGGCACCTCACTTGTGTGGGTCGGCCTAGTGCCCACGAAAGGAAACGGCGCAAAACGCAAAGTGGTCACACCTCAAGTTCGCAGTGAAAAATGACCCTTTTTCGGCAAAGTGCCTAGCTCTAGTTTTTTAACCCTAGCTCTGCGGGCACCTTGGGAAACCTAGCAAACCAATACATTTTTGAAAACTAGACACGCGTGGGAATCCAGGATGGGGTGACTTGACTGCCTCCCACCAGGGTCTGTTACCCAGAATCCCTTGCAAACCGAAAAAATTGTCAAAGAAAACTCATTTTACCCACCTTTCTGTGGTGGAAAGTTCCGGAATCTGCTTGGATCCACAAATTTCCACCCACCCTGCGTTCCCCAAAGTCTTACGAGAAAAATCGGTACCTCACTTGTGTGGGTCGGCCTAATGCCCGCGACAGGAAACGGTACAAAACGTAACGTGGTCACACCTCAATTTCGCAGTGAAAAATGACCATTTTTTGGCAAAGTGCCTAGCTCTAGTTTTTGAACCCTAGCTCTGCGGGCACCTTGGGAAACCTAGCAAATCTATACATTTTTAAAAACTAGACACCCAGAGGAATCCAGGATGGGGTGACTTGACTGCCACCCACCAGGGTCTGTTACCCAGAATCCCTTGCAAACCTAAAAAATTGTCAAAAAAAACACATTTTCCCCACATTTCTGTGGTGGAAAGTTCCGGAATCTGCTTGGATCCACGAATATCCACCCACCCCGCATTCCCCAAAGTCTTACGAGAAAAATGATACCTCACTTGTGTGGGTCGGCCTAGTGCCCGCGACAGGAAACGGTGCAAAACGCAACGTGGTCACACCTCAATTTCGCAGTGAAAAATGACCCTTTTTTGGCAAAGTGCCTAGCTCTAGTTTTTTAACCCTAGCTCTGCGGGCACCTTGGGAAACCTAGCAAATCTATACATTTTTTAAAACTAGACACCCAGGGGAATCCAGGATGGGGTGACTTGACTGCCTCCCACCAGGGTCTGTTACCCAGAATCCCTTGCAAACCTAAAAAATTGTAAAAAAAAAACCACATTTTCCCCATATTTCTGTGGTGGAAAGTTCCAGAATCTGCTTGGATCCACAAATTTCCACGCACCCCGCGTTCCCCAAAGTCTTACGACAAAAACGGTACTTCACTTGTGTGGGTCGGCCTAGTGCCCGCGACAGGAAACGGCACAAAACACAACATGGTCACACCTCAATTTCGCAGTGAAAAATGACCCTTTTTTGGCAAAGTGCCTAGCTCTAGTTTTTTAACCCTAGCTCTGCGGGCACCTTGGGAAAAATAGCAAACCTATACATTTTTGAAAACTAGACACCCAGGGGAATCCAGGATGGGGCGACTTGACTGCCTCTCACCAGGGTCTGTTACCCAGAATCCCTTGCAAACCTAAAAAATTGTCAAATAAACCACATTTTCCCCACATTTCTGTGGTGGAAAGTTCCGGAATCTGCTTGGATCCACGAATTTCCACCCACCCCGCATTCCCCAAAGTCTTACGAGAAAAATGGTACCTCACTTGTGTGGGTCGGCCTAGTGCCCGCGACAGGAAACGGTGCAAAACACAACGTGGTCACACCTCATTTTCGCAGTGAAAAATGACCCTTTTTTGGCAAAAGTGCCTAGCTCTAGTTTTTGAACCCTAGCTCTGCGGGCAACTTGGGAAACCTAGCAAACCTATACATTTTTGAAAACTAGACACCCAGGGGAATCCAGGATGGGGTGACTTGACTGCCTTCCACCAGGGTCTGTTACCCAGAATACCTTGCAAACCTAAAAAATTGTCAAAAAAAACACACTTCCCCCATATTTCTGTGTTGGAAAGTTCCGGAATCTGCGTGGATCCACAAATTTCCACCCACCCCGTGTTCCCCAAAGTATTACGAGAAAAACGGTACCTCACTTGTGTGGGTCAGCCTAGTGCCCGCGACAGGAAACGGTACAAAACGTAACGTGGTCACACCTCAATTTCGCAGTGAA
The DNA here is from genome assembly GCF_964204655.1 of Triturus cristatus. Taxonomy (NCBI): domain Eukaryota; kingdom Metazoa; phylum Chordata; class Amphibia; order Caudata; family Salamandridae; genus Triturus; species Triturus cristatus. Next base: position 1,819,671,017 of record NC_140590.1, on the reverse strand, counting down.
AAATGACCCTTTTTTGGCAAAGTGCCTAGCTCTAGTTTTTTAACCGTAGCTCTGCGGGCACCTTGGGAAAAATAGCAAACCTATACATTTTTGAAAACTAGACACCCAGGGGAATCCAGGATGGGGGGACTTGACTGCCTCCCACCAGGGTCTGTTACCCAGAATACCTTGCAAACCTAAAAAATTGTCAAAAAAACACATTTTCCCCACATTTCTGTGGTGGAAAGTTCCGGAATCTGCTTGGATCCACAAATTTCCACCCACCCCGCGTTCCCCAAGGTTTTACGAGAAAAACGGCACCTCACTTGTGTGGGTCGGCCTAGTGCCCACAAAAGGAAACGGCGCAAAACGCAACGTGGTCACACCTCAATTTCGCAGTGAAAAATGACCCTTTTTCGGCAAAGTGCCTAGCTCTAGTTTTTTAACCCTAGCTCTGCGGGCACCTTGGGAAACCTAGCAAACCTATACATTTTTTAAAACTAGACACGCGTGGGAATCCAGGATGGGGTGACTTGACTGCCTCCCACCAGGGTCTGTTACCCAGAATCCCTTGCAAACCGAAATAATTGTCAAAGAAAACACATTTTACCCACATTTCTGTGGTGGAAAGTTCCGGAATCTGCTTGGATCCACAAATTTCCACCCACCCCGTGTTCCCCAAAGTATTACGAGAAAAATCGGTACCTCACTTGTGTGGGTCGGCCTAGTGCCCGTGACAGGAAACGGTACAAAATGGAACGTGGTCACACCTCAATTTCGCAGTGAAAAATTACCATTTTTTGGCAAAGTGCCTAGCTCTAGTTTTTGAACCCTAGCTCTGCGGGCACCTTGGGAAACCTAGCAAATCTATACATTTTTAAAAACTAGACACCCAGAGGAATCCGGGATGGGGTGACTTGACTGCCTTCCACCAGGGTCTGTTACCCAGAATACCTTGCAAACCTAAAAAATTGTCAAAAAAACACACTTCCCCCATATTTCTGTGTTGGAAAGTACCGGAATCTGCGTGGATCCACAAATTTCCACCCACCCCGTGTTCCCCAAAGTATTACGAGAAAAACGGTACCTCACTTGTGTGGGTCGGCCTAGTGCCCGCGACAGGAAACTGTACAAAACGTAACGTGGTCACACCTCAATTTCGCAGTGAAAAATGACCCTTTTTCGGCAAAGTGCCTAGCTCTAGTTTTTTAACCGTAGCTCTGCGGGCACCTTGGGAAAAATAGCAAACCTATACATTTTTGAAAACTAGACACCCAGGGGAATCCAGGATGGGGGGACTTGACTGCCTCCCACCAGGGTCTGTTACCCAGAATACCTTGCAAACCTAAAAAATTGTCAAAAAAACACATTTTCCCCACATTTCTGTGGTGGAAAGTTCCGGAATCTGCTTGGATCCACAAATTTCCACCCACCCCGCGTTCCCCAAGGTTTTACGAGAAAAACGGCACCTCACTTGTGTGGGTCGGCCTAGTGCCCACGAAAGGAAACGGCGCAAAACGCAACGTGGTCACACCTCAATTTCGCAGTGAAAAATGACCCTTTTTCGGCAAAGTGCCTAGCTCTAGTTTTTTAACCCTAGCTCTGCGGGCACCTTGGGAAACCCCGCAAACCTATACATTTTTGAAAACTAGACACGCGTGGGAATCCAGGATGGGGTGACTTGACTGCCTCCCACCAGGGTCTGTTACCCAGAATCCCTTGCAAACCGAAACAATTGTCAAAGAAAACACATTTTACCCACATTTCTGTGGTGGAAAGTTCCGGAATCTGCTTGGATCCACAAATTTCCACCCACCCCGCGTTCCCCAAAGTCTTACGAGAAAAATCGGTACCTCACTTGTGTGGGTCGGCCTAGTGCCCGCGACAGGAAACGGTACAAAATGTAACGTGGTCACACCTCAATTTCGCAGTGAAAAATGACCATTTTTTGGCAAAGTGCCTAGCTCTAGTTTTTGAACCCTAGCTCTGCGGGCACCTTGGGAAACCTAGCAAATCTATACATTTTTAAAAACTAGACACCCAGAGGAATCCAGGATGGGGTGAATTGACTGCCTCCCACCAGGGTCTGTTACCCAGAATCCCTTGCAAACCTAAAAAATTGTCAAAAAAACCACATTTTCCCCACATTTCTGTGGTGGAAAGTTCCGGAATCTGCTTGGATCCACGAATATCCACCCACCCCGCATTCCCCAAAGTATTACTAGACAAATGGTACCTCACTTGTGTGGGTCGGCCTAGTGCCCGCGACAGGAAACGGTGCAAAACGCAACGTGGTCACACCTCAATTTCGCAGTGAAAAATGACCTTTTTTTGGCAAAGGGCCTAGCTCTAGTTTTTTAACCCTAGCTCTGCGGGCACCTTGGGAAACCTAGCAAATCTATACATTTTTTAAAACTAGACACCCAGGGGAATCCAGGCTGGGGTAACTTGACTGCCTCCCACCAGGGTCTGTTACCCAGAATCCCTTGCAAACCTAAAAAATTGTCAAAGAAAACACATTTTACCCACATTTCTGTGGTGGAAAGTTCCGGAATCTGCTTGGATCCACAAATTTCCACCCACCCCGCGTTCCCCAAAGTCTTATGAGAAAAATCGGTACCTCACTTGTGTGGGTCGGCCTAGTGCCCGCGAAAGGAAACGGTACAAAATGTAACGTGGTCACACCTCAATTTCGCAGTGAAAAATGACCATTTTTTGGCAAAGTGCCTAGCTCTAGTTTTTGAACCCTAGCTCTGCGGGCACCTTTGGAAACCTAGAAAATCTATACATTTTTAAAAACTAGACACCCAGGGGAATCCAGGATGGGGTGACTTGACTGCCTCCCACCAGGGTCTGTTACCCAGAATCCCTTGCAAACCTAAAAAATTGTCAAAAAAACACATTTTCCCCATATTTCTGTGGTGGAAAGTTCCGGAATCTGCTTGGATCCACAAATTTCCACCCACCCCGCGTTCCCCAAGGTTTTACGAGAAAATCGGCACCTCACTTGTGTGGGTCGGCCTAGTGCCCACGAAAGGAAACGGTGCAAAACGCAACGTGGTCACACCTCAATTTCGCAGTGAAAAATGACCCTTTTTCGGCAAAGTGCCTAGCTCTAGTTTTTTAACCCTAGCTCTGCGGGCACCTTGGGAAACCTAGCAAACCTATACATTTTTTAAAACTAGACACGCGTGGGAATCCAGGATGGGATGACTTGACTGCCTCCCACCAGGGTCTGTTACCCAGAATCCCTTGCAAACCGAAAAAATTGTCAAAGAAAACACATTTTACCCACATTTCTGTGGTGGAAAGTTCCGGAATCTGCTTGGATCCACAAATTTACACCCACCCCGCGTTCCCCAAAGTCTTACGAGAAAAATCGGTACCTCACTTGTGTGGGTCGGCCTAGTGCCCGCGACAGGAAACGGTACAAAATGTAACGTGGTCACACCTCAATTTCGCAGTGAAAAATGACCATTTTTTGGCAAAGTGCCTAGCTCTAGTTTTTGAACCCTAGCTCTGCGGGCACCTTGGGAAACCTAGCAAATCTATACATTTTTAAAAACTAGACACCCAGAGGAATCCGGGATGGGGTGACTTGACTGCCTTCCACCAGGGTCTGTTACCCAGAATACCTTGCAAACCTAAAAAATTGTCAAAAAAAACACACATCCCCATATTTCTGTGTTGGAAAGTTCCGGAATCTGCGTGGATCCACAAATTTCCACCCACCCCGTGTTCCGCAAAGTATTACGAGAAAAACGGTACCTCACTTGTGTGGGTCGGCCTAGTGCCCGCGACAGGAAACGGTACAAAACGTAACGTGGTCACACCTCAATTTCGCAGTGAAAAATGACCCTTTTTCGGCAAAGTGCCTAGCTCTAGTTTTTTAACCGTAGCTCTGCGGGCACCTTGGGAAAAATAGCAAACCTATACATTTTTGAAAACTAGACACCCAGGGGAATCCAGGATGGGGGGACTTGACTGCCTCCCACCAGGGTCTGTTACCCAGAATACCTTGCAAACCTAAAAAATTGTCAAAAAAACACATTTTCCCCACATTTCTGTGGTGGAAAGTTCCGGAATCTGCTTGGATCCACAAATTTCCACCCACCCCGCGTTCCCCAAGGTTTTACGAGAAAAACGGCACCTCACTTGTGTGGGTCGGCCTAGTGCCCACGAAAGGAAACGGCGCAAAACGCAACGTGGTCACACCTCAATTTCGCAGTGAAAAATGACCCTTTTTCGGCAAAGTGCCTAGCTCTAGTTTTTTAACCCTAGCTCTGCGGGCACCTTGGGAAACCCCGCAAACCTATACATTTTTGAAAACTAGACACGCGTGGGAATCCAGGATGGGGTGACTTGACTGCCTCCCACCAGGGTCTGTTACCCAGAATCCCTTGCAAACCGAAACAATTGTCAAAGAAAACACATTTTACCCACATTTCTGTGGTGGAAAGTTCCGGAATCTGCTTGGATCCACAAATTTCCACCCACCCCGCGTTCCCCAAAGTCTTACGAGAAAAATTGGTACCTCACTTGTGTGGGTCGGCCTAGTGCCCGCGACAGGAAACGGTACAAAATGTAACGTGGTCACACCTCAATTTCGCAGTGAAAAATGACCATTTTTTGGCAAAGTGCCTAGCTCTAGTTTTTGAACCCTAGCTCTGCGGGCACCTTGGGAAACCTAGCAAATCTATACATTTTTAAAAACTAGACACCCAGAGGAATCCAGGATGGGGTGAATTGACTGCCTCCCACCAGGGTCTGTTACCCAGAATCCCTTGCAAACCTAAAAAATTGTCAAAAAAAACACATTTTCCCCACATTTCTGTGGTGGAAAGTTCCGGAATCTGCTTGGATCCACGAATATCCACCCACCCCGCATTCCCCAAAGTCTTACTAGACAAATGGTACCTCACTTGTGTGGGTCGGCCTAGTGCCCGCGACAGGAAACGGTGCAAAACGCAACGTGGTCACACCTCAATTTCGCAGTGAAAAATGACCTTTGTTTGGCAAAGGGCCTAGCTCTAGTTTTTTAACCCTAGCTCTGCGGGCACCTTGGGAAACCTAGCAAATCTATACATTTTTTAAAACTAGACACCCAGGGGAATCCAGGCTGGGGTAACTTGACTGCCTCCCACCAGGGTCTGTTACCCAGAATCCCTTGCAAACCTAAAAAATTGTCAAAGAAAACACATTTTACCCACATTTCTGTGGTGGAAAGTTCCGGAATCTGCTTGGATCCACAAATTACCACCCACCCCGCGTTCCCCAAAGTCTTATGAGAAAAATCGGTACCTCACTTGTGTGGGTCGGCCTAGTGCCCGCGAAAGGAAACGGTACAAAACGTAACGTGGTCACACCTCAATTTCGCAGTGAAAAATGACCATTTTTTGGCAAAGTGCCTAGCTCTAGTTTTTGAACCCTAGCTCTGCGGGCACCTTGGGAAACCTAGAAAATCTATACATTTTTAAAAACTAGACACCCAGGGGAATCCAGGATGGGGTGACTTGACTGCCTCCCACCAGGGTCTGTTACCCAGAATCCCTTGCAAACCTAAAAAATTGTCAAAAAAACACATTTTCCCCACATTTCTGTGGTGGAAAGTTCCGGAATCTGCTTGGATCCACAAATTTCCACCCACCCCGCGTTCCCCAAAGTCTTACGAGAAAAACGGTACCTCACTTGTGTGGGTCGGCCTAGTGCCCGTGACAGGAAACGGTACAAAACGTAACTTGGTCTCACCTCAATTTCCCAGTGAAAAATGACCCTTTTTCGGCAAAGTGCCTAGCTCTAGTTTTTGAACCCTAGCTCTGCGGGCACCTTGGGAAACCTAGCAAACCTATACATTTTTGAAAACTAGACACGCAGGGGAAACCAGGATCGGGTGACTTGACTGCCTCCCACCAGGGTCTGTTACCCAGAATCCCTTGCAAACCTAAAAAATTGTCAAAGAAAACGCATTTTACCCACATTTCTGTGGTGGAAAGTTCCGGAATCTGCTTGGATCCACAAATTTCCACCCACCCCGCGTTCCCCAAAGTCTTATGAGAAAAATCGGTACCTCACTTGTGTGGGTCGGCCTAGTGCCCGCGACAGGAAACGGTACAAAACGTAACGTGGTCACACCTCAATTTCGCACTGAAAATTGACCATTTTTTGGCAAAGTGCCTAGCTCTAGTTTTTGAACCCTAGCTCTGCGGGCACCATGGGAAACCTAGCAAATCTATACATTTTTAAAAACTAGACACCCAGGGGAATCCAGGATGGGGTGACTTGACTGCCTCCCACCAGGGTATGTTACCCAGAATACCTTGCAAACCTAAAAAATTGTCAAAAAAAACACACTTCCCCCACATTTCTGTGTTGGAAAGTTCCGGAATCTGCGTGGATCCACAAATTTCCACCCTCCCCGCATTCCCCAAAGTATTACGAGAAAAACGGTACCTCACTTGTGTGGGTCGGCCTAGTGCCCGCGACAGGAAACGGTACAAAACGTAACGTGGTCACACCTCAATTTCGAAGTGAAAAATGACCCTTTTTCGGCAAAGTGCCTAGCTCTAGTTTTTTAACCCTAGCTCTGCGGGCACCTTGGGAAACCTAGCAAACCTATACATTTTTGAAAATTAGACACCCAGGGAAATCCAGGATGGGGTGACTTGAATGCCTCCCACCAGGGTCTGTTACCCAGAATCCCTTGCAAACCTAAAAAATTGTCAAAAAAACACATTTTCCCCACATGTCTGTGGTTGAAAGTTCCGGAATCTGCTTGGATCCACAAATTTCCACCCACCCCGCGCTCCCCAAGGTTTTACGAGAAAAACGGCACCTCACTTGTGTGGGTCGGCCTAGTGCCCACGAAAGGAAACGGCGCAAAACGCAACGTGGTCACACCTCAATTTCGCAGTGAAAAATGACCCTTTTTCGGCAAAGTGCCTAGCTCTAGTTTTTTAACCCTAGCTCTGCGGGCACCTTGGGAAACCCCGCAAACCTATACATTTTTGAAAACTAGACACGCGTGGGAATCCAGGATGGGGTGACTTGACTGCCTCCCACCAGGGTCTGTTACCCAGAATCCCTTGCAAACCGAAACAATTGTCAAAGAAAACACATTTTACCCACATTTCTGTGGTGGAAAGTTCCGGAATCTGCTTGGATCCACAAATTTCCACCCACCCCGCGTTCCCCAAAGTCTTACGAGAAAAATTGGTACCTCACTTGTGTGGGTCGGCCTAGTGCCCGCGACAGGAAACGGTACAAAATGTAACGTGGTCACACCTCAATTTCGCAGTGAAAAATGACCATTTTTTGGCAAAGTGCCTAGCTCTAGTTTTTGAACCCTAGCTCTGCGGGCACCTTGGGAAACCTAGCAAATCTATACATTTTTAAAAACTAGACACCCAGAGGAATCCAGGATGGGGTGAATTGACTGCCTCCCACCAGGGTCTGTTACCCAGAATCCCTTGCAAACCTAAAAAATTGTCAAAAAAAACACATTTTCCCCACATTTCTGTGGTGGAAAGTTCCGGAATAAGCTTGGATCCACGAATATCCACCCACCCCGCATTCCCCAAAGTCTTACTAGACAAATGGTACCTCACTTGTGTGGGTCGGCCTAGTGCCCGCGACAGGAAACGGTGCAAAACGCAACGTGGTCACACCTCAATTTCGCAGTGAAAAATGACCTTTGTTTGGCAAAGGGCCTAGCTCTAGTTTTTTAACCCTAGCTCTGCGGGCACCTTGGGAAACCTAGCAAATCTATACATTTTTTAAAACTAGACACCCAGGGGAATCCAGGCTGGGGTAACTTGACTGCCTCCCACCAGGGTCTGTTACCCAGAATCCCTTGCAAACCTAAAAAATTGTCAAAGAAAACACATTTTACCCACATTTCTGTGGTGGAAAGTTCCGGAATCTGCTTGGATCCACAAATTACCACCCACCCCGCGTTCCCCAAAGTCTTATGAGAAAAATCGGTACCTCACTTGTGTGGGTCGGCCTAGTGCCCGCGAAAGGAAACGGTACAAAACGTAACGTGGTCACACCTCAATTTCGCAGTGAAAAATGACCATTTTTTGGCAAAGTGCCTAGCTCTAGTTTTTGAACCCTAGCTCTGCGGGCACCTTGGGAAACCTAGAAAATCTATACATTTTTAAAAACTAGACACCCAGGGGAATCCAGGATGGGGTGACTTGACTGCCTCCCACCAGGGTCTGTTACCCAGAATCCCTTGCAAACCTAAAAAATTGTCAAAAAAACACATTTTCCCCACATTTCTGTGGTGGAAAGTTCCGGAATCTGCTTGGATCCACAAATTTCCACCCACCCCGCGTTCCCCAAAGTCTTACGAGAAAAACGGTACCTCACTTGTGTGGGTCGGCCTAGTGCCCGTGACAGGAAACGGTACAAAACGTAACTTGGTCTCACCTCAATTTCGCAGTGAAAAATGACCCTTTTTCGGCAAAGTGCCTAGCTCTAGTTTTTGAACCCTAGCTCTGCGGGCACCTTGGGAAACCTAGCAAACCTATACATTTTTGAAAACTAGACACGCAGGGGAAACCAGGATCGGGTGACTTGACTGCCTCCCACCAGGGTCTGTTACCCAGAATCCCTTGCAAACCTAAAAAATTGTCAAAGAAAACGCATTTTACCCACATTTCTGTGGTGGAAAGTTCCGGAATCTGCTTGGATCCACAAATTTCCACCCACCCCGCGTTCCCCAAAGTCTTATGAGAAAAATCGGTACCTCACTTGTGTGGGTCGGCCTAGTGCCCGCGACAGGAAACGGTACAAAACGTAACGTGGTCACACCTCAATTTCGCACTGAAAATTGACCATTTTTTGGCAAAGTGCCTAGCTCTAGTTTTTGAACCCTAGCTCTGCGGGCACCATGGGAAACCTAGCAAATCTATACATTTTTAAAAACTAGACACCCAGGGGAATCCAGGATGGGGTGACTTGACTGCCTCTCACCAGGGTATGTTACCCAGAATACCTTGCAAACCTAAAAAATTGTCAAAAAAAACACACTTCCCCCACATTTCTGTGTTGGAAAGTTCCGGAATCTGCGTGGATCCACAAATTTCCACCCTCCCCGCATTCCCCAAAGTATTACGAGAAAAACGGTACCTCACTTGTGTGGGTCGGCCTAGTGCCCGCGACAGGAAACGGTACAAAACGTAACGTGGTCACACCTCAATTTCGAAGTGAAAAATGACCCTTTTTCGGCAAAGTGCCTAGCTCTAGTTTTTTAACCCTAGCTCTGCGGGCACCTTGGGAAACCTAGCAAACCTATACATTTTTGAAAATTAGACACCTAGGGAAATCCAGGATGGGGTGACTTGAATGCCTCCCACCAGGGTCTGTTACCCAGAATCCCTTGCAAACCTAAAAAATTGTCAAAAAAACACATTTTCCCCACATGTCTGTGGTGGAAAGTTCCGGAATCTGCTTGGATCCACAAATTTCCACCCACCCCGCGCTCCCCAAGGTTTTACGAGAAAAACGGCACCTCACTTGTGTGGGTCAGCCTAGTGCCCACGAAAGGAAACGGCGCAAAACGCAACGTGGTCACACCTCAATTTCGCAGTGAAAAATGACCCTTTTTCGGCAAAGTGCCTAGCTCTAGTTTTTTAACCCTAGCTCTGCGGGCACCTTGGGAAACCTAGCAAACCTATACATTTTTGAAAACTAGACACCCAGGAGAATCCAGGATGGGGTGACTTGACTGCCTCCCACCAGGGTCTGTTACCCAGAATCCCTTGCAAACCTAAAAAATTGTCAAAAAAAACACATTTTCCCCACATTTTTGTGGTGGAAAGTTCCGGAATCTGCTTGGATCCACGAATATCCACCCACCCCGCATTCGCCAAAGTCTTACGAGAAAAATGGTACCTCACTTGTGTGGGTCGGCCTAGTGCCCGCGACAGGAAATGGTGCAAAACGCAACGTGGTCACACCTCAATTTCGCAGTAAAAAATGACCCTTTTTTGGCAAAGTGCCTAGCTCTAGTTTTTTAACCCTAGCTCTGCGGGCACCTTGGGAAACCTAGCAAATCTATACATTTTTTAAAACTAGACACCCAGGGGAATCCAGGCTGGGGTGACTTGACTGCCTCCCACCAGGGTATGTTACCCAGAATACCTTGCAAACCTAAAAAATTGTCAAAAAAAACACACTTCCCCCATATTTCTGTGTTGGAAAGTTCCGGAATCTTCGTGGATCCACAAATTTCCACCCACCCCGTGTTCCCCAAAGTATTACGAGAAAAACGGTACCTCACTTGTGTGAGTCGGCCTAGTGCCCGTGACAGGAAACGGTACAAAACGTAACGTGGTCACACCTCAATTTCGCAGTGAAAAATGACCCTTTTTCGGCAAAGTGCCTAGCTCTAGTTTTTTAACCGTAGCTCTGCGGGCACCTTGGGAAAAATAGCAAACCTATACATTTTTGAAAACTAGACACCCAGGGGAATCCAGGATGGGGGGACTTGACTGCCTCCCACCAGGGTCTGTTACCCAGAATACCTTGCAAACCTAAAAAGTTGTCAAAAAAACACATTTTCCCCACATTTCTGTGGTGGAAAGTTCCGGAATCTGCTTGGATCCACAAATTTCCACCCACCCCGCGTTCCCCAAAGTCTTACGAGAAAAATCGGTACCTCACTTGTGTGGGTCGGCCTAGTGCCCGCGACAGGAAACGGTGCAAAACGCAACGTGGTCACACCTCAATTTCGCAGTGAAAAATGACCTTTTTTTGGCAAAGGGCCTAGCTCTAGTTTTTTAACCCTAGCTCTGCGGGCACCTTGGGAAACCTAGCAAATCTATACATTTTTTAAAACTAGACACCCAGGGGAATCCAGGCTGGGGTAACTTGACTGCCTCCCACCAGGGTCTGTTACCCAGAATCCCTTGCAAACCTAAAAAATTGTCAAAGAAAACACATTTTACCCACATTTCTGTGGTGGAAAGTTCCGGAATCTGCTTGGATCCACAAATTTCCACCCACCCCGCGTTCCCCAAAGTCTTATGAGAAAAATCGGTACCTCACTTGTGTGGGTCGGCCTAGTGCCCGCGAAAGGAAACGGTACAAAACGTAACGTGGTCACACCTCAATTTCGCAGTGAAAAATGACCATTTTTTGGCAAAGTGCCTAGCTCTAGTTTTTGAACCCTAGCTCTGCGGGCACCTTGGGAAACCTAGAAAATCTATACATTTTTAAAAACTAGACACCCAGGGGAATCCAGGATGGGGTGACTTGACTGCCTCCCACCAGGGTCTGTTACCCAGAATCCCTTGCAAACCTAAAAAATTGTCAAAAAAACACATTTTCCCCACATTTCTGTGGTGGAAAGTTCCGGAATCTGCTTGGATCCACAAATTTCCACCCACCCCGCGTTCCCCAAAGTCTTACGAGAAAAACGATACCTCACTTGTGTGGGTCGGCCTAGTGCCCGTGACAGGAAACGGTACAAAACGTAACTTGGTCTCACCTCAATTTCGCAGTGAAAAATGACCCTTTTTCGGCAAAGTGCCTAGCTCTAGTTTTTGAACCCTAGCTCTGCGGGCACCTTGGGAAACCTAGCAAACCTATACATTTTTGAAAACTAGACACGCAGGGGAAACCAGGATCGGGTGACTTGACTGCCTCCCACCAGGGTCTGATACCCAGAATCCCTTGCAAACCTAAAAAATTGTCAAAGAAAACGCATTTTACCCACATTTCTGTGGTGGAAAGTTCCGGAATCTGCTTGGATCCACAAATTTCCACCCACCCCGTGTTCCCCAAAGTCTTATGAGAAAAATCGGTACCTCACTTGTGTGGGTCGGCCTAGTGCCCGCGACAGGAAACGGTACAAAACGTAACGTGGTCACACCTCAATTTCGCAGTGAAAATTGACCATTTTTTGGCAAAGTGCCTAGCTCTAGTTTTTGAACCCTAGCTCTGCGGGCACCATGGGAAACCTAGCAAATCTATACATTTTTAAAAACTAGACACCCAGGGAAAATCCAGGATGGGGTGACTTGACTGCCTCCCACCAGGATATGTTACCCAGAATACCTTGCAAACCTAAAAAATTGTCAAAAAAAACACACTTCCCCCACATTTCTGTGTTGGAAAGTTCTGGAATCTGCGTGGATCCACAAATTTCCACCCTCCCCGCATTCCCCAAAGTATTACGAGAAAAACGGTACCTCACTTGTGTGGGTCGGCCTAGTGCCCGCGACAGGAAACGGTACAAAACGTAACGTGGTCACACCTCAATTTCGAAGTGAAAAATGACCCTTTTTCGGCAAAGTGCCTAGCTCTAGTTTTTTAACCCTAGCTCTGCGGGCACCTTGGGAAACCTAGCAAACCTATACATTTTTGAAAATTAGACACCCAGGGAAATCCAGTATGGGGTGACTTGACTGCCTCCCACCAGGGTCTGTTACCCAGAATCCCTTGCAAACCTGAAAAATTGTCAAAAAAACACATTTTCCCTACATGTCTGTGGTGGAAAGTTCCGGAATCTGCTTGGATCCACAAATTTCCACCCACCCCGCGCTCCCCAAGGTTTTACGAGAAAAACGGCACCTCACTTGTGTGGGTCGGCCTAGTGCCCACGAAAGGAAACGGCGCAAAACGCAACGTGGTCACACCTCAATTTTGCAGTGAAAAATGACCCTTTTTCGGCAAAGTGCCTAGCTCTAGTTTTTTAACCCTAGCTCTGCGGGCACCTTGGGAAACCTAGCAAACCTATACATTTTTTAAAACTAGACACCCAGGAGAATCCAGGATGGGGTGACTTGACTGCCTCCCACCAGGGTCTGTTACCCAGAATCCCTTGCAAACCTAAACATTTTTCAAAAAAAACAAATTTTCCCCACATTTCTGTGGTGGAAAGTTCCGGAATCTGCTTGGATCCACGAATATCCACCCACCCCGCATTCGCCAAAGTCTTACGAGAAAAATGGTACCTCACTTGTGTGGGTCGGCCTAGTGCCCGCGACAGGAAATGGTGCAAAATGCAACATGGTCACACCTCAATTTCGCAGTAAAAAATGACCCTTTTTTGGCAAAGTGCCTAGCTCTAGTTTTTTAACCCTAGCTCTGCGGGCACCTTGGGAAACCTAGCAAATCTATACATTTTTTAAAACTAGACACCCAGGGGAATCCAGGCTGGGGTGACTTGACTGCCTCCCACCAGGGTATGTTACCCAGAATCCCTTGCAAACCTAAAAAATTGTAAAAAAAAAACACATTTTCCCCACATTTCTGTGGTGGAAAGTTCTGGAATCTGCTTGGATCCACAAATTTCCTCCCACCCCGCGTTCCCCAAAGTCTTACGAGAAAAATGGTACCTCACTTGTGTGGGTCGGCCTAGTGCCCTCGAAAGGAAACGGCGCAAAACGCAACGTGGTCACACCTCAATTTCGCAGTGAAAAATGACCCTTTTTCGGCAAAGTGCCTAGCTCTAGTTTTTTAACCCTAGCTCTGCGGGCACCTTGGGAAACCTAGCAAACCTATACATTTTTGAAAACTAGACACACAGGGGAATCCAGGATGGGGTGACTTGACTGCCTCCCACCAGGGTCTGTTACCCAGAATCCCTTGCAAACCTAAAAAATTATCAAAGAAAACACATTTTACCCACATTTCTGTGGTGGAAAGTTCCGGAATCTGCTTGGATCCACAAATTTCCACCCACCCCGCGTTCCCCAAAGTCTTATGAGAAAATTGGTACCTCACTTGTGTGGGTCGGCCTAGTGCCCGCGAAAGGAAACGGTACAAAACGTAACGTGGTCACACCTCAATTTCGCAGTGAAAAATGACCATTTTTTGGCAAAGTGCCTAGCTCTAGTTTTTGAACCCTAGCTCTGCGGGAACCTTGGGAAACCTAGAAAATCTATACATTTTTAAAAACTAGACACCCAGGGGAATGCAGGATGGGGTGACTTGACTGCCTCCCACCAGGGTCTGTTACCCAGAATCCCTTGCAAACCTAAAAAATTGTCAAAAAAACACATTTTCCCCACATTTCTGTGGTGGAAAGTTCCGGAATCTGCTTGGATCCACAAATTTTCACCCACCCCGCGTTCCCCAAGGTTTTACGAGAAAAACGGCACCTCACTTGTGTGGGTCGGCCTAGTGCCCACGAAAGGAAACGGCGCAAAACGCAACGTGGTCACACCTCAATTTCGCAGTGAAAAATGACCATTTTTCGGCAAAGTGCCTAGCTCTAGTTTTTTAACCCTAGCTCTGCGGGCACCTTGGGAAACCTAGCAAACCTATACATTTTTTAAAACTAGACACGCAGGGGAATCCAGGATGGGGTGACTTGACTGTCTCCCACCAGGGTCTGTTACCCAGAATCCCTTGCAAACCTAAAAAATTGTCAAAGAAAACACATTTTACCCATATTTCTGTGGTGGAAAGTTCCGGAATCTGCTTGGATCCACAAATTTCCGCCCACCCCGCGTTCCCCAAAGTCTTACGAGAAAAATCGGTACCTCACTTGTGTGGGTCGGCCTAGTGCCCGCGACAGGAAACGGTACAAAATGTAACGTGGTCACACCTCAATTTCGCAGTGAAAAATGACCATTTTTTGGCAAAGTGCCTAGCTCTAGTTTTTGAACCCTAGCTCTGCGGGCACCTTGGGAAACCTAGCAAATCTATACATTTTTAAAAACTAGACACCCAGAGGAATCCAGGATGGGGTGAATTGACTGCCTCCCACCAGGGTCTGTTACCCAGAATCCCTTGCAAACCTAAAAAATTGTCAAAAAAAACACATTTTCCCCACATTTCTGTGGTGGAAAGTTCCGGAATCTGCTTGGATCCACGAATATCCACCCACCCCGCATTCCCCAAAGTCTTACTAGACAAATGGTACCTCACTTGTGTGGGTCGGCCTAGTGCCCGCGACAGGAAACGGTGCAAAACGCAACGTGGTCACACCTCAATTTCGCAGTGAAAAATGACCTTTTTTTGGCAAAGGGCCTAGCTCTAGTTTTTGAACCCTAGCTCTGCGGGCACCTTGGGAAACCTAGCAAATCTATACATTTTTTAAAACTAGACACCCAGGGGAATCCAGGCTGGGGTAACTTGACTGCCTCCCACCAGGGTCTGTTACCCAGAATCCCTTGCAAACCTAAAAAATTGTCAAAGAAAACACATTTTACCCACATTTCTGTGGTGGAAAGTTCCGGAATCTGCTTGGATCCACAAATTTCCACCCACCCCGCGTTCCCCAAAGTCTTATGAGAAAAATCGGTACCTCACTTGTGTGGGTCGGCCTAGTGCCCGCGAAAGGAAACGGTACAAAACGTAACGTGGTCACACCTCAATTTCGCAGTGAAAAATGACCATTTTTTGGCAAAGTGCCTAGCTCTAGTTTTTGAACCCTAGCTCTGCGGGCACCTTGGGAACTTAGAAAATCTATACATTTTTAAAAACTAGACACCCAGGGGAATCCAGGATGGGGTGACTTGACTGCCTCCCACCAGGGTCTGTTACCCAGAATCCCTTGCAAACCTAAAAAATTGTCAAAAAAACACATTTTCCCCACATTTCTGTGGTGGAAAGTTCCGGAATCTGCTTGGATCCACAAATTTCCACCCACCCTGCATTCCCCAAAGTCTTACGAGAAAAACGGTACCTCACTTGTGTGGGTCGGCCTAGTGCCCGTGACAGGAAACGGTACAAAACGTAACTTGGTCTCACCTCAATTTCGCAGTGAAAAATGACCCTTTTTCGGCAAAGTGCCTAGCTCTAGTTTTTGAACCCTAGCTCTGCGGGCACCTTGGGAAACCTAGCAAACCTATACATTTTTGAAAACTAGACACGCAGGGGAATCCAGGATGGGGTGACTTGACTGCCTCCCACCAGGGTCTGTTACCCAGAATCCCTTGCAAACCTAAAAAATTATCAAAGAAAACACATTTTACCCACATTTCTGTGGTGGAAAGTTCCGGAATCTGCTTGGATCCACAAATTTCCACCCACCCCGCGTTCCCCAAAGTCTTATGAGAAAATTGGTACCTCACTTGTGTGGGTCGGCCTAGTGCCCGCGAAAGGAAACGGTACAAAACGTAACGTGGTCACACCTCAATTTCGCAGTGAAAAATGACCATTTTTTGGCAAAGTGCCTAGCTCTAGTTTTTGAACCCTAGCTCTGCGGGAACCTTGGGAAACCTAGAAAATCTATACATTTTTAAAAACTAGACACCCAGGGGAATGCAGGATGGGGTGACTTGACTGCCTCCCACCAGGGTCTGTTACCCAGAATCCCTTGCAAACCTAAAAAATTGTCAAAAAAACACATTTTCCCCACATTTCTGTGGTGGAAAGTTCCGGAATCTGCTTGGATCCACAAATTTTCACCCACCCCGCGTTCCCCAAGGTTTTACGAGAAAAACGGCACCTCACTTGTGTGGGTCGGCCTAGTGCCCACGAAAGGAAACGGCGCAAAACGCAACGTGGTCACACCTCAATTTCGCAGTGAAAAATGACCATTTTTCGGCAAAGTGCCTAGCTCTAGTTTTTTAACCCTAGCTCTGCGGGCACCTTGGGAAACCTAGCAAACCTATACATTTTTTAAAACTAGACACGCAGGGGAATCCAGGATGGGGTGACTTGACTGTCTCCCACCAGGGTCTGTTACCCAGAATCCCTTGCAAACCTAAAAAATTGTCAAAGAAAACACATTTTACCCATATTTCTGTGGTGGAAAGTTCCGGAATCTGCTTGGATCCACAAATTTCCGCCCACCCCGCGTTCCCCAAAGTCTTACGAGAAAAATCGGTACCTCACTTGTGTGGGTCGGCCTAGTGCCCGCGACAGGAAACGGTACAAAATGTAACGTGGTCACACCTCAATTTCGCAGTGAAAAATGACCATTTTTTGGCAAAGTGCCTAGCTCTAGTTTTTGAACCCTAGCTCTGCGGGCACCTTGGGAAACCTAGCAAATCTATACATTTTTAAAAACTAGACACCCAGAGGAATCCAGGATGGGGTGAATTGACTGCCTCCCACCAGGGTCTGTTACCCAGAATCCCTTGCAAACCTAAAAAATTGTCAAAAAAAACACATTTTCCCCACATTTCTGTGGTGGAAAGTTCCGGAATCTGCTTGGATCCACGAATATCCACCCACCCCGCATTCCCCAAAGTCTTACTAGACAAATGGTACCTCACTTGTGTGGGTCGGCCTAGTGCCCGCGACAGGAAACGGTGCAAAACGCAACGTGGTCACACCTCAATTTCGCAGTGAAAAATGACCTTTTTTTGGCAAAGGGCCTAGCTCTAGTTTTTGAACCCTAGCTCTGCGGGCACCTTGGGAAACCTAGCAAATCTATACATTTTTTAAAACTAGACACCCAGGGGAATCCAGGCTGGGGTAACTTGACTGCCTCCCACCAGGGTCTGTTACCCAGAATCCCTTGCAAACCTAAAAAATTGTCAAAGAAAACACATTTTACCCACATTTCTGTGGTGGAAAGTTCCGGAATCTGCTTGGATCCACAAATTTCCACCCACCCCGCGTTCCCCAAAGTCTTATGAGAAAAATCGGTACCTCACTTGTGTGGGTCGGCCTAGTGCCCGCGAAAGGAAACGGTACAAAACGTAACGTGGTCACACCTCAATTTCGCAGTGAAAAATGACCATTTTTTGGCAAAGTGCCTAGCTCTAGTTTTTGAACCCTAGCTCTGCGGGCACCTTGGGAACTTAGAAAATCTATACATTTTTAAAAACTAGACACCCAGGGGAATCCAGGATGGGGTGACTTGACTGCCTCCCACCAGGGTCTGTTACCCAGAATCCCTTGCAAACCTAAAAAATTGTCAAAAAAACACATTTTCCCCACATTTCTGTGGTGGAAAGTTCCGGAATCTGCTTGGATCCACAAATTTCCACCCACCCTGCATTCCCCAAAGTCTTACGAGAAAAACGGTACCTCACTTGTGTGGGTCGGCCTAGTGCCCGTGACAGGAAACGGTACAAAACGTAACTTGGTCTCACCTCAATTTCGCAGTGAAAAATGACCCTTTTTCGGCAAAGTGCCTAGCTCTAGTTTTTGAACCCTAGCTCTGCGGGCACCTTGGGAAACCTAGCAAACCTATACATTTTTGAAAACTAGACACGCAGGGGAAACCAGGATCGGGTGACTTGACTGCCTCCCACCAGGGTCTGATACCCAGAATCCCTTGCAAACCTAAAAAATTGTCAAAGAAAACGCATTTTGCCCACATTTCTGTGGTGGAAAGTTCCGGAATCTGCTTGGATCCACAAATTTCCACCCACCCCGTGTTCCCCAAAGTCTTATGAGAAAAATCGGTACCTCACTTGTGTGGGTCGGCCTAGTGCCCGCAACAGGAAACGGTACAAAACGTAACGTGGTCACACCTCAATTTCGCAGTGAAAATTGACCATTTTTTGGCAAAGTGCCTAGCTCTAGTTTTTGAACCCTAGCTCTGCGGGCACCATGGGAAACCTAGCAAATCTATACATTTTTAAAAACTAGACACCCAGGGAAAATCCAGGATGGGGTGACTTGACTGCCTCCCACCAGGATATGTTACCCAGAATACCTTGCAAACCTAAAAAATTGTCAAAAAAAACACACTTCCCCCACATTTCTGTGTTGGAAAGTTCCGGAATCTGCGTGGATCCACAAATTTCCACCCTCCCCGCATTCCCCAAAGTATTACGAGAAAAACGGTACCTCACTTGTGTGGGTCGGCCTAGTGCCCGCGACAGGAAACGGTACAAAACGTAACGTGGTCACACCTCAATTTCGAAGTGAAAAATGACCCTTTTTCGGCAAAGTGCCTAGCTCTAGTTTTTTAACCCTAGCTCTGCGGGCACCTTGGGAAACCTAGCAAACCTATACATTTTTGAAAATTAGACACCCAGGGAAATCCAGGATGGGGTGACTTGACTGCCTCCCACCAGGGTCTGTTACCCAGAATCCCTTGCAAACCTAAAAAATTGTCAAAAAAACACATTTTCCCCACATGTCTGTGGTGGAAAGTTCCGGAATCTGCTTGGATCCACAAATTTCCACCCACCCCGCGCTCCCCAAGGTTTTACGAGAAAAACGGCACCTCACTTGTGTGGGTCGGCCTAGTGCCCACGAAAGGAAACGGCGCAAAACGCAACGTGGTCACACCTCAATTTTGCAGTGAAAAATGACCCTTTTTCGGCAAAGTGCCTAGCTCTAGTTTTTTAACCCTAGCTCTGCGGGCACCTTGGGAAACCTAGCAAACCTATACATTTTTTAAAACTAGACACCCAGGAGAATCCAGGATGGGGTGACTTGACTGCCTCCCACCAGGGTCTGTTACCCAGAATCCCTTGCAAACCTAAACATTTTTCAAAAAAAACACATTTTCCCCACATTTCTGTGGTGGAAAGTTCCGGAATCTGCTTGGATCCACGAATATCCACCCACCCCGCATTCGCCAAAGTCTTACGAGAAAAATGGTACCTCACTTGTGTGGGTCGGCCTAGTGCCCGCGACAGGAAATGGTGCAAAATGCAACGTGGTCACACCTCAATTTCGCAGTAAAAAATGACCCTTTTTTGGCAAAGTGCCTAGCTCTAGTTTTTTAACCCTAGCTCTGCGGGCACCTTGGGAAACCTAGCAAATCTATACATTTTTTAAAACTAGACACCCAGGGGAATCCAGGCTGGGGTGACTTGACTGCCTCCCACCAGGGTATGTTACCCAGAATCCCTTGCAAACCTAAAAAATTGTAAAAAAAAAACACATTTTCCCCACATTTCTGTGGTGGAAAGTTCCGGAATCTGCTTGGATCCACAAATTTCCTCCCACCCCGCGTTCCCCAAAGTCTTACGAGAAAAATGGTACCTCACTTGTGTGGGTCGGCCTAGTGCCCTCGAAAGGAAACGGCGCAAAACGCAACGTGGTCACACCTCAATTTCGCAGTGAAAAATGACCCTTTTTCGGCAAAGTGCCTAGCTCTAGTTTTTTAACCCTAGCTCTGCGGGCACCTTGGGAAACCTAGCAAACCTATACATTTTTGAAAACTAGACACACAGGGGAATCCAGGATGGGGTGACTTGACTGCCTCCCACCAGGGTCTGTTACCCAGAATCCCTTGCAAACCTAAAAAATTATCAAAGAAAACACATTTTACCCACATTTCTGTGGTGGAAAGTTCCGGAATCTGCTTGGATCCACAAATTTCCACCCACCCCGCGTTCCCCAAAGTCTTATGAGAAAATTGGTACCTCACTTGTGTGGGTCGGCCTAGTGCCCGCGAAAGGAAACGGTACAAAACGTAACGTGGTCACACCTCAATTTCGCAGTGAAAAATGACCATTTTTTGGCAAAGTGCCTAGCTCTAGTTTTTGAACCCTAGCTCTGCGGGCACATTGGGAAACCTAGAAAATCTATACATTTTTAAAAACTAGACACCCAGGGGAATGCAGGATGGGGTGACTTGACTGCCTCCCACCAGGGTCTGTTACCCAGAATCCCTTGCAAACCTAAAAAATTGTCAAAAAAACACATTTTCCCCACATTTCTGTGGTGGAAAGTTCCGGAATCTGCTTGGATCCACAAATTTTCACCCACCCCGCGTTCCACAAGGTTTTACGAGAAAAACGGCACCTCACTTGTGTGGGTCGGCCTAGTGCCCACGAAAGGAAACGGCGCAAAACGCAACGTGGTCACACCTCAATTTCGCAGTGAAAAATGACCATTTTGCGGCAAAGTGCCTAGCTCTAGTTTTTTAACCCTAGCTCTGCGGGCACCTTGGGAAACCTAGCAAACCTATACATTTTTGAAAACTAGACACCCAGGAGAATCCAGGATGGGGTGACTTGACTGCCTCCCACCAGGGTCTGTTACCCAGAATCCCTTGCAAACCTAAAAAATTGTCAAAAAAAACACATTTTCCCCACATTTCTGTGGTGGAAAGTTCCGGAATCTGCTTGGATCCACGAATTTCCACCCACCCCGTGTTCCCCAAAGTCTTACGAGAAAAATCGGTACCTCACTTGTGTGGGTCGGCCTAGTGCCCGCGACAGGAAACGGTACAAAACGTAACGTGGTCACACCTCAATTTCGCAGTGAAAAATGACCATTTTTTGGCAAAGTGCCTAGCTCTAGTTTTTGAACCCTAGCTCTGCGGGCACCTTGGGAAACCTAGCAAACCTATACATTTTTGAAAATTAGACACCCAGGGGAATCCAGGATGGGGTAACTTGACTGCCTCCCACCAGGGTCTGTTACCCAGAATCCCTTGCAAACCTAAAAAATTGTCAAAAAAACACATTTTCCCCACATTTCTGTGGTGGAAAGTTCGGAATCTGCTTGGATCCACAAATTTCCACCCACCCCGCGTTCCCCAAAGTCTTACGAGAAAAATGGTACCTCACTTGTGTGGGTCGGCCTAGTGCCCACGAATGGAAACGGCGCAAAACGCAACGTGGTCACACCTCAATTTCGCAGTGAAAAATGAGCCTTTTTCGGCAAAGTGCCTAGCTCTAGTTTTTTAACCCTAGCTCTGCGGGCACCTTGGGAAACCTAGCACACCTATACATTTTTGAAAACTAGACACGCAGGGGAATCCAGGATGGGGTGACTTGACTGCCTCCCACCAGGGTCTGTTACCCAGAATCCCTTGCAAACCTAAAAAATTGTCAAAGAAAACACATTTTACCCACATTTCTGTGGTGGAAAGTTCCGGAATCTGCTTGGATCCACAAATTTCCACCCACCCCGCGTTCCCCAAGGTTTTACGAGAAAAACGGCACCTCACTTGTGTGGGTCGGCCTAGTGCCCACGAAAGGAAACGGCGCAAAACGCAACGTGGTCACACCTCAATTTCGCAGTGAAAAATGACCCTTTTTCGGCAAAGTGCCTAGCTCTAGTTTTTTAACCCTAGCTCTGCGGGCACCTTGGGAAACCTAGCAAACCTATACATTTTTTAAAACTAGACACGCAGGGGAATCCAGGATGGGGTGACTTGACTGCCTCCCACCAGGGTCTGTTACCCAGAATCCCTTGTAAACCTAAAAAATTGTAAAAAAAAACACATTTTCCCCACATTTCTGTGGTGGAAAGTTCCGGAATCTGCTTGGATCCACGAATTTCCACCCACCCCGCGCTCCCCAAAGTCTTACGAGAAAAACGGTACCTCACTTGTGTGGGTCGGCCTAGTGCCCACGAAAGGAAACGGCGCAAAACGCAACGTGGTCACACCTCAATTTCGCAGTGAAAAATGACCTTTTTTCGGCAAAGTGCCTAGCTCTAGTTTTTGATCCCTAGCTCTGCGGGCACCTTGGGAAACCTAGCAAATCTATACATTTTTAAAAACTAGACACCCAGAGGAATCCAGGATGGGGTGACTTGACTGCCTTCCACCAGGGTCTGTTACCCAGAATACCTTGCAAACCTAAAAAAATTGTCAAAAAAAACACACTTCCCCCATATTTCTGTGTTGGAAAGTTCCGGAATCTGCGTGGATCCACAAATTTCCACGCACTCCGTGTTCCCCAAAGTATTACGAGAAAAACGGTACCTCACTTGTGTGGGTCGGCCTAGTGCCCGCGACAGGAAACGGTACAAAACGTAACGTGGTCACACCTCAATTTCGCAGTGAAAAATGACCCTTTTTCGGCAAAGTGCCTAGCTCTAGTTTTTTAGCCATAGCTCTGCGGGCACCTTGGGAAATGTTAGAAATGAGGGGGCTCTGGTTGACGCAGGTGTGAACCCACAACAAGCAGGGACCCTTTACTTCTTGTCAGGGCGAAGGATGACTCCCCAGAATAACCCCTGCTCACCCTCTAGGTGCGTGGCGCGAGCAGTCTAGGCTAAGTCTCAGGCGTACACGGTTAAGCAAATGCAATTACACATACAGTAAACCCCTTTCATGCACCACAAATGGACACCAATCAGGAAGTATATAAAAATAAGCTTTTATGTAGATTCAGCAGATTCAAATACAAGGCCCAGTAACGTTGAACTGATGGGGCCACAATTCTTAGGAATACGGTAAAGTTCTCTTTGTTACGGAAAGTTCTTTTAGGCGGGCACAAGGTAACTGTAGGCCTCAGCGCACTTCGTGCTGAGGCAGCGCCCAGGAAGCACACGGCAGATGACAGGGAAATCAGAACGTTGCGGACCCTGGATCCGATGTGAGCTCGCGGTCGAGTTCGTAAGTACAGTACCTTGTTTTTTGACGCAAAGGCGGGTGCGGGATTCCAGCGGCTCTTCGACGGAAGGGCGAGGCGGCGTCCGAGGCTCCCACACTTCACGATGGGTGTCTGATCTCCAGGCTCACGACAAGAGCGGGGTGTTGCAGGTGGCGGGTGAACAAAGCGGGGCAGCCGGGCACGCAGATACGTCCGGGCCGTCCGAGGCTTGGAGATGCTCACAAACGCCGATTCCGGCGGGAGGGTGAAGGTGCACAGCGAGCCTCCAACGAGAGAGGTGACAGGGGCAGCCCAGCACAGCGTAGGGGGAGCGGCTCCGATCGAGCGAGGCTCTTCCCAAGGCGGGGGCAGCTAAGCAGTCCTGGTCACGGCTCAAGGAGGGACTGGGGCACGAGGGTCACAGCTCCGGCGAGGGAAAGGACACCACAGTCCAGCGGCAGGCGAGTGAAGATCAGGTAGAGCCCAATGGTCCTGGGGCTCAGTTCAGGGGGCAAGCTCAGTTCCAAGCCCTTGAAGATCGTTTTGGAAAAGCACCAGTCTTGAGAGTAAAAATAAAGCAAAGTCTTCAGCAACAGTTTCTCTTCTCCCCTTTGGCAGCAAGGTCACCACTGCAGGCCAATCCCCCAGGATAGGGACAGTCTTCCTCCTACAGCTTTCCCGGTGCCTCCTCCTCAGGCAGAGATTCTTCTTGGTCAAAAGCGGATCTAGTTTCTTAGGAGCAGGGCTCCTCCATTTATACAGCAAATCTTTTGTTCTCCCAGGCCAGGGGGTCCTTTGCCTAGTCCAGTTCGGTTTCTGAGCACTTTGTTTACGCGATGCAGGCTTCTTCTTTCAGAGTGCAGGGCAGAGTCCTCAGACGCTTCACAGGGGGCGGAGCCGGCATTGAGGTGGCAGAGCACTGTCCTATTCACAGCCTAGGAGCACTCCTCCCACCCATCTACCTGTCGATCGTCCTATTCACCACCAGGCTACCTAGCCCTGCCCATCTGGGTTCCCCCAGCCCTGTCACTCACACCAGCCAGACATCAGATACACATCACGCAGAGGCGGGCTGAAATGTTTAGGCAAGCAAAGGCCAGCTTTCTAAAAGCGGCATTTGCAAACCCGGAATATTAAAATAAACCTTGCGAAAAGATGTACCTTATTATTCCGAGTTCAGGCATACTAAACTCGACCTTCTACCATGTTCCCTGGGTCGGTTAGGATCATAGGGTGTAACAATCCAAGCCGCCCATACTGGCCTATGAGAACAGGGTAGCCTTACAGCAGTGAACAACAAAATGGCGGTCATTCACTACCAGGACATGCCACGCATCTAGGCTTGTCCTACCTTACGCTCACAACGCACCCTGCCCGTGGGCCTACCAGAGGGGTGACTAACATGCAGCTAAGGGAAGGTGTTAGGGACCGGCAAGTGTGGGCACTGGCCAGTCAGCATGTCAGTACCAGACTGCACGCAGGTTCTGCGATGGCAGACCTTAGACATATTTTCCTGGCCGCTTCTGTGGGTGGCACAAACTGTGCTGCAAGCCCACCAGCGGTGTTTGCCTTTACATGCCCTGGCGCTCCTGGCGCACTTTACTGGGGTCTGACAGTAAATCAAACAATCCAATCATGGAATCCAACCAACATATACAATTTACATAGGGAGCACTCGCACCGCAACACTGGTTGGCAGTGGCACAGCGCGCTGAGCGGCCAACACCATAAAAACACATGAGGCACAGCGACAAAAAGAGGAAGGGAGACTCACGCCAAGGTGCCAGGTCTAACACGTGTCCCCTCCAGCTGAAAAGTGGGGAGAACTACCCTACCCCAGGGAGTTCCTCATCACTAAGGCGGAAAAATCTGGACAGACCGTCAGCATTGGCGTGATCTGTACCAGGGCGATGTTCCACCGTGAAATCCATACCCTGTAGGGAAATGGACCACCTCAACAGCTTTGGATTCTCACCCCTCATATGCATCAACCATCTGAGGGGCCTGTGGTCCGTCTGAACCCGGAAGTGAGACCCAAACAGGTAGGGTCTTAGCTTCTTCAGCGCCCAGACCACAGCAAATGCCTCACGCTCAATAGCACTCCACCTCTGTTCCCGTGGAAGTAACCTCCTGCTAAGAAAGGCTACGGGTTGATCTAGGCCCTCCTCATTAATCTGTGAAAGAACAGTCCCCACACCATGCTCTGAAGCGTCTGTCTGAACGATAAACTCTTTGGAGAAGTTGGGAGCCAAGAGCACGGGTGCCGTGCACATAGCAGTTTTCAAGGCCTCAAAAGCTTTCTGACAGGTGTCAGTCCAAATCACTTTCCTGGGCTGCTTCTTTGAAGTCAGCGCTGTCAAGGGGGCAACCATGTTGCCATACCCCTTGACAAACCTCCTGTAGTACCCGGTGAGACCTAGGAAGGCTCTCACCTCTGTCTGGGTTTTGGGCGCCTCCCAATTCAGGATGGTTTCTATCTTGGGCTGAAGGGGTGCCACCTGGCCACTCCCAACTTGGTGTCCCAAGTACACCACTGAACCCTGCCCGATCTGGCACTTACTCGCCTTGATCGTGAGGCCTGCCTTGCGCAGCGCCATCAACACTTCCCAGAGGTGTCGCAGGTGTTCTTCCCAAGTGGAGCTGAACACCGCGATGTCATCCAGGTAGGCTGCACTGAGCGAATCCAGCCCAGCCAACACCTGGTTGACCAATCTCTGGAAGGTGGCAGGGGCATTCTTCATCCCAAATGGCATAACCCGGAACTGGTAGTGCCCATCTGGGGTGGAAAATGCTGACCTCTCTTTGGCCCCCTCGGTCAAGGCGATCTGCCAATACCCAGACGTTAAATCAAACGTGCTGAGGTAGTTGGCAGCCCCTAGCCGATCGATGAGCTCATCAGCTCTGGGGATGGGGTGTGCGTCAGTCCTAGTGACTGAATTGAGTCCTCTGTAGTCCACACAGAACCGGAGTTCGGGTGTGGCTCCCGGCGCTGCAGCCTTTGGGACCAAGACCACTGGGCTGGCCCAAGGACTGCTGGAAGACTCAATTACCCCGAGTGCAAACATCTTGGAGACCTCCTCCTTGATGCATGTCCTCACCCTGTCAGTCACCCTGTAGGCCTTGTGCCGCACAGGTGGACTATCCCCAGTGTCCACATCATGGACGCACCAATCAGTGACACCAGGGACCAGGGAAAATAGATCAGAAAATTGTCCCAGCAACTGGCGACAATTTTTCTGTTGCTCAGGGGTCAGGGTGGAAGAGAGGATGACACCATCCACTGACCCATCTTGCTCCTTGGCTGACAGGAGGTCCGGAAGAGGTTCTGTCTCCTCCTCCATCCCAGCATCTGTTGCCAAGAGCATGCCCACTTGGGACCTCTCCAAGTGGGGCTTGAGGCGGTTGACATGTAGGACCCTTAAGGGGTTCCTAGGAGACTTCAGGTCCACCACGTAGGTAACAGGACTCTTGCGCTCCACCACCTCAAAGGGACCGGTCCACTTATCCTGGAGCACGCACGGCTCCACGGGGGCCAAGACCCATACCTTCTGTCCAGGCTGAAGCTCTACCAGAGTGGCATTCTGGTCGCACCACCGCTTCATCTCCTCCTGGCTGGCTTCCAGATTTGCCTCAGCAAGTTGCCTGAATCGCCTAGTCTGATTCCTGAAGGCCAGCATGTAGCTATATACATTCTGGGGAGGTTTCCTGGGAGATTGCTCCCAGCCTTCCTTGACCAGACTTAGAGGTCCTCTGACTGGGTGACCATACAGAAGCTCAAAGGGACTGAACCCCAGAGACTTCTGTGGCACCTCACGGTAAGAGAAGGCATGGTAAGAGGACGTCCCACTTACGCCTCATGGGTCCTTCTAGGCCCATTATCATGCCTTTGAGGGTTCGGTTGAATCTCTCAACCAACCCGTTTCCTTGGGGGTGGTAAGGTGTGGTGAACTTGTAGGTTACCCCACACTCTTGCCAAAGAGATTTCATGTACTTGGACATGAAATTGGTACCTCGGTCAGACACCACCTCTAGAGGGAATCCCACTCGGGAGAAAATTCGGATGTATGACGTTACAACGCACACTTTTACAACGCATGCACTTACAACGCATTTTTTACAACGCATAATCCATTACAACGCACTACACTTACAACGCATGACACTACAACGCATTTTTAAAAACTACCTTTACAACGCATACCATTACAACGCATAATATTAAATTGCATTTAAGGTAAGTATTAGATAGTATAGGGGTAAAAATTACTTTTCTAACTCCAGGGGGTGCAACAGTAGGGTAAATGTTGGATAGTATAGGGGTAAAAATTACTATTCTAACTCCAGGGGGTGCAACAGTAGGGTAAGTGTTGGATAGTATAGGGGTAAAAATTACTATTCTAACTCCAGGGGGTGCAACAGTAGAGTAAGTGTTGGATAGTATAGGGGTAAAAATTACTATTCTAACTCCAGGGGGTGCAACAGTAGGGTAAGTGTTGGATAGTATAGGGGTAAAAATTACTATTCTAACTCCAGGGGGTGCAACAGTAGGGTAAGTGTTGGATAGTATAGGGGTAAAAATTGCTATTCTAACTCCAGGGGGTGCAACAGTAGGGTAAGTGTTGGATAGTATAGGGGTAAACATTGCTATTCTAACTCCAGGGGGTGCAACAGTAGGGTAAGTGTTGGATAGTATAGGCGTAAAAATTGCTATTCTAACTCCAGGGGGTGCAACAGTAGGGTAAGTGTTGGATAGTATAGGGGTAAAAATTGCTATTCTATCTCCAGGGGGTGCAACAGTAGGGTAAGTGTTGGATAGTATAGGGGTAAAAATTGCTATTCTAACTCCAGGGGGTGCAACAGTAGGGTAAGTGTTGGATAGTATAGGGGTAAAAATTGCTATTCTAACTCCAGGGGGTGCAACAGTAGGGTAAGTGTTGGATAGTGTAGTGTAATATTATGCGTTGTAATGGTAGGCGTTGTAATGGTATGCGTTGTAAAGGTAGTTTTTAAAAATGCGTTGTAGTGTCATGCGTTGTAAGTGTAGTGCGTTGTAATGGATTATGCGTTGTAAAAAATGCGTTGTAAGTGTAGTGCGTTGTAACAGTTGCGTTGTAAAGGTTGTTCCCCAGAAAATTCCCATCAGTGCACGTCCCACCACGGGGGCCGTCACTGTCCTCAGAGGAATGGCTTCCGGGTACCGGGTGGCATGGTCCACCAGGACCAGGATGAACCTATTGCCCATCGCTGTCCTGGGGTCCAGTGGCCCTACAATGTCAATCCCCACTCGCTGGAATGGGGTACCGACCACAGGGAATGGCTGGAGTGGAGCCTTCTGCTTCCTTCCACTCTTTCCACTTGCCTGGCAAGTCTGGCATGTTCTGCAGTGAGTATCTGAACTCCTGCGCATTTGAGGCCAATAAAAGTGGGCGACAAGCCTTTCAAAGGTCTTGTTCTGCCCCAAATGCCCTGCCAATGGCACATCGTGAGCCAGCCCCAGTAGGAAGGCTCTGAAGTCCTGGGGTACCACCAGCGCACGGGCTGACCCAGGCTCAGCAACCTTAGGCTCTGTATATAGGAGGTCGTTCTCCCAGTAAACGAAATGTGATCCTGACTGATCACCTGCGGCCTGGTCTGCAGCCTGCTGTCGCATACCCACGAGAGAAGGGCACTCCTTCTGTGCCTTGCAAAAGTCCTCCCTGGTGGGACCCCCTTCCTGCTGCCAATGGGTCAGCTCCGGCAGGTCTCCCAGTTCAGCTATCTGTTCCCCTGTAGGCTCCAGGGCATCCCCCTCAAGGTCTGCTTCCTCCTGGACCGTGGGAACTTCAGGGGCCGGCTTCCCGCGCCCCTTGCTCCTTCTCTCTGAGGCCGGTTCCTGGGCCTCCCTCTCAGGCTCCAGGACCTCTTGAGTACCTCTACTGGCTGCCATGGACCGTGTGGTGACACACGCCCAATCCGGCATACCCAACATCTCCAGGTGAGCACTCCGCTCCACCTTAGCCCAAGGTGAGCTCTCCAAATCATTCCCTAACAAACAGTCTACAGGCATGGCGGGCCTCACAGCTACCTGAAGAGTACCAGAGACCCCCCCCCCACTCAAAGGGAACCTGAGCCACCTTGCAGTGTCTCTCTGTGTTGTCAGCGGCAACAACGGGGTAGAATGCATTGGGGACCACCTGCTCTTGAGACACCAGGTGACACCTGACAGCTGTCACACTGGCTCCTGTATCTCTAAGAGCTTCCACTCTATGGCCATTAATGGTTACCCACTGCCTGTACTTCTTAGTGTTCTCAGGCAGCTGGGTTGGAGGGACCACTTCACGGTCTCCTAGCGAGACCAGGGACATCTCTGCGGGACCCCACCCACCTTGGACATCCCTCTCCTCCCCCAAGGCTAAACTAGTCACATGCCGGGGTGGAGCACCAGTGGGTGCTGGTTTACCAAACAATGGACACTTTACATCAGAGGCAAAATGCCCCAAATTGTTACACCTGTAACATCTTACGGGCCCCTTCTGAACAGGAGGACCTGTCGGGGCCCCGGTCGGTTTCTGGGGTGGGGGAGGCTGAGAACCCTTCCCTTGGTTCCCTTGGGGACTATTTTGGGGCCCTTATTGGAACTGCTTCTGTTTACCCCTGTCCCCCCCACTCTTCTGCTGGGGACCCTGCCCACCTTTGGCGGAATCTCCCACGGTACCCTTGTGGACCCTGGTACTGACCCAGCGGTCCGCCTCCTCAGCAAGCTTCCTAGGGTTAGTCAGCCTACTATCTATCAGGTGCTGGCGTAGCTCAGGAAAACAATTACTGGACAAGTGCTCCCATGCCATTAAATCAAGAAGCCCTTGATAATCATTTACCTTACTACCCTTTACCCAACCATCCAGCGCTCTGCAAAAGAAAGTCACATACTCCGCATACGTACTATTGGGAATCTTCGTGCAACCCCTGATCCTCTGTCTATATAACTCAGGGGTCAACCCATACCTAGCCATCAATGCTTCCTTCATATGGGCATACGAATTATGAACATCAGCAGGTAAATCTAACAGTGTGTCCCGCCCTTCACTCAGGAACCGTCCCCACAACCCCGCTCCCAATCTCTCTCAGGGACCCGGTGGGAAGACATGGCTACCTCGTAGGCTCTGAACCACTGCCCGATGTCGTCATTCTTGAAGAACTCCTTCACTACATCCTTGGGAATATAAACTCTTGGTTCCGCCGGTACTGGCGGTGTGCTGCCACCAGAGGGATTAAGCTCCAAACTTTTTGCTTTCAGCTCCAGCTCCCTCAGCTTCATGTCATGCTCTAATTGTAGTTTCTTTTCTTCCATGGCTAATCTTTGTTTTTCCATATCCATCTGCCCATGAAGTTTTGCCATCTCCACCTCGTGTGCCCGGGTTGCTGCCCTGTCTGCCAACTCTTCTGGCGACAGGCCTCTGCCAAACTCATGGACACTTTCTGGTGGAACCATTTCCACCTGATTCTCTGGTGCCTTTGACTCATACCAGGCCCTCAGCGCCTTCACAAGTTGGGTCTTGTTTTTCAATCCAGTTTGGGCAATCCTGAACTTGGAGCAAAAACCTCTCAACTCTTCATTGGTATGATCCTGAAGTGCGCTTTCTTCCCAATGTATGTCCTCAAATCCAGAGATTATAGAAGCTGCCTTTCCGGCGGGAAGTGAGCCAGGCATGGCTCTAACAACGGAGATTCTTGGCAAAACAAAAACAAATGCTAGTCTTGTGGCTGTGTTACTGGTCTGCTCTCACTACGTGGTGATCAGTGATTCACTATACGCAAACCACAAATGCAAATCCGTAAATCCTCACCGCTGCCACCAATGTTAGAAATGAGGGGGCTCTGGTTGACGCAGGTGTGAACCCACAACAAGCAGGGACCCTTTACTTCTTGTCAGGGCGAAGGATGACTCCCCAGAATAACCCCTGCTCACCCTCTAGGTGCGTGACGCGAGCAGTCTAGGCTAAGTCTCAGGCGTACACGGTTAATAAATACAATTACACATACAGTAAACCCCTTTCATGCACCACAAACGGACACCAATCAGGAAGTATATAAAAATAAGCTTTTATGTAGATTCAGCAGATTCAAATACAAGGCCCAGTAACGTTGAACTGATGGGGCCACAATTCTTAGGAATACGGTAAAGTTCTCTTTGTTACGGAAAGTTCTTTTAGGCGGGCACAAGGTAACTGTAGGCCTCAGCGCACTTCGTGCTGAGGCAGCGCCCAGGAAGCACACGGCAGATGACAGGGAAATCAGAACGTTGCGGACCCTGGATCCGATATGAGCTCGCGGTCGAGTTCGTAAGTACAGTACCTTGTTTCTTGACGCAAAGGCGGGTGCGGGATTTCAGCGGCTCTTCGACAGAAGGGCGAGGCGGCGTCCGAGGCTCCCACACTTCACGATGGGTGTCTGATCTCCAGGCTCACGACAAGAGCGGGGTGTTGCAGGTGGCGGGTGAACAAAGCGGGGCAGCCGGGCACGCAGATACGTCCGGGCCGTCCGAGGCATGGAGATGCTCACAAACGCCGATTCCGGCGGGAGGGTGAAGGTGCACAGCGAGCCTCCAACGAGCGAGGTGACAGGGGCAGCCCAGCACAGCGTAGGGGGAGTGGCTCCGATCGAGCGAGGCTCTTCCCAAGGCGGGGGCGGCTAAGCAGTCCTGGTCACGGCTCAAGGAGGGACTGGGGCATGAGGGTCACAGCTCCGGCGAGGGAAAGGACACCACAGTCCAGCGGCAGGCGAGTGAAGATCAGGTAGAGCCCAATGGTCCTGGGGCTCAGTTCAGGGGGCAAGCTCAGTTCCAAGCCCTTGGAGATCGTTTTGGAAAAGCACCAGTCTTGAGAGTAAAAATAAAGCAAAGTCTTCAGCAACAGTTTCTCTTCTCCCCTTTGGCAGCAAGGTCACCACTGCAGGCCAATCCCCCAGGATAGGGACAGTCTTCCTCCTACAGCTTTCCCGGTGCCTCCTCCTCAGGCAGAGATTCTTCTTGGTCAAAAGCGGATCTAGTTTCTTAGGAGCAGGGCTCCTCCATTTATACAGCAAATCTTTTGTTCTCCCAGGCCAGGGTGTCCTTTGCCTAGTCCAGTCCGGTTTCTGAGCACTTTGTTTACGCGATGCAGGCTTCTTCTTTCAGAGTGCAGGGCAGAGTCCTCAGACGCTCCACAGGGGGCGGAGCCGGCATTGAGGTGGCAGAGCACTGTCCTATTCAGAGCCTAGGAGCACTCCTCCCACCCATCTACCTGTCGATCGTCCTATTCACCACCAGGCTACCTAGCCCTGCCCATCTGGGTTCCCCCAGCCCTGTCACTCACACCAACCAGACATCAGATACACATCACGCAGAGGCGGGCTGAAATGTTTAGGCAAGCAAAGGCCAGCTTTCTAAAAGCAGCATTTGCAAACCCGGAATATTAAAATAAACCTTGCGAAAAGATGTACCTTATTATTCCGAGTTCAGGCATACTAAACTCGACCTTCTACCATGTTCCCTGGGTCGGTTAGGATCATAGGGTGTAACAATCCAAGCCGCCCATACTGGCCTATGAGAACAGGGTAGCCTTACAGCAGTGAACAACAAAATGGCGGTCATTCACTACCAGGACATGCCACGCATCTAGGCTTGTCCTACCTTACGCTCACAACGC
This sequence comes from Triturus cristatus, assembly GCF_964204655.1. Lineage (NCBI taxonomy): Eukaryota > Metazoa > Chordata > Amphibia > Caudata > Salamandridae > Triturus > Triturus cristatus. The sequence continues at coordinate 1,819,638,226 of NC_140590.1, read as the reverse complement.
ACCCTGCCCGTGGGCCTACCAGAGGGGTGACTAACATGCAGCTAAGGGAAGGTGTTAGGGACCGGCAAGTGTGGGCACTGGCCAGTCAGCATGTCAGTACCAGACTGCACGCAGGTTCTGCAATGGCAGACCTTAGACATATTTTACCGGCCGCTTCTGTGGGTGGCACAACCCGTGCTGCAAGCCCACCAGCGGTGTTTGCCTTTACATGCCCTGGCGCTCCTGGCGCACTTTACTGGGGTCTGACAGTAAATCAAACAATCCAATCATGGAATCCAACCAACATATACAATTTACATAGGGAGCACTCGCACCGCGACACTGGTTGGCAGTGGCACAGCGTGCTGAGCGGCCAACACCATAAAAACACATGAGGCACAGCGACAAAAAGAGGAAGGGAGACTCACGCCAAGGTGCCAGGTCTAACAGGAAAAATAGCAAACCTATACATTTTTGAAAACAAGACACCCAGGGGAATCCAGGATGGGGGGACTTGACTGCCTCCCACCAGGGTCTGTTACCCAGAATACCTTGCAAACCTAAAAAATTGTCAAAAAAACACATTTTCCCCACATTTCTGTGGTGGAAAGTTCCGGAATCTGCTTGTATCCACAAATTTCCACCCACCCCGCGTTCCCCAAGGTTTTATAAGAAAAACGGCACCTCACTTGTGTGGGTCGGCCTAGTGCCCACGAAAGGAAACGGCGCAAAACGCAACGTGGTCACACCTCAATTTCGCAGTGAAAAATGACCCTTTTTCGGCAAAGTGCCTAGCTCTAGTTTTTTAACCCTAGCTCTGCGGGCACCTTGGGAAACCTAGCAAACCTATACATTTTTGAAAACTAGACACGCGTGGGAATCCAGGATGGGGTTACTTGACTGCCTCCCACCAGGGTCTGTTACCCAGAATCCCTTGCAAACCGAAAAAATTGTCAAAGAAAACACATTTTACCCACATTTCTGTGGTGGAAAGTTCCGGAATCTGCTTGGATCCACAAATTTCCACCCACCCCGCGTTCCCCAAAGTCTTACGAGAAAAATCAGTACCTCACTTGTGTGGGTCGGCCTAGTGCCCGCGACAGGAAACGGTACAAAATGTAACGTGGTCACACCTCAATTTCGCAGTGAAAAATGACCATTTTTTGGCAAAGTGCCTAGCTCTAGTTTTTGAACCCTAGCTCTGCGGGCACCTTGGGAAACCTAGCAAATCTATACATTTTTTAAAACTAGACACCCAGAGGAATCCAGGATGGGGTGACTTCACTGCCTCCCACCAGGGTCTGTTACCCAGAATCCCTTGCAAACCTACAAAATTGTCAAAAAAACACATTTTCCCTACATTTCTGTGGTGGAAAGTCCCGGAATCTGCTTAGATCCACGAATATCCACCCACCCCGCATTCCCCAAAGTCTTAATAGAAAAATGGTACCTCACTTGTGTGGGTCGGCCTAGTGCCCGCGACAGGAAACGGTGCAAAACGCAACGTGGTCACACTTCAATTTCGCAGTGAAAAATGACCCTTTTTTGGCAAAGTGCCTAGCTCTAGTTTTTTAACCCTAGCTCTGCGGGCACCTTGGGAAACCTAGAAAATCTATACATTTTTTAAAACTAGACACCCAGGGGAATCCAGGCTGGGGTAACTTGACTGCCTCCCACCAGGGTCTGTTACCCAGAATCCCTTGCAAACCTAAAAAATTGTAAAAAAAACAACACATTTTCCCCACATTTCTGTGGTGGAAAGTTCCGGAATCTGCTTGGATCCACAAATTTCCACCCACCCCGCGTTCCCCAAAGTCTTACGAGAAAAACGGTACGTCACTTGTGTGGGTCGGCCTAGTGCCCGTGACAGGAAACGGTACAAAACGTAACTTGGTCACACCTCAATTTCGCAGTGAAAAATGACCCTTTTTCGGCAAAGTGCCTAGCTCTAGTTTTTGAACCCTAGCTCTGCGGGCACCTTGGGAAACCTAGCAAACCTATACATTTTTGAAAATTAGACACCCAGGTGAATCCAGGATGGGGTAACTTGACTGCCTCCCACCAGGGTCTGTTACCCAGAATCCCTTGCAAACCTAAAAAATTGTCAAAAAAACACATTTTCCCCACATTTCTGTGGTGGAAAGTTCCGGAATCTGCTTGGATCCACAAATTTCCACCCAGCCCGCGTTCCCCAAGGTTTTACGAGAAAAACGGCACCTCACTTGTGTGAGTCGGCCTAGTGCCCACGAAAGGAAACGGCGCAAAACGCAACGTGGTCACACCTCAATTTCGCAGTGAAAAATGACCATTTTTTGGCAAAGTGCCTAGCTCTAGTTTTTGAACCCTAGCTCTGCGGGCACTTTGGGAAACCTAGAAAATCTATACATTTTTAAAAACTAGACACCCAGGGGAATCCAGGATGGGGTGACTTGACTGCCTCCCACCAGGGTCTGTTACCCAGAATCCCTTGCAAACCTAAAAAATTGTCAAAGAAAACACATTTTACCCACATTTCTGTGGTGGAAAGTTCCGGAATCTGCTTGGATCCACAAATTTCCACCCACCCCGCGTTCCCCAAACCATTAATGGTTACCCACTGCCTGTACTTCTTAGTGTTCTCAGGCAGCTGGGTTGGAGGGACCACTTCACGGTCTCCTAGCGAGACCAGGGACATCTCTGCGGGACCCCACCCACCTTGGACATCCCTCTCCTCCCCCAAGGCTAAACTAGTCACATGCCGGGGTGGAGCACCAGTGGGTGCTGGTTTACCAAACAATGGACACTTTACATCAGAGGCAAAATGCCCCAAATTGTTACACCTGTAACATCTTACGGGCCCCTTCTGAACAGGAGGACCTGTCGGGGCCCCGGTCGGTTTCTGGGGTGGGGGAGGCTGAGAACCCTTCCCTTGGTTCCCTTGGGGACTATTTTGGGGCCCTTATTGGAACTGCTTCTGTTTACCCCTGTCCCCCCCACTCTTCTGCTGGGGACCCTGCCCACCTTTGGCGGAATCTCCCACGGTACCCTTGTGGACCCTGGTACTGACCCAGCGGTCCGCCTCCTCAGCAAGCTTCCTAGGGTTAGTCAGCCTACTATCTATCAGGTGCTGGCGTAGCTCAGGAAAACAATTACTGGACAAGTGCTCCCATGCCATTAAATCAAGAAGCCCTTGATAATCATTTACCTTACTACCCTTTACCCAACCATCCAGCGCTCTGCAAAAGAAAGTCACATACTCCGCATACGTACTATTGGGAATCTTCGTGCAACCCCTGATCCTCTGTCTATATAACTCAGGGGTCAACCCATACCTAGCCATCAATGCTTCCTTCATATGGGCATACGAATTATGAACATCAGCAGGTAAATCTAACAGTGTGTCCCGCCCTTCACTCAGGAACCGTCCCCACAACCCCGCTCCCAATCTCTCTCAGGGACCCGGTGGGAAGACATGGCTACCTCGTAGGCTCTGAACCACTGCTCGATGTCGTCATTCTTGAAGAACTCCTTCACTACATCCTTGGGAATATAAACTCTTGGTTCCGCCGGTACTGGCGGTGTGCTGCCACCAGAGGGATTAAGCTCCAAACTTTTTGCTTTCAGCTCCAGCTCCCTCAGCTTCATGTCATGCTCTAATTGTAGTTTCTTTTCTTCCATGGCTAATCTTTGTTTTTCCATATCCATCTGCCCATGAAGTTTTGCCATCTCCACCTCGTGTGCCCGGGTTGCTGCCCTGTCTGCCAACTCTTCTGGCGACAGGCCTCTGCCAAACTCATGGACACTTTCTGGTGGAACCATTTCCACCTGATTCTCTGGTGCCTTTGACTCATACCAGGCCCTCAGCGCCTTCACAAGTTGGGTCTTGTTTTTCAATCCAGTTTGGGCAATCCTGAACTTGGAGCAAAAACCTCTCAACTCTTCATTGGTATGATCCTGAAGTGCGCTTTCTTCCCAATGTATGTCCTCAAATCCAGAGATTATAGAAGCTGCCTTTCCGGCGGGAAGTGAGCCAGGCATGGCTCTAACAACGGAGATTCTTGGCAAAACAAAAACAAATGCTAGTCTTGTGGCTGTGTTACTGGTCTGCTCTCACTACGTGGTGATCAGTGATTCACTATACGCAAACCACAAATGCAAATCCGTAAATCCTCACCGCTGCCACCAATGTTAGAAATGAGGGGGCTCTGGTTGACGCAGGTGTGAACCCACAACAAGCAGGGACCCTTTACTTCTTGTCAGGGCGAAGGATGACTCCCCAGAATAACCCCTGCTCACCCTCTAGGTGCGTGACGCGAGCAGTCTAGGCTAAGTCTCAGGCGTACACGGTTAATAAATACAATTACACATACAGTAAACCCCTTTCATGCACCACAAACGGACACCAATCAGGAAGTATATAAAAATAAGCTTTTATGTAGATTCAGCAGATTCAAATACAAGGCCCAGTAACGTTGAACTGATGGGGCCACAATTCTTAGGAATACGGTAAAGTTCTCTTTGTTACGGAAAGTTCTTTTAGGCGGGCACAAGGTAACTGTAGGCCTCAGCGCACTTCGTGCTGAGGCAGCGCCCAGGAAGCACACGGCAGATGACAGGGAAATCAGAACGTTGCGGACCCTGGATCCGATGTGAGCTCGCGGTCGAGTTCGTAAGTACAGTACCTTGTTTCTTGACGCAAAGGCGGGTGCGGGATTTCAGCGGCTCTTCGACAGAAGGGCGAGGCGGCGTCCGAGGCTCCCACACTTCACGATGGGTGTCTGATCTCCAGGCTCACGACAAGAGCGGGGTGTTGCAGGTGGCGGGTGAACAAAGCGGGGCAGCCGGGCACGCAGATACGTCCGGGCCGTCCGAGGCATGGAGATGCTCACAAACGCCGATTCCGGCGGGAGGGTGAAGGTGCACAGCGAGCCTCCAACGAGCGAGGTGACAGGGGCAGCCCAGCACAGCGTAGGGGGAGTGGCTCCGATCGAGCGAGGCTCTTCCCAAGGCGGGGGCGGCTAAGCAGTCCTGGTCACGGCTCAAGGAGGGACTGGGGCATGAGGGTCACAGCTCCGGCGAGGGAAAGGACACCACAGTCCAGCGGCAGGCGAGTCAAGATCAGGTAGAGCCCAATGGTCCTGGGGCTCAGTTCAGGGGGCAAGCTCAGTTCCAAGCCCTTGGAGATCGTTTTGGAAAAGCACCAGTCTTGAGAGTAAAAATAAAGCAAAGTCTTCAGCAACAGTTTCTCTTCTACCCTTTGGCAGCAAGGTCACCACTGCAGGCCAATCCCCCAGGATAGGGACAGTCTTCCTCCTACAGCTTTCCCGGTGCCTCCTCCTCAGGCAGAGATTCTTCTTGGTCAAAAGCGGATCTAGTTTCTTAGGAGCAGGGCTCCTCCATTTATACAGCAAATCTTTTGTTCTCCCAGGCCAGGGTGTCCTTTGCCTAGTCCAGTCCGGTTTCTGAGCACTTTGTTTACGCGATGCAGGCTTCTTCTTTCAGAGTGCAGGGCAGAGTCCTCAGACGCTCCACAGGGGGCGGAGCCGGCATTGAGGTGGCAGAGCACTGTCCTATTCAGAGCCTAGGAGCACTCCTCCCACCCATCTACCTGTCGATCGTCCTATTCACCACCAGGCTACCTAGCCCTGCCCATCTGGGTTCCCCCAGCCCTGTCACTCACACCAACCAGACATCAGATACACATCACGCAGAGGCGGGCTGAAATGTTTAGGCAAGCAAAGGCCAGCTTTCTAAAAGCAGCATTTGCAAACCCGGAATATTAAAATAAACCTTGCGAAAAGATGTACCTTATTATTCCGAGTTCAGGCATACTAAACTCGACCTTCTACCATGTTCCCTGGGTCGGTTAGGATCATAGGGTGTAACAATCCAAGCCGCCCATACTGGCCTATGAGAACAGGGTAGCCTTACAGCAGTGAACAACAAAATGGCGGTCATTCACTACCAGGACATGCCACGCATCTAGGCTTGTCCTACCTTACGCTCACAACGCACCCTGCCCGTGGGCCTACCAGAGGGGTGACTAACATGCAGCTAAGGGAAGGTGTTAGGGACCGGCAAGTGTGGGCACTGGCCAGTCAGCATGTCAGTACCAGACTGCACGCAGGTTCTGCAATGGCAGACCTTAGACATATTTTACCGGCCGCTTCTGTGGGTGGCACAACCCGTGCTGCAAGCCCACCAGCGGTGTTTGCCTTTACATGCCCTGGCGCTCCTGGCGCACTTTACTGGGGTCTGACAGTAAATCAAACAATCCAATCATGGAATCCAACCAACATATACAATTTACATAGGGAGCACTCGCACCGCGACACTGGTTGGCAGTGGCACAGCGCGCTGAGCGGCCAACACCATAAAAACACATGAGGCACAGCGACAAAAAGAGGAAGGGAGACTCACGCCAAGGTGCCAGGTCTAACAGGAAAAATAGCAAACCTATACATTTTTGAAAACAAGACACCCAGGGGAATCCAGGATGGGGGGACTTGACAGCCTCCCACCAGGGTCTGTTACCCAGAATACCTTGCAAACCTAAAAAATTGTCAAAAAAACACATTTTCCCCACATTTCTGTGGTGGAAAGTTCCGGAATCTGCTTGTATCCACAAATTTCCACCCACCCCGCGTTCCCCAAGGTTTTATAAGAAAAACGGCACCTCACTTGTGTGGGTCGGCCTAGTGCCCACGAAAGGAAACGGCGCAAAACGCAACGTGGTCACACCTCAATTTCGCAGTGAAAAATGACCCTTTTTCGGCAAAGTGCCTAGCTCTAGTTTTTTAACCCTAGCTCTGCGGGCACCTTGGGAAACCTAGCAAACCTATACATTTTTGAAAACTAGACACGCGTGGGAATCCAGGATGGGGTTACTTGACTGCCTCCCACCAGGGTCTGTTACCCAGAATCCCTTGCAAACCGAAAAAATTGTCAAAGAAAACACATTTTACCCACATTTCTGTGGTGGAAAGTTCCGGAATCTGCTTGGATCCACAAATTTCCACCCACCCCGCGTTCCCCAAAGTCTTACGAGAAAAATCAGTACCTCACTTGTGTGGGTCGGCCTAGTGCCCGCGACAGGAAACGGTACAAAATGTAACGTGGTCACACCTCAATTTCGCAGTGAAAAATGACCATTTTTTGGCAAAGTGCCTAGCTCTAGTTTTTGAACCCTAGCTCTGCGGGCACCTTGGGAAACCTAGCAAATCTATACATTTTTTAAAACTAGACACCCAGAGGAATCCAGGATGGGGTGACTTCACTGCCTCCCACCAGGGTCTGTTACCCAGAATCCCTTGCAAACCTACAAAATTGTCAAAAAAACACATTTTCCCTACATTTCTGTGGTGGAAAGTCCCGGAATCTGCTTAGATCCACGAATATCCACCCACCCCGCATTCCCCAAAGTCTTAATAGAAAAATGGTACCTCACTTGTGTGGGTCGGCCTAGTGCCCGCGACAGGAAACGGTGCAAAACGCAACGTGGTCACACTTCAATTTCGCAGTGAAAAATGACCCTTTTTTGGCAAAGTGCCTAGCTCTAGTTTTTTAACCCTAGCTCTGCGGGCACCTTGGGAAACCTAGAAAATCTATACATTTTTTAAAACTAGACACCCAGGGGAATCCAGGCTGGGGTAACTTGACTGCCTCCCACCAGGGTCTGTTACCCAGAATCCCTTGCAAACCTAAAAAATTGTAAAAAAAACAACACATTTTCCCCACATTTCTGTGGTGGAAAGTTCCGGAATCTGCTTGGATCCACAAATTTCCACCCACCCCGCGTTCCCCAAAGTCTTACGAGAAAAACGGTACGTCACTTGTGTGGGTCGGCCTAGTGCCCGTGACAGGAAACGGTACAAAACGTAACTTGGTCACACCTCAATTTCGCAGTGAAAAATGACCCTTTTTCGGCAAAGTGCCTAGCTCTAGTTTTTGAACCCTAGCTCTGCGGGCACCTTGGGAAACCTAGCAAACCTATACATTTTTGAAAATTAGACACCCAGGTGAATCCAGGATGGGGTAACTTGACTGCCTCCCACCAGGGTCTGTTACCCAGAATCCCTTGCAAACCTAAAAAATTGTCAAAGAAAACACATTTTACCCACATTTCTGTGGTGGAAAGTTCCGGAATCTGCTTGGATCCACAAATTTCCACCCACCCCGCGTTCCCCAAAATCTTATGAGAAAAATCGGTACCTCACTTGTGTGGGTCGGCCTAGTGCCCGCGAAAGGAAACGGTACAAAACGTAACGTGGTCACTCCTCAATTTCGCAGTGAAAAATGACCATTTTTTGGCAAAGTGCCTAGCTCTAGTTTTTGAACCCTAGCTCTGCGGGCACTTTGGGAAACCTAGAAAATCTATACATTTTTAAAAACTAGACACCCAGGGGAATCCAGGATGGGGTGACTTGACTGCCTCCCACCAGGGTCTGTTACCCAGAATCCCTTGCAAACCTAAAAAATTGTCAAAAAAACACATTTTCCCCACATTTCTGTGGTGGAAAGTTCCGGAATCTGCTTGGATCCACAAATTTCCACCCACCCCGCGTTCCCCAAGGTTTTACGAGAAAAACGGCACCTCACTTGTGTGGGTCGGCCTAGTGCCCATGAAAGGAAACGGCGCAAAACGCAACGTGGTCACACCTCAATTTCGCAGTGAAAAATGACCCTTTTTCGGCAAAGTGCCTAGCTCTAGTTTTTTAACCCTAGCTCTGCGGGCACCTTGGGAAACCTAGCAAACCTATACATTTTTTAAAACTAGACACGCAGGGGAATCCAGGATGGGGTGACTTGACTGTCTCCCACAAGGGTCTGTTACCCAGAATCCCTTGCAAACCTAAAAAATTGTCAAAGAAAACACATTTTACCCATATTTCTGTGGTGGAAAGTTCCGGAATCTGCTTGGATCCACAAATTTCCACCCACCCCGCGTTCCCCAAAGTCTTACGAGAAAAATTGGTACCTCACTTGTGTGGGTCGGCCTAGTGCCCGCGACAGGAAACGGTACAAAACGTAACGTGGTCACACCTCAATTTCGCAGTGAAAAATGACCATTTTTTGGCAAAGTGCCTAGCTCTAGTTTTTGAACCCTAGCTCTGCGGGCACCTTGGGAAACCTAGCAAACCTATACATTTTTGAAAATTAGACACCCAGGGGAATCCAGGATGGGGTGACTTGACTGCCTCCCACCAGGGTCTGTTACCCAGAATCCCTTGCAAACCTAAAAAAATTGTAAAAAAAAAACACATTTTCCCCACATTTCTGTGGTGGAAAGTTCCGGAATCTGCTTAGATCCACAAATTTCCACGCACCCCGCGTTCCCCAAAGTCTTACGAGAAAAATGGTACCTCACTTGTGTGGGTCGGCCTAGTGCCCACCAAAGGAAACGGCGAAAAACGCAACGTGGTCACACCTCAATTTCGCAGTGAAAAATGACCCTTTTTTGGCAAAGTGCCTAGCTCTAGTTTTTGAACCCTAGCTCTGCGGGCACCTTGGGAAAACTAGCAAACCTATACATTTTTGAAAATTAGACACCCAGGGGAATCCAGGATGGGGTAACTTGACTGCCTCCCACCAGGGTCTGTTACCCAGAATCCCTTGCAAACCTAAAAAATTGTCAAAAAAACAAATTTTCCCCACATTTTTGTGGTGGAAAGTACCGGAATCTGCTTGGATCCACAAATTTCCACCCACCCCGCGTTCCCCAAGGTTTTATGAGAAAAACGGCACCTCACTTGTGTGAGTCGGCCTAGTGCCCACGAATGGAAATGGCGCAAAACGCAATGTGGTCACACCTCAATTTCGCAGTGAAAAATGACCCTTTTTCGGCAAAGTGCCTAGCTCTAGTTTTTTAACCCTAGCTCTGCGGGCACCTTGGGAAACCTAGCACACCTATACATTTTTGAAAACTAGACACGCAGGGGAATCCAGGATGGGGTGACTTGACTGCCTCCCACCAGGGTCTGTTACCCAGAATCCCTTGCAAACCTAAAAAATTGTCAAAGAAAACACATTTTACCCACATTTCTGTGGTGGAAAGTTCCGGAATCTGCTTGGATCCACAAATTTCCACCCACCCCGTGTTCCCCAAAGTCTTATGAGAAAAACTCGGTACCTCACTTGTGTGGGTCGGCCTAGTGCCCGCGACAGGAAACGGTACAAAACGTAACGTGGTCACACCTCAATTTCGCAGTGAAAAATGACCATTTTTTGGCAAAGTGCCTAGCTCTAGTTTTTGAACTCTAGCTCTGCGGGCACCTAGGAAAACCTAGCAAATCTATACATTTTTAAAAACTAGACACCCAGGTGAATCCAGGATGGGGTGACTTGACTTCCTCCCACCAGGGTCTGTTACCCAGAATCCCTTGCAAACCTAAAAAATTGTCAAAAAAACAAATTTTCCCCACATTTCTGTGGTGGAAAGTTCCGGAATCTGCTTGGATCCACAAATATCCACCCACCCCGCGTTCCCCAAGGTTTTACGAGAAAAACGGCACCTCACTTGTGTGGGTCGGCCTAGTGCCCACGAAAAGAAACGGCGCAAAACGCAACGTGGTCACACCTCAATTTCGCAGTGAAAAATGACCCTTTTCTGGCAAAGTGCCTAGCTCTAGTTTTTTAACCCTAGCTCTGCGGGCACCTTGGGAAACCTAGCAAACCTATACATTTTTTAAAACTAGACACGCAGGGGAATCCAGGATGGGGTGACTTGACTGCCTCCCTCCAGGGTGTGTTACCCAGAATCCCTTGCAAACCTAAAATATTGTCAAAGAAAACACATTTTACCCACATTTCTGTGGTGGAAATTTCCGGAATCTGCTTGGATCCACAAATTACCAACCACCCCGCGTTCCCCAAAGTCTTACGAGAAAAGTGGTACCTCACTTGTTTGGGTCGGCCTAGTGCCCGCGACAGGAAACGGTACAAAACATAACGTGGTCACACCTCAATTTCGCAGGGAAAAATGACCATTTTTTGGCAAAGTGCCTAGCTCTAGTTTTTGAACCCTAGCTCTGCGGGCACCTTTGGAAACCTAGCAAATCTATACATTTGTAATAACTAGACACCCAGGGGAATCCAGAATGGGGTGACTTGACTGCCTCCCACCAGGGTCTGTTACCCAGAATACCTTGCAAACCTAAAAAATTGTCAAAAAAAACACACTTCCCCCATATTTCTGTGTTGGAAAGTTCCGGAATCTGCGTGGTTCCACAAATTTCCACCCACCCCGCGTTCCCCAAAGTATTACAAGAAAAACGGTACCTCACTTGTGTGGGTCGGCCTAGTGCCCGGGACAGGAAACGGTACAAAACGTAACGTGGTCACACCTCAATTTCGCAGTGAAAAATGACCATTTTTTGGCAAAGTGCCTAGCTCTAGTTTTTGAACCCTAGCTCTGCGGGCACCTTGGGAAACCTAGCAAATCTATACATTTTTGAAAACTAGACACCCAGGGGAATCCAGGATGGGGTGACTTGACTGCCTCCCACCAGGGTCTGTTACCCAGAATCCCTTGCAAACCTAAAAATTTATCCAAAAAACACATTTTCCCCACATTTCTGTGGTGGAAAGTTCCGGAATCTGCTTGGATCCACTAATATCCACCCACCCCGCGTACCCCAAAGTCTTATGAGAAAAGTCGGTACCTCACTTGTGTGGGTCGGCCTAGTGCCCGCGACAGGAAACGGTACAAAACGTAACGTGGTCACACCTCAATTTCGCAGTGAAAAATGACCATTTTTTGGCAAAGTGCCTAGCTCTAGTTTTTGAACCCTAGCTCTGCGGGCACCTTGGGAAACCTAGCAAATCTATGCATTTTTAAAAACTAGACACCAAGGGGAATCCAGGATGGGGTGACTTGACTGCCTCCCACCAGGGTCTGTTACCCAGAATCCCTTGCAAACCTAAAAAATTGTCAAAAAAACACATTTTCCCCACATTTCTGTGGTGGAAAGTTCCGGAATCTGCTTGGATACACAAATTTCCACCCACCCTGCGTTCCCCAAGGTTTTACGAGAAAAACGGCACCTCACTTGTGTGGGTCGGCCTAGTGCCCACGAAAGGAAACGGCGCAAAACGCAACGTGGTCACACCTCAATTTCGCAGTGAAAAATGACCCTTTTTCGGCAAAGTGCCTAGCTCTAGTTTTTGAACCCTAGCTCTGCGGGCACCTTAGGAAACCTAGCAAACCTATACATTTTTTAAAACTAGACACGCAGCCGGAATCCAGGATGGGGTGACTTGACTGTCTCCCACCAGGGTCTGTTATCCAGAATCCCCTGCAAACCTAAAAAATTGTCAAAGAAAACACATTTTACCCATATTTCTGTAGTGGAAAGTTCCGGAATCTGCTTGGATCCACGAATATCCACCCACCCCGCATTCCCCAAAGTCTTATGAGAAAAACAGCACCTCACTTGTGTGTGTCGGCCTAGTGCCCACGAAAGGAAACGGCACAAAATGCAATGTGGTCACACCTCAATTTCGCAGTGAAAAATGACCCTTTTTCGGTAAAGTGCCTAGCTCTAGTTTTTTAACCCTAGCTCTGCGGGCACCTTGGGAAACCTAGCAAACCTATACATTTTTGAAAACTAGACACGCAGGGGAATCCAGGATGGGGTGACTTGACTGCCTCCCACCAGGGTGTGTTACCCAGAATCCCTTGCAAACCTAAAATATTGTCAAAGAAAACACATTTTACCCACATTTCTGTGGTGGAAAGTTCCGGAATCTGCTTGGATCCACAGATTTCCACCCACCCCTCGTTCCCCAAAGTCTTACGAGAAAAACGGTACCTCACTTGTGTGGGTCGGCCTAGTGCCCGCGACAGGAAACGGTACAAAACGTAACGTGGTCACACCTCAATTTCGCAGTGAAAAATGACAATTTTTTGGCAAAGTGCCTAGCTCTAGTTTTTGAACCCTAGCTCTGCGGGCACCTTGGGAAACCTAGCAAATCTATACATTAGTAATAACTAGACACCCAGGGGAATCCAGAATGGGGTGACTTGACTGCCACCCACCAGGGTATGTTACCCAGAATACCTTGCAAACCTAAAAAATTATCAAAAAAAACAAATTCCCCCATATTTCTGTGTTGGAAAGTTCCGGAATCTGCGTGGATCCACAAATTTCCACCCACCCCGCGTTCCCCAAAGTATTACGAGAAAAACGGTACATCACTTGTGTGGGTGGGCCTAGTGCCCGGGACAGGAAACGGTACAAAACGTAACGTGGTCACACCTCAATTTCGCAGTGAAAAATGACCCTTTTTCGGCAAAGTGCCTAGCTCTAATTTTTTAACCCTAGCTCTGCGGGCATCTTGGGAAAAATAGCAAACCTATACATTTTTGAAAACTAGACACCCAGGGGAATCCAGGATGGGGTGACTTGACTGCCTCCTACCAGGGTCTGTTACCCAGAAACCCTTGCAAACCTAAAAAATTGTCAAAGAAAACACATTTTACCCATATTTCTGTGGTGGAAAGTTCTGGAATCTGCTTGGATCCACAAATTTCCACCCACCCCACGTTCCCCAAGGTCTTACGAGAAAAACGGCACCTCACTTGTGTGGGTCGGCCTAGTGCCCACGAAAGGAAACGGCGCAAAACGCAACGTGGTCACACCTCAATTTCGCAGTGAAAAATGACCCTTTTTTGGCAAAGTGCCTAGCTCTAGTTTTTGAACCCTAGCTCAGCGGGCACCTCGGGAAACCTAGCAAAACTATACATATTTTAAAACTAGACACCCAGGGGAATCCAGGATGGGATGACTTGACTGCCTCCCACCAGGGTCTGTTACCCAGAATCCCTTGCAAACCTAAAAATTGTCCAAAAAAACACATTTTCCCCACATTTCTGTGGTGGAAAGTTCCGGAATCTGCTTGGATCCACAAATTTCCACCCACCCCGCATTCCCCAAAGTCTTACGAGAAAAATGGTACCTCACTTGTGTGGGTCGGCCTAGTGCCCACGAAAGGAAACGGCGGAAAACGCAACGTGGTCACACCTCAATTTCACAGTGAAAAATGACCCTTTTTTGGCAAAGTGCCTAGCTCTAGTTTTTGAACCCTAGCTCTGCGGGCACCTTGGGAAACCTAGCAAATCTATACATTTGTAATAACTAGACACCCAGGGGAATCCAGAATGGGGTGACTTGACTGCCACCCACCAGGGTATGTTACCCAGAATACCTTGCAAACCTAAAAAATTGTCAAAAAAAACAAATTCCCCCATATTTCTGTGTTGGAAAGTTCCGGAATCTGCGTGGATCCACAAATTTCCACCCACCCCGCGTTCCCCAAAGTATTACGAGAAAAACGGTACATCACTTGTGTGGGTCGGCCTAGTGCCCGGGACAGGAAACGGTACAAAACGTAACGTGGTCACACCTCAATTTCGCAGTGAAAAATGACCCTTTTTCGGCAAAGTGCCTAGCTCTAATTTTTTAACCCTAGCTCTGCGGGCACCTTGGGAAAAATAGCAAACCTATACATTTTTGAAAACTAGACACCCAGGGGAATCCAGGATGGGGTGACTTGACTGCCTCCTACCAGGGTCTGTTACCCAGAAACCCTTGCAAACCTAAAAAATTGTCAAAGAAAACACATTTTACCCATATTTCTGTGGTGGAAAGTTCCGGAATCTGCTTGGATCCACAAATTTCCACCCACCCCACGTTCCCCAAGGTCTTACGAGAAAAACGGCACCTCACTTGTGTGGGTCGGCCTAGTGCCCACGAAAGGAAACGGCGCAAAACGCAACGTGGTCACACCTCAATTTCGCAGTGAAAAATGACCCTTTTTTGGCAAAGTGCCTAGCTCTAGTTTTTGAACCCTAGCTCAGCGGGCACCTCGGGAAACCTAGCAAAACTATTCATATTTTAAAACTAGACACCCAGGGAAATCCAGGATGGGATGACTTGACTGCCTCCCACCAGGGTCTGTTACCCAGAATCCCTTGCAAACCTAAAAATTGTCCAAAAAAACACATTTTCCCCACATTTCTGTGGTGGAAAGTTCCGGAATCTGCTTGGATCCACAAATTTCCACCCACCCCGCATTCCCCAAAGTCTTACAAGAAAAACAGTACCTCACTTGTGTGGGTCGGCCTAGTGCCCGCGACAGGAAACGGTACAAAACGTAACGTGGTCACACCTCAATTTCGCAGTGAAAAATGACCCTTTTTCGGCAAAGTGCCTAGCTCTAGTTTTTTCAACCCTAGCTCTGCGGGCACCTTGGGAAACCTAGCAAACCTATACATTTTAAAAAACTAGACACCCAGGGGAATCCAGGATGGGGTAACTTGACTGCCTCCCACCAGGGTCTGTTACCCAGAATCCCTTGCAAACCTAAAAAATTGTCAAAAAAACCACATTTTCCCCACATTTCTGTGGTGGAAAGTTCCGGAATCTGCTTGGATCCACAAATTTCCACCCACCCCGCGTTCCTCAAGGTCTTACGAGAAAAACGGCACCTCACTTGTATGGGTCGGCCTAGTGCCCACGAAAGGAAACGGCGCAAAACGCAACGTGGTCACACCTCAATTTCGCAGTGAAAAATGACCCTTTTTTGGCAAAGTGCCTAGCTCTAGTTTTTAAAACCTAGCTCTGCGGGCACCTTGGGAAACCTAGCAAACCTATACATTTTTGAAAACTAGACACCCAGGGGAATCCAGGATGGGGTGACTTGACTGACTCCCACCAGGGTCTGTTACCCAGAATCCCTTGCAAACCTAAAAAATTGTCAAAAAACCACATTTTCTCCACATTTCTGTGGTGGAAAGTTCCGGAATCTGCTTGGATCCACGAATTTCCACCCACCCCGCGTTCCCCAAAGTCTTACGAGAAAAATGGTACCTTACTTGTGTGGGTCGGCCTAGTGCCCGCGACAGGAAGCGGCGCAAAACGCAACGTGATCACACCTCAAATTCGCAGTGAAAAATGACCCTTTTTTGGCAAAGTGCCTAGCTCTAGTTTTTGAACCCTAGGTCTGCGGGCACCTTTTGGAAACCTAGCAAACCTATACATTTTTGAAAACTAGACACCCAGGGAAATCCAGGATGGGGTGACTTGACTGCCTCCCACCAGGGTCTGTTACCCAGAATCCCTTGCAAACCTAAAAAATTGTCCAAAAAACCACATTTTCCCCACATTTCTGTGGTGGAAAGTTCTGGAATCTGCTTGGATCCACGAATTTCCACCCACCCCGCATTCCCCAAAGTCTTACGAGAAAAATGGTACCTCACTTGTGTGGGTCGGCCTAGTGCCCACGAAAGGAAACTGCGGAAAACGCAACGTGGTCACACCTCAATTTCACAGTGAAAAATGACCCTTTTTCGGCAAAGTGCCTAGCTCTAGTCTTTTAACCCTAGCTCTGCGGGCATCATGGGAAACCTAGAAAACCTATACATTTATGAAAACTAGATATCCGTGTGCTTCCAGGGAGGTATGGCTTGCATGGATCCCCCAACGTTTCCTTACCCAGAATCCCCTGCAAACCACAATTTTAACTGAAAAAAATCACATTTTTCACACATATTTGTGTGGGATAGTTGTGGCATCACCGGGCTCACTCACATTTCCCACCACCCAGCGTTCCCCCGGGTCTCCCGGTAAAAATGGTGCCTCACTTTTGTGGGAGGCCCAAGTACCCGCGACAGGCAAGGGCCCGAAACGTAGTGAGGCGACATCAAAATTGCCTATCTCAAAACCACCTGGTTTTGCAAGGGGGTCACTTGGGTTTTTGGCCCTGTGCTCGGCGGCCATATAGGGAAAAATACCAAACCCATACATTTCTGAAAACTAGACACCCTGGGGCTTCCAGGGAGGTATGGCTTGCGTGGATCCCCCAATGTTTCCTTACCCAGACACCCAGGGGAATCCAGGATGGGGTAACTTGATTGCCTCCCACCAGGGTCTGTTACCCAGAATCCCTTGCAAACCTAAAAAATTGTCAAAAAAACACATTTTCCCCACATTTCTGTGGTGGAAAGTTCCGGAATCTGCTTGGATCCACAAATTTCCACCCACCCCGCGTTCCCCAAGGTTTTACGAGAAAAACGGCACCTCACTTGTGTGGGTCGGCCTAGTGCCCACGAAAGGAAACGGCGCAAAACGCAACGTGGTCACACCTCAATTTCGCTGTGAAAAATGACCCTTTTTCGGCAAAGTGCCTAGCTCTAGTTTTTTAACCCTAGCTCTGCGGGCACCTTAGGAAACCTAGCAAACCTATACATTTTTTAAAACTAGACACGCAGCGGAATCCAGGATGGGGTGACTTGACTGTCTCCCACAAGGGTCTGTTACCCAGAATCCCCTGCAAACCTAAAAAATTATCAAAGAAAACACATTTTACCCATATTTCTGTGGTGGAAAGTTCCGGAATCTGCTTGGATCCACAAATTTCCACCCACCCCGCGTTCCCCAAAGTCTTACGAGAAAAATCGGTACCTCACTTGTGTGGGTCGGCCTAGTGCCCGCGACAGGAAATGGTACAAAACATCACGTGGTCACACCTCAATTTCTCAGTGAAAAATTACCATTATTTGGCAAAGTGCCTATCTCTAGTTTTTGAACCCTAGCTCTGCGGGCACCTTGGGAAACCTAGCAAATCTATACATTTTTAAAAACTAGACACCCAGGGGAATCCAGGATGGGGTGACTTGACTGACTACCACCAGGGTCTGTTACCCAGAATCCCTTGCAAACCTAAAAAATTATCGAAAAAAACCACATTTTCCCCACATTTCTGTGGTGGAAAGTTCCAGAATCTGCTTGGATCCACGAATATCCACCCACCCCACATTCCCCAAAGTCTTATGAGAAAAATGGTCCCTCACTTGTGTGGGTCGGCCTAGTGCCCCCGACAGGAAACGGTGCAAAACGCAACGTGGTCACACCTCAATTTCGCAGTGAAAAATGACCTTTTTTCGGCAAAGTGCCTAGCTCTAGTTTTTGAACCCTAGCTCTGCGGGCACCTTGGGAAACCTAGCAAACCTATACATTTTTGAAAACTAGACACGCAGGTGAATCCAGGATGGGGTGATTTGACTGCCTCCCACCAGGGTGTGTTACCCAGAATCCCTTGCAAACCTAAAATATTGTCAAAGAAAACACATTTTACCCACATTTCTGTGGTGGAAAGTTCCGGAATCTGCTTGGATCCACAAATTTCCACCCACCCCGCGTTCCACAAAGTCTTACGAGAAAAACGGTACCTCACTTGTGTGGGTCGGCCTAGTGCCCGCGACAGGAAACGGTACAAAACGTAACGTGGTCACACATCAATTTCGCAGTGAAAAATGACCATTTTTGGCAAAGTGCCTAGCTCTAGTTTTTGAACCCTAGCTCTGCGGGCACCTTGGGAAACCTAGCAAATCTATACATTTGTAATAACTAGACACCCAGGGGAATCCAGTATGGGGTAACTTGACTGCCTCCCACCAGGGTCTGTTACCCAGAATCCCTTGCAAACCTAAAAAATTGTCAAAAAAAACACACTTCCCCCATATTTCTATGGTGGAAAGTTCCGGAATCTGCTTGGATCCACAAATTTCCACCCACCCCGCGTTCCCCAAGGTCTTACGAGAAAAACGGCACCTCACTTGTATGGGTCGGCCTAGTGCCCACGAAAGGAAACGGCGCAAAACGCAACGTGGTCACACCTCAATTTCGCAGTGAAAAATGACCCTTTTTTGGCAAAGTGCCTAGCTCTAGTTTTTGAACCCTAGCTCTGCGGGCACCTTGGGAAACCTAGCAAACCTATACATTTTTGAAAACTAGACACCCAGGGGAATCCAGGATGGGGTGACTTGACTGACTCCCACCAGGGTCTGTTACCCAGAATCCCTTGCAAACCTAAAAAATTGTCAAAAAACCACATTTTCTCCACATTTCTGTGGTGGAAAGTTCTGGAATCTGCTTGGATCCACGAATTTCCACCCACCCCGCGTTCCCCAAAGTCTTACGAGAAAAATGGTACCTTACTTGTGTGGGTCGGCCTAGTGCCCGCGACAGGAAGCGGCGCAAAACGCAACGTGATCACACCTCAAATTCGCAGTGAAAAATGACCCTTTTTTGGCAAAGTGCCTAGGTCTAGTTTTTGAACCCTAGGTCTGCGGGCACCTTGGGAAACCTAGCAAACCTATACATTTTTGAAAACTAGACACCCAGGGAAATCCAGGATGGGGTGACTTGACTGCCTCCCACCAGGGTCTGTTACCCAGAATCCCTTGCAAACCTAAAAAATTGTCCAAAAAAACAAATTTTCCCCACATTTCTGTGGTGGAAAGTTCTGGAATCTGCTTGGATCCACGAATTTCCACCCACCCCGCATTCCCCAAAGTCTTACGAGAAAAATGGTACCTCACTTGTGTGGGTCGGCCTAGTGCCCACGAAAGGAAACGGCGGAAAACGCAACGTGGTCACACCTCAATTTCACAGTGAAAAATGACCCTTTTTCGGCAAAGTGCCTAGCTCTAGTCTTTTAACCCTAGCTCTGCGGGCACCATGGGAAACCTAGAAAACCTATACATTTATGAAAACTAGATATCCGTGTGCTTCCAGGGAGGTATGGCTTGCGTGGATCCCCCAACGTTTCCTTACCCAGAATCCCATGCAAACCACAATTTTAACTGAAAAAAATCACATTTTTCACACATATTTGTGTGGGAAAGTTGTGGCATCAACGGGCTCACTCACATTTCCCACCACCCAGCGTTCCCCCGGGTCTCAGGGTAAAAATGGTGCCTCACTTTTGTGGGAGGCCCAAGTACCCGCGACAGGCAAGGGCCTGAAACGTAGTGAGGCAACATCAAAATTGCCTATCTCAAAACCACGTGGTTTTGCAAGGGGGTCACTTGGGTTTTTGGCCCAGTGCTCGGCGGCCATCTAGGGAAACATACCAAACCCATACATTTCTGAAAACTAGACACCCTGGGGCTTCCAGGGAGGTATGGCTTGCGTGGATCCCCCAATGTTTCCTTACCCAGACACCCAGGGGAATCCAGGATGGGGTAACTTGATTGCCTCCCACCAGGGTCTGTTACCCAGAATCCCTTGCAAACCTAAAAAATTGTCAAAAAAACACATTTTCCCCACATTTCTGTGGTGGAAAGTTCCGGAATCTGCTTGGATCCACAAATTTCCACCCACCCCGCGTTCCCCAAGGTTTTACGAGAAAAACGGCACCTCACTTGTGTGGGTCGGCCTAGTGCCCACGAAAGGAAACGGCGCAAAACGTAACGTGGTCACACCTCAATTTCGCAGTGAAAAATGACCCTTTTTCGGCAAAGTGCCTAGCTCTAGTTTTTTAACCCTAGCTCTGCGGGCACCTTAGGAAACCTAGCAAACCTATACATTTTTTAAAACTAGACACGCAGCGGAATCCAGGATGGGGTGACTTGACTGTCTCCCACCAGGGTCTGTTACCCAGAATCCCCTGCAAACCTAAAAAATTGTCAAAGAAAACACATTTTACCCATATTTCTGTGGTGGAAAGTTCCGGAATCTGCTTGGATCCACAAATTTCCACCCACCCCGCGTTCCCCAAAGTCTTACGAGAAAAATCGGTACCTCACTTGTGTGGGTCGGCCTAGTGCCCGCGACAGGAAACGGTACAAAACGTTACGTGGTCACACCTCAATTTCTCAGTGAAAAATTACCATTATTTGGCAAAGTGCCTATCTCTAGATTTTGAACCCTAGCTCTGCGGGCACCTTAGGAAACCTAGCAAATCTATACATTTTTAAAAACTAGACACCCAGGGGAATCCAGGATGGGGTGACTTGACTGACTCCCACCAGGGTCTGTTACCCAGAATCCCTTGCAAACCTAAAAAATTATCGAAAAAACCACATTTTCCCCACATTTCTGTGGTGGAAAGTTCCAGAATCTGCTTGGATCCACAAATATCCACCCACCCCGCATTCCCCAAAGTCTTATGAGAAAAATGGTACCTCACTTGTGTGGGTCGGCCTAGTGCCCCCGACAGGAAACGGTGCAAAACGCAACGTGGTCACACCTCAACTTCGCAGTGAAAAATGACCCTTTTTCGGCAAAGTGCCTAGCTCTAGTTTTTGAACCCTAGCTCTGCGGGCACCTTGGGAAACCTAGCAAACCTATACATTTTTGAAAACTAGACACGCAGGTGAATCCAGGATGGGGTGACTTGACTGCCTCCCACCAGGGTGTGTTACCCAGAATCCCTTGCAAACCTAAAATATTGTCAAAGAAAACACATTTTACCCACATTTCTGTGGTGGAAAGTTCCGGAATCTGCTTGGATCCACAAATTTCCACCCACCCCGCGTTCCACAAAGTCTTACGAGAAAAACGGTACCTCACTTGTGTGGGTCGGCCTAGTGCCCGCGACAGGAAACGGTACAAAACGTAACGTGGTCACACCTCAATTTCGCAGTGAAAAATGACCATTTTTGGCAAAGTGCCTAGGTCTAGTTTTTGAACCCTAGCTCTGCGGGCACCTTGGGAAACCTAGCAAATCTATACATTTGTAATAACTAGACACCCAGGGGAATCCAGGATGGGGTAACTTGACTGCCTCCCACCAGGGTCTGTTACCCAGAATCCCTTGCAAACCTAAAAAATTGTCAAAAAAACCACACTTCCCCCATATTTCTATGGTGGAAAGTTCCGGAATCTGCTTGGATCCACAAATTTCCACCCACCCCGCGTTCCCCAAGGTCTTACGAGAAAAACGGCACCTCACTTGTATGGGTAGGCCTAGTGCCCACGAAAGGAAACGGCGCAAAACGCAACGTGGTCACACCTCAATTTCGCAGTGAAAAATGACCCTTTTTTGGCAAAGTGCCTAGCTCTAGTTTTTGAACCCTAGCTCTGCGGGCACCTTGGGAAACCTAGCAAACCTATACATTTTTGAAAACTAGACACCCAGGGGAATCCAGGATGGGGTGACTTGACTGACTCCCACCAGGGTCTGTTACCCAGAATCCCTTGCAAACCTCAAAAATTGTCAAAAAACCACATTTTCTCTACATTTCTGTGGTGGAAAGTTCCGGAATCTGCTTGGATCCACGAATTTCCACCCGCCCCGCGTTCCCCAAAGTCTTACGAGAAAAATGGTACCTTACTTGTGTGGGTCGGCCTAGTGCCTGCGACAGGAAGCGGCGCAAAACGCAACGTGATCACACCTCAAATTCGCATTAAAAAATGACCCTTTTTTGGCAAAGTGCCTAGCTCTAGTTTTTGAACCCTAGGTCTGCGGGCACCTTGGGAAACCTAGCAAACCTATACATTTTTGAAAACTAGACACCCAGGGAAATCCAGGATGGGGTGACTTGACTGCCTCCCACCAGGGTCTGTTACCCAGAATCCCTTGCAAACCTAAAAAATTGTCCAAAAAAACACATTTTCCCCACATTTCTGTGGTGGAAAGTTCCGGAATCTGCTTGGATCCACGAATTTCCACCCACCCCGCATTCCCCAAAGTCTTACAAGAAAAATGGTACCTCACTTGTGTGGGTCGGCCTAGTGCCCACGAAAGGAAACGGCGCAAAACGCAACGTGGTCACACCTCAATTTCACAGTGAAAAATGACCCTTTTTCGGCAAAGTGCCTAGCTCTAGTCTTTTAACCCTAGCTCTGCGGTCACCATGGGAAACCTAGAAAACCTATACATTTATGAAAAGTAGATATCCGTGTGCTTCCAGGGAGGTATGGCTTGCGTGGATCCCCCAACGTTTCCTTACCCAGAATCCCCTGCAAACCACAATTTTAACTGAAAAAAATCACATTTTTCACACATATTTGTGTGGGAAAGTTGTGGCATCACCGGGCTCACTCAAATTTCCCATCACCCAGCATTCCCCCGGGTCTCCCGGTAAAAATGGTGCCTCACTTTTGTGGGAGGCCCAAGTACCCGCGACAGGCAAGGGCCCGAAACGTAGTGAGGCGACATCAAAATTGCCTATCTCAAAACCACCTGGTTTTGCAAGGGGGTCACTTGGGTTTTTGGCCTGGTGCTCGGCGGCCATCTAGGGAAACCTACCAAACCCATACATTTCTGAAAACTAGATACCCGGGGGCTTCCAGGGGGTATGGCTTGTGTGGATCCCCCAACGTTTCCTTACCCAGAATCCCCTGCAAACCTCAATTTTAGCCCAAAAAATCAAATTTTTCACACATTTTTGTGTTGGAAAGTTGTGGCATCACCGGGCTCACTCTAATTTCCCACCACCCAGCATTCCCCCGGGTCTCCCGGTAAAAATGGTGCCTCACTTTTGTGGGAGGCCCAAGTACCCGCGACAGGCAAGGGCCCGAAACGTAGTGAGGCGACATCAAAATTGCCTATCTCAAAACCACCTGGTTTTGCAAGGGGGTCACTTGGGTTTTTGGCCCGGTGCTCGGCGGCCATC
Source organism: Triturus cristatus (assembly GCF_964204655.1). Taxonomy (NCBI): domain Eukaryota; kingdom Metazoa; phylum Chordata; class Amphibia; order Caudata; family Salamandridae; genus Triturus; species Triturus cristatus. The sequence goes on along the minus strand of NC_140590.1, from coordinate 1,819,614,864 downwards.
TAGGGAAACCTACCAAACCCATACATTTCTGAAAACTAGATACCCGGGGGCTTCCAGGGGGTATGGCTTGCGTGGATCCCCCAACGTTTCCTTACCCAGAATCCCCTGCAAACCTCAATTTTAGCCCAAAAAATCAAATTTTTCACACATTTTTGTGTGGGAAAGTTGTGGCATCACTGGCTCACTCAAATTTCCCACCACCCAGCGTTCCCCCGGATCTCCCGGTAAAAATGGTGCCTCACTTGTGTGGGAGGCCCAAGTACCCGCAACAGGCAAGGGCCCGAAACGTAGTGATGCGACATCAACATTGCCTATCCAGAAAAAGTTTTGGGCCCTTGCCTGTCGCGGGTACTTGGGCCTCCCACAGCTAAAATTGAGGTTTGCAGGGGAATCTGGGTAAGGAAACGTTGGGGGATCCACGCAAGCCATACCTCCCTGGAAGCCCCCGGGTGTCTAGTTTTCAGAAATGTTTGGGTTTGGTAGGTTTCCCTAGATGGCCGCCGAGCATGGGCCAAAAAGACAGTTGACCCCCTTGCAAAACCAGATAGTTTTGACATAATTAGTTGTTTGTTTCTACAGCGTGAGAATTTCGGCACAATATTGCAAGGAAAATGTGACAGACATTTTGAGGTTTGCAGCACATTGTGGATAAAATAACTTTTTGGAATTCACAAGAGAGATATCACCATAAACTCCCGTGGGTTTACAACAATATCTACAGTTAGTGGGTTATTCTTACATGGAACATACACCTTGGCAGAGAAACTAAAAAGACAAAGATTCCTGCACAGCCATCTATTCCTCAAATACACACGCATACTGGTTGGATTTGGCACAAGGGCGAGTGATGGTTCAGTATATTCAATTTTATTAACAAGAGATTTCACAAAAATGAAATGCACTGTCAATAATTAAATGGACAAAAAACTGAACCAATGACTCGCAGCTCATGAGCACCAACCGCTTTACAGGCCATTCACACAGCTTTCATACGTGATACACACAAGACCATTCACACCACCAGGCACAAAACCAACACATCACAACATTCACAAAAAGGGACAAGGTACACCCTGCTTCAGGAAGACAAAAAAGACAAATATTACTGCACAGCCATCTAATCCTAAAGCACACTCACATACTGGTTGGATTTGGCACGAGGGTGAGTAATGGTTCAGTATATACAATTGTATTTGCAAGTGATTTCACAAAAATGAAATGCACTATTAATAATTGAAAGGACGAGAAACTGAACCATTGACTCACAGCTCGTGAGCTGTAAAGACACGACAAGGCACCAACCCCTTTAGAGGCCATTCAGACACCTTCCATACGTGTGACACATACCAAACATTCACGCTGCCAGCCGCGGGCCCATCACATTACAACACTCACACCAGCAGACAGTGCCATTCAAGGGCCCATCACATCCACATGCCCACATTCCTGACACAGCAACTACACAAACTGATGGATTGCGTGGAGTGGCGCTCAGCTAGCAGTGTGTGTAGTGACCAGCAGCAAGTCACTACTCACACACCGCCAGCCGAGCACCAGTCCACACACACTGCCAGCCAAGCGCCGGTGCACGCACACTGTCAGCCAAGTGCCAGTCCACGCACACCTCCAGCCAAGCACCAGTCCACGCACACCACCAGCCAAGCGCCAGTCCACGCACACATCCAGCCAAGCACCAGTCCACGCACACCTCCAGCCAAGTGCCACTCCACGCACACCACCAGCCAAGCGCCAGAACACACACACCGCCAGCCAACCGCCAGTCCACGCACATCTCCAGCCAAGCGCCAACCTACACACACCACCATCACATTTAGGATTTTATATACAAAAAAACACAAATTGCAAAAAGATACAAATCTTCTAACACAAAATCTGAACTAAATACATTGCACTAATGCCAACCTTGAAACAGAATAATTTTTTTAAGCAATACAGACCAGGCAGGTCACTTTACCACTCATGGAAGCTCCCAAAATTTATTTTGCGTGTGGTACGCTCTAAAACAAGCAGGCATACACAGCCCAGGGTTAGAAGGACACCCGGGACAGAAATATCTCTTCGCCAACAGACTCTACATCTCCTAGTGGGAAAATCTTTTGACGATGTGGGAGGGATGAAATCAGGAAAGTGGCGATCTTTCAATCGAGCCACATCCTCCACCACTCCAAATCTAGGAACACTTGCCTGTTCCACAACAACAAGGCTAGCTATCACAGAGTGCTGAAACTGAAGAAATGTCAACTTTGACGCAGGAGAACACTCCTTGAACACAATAAAAGCATTGAAATTTGCTAATTAGAAGAAATGGATGGCCAACTTCTTATCCCAAACATAAGCCTTCCGAATAGCAGAGTAAGGTTCCAACCTCTGATCTACTCTGTCAACACCACCCATGTGCTTATTGTAGTCTAGAATGCACATAGGTTTGCGCACTTCAGCAACCTGACCCCAAACAGCCACAGGTGAAGTACTCTCATCATGGATGGTAGTCAGCATGTACACATCCCTCCTGTCCACAAATTTTACAGCTAGTAGTTCATCACTACGCAAGGAACTGCACTGCCCCCTCTGAAGTTTTTTGCAAACAAGCTCTTTCGGATAACCTTTAGGGTTAGAGCGGATTGTGCCACATGCAAAAGTGTCCACTTTATACAATTCCTTAAATAATTGCACAGCAGTATAGAAGTTATCAAGGTACAAATGGTGGCCCCTGTTAAACAGTCTTCTAGCAAGATCCCACACAATTTTCTCTGAAACTCCAAAAGTGGACGGACAACCTGGGGGGTCAATAGTAGAATCTCTACCAGTGTACACACGAAAATTAAAAACATATCCTGTCCTACTCTTAGACAACATATACAGCTTAATTCCATAGCGTGCCCTCTTGCTAGGGATGTACTGCCTAAAAACCAAACGGCCCTTGAACAAGACCAAAGACTCATCAATAGATGTTTCTTTCCCTGGAGTATAGATCTCAGAAAATCGATCTACAAAGTGATCAAGAACGGGCCGAATCTTAAAAAGACGGTCACAGTCAGGGTGATCTCGTGGCAATGCCATAGAATTATCAACAAAATGCAGCATACGTAGCAAAAGTAAATACCAATTACGAGTCATAACTGTAGGAAATATGGCAGTTGCCAACATGGGGCTTTTAGACCAATATGAAGCCAAGGTTGGCTTCCTTACCACACCCATCAATAAAGTCAAACCCAAAAACTTCTTAATCTCTTCCAGATATGTGGCAGTCCACCGGGTAGCTCTAGACTGGGGCCTAAGTTTGTCACTGATGTCCCTCAAAAACTGTTCAGCATACAAATTTGTCTGCTCAACAATCTCACCCAAAAATACATCATCCATAAACAACTGAAAAAACTGTATAGGCAAAAAGTGTTCACAATCCACTCTACACCCTGCATCACCGCTAAAGGCAGGCAACACCAGCTGCACCATGTTTGGATAAACCCAAAGTCCAGCACTTCCAGTAGGAAGCCTAGCAGCCTCAGACTGCAATCCAGTTGCCTCTTGCACCATCGGCACAGCAGTTTCCTCCTCTAAGACAGGCACTTCATTCGCACTGAGGGTTGCTTCATCCACACCAAGAGTACCTTCATCTGCACTGAGAGTACCTTCATCATCCGATGATTCCATGTGGAGAGAAAACTCACTGCCAGAATCTTCACCTCCCTCCTCTCCCTCAGACGCACTGTCAGTCTCATAATCATGCTCAGAGGAAGATTCAAGAAGCATACCAACCACCTGTTGAGCAGTCATTCTACAGCTAGCCATAATGCTTACTAATAAAGGTAACTTGTCAAACAAGTCAACAACAACAAACACTTTGTAAAATAAGTAATAAACAAAAAGCACCTTTATCAAAAACACATATATACTCCAAAACAATACCATTCACTTGCCAGAGGCAGCTAAACTACTCACCACCACCTACTCTGCACAGACATAGTATGGATCAACAATATCCCACTAAAAAAGAAAGAGAAAAGAAATTACACATAAGACTATGCAAAACACATCACAAAGAATTTCATGCTCAAACCACTAACTAAATATGCTGCCATTATGACATCACTTACAAAAAAATCATTCAAACATTACAATATTACTCATTTGGAGTAAATACAACAAAAAAAAATTCTTACCAAAACAATGCAACTACACAAAACTGCAGAAAGACCACTGTCGAAACCGGAAACAGGAATCAAAAGATTTAGATTAGAATAAAAAGGAGAAAAAAACATTAATGTCACATATGCATATAATGCTCTAGACCATCACGTACTGCGCAAAATGTATTGCTTGAACCTCCCACCTTCAAGAAGGAAAGATCGATGGCCCAATCCTTTACAAGCAACGCGGCGAGAATCTGGAACTCAGCCTCAGCTCCGGACCACCCCCCTCTTCCCAGTCCTTCAAAACTGACCTCAAAGTTCTCCTCCTGCAAAGACACTTCCAAACTTAATTCACGCCCTCTCTATTTTCTGAAGGAAGTCTTTACATTATAGGAAATTCTGTTCTCCTTGCCTATAGAAGTGCCTTCCCAGTGTGTTCCTGTGTTTTGAGTGTCTGCCATTTATTGCACTTTTATACCTCTACTTGTACTTTGTACTCTTTTGTAACTTGCACACATGTCACTTTTCCTCTTGTAACGTATTGTTTGCTACCTCTTGTATTTTGTTTGCTTTTGATACATGCACAATTACCACCATTGCCTCATGTAACGTAACGTTTGCTCTTGTTTTCTGAGTGTCTGCCATTTATTACAGTATTTTACCTCTACTTGTATTTTGTACTCTTTTTTAACATGCACACATCACTTTTTCCTCTGCTACCTCTTTGATTTTGTTTGCACTTTAAAATATTTAAAAAATATTGTGGCCATAAGGGGAGCGACACTTGCCTAAGGCGCCGCTCCCAAAAACAAACCCAAACCTAAAAAATGAAAAAAAACCCTGGCGCTAGAGGCCATTCCTGCTGCACGATCGAACGATCGTGCAGCAGGAATGCATAAAAGAGACGTCGGGGCAGAGGCGTAGCTAGAGCTTGTGGCGCCCGGGGCTATCTCTCAGATTGCCGCCCCTGGGGAGGGGGGGTTGCTGGGGAAAAAGGACGGCGACCACTTGAAAGAGGTCCGAGAGACACTTAGTATCGCCGCTAATAGTTACCTCGATCATGCAAGTTACATGCACATTCATGACACGGTCCAAGGCTACACAGTTGAATACACCGGTGACTGGCAGTACAAAAGAGAACACACAGACTGCATGATCTATCTGGGGACTCAGAAAAACCACATGTGACATCCATCAGAGAGCTGCGTGAATACTTACCTGGTAATCCCCTCCGCACAATGCAAACATGCACATACATGACACTGTTCAGGGATCCTTCATCTACAGCTGACATTAAATGACCATTCATCATGGTCCCCCCATTAAAGCAGTGCACTTTGTGATCTGCATGGCACATGTTCTTTGCAGTAGGCACATTAACCCTCTGTGCTACCTTTCCAGGAGTCAACCCTTCTACTAGACAAAACTCCATATCTCTCTAGGAAGAACATTAATCACCAAAGTTATCATGACATTTTTATTGTTTCTGAAAATTGCTGGAGGCCAGGAAGGAGGCAGCAAGTTTTTTAATATACTTGCAAACACTAAGCACCCACCCAAAATAGGTATCCAGTGAGGTCACACAGTTCACATTACCCTAATCTGCTCAAGGTTCATGTGACCTCAGTGACAGAGTCACAGCGACTGGATCACTTTTGCTCTAGGGTGTGCTGCTTCGTAGGCCTGCCCGCAAGACTGGAGATGGATTGTGGTGGACCGGCCTTCAAGGTTAACCCACAATAGACACCACTAGGGTACACCTGCTTGTGCTAAGACATCAAGCCTTCTAAGGTCTAGTGGGGCCTTATACGGTCTAGCATGGGAATGTGCTCCCTCAGTAGAGTGGTCTGGAGGACTGGTCATGAAGGCTGAACCCAGTTCCCCAGTTCCAAATTCGACAGCTCTGGCCATAGTGCCACATCCTCTCCCCCACTGAACACCATACTTCCCCACTGAGAGAAACTCGCACTGCCTTCGGCTACAACCTAATTGTGCCCGCTATAATCACTTGGGTGTGGCTCAAAACAAATTATGCTCTTAATAAGAGTAATATGCTGCCTAAAAAAAAGTAAAAGCAACCACTCATAGGGAATGCAAGATTAAGTAAAGCATGTGAAATGTAAGCAGAAACAACATGACCATGTCATGAGTGATGTAATATGTGACGTCATCAGCAGTGCATTGCGGGGGCGCGAGTTATAGTTAGCTGAACTAACTATAACAGGAGAATTTCTAGGGTTTTGTACGAGGGAAATGTCCAGCTAACTATAACACCCCTGAAACCTATGGTTTTTTCAGTGAATTTCTAAGGTTTTTTGAATGCCAATTCCTAACTATAACGCCCCTGAAACCTTTGGTTTTTTCAGTGAATTTCAAAGGTTTTTTAAATGCCGATTCCTAACTATAACGCTCTGAAACCTTTGGTTTTTTCAGTGAATTTCAAAGGTTTTTTAAATGCTAATTCCTATCTATAACTTATCTCTAAAGATATCATGGAAGGCATTCTTTTTTAAAAGTAGGGTGCACATTAGTTTTGTGGAAAAGCATCTTTGTGATTGGTTAAGAAAAAGCAGTTTCAACGTGGATTACATATCATAGGATAAAATTTGCTCAGCTCAACCACACCTGCTACTTGCATTTGGAAGGCACTGTTCGAACTTAAAACAATCGTCAAATTTTAACCTGCACGTGTCATTAAATGTTCAAGAAAATGTTACAAAATAAATTGTAAAGTTTTAAAAAATTGATAAACTTTTAACCTGCACGTATTGTAGAATGTTCTAGAAAGTGTGTTGATAGAATACGTTGCACTTCTGACTTCTGTGTGTTGTTGAATATTAAAAAACGGTTCATATGGAAAATTAAAAAGAGACCAATAGAGAAGTTTTGAAACCTAAAAGAATCAAGGAACTATTCTAATTTATTCTTTACATGTATTTATGTGTGCAGCAACAAAATTATAGACACAACAGCACTAGGAAGAGGAAGAATCAGAGAGTGGGGGGAGGGGGGAGATGGGCAGAATGGCACACATGCACAATTAAGTACAACACACATATAGACTAACAATGGCCAAAATGAAACACACCAACAAGGAGCACAAGTCACACAACCCGCCAACATCACACCACTGAACGAGCATAGAAGTGAAAACCACGCTACATTCATACAGGATGTGTACAAAGGCCAGTCGTTGGTGTTGTGGGATGTCTGCGACCGTGGTCATCATGGATGAGATGCCCAGCACGTGGCACATGGGTGAGTTCACTGTCTGTTACTTTGCCAAACACCTGCTCCTCCCTCACACGAGCCCCCACACTTATGTATGGTGCGCTGTTGTATCTCGTGCACTCGTACGGCACACCATTGTAATGCCTATTCGCGCATGTCCTGCTGCATTCCATCTACACCATCACAGTGCCGTTTGGAGGTGGTGCATGCCACTTTACAACATCGACTGCTGCGGCCCTTGTGGCAGGCCACACCAGAACACAGAGACACACTTACCGCACTTTCTGTACACGGACATGTCCGAGACACCCCATTCCCCTTGCCAAATAGGCACACCGCTGCGCTGACCTGTGTACCCCGGACCAACACACGCCGGTTGTACATGCAGGAAGATGCGTGCATAGTACATGTCCAGGCTCACTGCCAAAGCTGAGGTGACAGCACACTGTGATATTGCAGGGCTCGTGCCTATCATGCTAACACAATGACCACAGGGACACACTTGCTCAGATGCGGGTTTGGGGGGAATTGGCGGTCCTGAAGTTGTTGCCATGAGTCTTGTGGCCTTCATGGGTATCCCTGTATCATGCTCATTGACTCTATGGCACCTGTGGGTGTTCTGGTGTGGCTCTTCGCTGTGTTCCCTTTCATGGTGCAGGTAGTTGTCCTGCTTAACACCAGCAGAAAGCAGGTGTAAAATCCCTGGTGCTAACGTGTCTTATCACCGGAATTTGTTTTGCATTGCAATTGGTGTGAAAGTTGTGATGTGATTTTTTTCGTGTGCAGAACAATATACGAACTGAGCAGTGTATCTCGTCAAGATCCAGCACCTGATGCACTATTCCCAATTAATATAAATACAATGATATTTCTTAGTAGATTTTGTGTGTACACTGTAAGTGCAGCCAATACCTCAGTGCAATTCAATACAGGATTTTAGTATTTAGAATAAATCGGAAAGGTGCACCTCGTGTCTTTTTGCACGGGAACGGCTACTCTCCATTTAATTATCAGCACTTTAACGGAAGTAAAGTTGAGATAAATCTAACACACTATGCAGAAGTTGGTGCAAACTGCAGATATCACCAGTATTCCAGCGATAAGTGCCCCAAAATTTAACACCATGGTGGACTCCATCAAATAACAGTAATAAGAACAAGAAAGAGTCACACAGCAGTTAAGAGAACAACCAAAGATGTTATTAATTTTTTTTTCAAACTTTATTTTTTATAATAATAAATATATAAACGATAAACTATTTTCAAACTTTATTTTTTTATTAACATATATATGAACAATAAACTAATAAACAAAATGTAACAACAATAATACAAAACAACAAGGCGGAACACTCCTGTGGGAATCATGGATGTCGACAACAGACCTGGAAAATCAGAAAGATTGTTAAAAAAAATCCAACATGGTATTCTCAACAAAATACCACAAGAAACAAATCACAGTTATATAAAATGCATACAGCTAACAAAAGTTTATAAGTTTAACTTACAAAAACTGTAAATATTGCCGCTTTAAAATATTTACCGAATCTGAGGTAAATGTTTTGCAGAAGGCACCACGCCCACAACGTTTTTCTTCAGTGGTGAGGACATTTTTTACTTTTCCCAAGGGGTAAACAAAGACCAATGCCACCTTCATCACTCGCAAGATTTGCCAAAGAGTTCTGTTACGAGGGGATCCTAACAAAAAATACTTGTGCGGCACAGCAAGTATGATGAAACACCTAAGGACCCTTCATCCACACAATCTTGCATGAGAAGAGTGCAAACAGATGAGAAACACTCATGTTCTGTATCTGTAAAAAAGAATCACAAATAAATGTATATTAATAACTTTCAAATTTATACTATTCCATTACTGTACAAACACATTTTATATAAAAACTGACTAAGAAACTATAGCCCTGAACCACAAGTGTGACGATCGTTAAAACACTACATGCATAGTGCATACTACTTTGAAGCAGTTCATGCCCTAACGCCTACCTCACTAAAAGACTACATGCTAACTGACTAAATGATTACAGTACTATAAGGAGACACACTGGGTGAGTGACAGGGAGTTTGCTAGAAGTGTATGAATACTAACTAGGGAATTGAAGGTGTGAAACACAACTGTGTAGGTGATTAGAGGACTGCATCCATACTGCATAGGCATTTAAAGCAGCCCATGTGCTAAGGCCTGGCTCACTGCATCACTACTTGGGTACTGACTGAATGATTAGAGTACAGCAAGGAGAGTGCCTAGCTGAATTTATAAGTGCTAGGCTTTTTGCACAGGGAATGGATTAGTACTTGGCACTGAATGGGTCACTAGAGGAGTGCAAAGGCAGTGACAAGTGCTGGACTGTATGGATACTGACTAGGAAATTGAAAGTGTGAAAGACAAGTGTCTAGGTGGTTAGAAGACTGCATGCATATTGCATAGGGGTTTGAAGCAGTCCATGTGCTAAGGCCTGACTCAGTGTATGAATACTTAGGCACTGACTGAATGATTAGAGTACTGCAACGATAGTATCTTGGTGAATTTATAAGTGTTTGGGTTTTAGCACAGTGAATGGATTAGTACATGGTGCTGGATGGGTCACTAGAGGACTGCAAAGGGAGTGACAGGGTATTTCCTGGAAGTGTGTGGATACTGACTAGGGAATTGAAGGTGTGAAAGACAATTGTGTAGGTGGTTAGAGGACTGCATGCATAGTGGATAAGGGTTTGAAGCAGTCCATATACTAAGGCCTGGGTCACTGGATGAGTACTTGGGTACTGACTGAATGATTAGGGTACAGCAAGGAGGGTGCCTGGGTGAATTTATTAGGGTTTGGTGAAGTGAATGGATTAGTACATGATGCTGAATGGGTCACTAGAGGAGTGAAACAGCAGTGACAGAGTGTTTGCTGGAAGTGAACGGATGCTGACTGGGGAATTGAAGGTGTGAAAGACAAGTGTGTAGATGGTTAGAGGACTGCATGAATAGTGGATAGGGGTTTGAAGAAGTCCATGTGCTAAGACCTGGCTCAGTGCATGAATACTTAGGCAGTGACTGAATTATTAGAGTACTGGAAAGAGAGTGTCTTGGTGAATTTGTCAGTGTTTGGGTTTTAGCAAAGTGAATGGATTAGTATATGTTGTTGAATGGGTCTCTAGAGGACTGCAAAGGAAGTGACAGGATGTTTCCTGGAAGTGTTTGGATACTGACTAGGGAATTGAAGGTGTAAAAGACAAGTGTATAGCATGTTAGAACACTACATGCATACTGCATAGACATTTGAAGCAGTCTATTTGGTACTTAGAAACTGACTAAATAATCAGACTACTTCTAGGACAGTGCTTAGGTAAAACTTTTAAATTTTCAGTTCTGCCACAGTGAACAGAATAGTACATGATACTGCACCTTAGTGTCAAACCCTGACTCATTTTATCAATGCATAAGCAAAGACTAGCTTCTAATGCTACTAAAACTTGACAACATGAGAGGTTTTAAATTAGTTATCTGTCAGCAAATACACGATGTAACCAAATGCTTCTCTCACAGTGGTTCCCAAATGCACACAGACTCACAGTGTGATTCTAGACAACAACCACTATACCTAGGAGTTTACCAAAAATCATTCACTACTGTGGAAGTGGTAAGGGAACTGCACACAATCTTCATATTTCAGGACTGCACTTTTATGGCAAAGCCTAACTCATATAATCAAAGCATAAGCAAAGACTGGCTTCTAATGCTACTAAAACTTCACATCATGACCGGTTTTAAAACAGGTATCTGTCAGCAAATACACGATGTTACCAAATGCTTCTCTCACAATCCTTACCCAAATGCACATAGACTCACAGTGTGATTTTAGACAAGCAACACTATCCTAGGAGTTTACCAAAACTCATTCACTAGTCTGGAAGAGTTAATGGTACTGCACAAAATCTACATATTTATGTACACCACATCAGTGTCAAAGCATGACTCATTTAATCAACGCATAAGCAAAGACTGGCTTCTAATGCTACTAAAACTTCACAACATGACAGGTTTTAAAACAGTTATCTGTCAGCAAATACACGATGTTACCAAATGCTTCTCTCACAGTGATCCCAAATACACACTAACTCACACTGTGATTCTAGACAAGCACCACTATCCCTATGAGTTTACCAAAACTCATTCACTACAGTGCAAGTGGTAAGGGAACTGCACACAATCTACATATTTCACAACTCCAATTTACTGTCAATGCCTGACTCATATAATGAAAGCATAAGCCATACCTGTCTTCTAATGCTACTAAAACTTAACAACATGACATGTTTTAAAACAGTTATCTGTCAGCAAATTCACGATGTTACAAAACACTTCTCTCACAGTGGTTCCCAAATGCACACAGACTCACAGTGTGATTCTAGACAAACAACACTATCCCTAGCAGATTACCAAAACTCATTCACTACAGTGGAAGTGGTAAGGAAACTGCACACAATCTACATATTTCAAGACTGCACTTTAGTGTCAATGCCTGACTCATTTATTCAAAGCATAAGCAAAGACTGGATTCTAATGCTACTAAAACTTCACAACATGACAGGTTTTAAAACAATTATCTGTCAGCAAATACATGATGTTACCAAATGCTTGTCTCACACTGATCCCAAATACACAATAACTCACAGTGTGATTCTAGACAAGCACCACTATCCCTAGGAGTTTACCAAAACTCATTCACTACAGTGCAAGTGGTAAGGGAACTCCTGACAATGTACATATTTCACGACTGCAATTTACTGTCAATGCCTGACTCATTTAATGAAAGCATAAGCCATAACTGTCTTCTAATGCTACTAAAACTTGACAACATGACCAGTTTTAAAACAGTTATCTGTCAGCAAATACACAATGTTACCAAATGCTTTTCTCAGAATCCTTACCCAAATGCACACAGACTCACAGTGTGATTTTAGGCAAGCAACACTATCCTAAGAGTTTACCAAAACTCATTCACTAGTCTGGAAGAGTTAATGGTACTGCACACAATCTACATATTTAAGTACAGCACATCAGTGTCAAAGCATGACTCATTTGATCAACGCAAAAGCAAAGACTGGATTCTAATGCTACTAAAACTTCACAACATGACAGGTTTTAAAAAAATTATCTGTCAGCAAATACATGATGTCACCAAATGCTTCTCTCACACTGATCCCAAATACACACTAACTCACAGTGTGATTCTAGACAAGCACCACTATCCCTAGGAGTTCACCAAAACTCATTCACTACAGTGCAAGTGGTAAGGGAACTGCACACAATCTACATATTTCAGGACTGCACTTTTCTGTCAAAGCCTGACTCATTTAATCAAATCATAAGCCATAACTGTCTTCTAATGCTACTAAAACTTCACAACATGAGAAGTTAAAACAGTTATCTGTCAGCAAATACACAATGTTACCAAAAGCTTCTCTCACAGTGATTTCCAAATGCACACAGACTCACTGTGTGATTCTAGACAAACAACACTATCACTTGCACTATACCAAAACACATTTCTTCATCTAGAAGTAGTACTACATTTTACTATAGAAACATAACATAACTCATTTCACAAATTCATAAACAATGACTGGTTTCTAATTCTACCAAAATATAAAAACAGCACAGTTATCTGTCTACAAACACATGAAAAACACAAATGCTTATCACAGAATGGTTTCTACATGCACACACATTGTAGAGAAAAAAAGTACTCCCTACACTTTAGCAGGAGAAATACATTAGTCTGATTAAAATCAAAATAGTCTACATACATCCCCTCACAATTAAATAACTCATCTTTCAAGTTCTTAAGATTAAGAAGTATAAAAATCACTCACCATATTTTCTTTTACAGAATCTCTGCACTGTGCACCTCTCAGCAAAAAAAATCGAGAGAATCCGTGCACGCAACGCGATAGGATGTAGGTGCAGTGTTTCATGACCTGTTTCTATAGTAAGAGGCAGAAGGCAGATTGGGGGAAGGGCTGAAATGTATTTCAGTTGGAAAGGGTTGAAATGTTCACCAATAGAAATGTGTTTGCTTTTGAGTTTATGTGTGAAGGATTGTGACTTGATGTTTACATGTATATGTGTGGTAAACGAAAGGGAACCTTTTCCATTCTTTGTTTTTGCTGAGATGTGCACAGTGCAGAGATTCTGTAAATGAAAATCTGGTGTGTGACTGATATACTTCTTAATCTACAAAACAACTTGAAAGGTGAATTATTTAATTGTGAGGGGATGTATGTAGACTATTTTGATTTTAATCAGACTAATGTATTTCTCCTGCTAAAGTGTAGGGAGTACTTTTTTTCTCTACAATCTTATTGACAGTGTGTGTGCATGTAGAAACCATTCTGTGATAAGCATTTGTGTTTTTCATGTGTTTGCAGACAGATAACTGTGCTGTTTTTATATTTTGGTAGAATTAGAAACCAGTCATTGTTTATGAATTTGTGAAATGAGTTATATTTCTATACTAAAATGTAGTACTCCTTCTAGATGAAGAAATGTGTTTTGGTATAGTGCAAGGGATAGTGTTGTTTGTCTAGAATCACACAGTGAGTATGTGTGCATTTAGGAACCACTGTGAGAGAAGCATTTGGTAACGTCGTGTATTTGCTGACAGATAACTGTTTTAAAACCTGTCATGTTGTCAAGTTTTAGTAGCATTAGAAGCCAGTATTTGCTTATGCATTGATAAAATAAGTCATGCTTTGACACTAATGTGCTGTACTTTAATATGAAGATTGTGTGTAGTCTCCTTACCCCTTGCACAGTAGTGAATGAGTTTTGATAAGCTGCTAGGGATAGTGTTGCTTGCCTAGAATCACACTGTGAGTCTGTGTGCATTTGGGATACCACTGTGAGAGAAGTATGTGGTAATATTGTGTATTTACTGAGAGATAAATGTTTTAAAACCTGTCTTGTTGTCAAGTTTTAGTAGCATTAGAAGGCAGTGTTTGCTTATGTTTGATTAAATGAGTCAGACTTTGACACAAAAGTGCAGTCCTGAAATATGTAGATTGTGTGCAGTTCCCTTACCACTTGCACTGTAGTGAATGAGTTTTGGTAAACTCCTAGGGATAGTGGTGCTTGTCTAGAATCACACTGTGAGTTAGTGTGTATTTGGGAACCACTGTGAGAGAAGCATTTGGTAACATCGTGTATTTTCTGACAGATAACTCTTTTAAAACCTGTCATGTTGTCAAGTTTTAGTAGCATTAGAAGCCAGTCTTTGGTTATGCATTGATAAAATGATTCATGCTTTGACACTAAAGTGCAGTACTGAAATATGTAGATTGTGTGCAGTCCCCTTACCCCTTCCACAGTCACAGTAGTGAATGAGTTTTGGTAAGCTGCTTGGGATAGTGTTGCTTGTCTAGAATCACACTGTGAGTCTATGTGCATTTGGGAACCACTGTGAGAGAAGCATTTGGTAACGTTGTGTATTTGCTGACAGATAATTGTTTTAAAACCTGTCATGTTGTCAAGTTTTAGTAGAATTAGTAGCCAGTTTTTGCTTATGCTTTTATTAAATGAGTCAGGCTTTGACACAAAAGTGCAGTCCTGAAATATGTAGATTGTGTGCAGTTCTCTTATCAGTTCCACAGTAGTGAATGATTTTTGGTAAACTCATAGGTATAGTGGTTGTTGTCTAGAATCACACTGTGAGTCTGTGTGCATTTGGGAACCACTGTGAGAGAAGCATTTGGTAACATCGTGTATTTTTTAGCAGATAACTCTTTTAAAACCTGTCATGATGTCAAGTTTTAGTAGCATTGGAAGCCAGTCTTTGCTTATGCGTGAATTAAATGAGTCATGCTTTGACACTAATGTGCTGTACTTAAATATGTAGATTGTGTGCAGTACCATTACCTCTTCTCTTGCTTGTCTAAAATCACACTGTGAGTCTGTGTACATTTGGGTAAGGATTGTGAGAGAAGCATTTGGTAACTTAGTGTATTTGATGACAGATAACTGTTTTAAAATCAGTCATGTTGTCAAGTTTTAGAATCTTTAGAAGCTATTCTTTGCTTATGCATTGATAAAACAAGTCAGGGTTTGACACTAAAGTGCAGTACCATGTAGTATTCTCTTCACTGTGCCAGAACCGAAAATTTAAAAGTTTTACCCAGGCACTAACTTAGCAATAGTCTGATGATTTAGTCAGTTTCCAAGTTCTCATGTTGTGAACCATACATTACCACATAGATTGCTTCAAATGTCTATGTAGTATGCATGCAGTCTTCTAACATACTATACACTTGTCTTTCACATTTTCAATTCGCTAGTCAGTATCCTTACACTTCCAGGAAACACCCTATAACTCCATTTGCAGTCCTCTAGTGACCCATTCAGCACCATGTACTAATCCATTCACTGTGCCAAAACCCAAACACTTATAAATTCACCAAGATACTATCTTTGCAGTACTCTAATCATTCAGTCAGTGCCTAAGTATTCATGCACTGAGCCAGGCCTTAGCACATGGACTTCTTCAAACCCCTATCCACTATGTATGCAGTCTTCTAACCACCTAGACACTTTTCTTTCACACTTTCAATTCCCTAGTCGGTATCCATACAGTCCAGCAAACATCCTGTCACTCCCTTTGCACTCCTCTAGTGACCCATTCAGTACCAAGTACTAATCCATTCCCTGTGTGAAAAACCTACTACTCATAAATTCACCCAGGCACTCTCCTTGCTGTACTCTAATCATTCAGTCAGTACCGAAGTACTCATGCAGTGAGCCAGGCCTTAGCACATGGACTGCTTTAACTGCCTATCCAGTATGGATGCAGTCCTCTAATCACCTACACAGTTGTCTTTCACACCTTCAATTCCCTAGTTAGTATTCATACACTTCTAGCAAACACACTGTCACTCACCCAGTGTGTCTCCTTATAGTACTGTAATCATTTAGTCAGTTAGCATGTAGTCTTTTAGTGAGGTAGGCTTTAGGGCATGAACTGCTTCAAAGTAGTATGCACTATGCATGTAGTGTTTTAACAATCGTCACACTTGTGGTTCAGGGCTATAGTTTCTTAGTCAGTTTTTCTATAAAATGTGTTTGTACAGTAATGGAATAGTATAAATTTGAAAGTTATTAATATACATTTATTTGTGATTCTTTTTTACAGATACAGAACAGGAGTGTTTCTCATCTGTTTGCACTCTTCTCGTGCAAGATTGTTTGGATGAAGGGTCCTTAGCTGTTTCATCATACTTGCCATGCCGCACGAGTATTTTTTGTTAGGATGCCCTCGTAACAGAACTCTTTTGCAAATCTCGCACATGACGAAGGTGGCATTGGTCTTTGTTTGCCCCTCGAGAAAAGAAAAAAATTTCCACACCACTGAAGGAAAACGTTGTGGGCGTGGTGCATCCTCCAAAAATTCATCCTTAGATTCGGTGAATATTTTAAAGCGACAACATTTACAGTTTTTGTAAGTTAAACTTATAAAATTTTGTTAGCTGTATGCATTTTATATATCTGTGATTTGTATCTTGTTTTTGTTTTGAGAATAGCATGTTTGTTTTTTTTTTACCAATCTTTGAGATTGTTTTATTTTGGCCCGCTGTTAAGTGATGAGTATGACTGAAATCACTATTTTTAGTGAAATTTAATATATTCTGAGAACAGCAAAAAAGGCAAAAAAATTACTTTGTGGAATTTTATGCTGTGTTGTAAAAAATGTATTATTACATGTTATAATTGTTTTTTCCTTTTCTTTCACAGATCCAAATGTTAAAATAAGCAATTTTTATGAATTTAGATTGGAATGAAAATGTGAAAAAAGTGTGTACCATTTTGTATTCCTATTACTGTGAAGGTAAGTTTAACTAAGTCTCAATATGCAGAATGAGGAGGTCTGCAAGAAGCTACAAAGTTGAAACATGTTTCTAAAGACACTCTGTTTATACCTATGTAGTTTTGAAATGTGACCATAATCAGATATCATGTGACCTGCAAAAAAAGAGATTTGAGGGGTTCATAATATATCCCATTTTAGCTATTGAAGGCCCGCAATTATTTCAATCATTCTTCTTTGAACATCTTTGCAGACAAAACTCTGTGCTTACCTTTTATCATTCGCAAGGAATTTTAAAAACGGAAATATGTCACTTTTTGTAACATAGTTATTGTGTAAGGTACTCTGTCATATTTACAAAGAGAGGAAAAGGCACTCTGTGCACTTTTTATACTCCATGTAAATACAACCTCATCATGCAGACCACTTTGTGTTGAAAGGGTGTTCTATAAGTGTTGTTGTGCATGATTGCACTTAATACTCATAGAACAAGACACATGTCTAGATTTATCATAAATCATGAATCTAGATATGTGTGTGAATGGTGCACCATTCTAAAATTGGTGTAGGAAAGCACAACAAGGAGAATTGTTTTAATTTCTCCACATTTTTATATCTTCAATGCATGCTGAAATGTTCAGCATACATTGAAGGAGAAAAATGCATTTTCTCATTGTTTTTGTGCAGGAAGGTGTGTCTTCCTGTAGAAAAACAAACAGCACATGACACAGATATCCTTGCACTATGGTGCAAGGGTGCCTGTGTCACCACATGGCTGCAGTTTAAGCAGCCGTGCAGACAGAAGCATAGATTTACAACATACTTATGTACATATGTTGCATCCCTGTGCTTCGGAAGTACTACAGCACACTGCAGTTAAAGAGGTTACTGTCTGATGCTGCAGCACTTCCTCATAGTTCTGCACTTATACATTGACCATACGCTACTAATGCATTCATTTAGTCAATTACGTACTACACATACATTCATCTAAACTTTCACACACTAACAAAGAAATTTAGCTCTTTTTTTAAACCGGGAAAGTTAGTTCTTAGAAGAACTTTTTTTCTTCTTCTTTCTTCTTTTATATATTTTTTTTGGTTTTTCCAACAATTTTGTGACAAAACAGGAAGAACCAAACAATAAACTTCAGGGAACAAAAAAAACCAAAAAAAAACCTAGCAATTGTGACTTTCTTGCCGGCGGCAGATCAGATCGATCGACTGCTCACCGTAGCACAAAGTCGCATTGCACTTAGTGCAGAGCACTTTTAAAAATTGGAATTGAGGATGGATGTCCAAGGTTTGGGCTGATGGATGCACTCTTGATGTGCTCGGCTGCGATGAGGTGGAAGGCGCAGGAGCAGGAGTGTTTCTCATCTGTCGGCACTCTTCTCGTGAAAGATTGTTCGGATGAAGGGTCCTCAGGTGCTTCATCATACTTGCGTGTATTTCTTGTTAGGATCCCCTCGCGACAGGACTCTTTTGCAAATCTTGCACGTGACCAAGGTGGCATTGGTCTCATTCTACCACTCGGGAAAAGTAAAAACTTTACACACCACTGAAGAAAAACGTTCTTTGGGTGGTGCCTCCTCCAAAAATTCATCCTCAGAAATATGAGGCAATGCAGGTGATGCCTGCTGCCCTGAAACCATTTTTGGTTGAAAAAAGTTAGAGCTAAGTGTAAACTTAGTCTATAAAATCTTCTTCTCTCCAAAGAGATGGTCCTCCAAAGGTCAAAGAAGAATGATTGAAATGGGTGGGGTCTTTCAATAGTTAGAAGAGGAAGTGTAATGAACCAATCAAATCTCTTTTTTTACAGGTCACATGGGATCCGCGCACCCTGCGCTTACGTAGCACGCACCCAGCGCGCATCCGCGAAATTGAATTAAAAAAAATTATAGGATTAGATGTAAAAATATATTAGTTTTAAGACTAGTTTAGAGTTTGTCTTCAATTAATATTCACATGAAATACATATATATGTTTTTTTAAATGTTAAATACTTTGCGGGATCCGCGCACCTACCGCGTCATAGATGCAGATGACGCATTGCGGAAGCGCGTAAACGTCACGTTACGTCCATCGAACGTGTCGCGTATAGGCTGGGAGTCGCGTACCGGTCGCATTGGAATCGTGCACTAACCACGTACCCGACGCATACAATGCGCAGATGCTACCACGTAGGGATCGAGAACGGTGCAATAAGATTGAAAAAAATATATAAAACGAAGTTTTGAACATAAAGTTAAAAAATATGTTTGAAAAACCCATTAAGTTCAAATAATATTTTTTAATTTTTAAAAGAATTAATTGAAAAAATAAGTTTAAAAAATGGTGATAAAAATGTATTTAAAAAAAAACGTAATTAATGAAATTGACACACTGAATTTGAAAAATATACAAATCCAATCAAAATCATTAAACATAGTATCTTCAGAGATAAGTTATAGATAGGAATTAGCATTTAAAAACCATTGAAATTCACTGAAAAAACCATAGGTTTCATGCACGTTATAGTTAGGAATTGGCATTTAAAAAACCTTTGAAATTCACTGAAAAAACCAAAGGTTTCAGGGGCGTTATAGTTAGGAATTGGCATTTAAACAACCTTAGAAATTCACTGAAAAAACCATAGGTTTCAGGGGTGTTATAGTTAGCTGGACATTTCCCTCGTACAAAACCCTAGAAATTCCCCTGTTATAGTTAGTTCAGCTAACTATAACTCGCGCCCCCGCAATGCACTGCTGATGACGTCACATATTACATCACTCATGACATGGTCAGTGACATCACTGATGAAATTACTGATGACATCTCAAATGACATCACTGATGACATCACTGATTACATCATCCATGTGATAAATTTCTGCATCTTCTCACACCCTAATTTAACCGTTGATAGACCAACTCAAAATTTCACACGTCCATTCTCAAAACCATAGATACTCCAATACCAATAATTACATACCCACTCATTAACTCTTAGGTCTACATACACCTCCACTCACTCACCTGTACAGTCACTCATACTTAAAGTCACTCCGCACAAGACTATCATATGCATTTATACTCCTACGTAGACACTCACACACCACCAATCATCCATAGAGGTTCTCTCACACCTAGTCAGTCATGCAAATAATTAATAACACTCCCATTTACTCACCTATGCAGTTATACACACTCAAGTTCACTTACTCATAAAAATAGTACCACATTCTTACGCTCTGATACAATCATTGATACAAGCACACACTCATCCATACAGCCACTCTCACAATCACACACTCTCACATATACCCACTTATATGCTCTTATACGCATATATACTGCCTTTCACATATGTAGTTAGTCAAACATGTCCCACTGAGATATACATTCAATCCGTAACACACCCATACATACACTCACTCAACCATACAGCTCATCACAGATGCACTCTTAAAACCATGCACCCATAGAATCACCCACTCACACATCTATGCATAGAGTCACACACACCCTACCCACACAAACACTCAGGCACCCATACAGATACTCAGACAACCAATCAATAACCCATATAGACACTCATATAGCAATTCACAAAACCATGCAGCCACTTATACACCTACACACAGACACATACAGAAATTCACACAGTTTAGTCACTAGTCTGCAGTAAGATACATTTAATGACTCACTTATAGAGTCAGTTACGCACCTAGAAAATTATCCATTCACACACTTGTACAGCCACTCATTCTTCCACAGGCCTTCCACTATAAATATATAAAACATATTTAAACTTTACAGAAACACACAGTCACTGGATGACGTTATCAGTGATGTCATCAGTGATGTCATTTGAGATGTCATCAGTGATGTCACTGACCATGTCATGAGTGATCATAGACCTCTTAATTTGGTGAATAATTTATTCTTCCTCGCCTGCCATTACACGTTTCGGCCGTCCAAGCGGCCTTGATCACATGACAATGCTCAGATTCTTTCACAAATATTTAAAGTGCCAGTGCATAAAAAAATCACTGATGTGTTCATGGACATAGAAAACAGATTCAACTTTACATTGAATATAGGCAAAAATGCTACTTTGAATTTAAACATTTGTTGAAGCATAATTAATAACGGTAAAATACCCAGCTTCTACTAATACTGTGGCGTCTTTAATTTTGACATGTCACCACAATTTTTAAATTCAAAACAAAAGAGATTTTAGTATACACGTATAATACTTGAATAACTGAGCAAATGCCTGAAGTCAAGCCCCTGAGCACATCAATGAATACATAAACCAGTGCTGTAACATAAATAATGCCCACTACCTTAAAAGAAACAAGATAAATACAACAATGTATACTATGCATCCTGATTTAAATGTGCATTGCGTCAAACCACATGGATTGCGAATAATCCTAATCTAATACTGGTATATTGCCTGAGACGCATGGGTGAGATAATCCCATTTTCCCAGCGAGTTAAATAAACAACTCTTCTCTCCTGATACTATTAACCTATAGTGACCATATGCTACAATGTATACGTGCTTTGAATGAATAAAGGTGCAAATGTGCTTGAAGGTCAATTGAAGACCGTTTTTAGTGCAAACAATGAAAGGGCCTGTGCAAAATTGCTGACAAATACTGCAAGTGCTAATGCCAAAAGGAGAACATATATAATTAATTCATTGAATTGACAATATATATACAACACTATTTGTTCTGCCGCTCTTATAGAATATCCTAAAACTTCATTCCATCAGAACAATGATCAAGACACACAATTAAAAATTAATTGCCTAATTGTTAACCGGATAGCATATAAATATGTTCTACTAGTTAATAAAATATACAGAGGATAACTTGGGTTCAGGTTAAACAAATTATGCTATAAATATGAATTCAATTGATGAAACAAAGTAATATATATATATATTCACTGAAAAAAACGTAGGTTTCAGGGGCGTTATAGTTAGCTGGACTTTTCACTCATACAAAACCATTGAAATTCCCCCGTTATAGTTAGTTCAGCTAACTATAACTCGCGCGCCCGCAATGCACTGCTGATGACGTCACATATTACATCACTCATGACATGGTCAGTGACATCACTCATGACATCACTGATGACATCTCAAATGACATCACTGATGACATCACTGATGACATCATCCAGTGAATGTGTGTTTTTCTGAAAATTACATATGTTTTATATATGTATATCTCAAGGTCGATGGAAGAATAAATGGGTATATAAGTGTATAAATGGATGATTTGTTTTTGAAAAATTGATTGTATAACTGACTGATTAAGTGTATCTTAGTGACTACATGGCTTAGTGAGTAATGTTTAAATATGTAAATATCTGTATTAGTCTCTCACTTTGTGTATAAGTGGCTGCATGGGTTGGTGAGTAGCTACATGAGTGTCTATATAGGTTATTAGTTGGTTTTTTGAGTATCAGTATGAGTGTCTGAGTGTCTGTATGGTTCGGTGGGGGGTATTACGTAGTGCATAGGTGCATGAATGAGTGACTCACTGTTTGTATGAGTTGAAGACAGCATGTGTGCAGGACTGTATGGGTGGATGTGTGTGTGCATGAGTGTGTTAGTGAGTGAATGACTGTCTCAAAAGTGTCTTTATGAGTAACTACATATGTTTTAAACTAGTATATGTGACTATTGGTATATATAATTGAGAATATGTGAGAGTGAGAGATTGAAAGAGTTCCTGTATGAATAAGTATGTGTTTCTATAAGTGATTGTTTAAAAGACTAAGTATGTGTACGTTTCTGTAGAAGTAAGTGTGGTGGTGTGTGTATATCTGTTTATGCAAGTAAATGGATGTTTGATTCTTTATTAGCATGAGTGACTATGTGTGTGAGTAACTCTATGGATGAGTGGCGTTGTGTAACAGGATTTATAGGTGTATGAGTACATACGATGAGTGAGTACATGTATGAGTGACTGTATAGGACTGTTGGTGAATGAGTGGATGTGTATGTGGATCTTAGAATTACTGAATAGGTTGTTGTAACTGATATTGGTATGTCCATTGTTTTGAAAATATTAGTTTCTATTTTTGAATGTGTGTATCAAAGGTTATATTAGGGGGAGAGGAGGTCTGCCACTCTATCACAAGGATGATGTCATCAGTGATGTCATTTGAGATGTCATCAGTGATGTCATGAGTGATGTCACTGACCATGTCATGAGTGATGTAATATGTGACGTCATCAGCAGTGCATTGCGGGCACGCAAGATATAGTTAGCTGAACTAACTATAACGGGGGAATTTCAATGGTTTTGTACGAGTGAAAAGTCCAGCTAACTATAACGCCCCTGAAACCTATGGTTTTTTCAGTGAATTTCTAAGGTTTTTTAAATGCTAATTCCTAACTATAACGTGCCTGAAACCTATGGTTTTTTCAGTGAATTTCAAAGGTTTTTTAAATGCTAATTTCTAACTATGCCTACAGAGATAGCACATGTGAAGAAAGAAGAAAAAACGCACAGAAAGAAAAAAAAGAATTGCAGAAAGAAGCAACAGAAGTCCTCAAAGACGAAGAAAAGTGCAGGAAGAAGGATAACGTGCAGAAAGAACAAACAGAAGAGCAGAAAGAAGCCTTGTTGCAAAATCATCCTGTACCCTCAACATTTTCAGACGGATACTGGTGGTAACTGAGTCTGACTAACCAGTCCTAGAGCCAGTGCTATGTTACAAGACACTCAGAATACAGTGAAAACACGTACATACACTAGGGAACACTATGCGTTGGGGTCCCCCTGTGATCAGCATGACCTCCTCTGTAAGCCCCTAGTATATAATAGGGCAGGGGGTTAAAACTACCTCTTAAAACGTGCCACAGGGCGTGTTTGCACACGTCACCTCAGGCCCCGTCCCCTCACTTCCCCACTGTGTAAACACGCCCTGTGGCCGTTTTAAGTTGGGAGATTAAGTCCCCTTGAATCCTGAGGGTCCCTAGGGTCCAACTAGACCACTAGGTACCTCCAGTAAGAGCCACAGAGCTGCGTTGCAGAGAGATGTAAAAAGGGGCACGGCCTAGACCACCTCTCTGCAACGCAGCGCAGTGGCGCTTACTGGAAGCACCTGGTGGGCTAGTTGACTCCCAGGGTCCCTCAGGATTGAAGGGGAATTATTTCCCCAACTTAAAACGCGCCGCAGGGCTTGTTTGCACACGTTAACTCAGGCCCCGTCCCCTCCCTTCACCACTGTGTAAACGCGCCCTGTTGCCATTCTAAGTTGAGAGATTAAGTCCCCTTGAATCCTAAGGGTCCCTAGGGTCAAACTAGCCCACTAGGTACCTCCAGTAAGAGTCACAGAGCTGCGTTGCATAGAGGTGTAAAAAGGGGCGTGGCATCAGAACACCTGTCTGCAACGCAGCTCCCTGGCGCATACTGGAGATACCTGTTGGGCTAGTTGGCCCTCAGGGACCCTCAGTATTGAAGGGGAATTAATTCCCCAACTTACAACTGGCCAGGGGGCGCGTTTGCAGAGTGCTGCAAGGAGGGGGCGTGTCCTCCAGCGCGATGCCGGTCTTTTATTTATTTTATTTTTTTAAGAAGGAGGGCTGTGTGGCCCCCCTTCTTCTTCTAATTTACTGGCCCTGGGGATCTCATCCCCCAGGGCCTGCACCCTAAATTTTTTTGTTGAAAAAAATTAATTTGGCCCTCCCAAGGCCTTAATCGGGCCGGGGACCCCAACCCCCGGGTCATGGCCTTTTTTTTTTTTATTCTTTAGGAGGGGGCTGCGTTGCCCCCCTCCTCAGGCAACTTATGGCCCCGGGGACCCCATCCCCCAGGTCCGGCCTTTGTTTTTTATTATTTTAAAAATATATATATTTATAGAAACACCTAGGACATGCTGGACAGACCGTATGTACCTATCACCATGACGATTTGCGTGATATTCATTAAAAGGTGACTATGCATAGAATGAATCCACATGGAATGTATTTACACCGCTAGTGAAGCTCTGAGGTGTCTGACGCCCTACCGTGCCTAATCCCGGCGCCCCCGCCGGTGGGTACTCTCCAAGTAGCCACCCTTGTCGTTTATTTATACAAACATGGGTAGCTATTGATGGGCACATTTAATATACACGCACAACAAGCCATTCAAAGGGGATTCGACAAAAATTCGACCAAACTATGCAAGAAACCCCCCTCACGGTTAATAAAACACACATCCACCGCCAGATGTGTAATACTTTTTATTTTACTCTCTGGAAAGGAGACGAACCTCACTTGAGAGTCACAGCGTGCTCCTGGCTGAGCCCAATGCTGTGTTACACCCACCAGTGCCCGCCGAGTGCCTCACACCTCTGTGTTGTATTCCACCAGCTAGTGTGTATGCTATGACACTCTCTAGCCCATGTGCACTGTAACACCACCCTGTGAATATGTCATGCCACACTTGCCTTCGCACGGGTTATATTGCCCTATCTAACGTGCCTTCCTCGATGCCTATGTTATAACGCACAGCACTATGCCATACATATTACAATCTGGGATCCATATCTTTGTCATAGTGCATATGTAACGTTACACTCCCCAGCACATATTTTATATTACAACTTTAGAGACTAGTTAGGTTACACAACACTGCCCTGTGCATATTACACTCCAAGGCCCATATCGTATAGCACGCGCTAGTGCCTGTACTATCTCGCGCTTTCTAATGAATCTGTCATTGCGCACAATGTATTGCATATTATATTTCACGCCCCGGTTCATCTTATATCACACTTTTTGGTGCATAGTTTATACCATATACTATATCTAGTTTTCGTTTTCAATCGTGCTCTCAGGACTATGTTCTATATAACACTGCGTCCACCTACCCTTTTCACGGGCATTACATTTTGCGATGGGGGGTGGAAGGTCAGGGGGTGTTTCTGCCAAGTGAGCCCGGAGTGACAGTCACAAACATCCTCTTCTTCCTGAATAAAAGTGAGATTATGCTGCATACTTGTTCATATCTTAAGTAGTTCGCACAGACACACATTTTAAAAACAATAAAGTTCCTAATACCCACCTTCTCTGAACAGTTAGCTTGCTGCCCCATCCACCTCCTCCCTATCCTCTTTTGTCTGAATCAATGGACTAGCCTCCTCCCTCCTGCCATGCATGGTCTGATGTGCTGCCACTGCCCTCCATTTAGCATGATGTACCAGTCCACTCCACCTGCCCTCCATTGCCCAATTCTATGGCCCATCATTGACCTCCTGCTTAGCCTCTGTGCTTAGCTTGCTGCCCCTATTCTCCTTCCCTCTGCCCTCCGATGTCTTTCTGCATGCCCCTGCTCCATCTTCTTTGCCCACCATGGTCCATGGACCTGCCACTTCTATCTACTCTGAGTGTTCTGTTGAGCTGCCACTCCCCTCCCACCTGCCTAGCATTGTCAGTTGACTGTAAGCTGTCCCTGCCACCTCTACCCTGCCTGTCCACATGCCATG
Organism: Triturus cristatus; assembly: GCF_964204655.1. NCBI lineage: Eukaryota > Metazoa > Chordata > Amphibia > Caudata > Salamandridae > Triturus > Triturus cristatus. The sequence goes on along the minus strand of NC_140590.1, from coordinate 1,819,588,142 downwards.
CCCCTATCCCCTTCCTCCTGTCCTCCATGGTCCATTTTACTGCCGCACCCTTCTGCCCTCCCTGGTCTGTTGTGCTGCAACTGCTCCTCCTGCCTGCCCTGCGCGGTCTGTTGTGAGGCCCCTTCCCCTGAACTCTCTTGTCTGTGCCCAGGTCCTGACCCTCCCTTCTATCCTCCATGGTCCTTTGTGCATGCCCCTGCACCCTCCTTCTTGCCCATCATAGCCATTGTGCTGCCACTAACCCTCCCGCTTTCCATGCATGGTCTTCTGTGCTGCCATGGCCCCTCCTACCTTCCCTGTGTGGTCAGCTAGCTGCCCCTGACCCCCTCCCACTTTCCCTCCTTGCTCTGTGTCTATGCCACCATAGTCTCATTGTTGCTCTCCATGGTGTGTCTTGATTCTAGTGCCCATCCTGCCTGACCTCCAGGGTTATCTTGCTGCTCCTGCCCTGCCCCCTTGCCCCCAGCCCTCTGTTTCCTTGTGCAGACCCCTAATCCCTCCCTCCTGGCTTGTCTGTTCCATTGTAATGCCCCTGATCCGTCCCTCCTGCCCTTTATGGTCTGTTATGCTGCAGCTTTCTCTCCTGTCTGTCCATTATGGTCAGCTAGCTACCATTGCCTCTTTCCCCTCTGTTCTCTGTTGTCCATGTGCATGGTCCTGTCCCCACCCTATTGCTTTCTATGGATTGTTGTGCTGCACTTCCGTCCTGCATGCGCTGTGTGGTGTATTGTACTGCTGCAAACCCTGATGCCTGCCCTGTTTGGTGCACCTCTCCAATCCCTCCTGTCCTGTGTTATCCAAGTCCATGTCCCTACCCCAATTCCTCCTGCCTACCATGATCCAATGTACCATACTTGCGAACATTTTGAACTTGGTAAAAGGGAGATTTTGTAAAAAACTGGGTTATTGATTTTCCCCTTTGAGTTAGATTGAAAAAGAGGAGATTGTAGACAGGAGACAGATCAAATAAAGCCCATTTGAGCTTAAAAACATTGGATGTATGGTTGTACTACCTCTGCCTCTTCCTTCTGCCCACAATGGTCTATTATATTGCTACAGCCTCTCTTGCCAGTCCTGTATTGTTGGTTTGTTGCCCCTGCCCCTCTTTCCACTGCCCTCCAAAGTCTGTTGTGCTGCCACTGCCCTTCCTGCCTGCCCAGTGTGGTCATATTGTTGCCTCTGCACTCTCCTACCTGCCTTCAATTTTCAGAGTCCGTGCCCCTGGCCGCTGCCTCTCAACAGTATCCCAATGAACAACTAGATTGCTAACATTCTATATTTATTACAAAAGTGTGGAACGCCTGACGTCATCTTGATGTAATCAAAACTGTAATACCTAGAGTATTTCCTTTAGAAATTACATATATGAGAGGGTCTTATTTGCATCAAAATGATGGTTAGTGCTCTAAAAAACTAAAATGAGGACATATTTTCTGAGTTATCAAATAGCGACAAAGAACTTTTAAATTATTTGTAATCTTTATGTTCTTGTATCCAGTTGACCACTTGATTAAATGTTGCACCTAGGGGAGAGGATGTGGTGTTACTTCCAGAGCTGCAGACTTTGCAACTGGGGAACCAGGTTGGAGTTTCTGCTTCAGCTCAACATTCTGTGATTCTGGTCAAATCACTTAATCTCCCCATGTCCACAACCAAAATGAATTTGATCTTGTGTGATGTAACCAATGCTCATGTAAAGCACTCCAATACCTGACAAGTCTGTACTATATAAAATTGCAAATACACAAAAAATAAGTGTTTTGCACACTTCTGTCATTGGGCTACATGTGGGCTACATCTGGGTGATATTTGTGCTGCATTTGGGCTCTTTTGTCTCTGGTGGCCATCTTGGGAGATTTATTTGTTATGAAGTTTCCTAATTTCCTCATTTACTGCAGTCTCCTCAGTAGGAAATACTTTCAGTTTTTTACTTTGATTCCATCAAGAAGGTATTCAGATATGTCACACATTTGCCATAAATTCTGAATGTTAGCACTCTAAATGCTCATTCAATCACTGTAGTAAAGCTACTGCTCACCACGGAAGTCTGCTGCTGGTATTAAAAGTGCATCTTTCAGTCTGCATATCAGAATTTTTTAATGAAATAGAAGAGTATTTGAGAAGTCACTCAAGAATGTGCCCTAATTTTTCTTTCTTCAGCACTAATCATAATTTCTATGGCAAAATGAACCCCCTCATTGTGTTCCTTTTTAAATTAAATGTTTTAAGTGTTACCAGTTTTTTCCACTCAAGATGGCTTCAGGTGTGCCATACTTTTGTCATAAGTAAGACAGTAAGCGCTCTAGTTGTTCTTAAGAACACTCTGGGACATTCTGTCATTGGGCTATACTTGGGCTACATCTGGGTGATATTTGGGCTACATTTGGGCTCTTTTGTCTCTGGTGGCCATCTTGGGACATTTATTTGTTATAAAGTTTCCTAATTTCCTCATTTACTGCAGTCTCCTCAGTGGGAATACTTTCAGTTTTTTATTTTGGTTCCATCAAGAAGGCATTCAGATGTGTCACACATTTGCCATAAATTCAGAATGTTAGCACTCTAGTTGCTCATTAGATCACTGTAGTAAAACTACTGCTCACCAGGGAAGTCTGCTGCTGGTCTTCAAAGTGCACGTTTCAGTCTGCATGTCAGAATTTGTTAATGAAATAGAAGAGGATTTGAGAAGTCAAAATGTGCCCTTATTTTTCTTTCTGCAGAACTAATCATAATTTCTATGGCAAAATGAACCCCCTCATTTTGTTCCTTTGTAAATTAAATGTTTTAAGTGTTACCACTTTATTCCATTCAAGATGGCTTCAGGTGTGCCATACTTTTGTCATAAGTAAGACAGTAAGCGCTCTAGTTGTTCTTAAGAAAACTCTGGGACATTCTGTCATTGGGCTATACTTGGGCTACATCTGGGTGATATTTGGGCTACATTTGGGCTCTTTTGTCTCTGGTGGCCATCTTGGGAGATTTATTTGTTATGAAGTTTGCTAATTTCCTCATTTACTGCAGTCTCCTCAGTAGGAAATACTTTCAGTTTTTTACTTTGGTTCCATCAAGAAGAAGGCATTCAGATGTGTCACACATTTGCCATAAATTCTGAATGTTAGCACTCCAGTTGCTCATTAGATCACTGTAGTAAAGCTACTGCTCACCAGGGAAGTCTGCTGCTGGTATTCAAAGTGCATGTTTCAGTCTGCATGTCAGAATTTGTTAATGAAATAGAAGAGGATTTGAGAAGTCAAAATGTGCCCTTATTTTTCTTTCTGCAGAACTAATCATAATTTCTATGGCAAAATGAACCCCCTCATTTTGTTCCTTTGTAAATTAAATGTTTTAAGTGTTACCACTTTATTCCATTCAAGATGGCTTCAGGTGTGCCATACTTTTGTCATAAGTAAGACAGTAAGCGCTCTAGTTGTTCGTTAGAACACTCTGGGACATTCTGTCATTGGGCTATACTTGGGCTACATCTGGGTGATATTTGGGCTACATTTGGGCTCTTTTGTCTCTGTCGGCCATTTTGGGAGACTTATTTGTTATGATGTTTCCTAATTTCCTCATTTACTACAGTCTCCTCAGTAGGAAATACTTTCAGTTTTTTACTTTGATTCCATCAAGAAGGCATTCAGATGTGTCACAAATGTGCCATAAATTCAGAATGTTAGCACTCTGGTTGCTTATTAGATCACTGTAGTAAAGCTACTGCTCACCAGGGAAGTCTGCTGTGGTATTGAAAGTGCATGTTGCAGTCTGCATGTCAGAATTTTTTAATGAATTAGAAGAGGATTTGAGAAGTCACTCAAAATGTGCCCTAATTTTTCTTTCTGCAGCACTAATCATACTTTCTATGGCAAAATGAACCCCCTCATTTTGTTCCTTTTTAAATTAAATGTTTTAAGAGTTACCACTTTATTCCAACCAAGATGGCTTCAGGTGTACCATACGTTTGTCATAAGTAGGACCGTTAGCGCTCTAGTTGTTCTTTAGAACACTCTGGGAAGCTGCAGTAGAACACAAAGGAATCATCTGGCAGTCTCTGCCCTTGTTGGATGTACATGTTTCACTGAGAATGTCAGACTTCATTCTCACACGACTGAGAATGATAATGTGAATTTACTGAAAATATGTTCTCAGTTTAGCTTATAGATCACCTTCCAAACCTCTGTGAGAGAAGCATGAGAAAATAGTTTTCTCTCAAACATGATTCATGATATCACAGCAGAAGGCTTTTTCACATGGTAAAATCACCTTAGAACACACCACAATTCCTAAAATGAGTATGGTACCATCAACAAATGATTTATAATGTAACGAAAGTCTTAAAACCTTCTATTAACTGCAATGCTTTTTAATGAGGTGCTATCATGTATATTGGTCCCAAGATGGCTGCCAACACTTCTTGGATGAAGTGCTGACAGCCAATCAGATCTCACGATGAGATGTGTGGTTAGGCTCCGCCCAGATATATATGTGATTTTACTTTTGATTTCCTCAGGAACTACTGAACGAATTTACACCATTTAAGCAAAAGGCACGAGTCTGAACTGAGGACTATCTCTTTGCCAAATTTGTTGTAATTCCGTTCAGCACATCGGGCTGTAGCTGCGTCAACAGGTCCTATGGGAAAATGCATTGGGAAAACGCGTTTTGGGACCCCCCTTTTTTCTCGACTCCCGCTTGATGAATCACCGTGAAATTTTCAGGATAGGAGCGGACCGGAGCTGGTCAAAAGTTTGGAAAATTTCGCGAAGATTCATCAATCGACGCCAACGTTATTCCAAATAGAATGTTGCGGATTTTCTATGGAAAATAGGTCCTAACTATAACTACCTACTGGTGACTGCCAGTAGGTAATATATATATATATATTCACTGAAAAAACCATAGGTTTCACACATGTTATAGTTAGCTGGACATTTTACTGATAAAAAACCAATGAAATTCCCCCGTTATAGTTACTGTAGGCAACTATAACTCACGCAACCGTAATCCTCTGCTGATGCTAATACTGCATTTAGACACTTATTTGCCCATGTCTTCTTCCATTAAATTTTAGCTATACATATATTACAAATATTCTTTTTTCATAAAGACACATATGTCATCAGCAGAGGATTACGGTCGCGTGAGTTATAGTTGCCTACAGTAACTATAACGGGGGAATTTCATTGGTTTTTTATCAGTAAAATGTCCAGCTAACTATAACATGTGTGAAACCTATGGTTTTTTCAGTGAATTTGCAAGGTTTTTTAAATGCTAATTCCTAACTATAACGTGTGTGAAACCTATGGTTTTTTCAGTGAATTTGTACGTTTTTTTAAATGCTAAGTTACTTTACGCCATTTGTGGCGTGCGCGCCCACTTAACGCAGTTCGTTCCGTGCGCGCACGGTGCGCTTCGCGCACCGTCCGCGCACAGTGAGCACGCGGTGCGCTTCGCGCACCGCGTGCCCACGTTACGCTACATGGGCCATGAACGCACGATGCGCTTCGCGCACCGTGCACACATGGAGGAAATATGTTGAGCATCGCTGTGATAGGTAAAATATATGTTAGTTTTAGCTCAAATAAGCCGTGCACAAAAGGTGCCCTTCGGCAACCTTTTGCACACGGGGTGGGGAGAATTTGGATATTTTTTTTTTTTTTTTTAATTTATTATCGTACGCGTACGGTAAGCGTAATCGGCGAAATTTTCGAAAAAATTAAAATTGCCTTTTTTCCATTGGGGGATCGTTGGGGACTCCCTGGACATGGCTAGGTGCTTGGGAGCTGTCTAAACAGCCCCTTTACATGTTTTGGGGCTTTGTTTTTCAACCCCCTGTCAGAGTGCGAGAGAGAAAATGGCGGCCGCAGCTTCCTGGTTTCGACCGATTCGAATGTTTACTAAGATCTAACAGCCAATCAGAATCGCGCTCGCGCACGTCACCGTACGCGTACGGTAAGCGCACCGTAAGCGCACCGTAAGCTGGCTCAGATATATATATTGATTTAAAGGCTATTTTCTCAGAATCTACTGAACAGATTTACACCAAACCTACAAAAGGCACTTCCTTGACCTGAGGACTACCTCTGCCAAATTTCAAGTAATTCTGTTCAGCCGTTCGGGCTGTAGCTGTGTCTAAAGGTCCTATGGAAAAATGCATGGGAAAAACGTGTTTTGGGACCCCCCTTTTATCTCAGCCCCCGCTTGACGAATCCCCCCGAGACTTTCAGGGTAGGAGCGGAGCGTAGCGCCCCACCTATTTTGAAAAATTCGCGAGGATTCGTCAACCGGCGCCAAAGTTATTCAAAATAGAATGTTGCGGATTTCCTATGGAAACGTGGTCCTAACTATAACTACCTACTGGCGACCGCCAGTAGGTAATATATATATCTATTATCTACTGGCGGTCGCCAGTAGATAGTTATAGTTAGGACCGAGTTCCCATAGGAAATCTGAAAATTCTATTTTGAATAACTTTGGCGCCAGTTGACTTATCTTCGTGAAATTTTCAAAACTAATGGGGCGCTCTGCTCAGCTCCTACCCTGAAAGTCTTGGGGTGATTCGTCAAGCGGGGGCTGAGAAAAAAGGGGGGTCCCAAAACGCGTTTTCCCCATGCATTTTCCCATAGGACCTTTAGTCGAAGGTATAGCCCGAACGGCTGAACAGAATTACATGAAATTTGGCAAAGAGGTAGTCCTCAGGTCAGGCATGGGCCTTTTGCATATATGGTGTCAATCTGTTCAGTAGTTCCTGAGAAAATTGCAGTTAAAAGTACATAAATATCTATATGCGCGCACCGTGCGAGCACGGTGCTCGCACGGTGCGTGCACCAAATGTCCGCGAGCGTAATTCTGATTGGTGGTTAGATGTCAGTCAACATTCCAATCGGTCGAAATCAGGAAGTGTCGGACGCCATTTTGTGTGTAACATTGATAAAGAACGGTGGAGAATGTGAAAAGGAGGCAGGGTAGAGAGTTCCTGACCCCCTAGCCTTTGTCAGGGGGTCCCTGAAGGACCCCAAAGGGTGAAAAAAACATTATTTTTTTTTAAATCGCGAGGTGCGCGCACCCCCAGCCGCCATTTTGAGTTTTAGAGGCAGAAGAGAGCTAAAAACCCTAGTGGAGAATGTGAAAAGGGGGCAGAGTAGAGAGTTCCTGACCCCCTAGCCTCTGTCAGGGGGTCCCTGAAGGACCCCGAAGAGTGAAAAAAACATGTTATTTTTTTTCAAAAAATCGTGGGGTGCGCGCACCCCCCCAGCCGCCATTTTGAGCGCCGTGCGTGCACGGTGCGCGCACGGCGGCAAAAAATGTATAAAAAAAATAGAATTAAAAATCAAGTTTAAGTGTTTAGATGTTGGTTGGCTCTAAAAAGAGCCGTTGTGTTTATTGAGTGTTTTTTTGTACCTACAAGTAAGTACCGATGCAGAGTCTAAAGTTCAAGAGGAAGACTCTGTTCCCTTCATTTGTGAAATGAACACCGTCTCCTCTATAAATGCCTTGCATGTTGTAACGCAAGTTTTTGTGTATATAGAACCCATACCATAGTCTCTGAGGAAAGCAGAAACAGACTTATTGACGTGCTTTTTTGCTTTCTCAAACTGCGGACAATATTGGTTGGACCAGTTCCACTTTTGCCTTTGGCATATATTAGAATATACAAAGGTAGTTTGTGGAAAAAGTGACACATTGAACAAAGGTGTCCTTAACAAGCATTTCCAGACCTACCCCAGTTAAAGTGCCTAGGTCATTTCCACCACAGTGCACAATTATAAGGTCAGGCTGTGGGTGATGTAGAAAGGATTTCACCAAAGGCAATAATTGGTGCCACTTTAACCCTCTCTGACCAATCCATTTAATGTCTACATTTGGCAAAGCAAGGTCTTTCACAATACCTCTTTTTTCTGCATACTTTTCACTCCAGTAGACATAGCTATGACCTACAATCCACACTGTGAACATCTTTCAAGGAGATCTGGATGCACTCAGAAGGTGTCTTTCTGTAGAAAGGCAATATGAAAAGAAAGATAGTTGTAAAATGGAGGCTTACATACTTTTTTTTTTAATAAAAAGAACTCATTGGCTGTTTCAGACCATTCAACACTAAAAACTAGGCTGTATGTTTAAATGTTTTAAAGCATGTTTTGTATTGGTTCAGAAAAATGTGTTCCCACAGAAGATTACTTTGGATATGATGTTAGGTTTGAAAAGTCAAGCACTCTTGCTCTTTGGATTAGAAACATTGTGTGCTGAACTTCTGACCTCTCTGGTCACACCAGTGTTCCATGATCTGTTGCTATGTTAGCAGGCAGAAGTCATGTTGGGAGTAGGAATCATTTGGAAAGGGTTGAAATTTGCAACCAATAGAAATGTGTGATTCCATTTAAAAAAATGTGGGAAGCAATGTGATTTGAAGTTAACATGTATATGTGTGAAAAAAGAGAGGGCCATTTTGCCATTTTGTGGTTCTGGTGAGAGGAGTACAGCTCAGAGATTCTGGCTCTGATAATCTGCTGTGTGAGTGGCACATTTTTTCTTTCTCAACTAACTACATTTAAAGGTGAGTTATGAATTTGAGAGGGGATGTATGTGGTGTATTTTGATATAAATAATAGAAATTTCATTCTTCTTTTAAAGTTGTGTTTTACATTTTATGTTTTGGAAGATATTAACTGCCTTGAACTTGTAAGGTATTATGGAGTATGTCTTCATCATAAGTTAAGGTCTACTGGTATCACCCAGGAATACTGTTTTGTGCCTGGAATCACATCATGAGTCTGTGTGCACACAGGAATTGTTGTCAGAGATTTAATTTGTGTTGCTCTTGTTCTGTAAGACTTGCACTCGTAGGAAAGGGGCAGTTTGTTTTCTTGAACTGTGATGATTAGCATTCAGCAGAAATCACAATCTCACAGATGAGAGGCAAATGCTAACACATTTGAACACAACAGGGTAGATTTTCCTTCCACTCCTACAATGGGTGAGCTAGTTCCTACATGTTCAAAACTCCAATTAACCCTTACCACAGGTGATCTTACATACATCTCTGCAGTCTTCATGCAGTTGTGCAAGCGTCCATGCAGATCTCTCTTGCACCTGACAATACACAGTCTCCAGAAACACACTATTAGAACACAGGCAGCTGTTTCTCCTGCAATCCCATGCTTACTATTCAGCACTGTGTGGTATTTCAGATAGCAGTGTGTAACGCTAACACATTCAACATCACCAAGGCTCATTTCCTTTGCTCTAGTCTAATCACTCACCCAGGTTTCACATGCTCATGGTCTCAAGTAGCTGTTAGGACATGTGCTCTTTTCTGCCTCTCTAAACTATAAGGAAAATGTGTCAGGCTGTTACAGTAATTATCACTTGCTCTACCGCAGTAGTAAATGTGCTTTGAAATTGCCAATCAAATATCGTGTTCTGCCTAGAATCACACCATGAGTCTGTGTGCACACAGGAATTGTTGTCAGAGATTTAATTTGTGTTGCTCTTGTTCTGTAAACCTTGCACTCGTTGGAAAGGGGCAGCTTGTTTTCTTGAACTGTGATGGTTAGCATTCAGCACAAATCACTATCTCACAGATGAGAGGCAAATGCTAACACATTTGATAACAACAGGGTATATTTTCCTTTCACTCCTGCAATGGGTGAGGTAGTTCCTACATGTTCAAAACTCCAATTAACCCTTACCACAGGTGATCTTACATACATCTCTGCAGTCTTCATGCAGTTGTGAAAGCGTTCATGCAGATCTCTCTTGCAGCTGACAATACAGAGTCTCCAGAAACACACTCTTAGCACACAGGCAGCTGTTTCTCCTGCACTCCCATGCTTACTATTCAGCACTGTGTGGTATTTCAGATAGCAGTGTGTAACGCTAACACATTCAACATCACCAAGGCTCATTTCCTTTGCTCTAGTCTAATCACTCACCCAGATTCCACATGCTCATGGTCTCAAGTAGCTGTTAGGACATGTGCTCTTTTCTGCCTCTCTAAACTATAAGGAAAATGTGTCAGGCTGTTACAGTAATTATCACTTGCTCTACCACAGTAGTAAATGTGCTTTGAAATTGCCAATCAAATATCGTTTTCTGCCTAGAATCACACCATGAGTCTGTGTGCACACAGGAGTTGTTTTCAGAGATTTAATTTGTGTTGCTCTTGTTCTGTAAGACGTGCACTCGTAGGAAAGGGGCAGCTTGTTTTCTTGAACTGTGATGGTTAGCATTCAGCACAAATCACTATCTCACAGATTAGAGGCAAATGCTAACACATTTGAAAACAACAGGGTAGATTTTCCTTCCACTCCTGCAATGGGTGAGGTAGTTCCTACATGTTCACAACTCCAATTAACCCTTACCACAGGTGATCTTACATACATCTCTGCAGTCTTCATGCAGTTGTGCAAGCGTCCTTGCAGATCTCTCTTGCAGCTGACAATACACAGTTTCCAGAAACACACTCTAAGCACACAGGCAGCTGTTTCTCCTGCACTCCCATGCTTACTATTCAGCACTGTGTGGTATTTCAGATAGCAGTGTGTAACGCTAACACATTCAACATCACCAAGGCTCATTTCCTTTGCTCTAGTCTAATCACTAACCCAGATTCCACATGCTAATGGTCTCAAGTAGCTGTTAGGACATGTTCTCTTTTCTGCCTCTCTAAACTATAAGGAAAATGTGTCAGGCTGTTACAGTAATTATCACTTGCTCTACCACAGTAGTAAATGTGCTTTGAAATTGCCAATCAAATATCGTTTTCTGCCTAGAATCACACCATGAGTCTGTGTGCACACAGGAGTTGTTTTCAGAGATTTAATTTGTGTTGCTCTTGTTCTGTAAGACTTGCACTGGTAGGAAAGGGGCAGCTTGTTTTCTTGAACTGTGATGGTTAGCATTCAGCACAAATCACTATCTCACAAATGAGAGGCAAATGCTAACACATTTGAAAACAACAGGGTAGATTTTCCTTCCACTCCTGCAATGGGTGAAGTAGTTCCTACATTTTCAAAACTCCAATTAACCCTTACCACAGGTAATCTTACATACATCTCTGCAGTCTTCATGCAGTTGTGCAAGCGTCCATGCAGATCTCTCTTGCATCTGACAATACACAGTCTCCAGAAACACACTCTTAGCACACAGGCAGCTGCTTCTCCTGCATTCCCATGCTTACTATTCAGCACTGTGTGGTATTTCAGATAGCAGTGTGTAACGCTAACACATTCAACATCACCAAGGCTCATTTCCTTTGCTCTAGTCTAATCACTCACCCAGATTTCACATGCTCATGGTCTCAAGTAGCTGTTAGGACATGTGCTCTTTTCTGCCTCTCTAAACTATAAGGAAAATGTGTCAGGCTGTGACAGTAATTATCACTTGCTCTACCACAGTAGTAAATGTGCTTTGAAATTGCCAATCAAATATCGTTTTCTGCCTAGAATCACACCATGAGTCTGTGTGCACACAGGAATAGTTGTCAGAGATTTAATTTGTGTTGGTCTTGTTCTGTAAACCTTGCACTCATTGGAAAGGGGCAGCTTGTTTTCTTGAACTGTGATGGTTAGCATTCAGCACAAATCACTATCTCACAGATGAGAGGCAAATGCTAACACATTTAAAAACAACAGGGTATGTTTTCCTTCCACTCCTGCAATGGGTGAGGTAGTTCCTACATGTTCAAAACTCCAATTAACCCTTACCACAGGTGATCTTACATACATCTCTGCAGTCTTCATGCAGTTGTGCAAGCGTCCTTGCAGATCTCTCTTGCAGCTGACAATACACAGTCTCCAGAAACACACTCTTAGCACACAGGCAGCTGTTTCTCCTGCACTCCCATGCTTACTATTCAGCACTGTGTGGTATTTCAGATAGCAGTGTGTAATGCTAACACATTCAACATCACCAAGGCTCATTTCCTTTGCTCTAGTCTAATCACTCACCCAGATTCCACATGCCCATGGTCTCAAGTAGCTGTTAGGACATGTGCTCTTTTCTGCCTCTCTAAACTATAAGGAAAATGTGTCAGTCTGTTACAGTAATTATCACTTGCTCTACCACAGTAGTAAATGTGCTTTGAAATTGCCAATCAAATATCGTTTTCTGCCTAGAATCACACCATGAGTCTGTGTGCACACAGGAGTTGTTTTCAGAGATTTAATTTGTGTTGCTCTTGTTCTGTAAGACTTGCACTCGTAGGAAAGGGGCAGCTTGTTTTCTTGAACTGTGATGGTTAGCATTCAGCACAAATCACTATCTCACAGATGAGAGGCAAATGCTAACACATTTGAAAACAACAGGGTAGATTTTCCTTCCAATCACCGCAATGGGTGAGGTAGTTCCTACATGTTCAAAACTCCAATTAACCCTTACCACAGGTGATCTTACATACATCTCTGCAGTCTTCATGCAGTTGTGCAAGCGTCCATGCAGATCTCTCTTGCACCTGACAATACACAGTCCCCAGAAACACACTCTTAGCACACAGGCAGCTGCTTCTCCTGCACTCCCATGCTTACTATTCAGCACTGTGTGGTATTTCAGATAGCAGTGTGTAACGCTAACACACTCAACATCACCAAGGCTCATTTCCTTTGCTCTAGTCTAATCACTCACCCAGGTTCCACATGCTCATGGTCTCAAGTAGGTGTTAGGACATGTGCTCTTTTCTGCCTCTCTAAACTATAAGAAAAATGTGTCAGGCTGTTACAGTAATTATCACATGCTCTACCACAGAAGTAAATGTGCTTTGAAATTGCCAATCAAATATCGTTTTCTGCCTAGAATCACACCATGAGTCTGTGTGCACACAGGAATTGTTGTCAGAGATTTAATTTGTGTTGCTCTTGTTCTGTAAGACTTGCACTCGTAGGAAAGGGGCCGCTTGTTTCCTTGAACTGTGATGGTTAGCATTCAGCACAAATCACTATCTCACAGATGAGAGGCAAATGCTAACACATTTGAAAACAACAGGGTAGATTTTCCTTCCACTCCTGCAATGGGTGATGTAGTTCCTACATGTTCAAAACTCCAAATAACCCTTACCACAGGTGATCTTACATACATCTCTGCAGTCTTCATGCAGTTGTGCAAGCGTCCATGCAGATCTCTCTTGCACCTGACAATACACAGTCTCCAGAAACACCCTATTAGCACACAGGCAGCTGTTTCTCCTGCACTCCCATGCTTACTATTCAGCACTGTGTGGTATTTCAGATAGCAGTGTGTAACGCTAACACATTCAACATCACCAAGGCTCATTTCCTTTGCTCTAGTCTAATCACTCACCCAGGTTTCACATGCTCATGGTCTCAAGTAGCTGTTAGGACATGTGCTCTTTTCTGCCTCTCTAAACTATAAGGAAAATGTGTCAGGCTGTTACAGTAATTATCACTTGCTCTACCACAGTAGTAAATGTTCTTTGAAATTGCCAATCAAATATCGTTTTCTGCCTAGAATCACACCATGAGTCTGTGTGCACACAGGAATTGTTGTCAGAGATTTAATTTGTGTTGCTCTTGTTCTGTAAGACTTGCACTCGTAGGAAAGGGGCCGCTTGTTTCCTTGAACTGTGATGGTTAGCATTCAGCACAAATCACTATCTCACAGATGAGAGGCAAATGCTAACACATTTGAAAACAACAGGGTAGATTTTCCTTCCACTCCCGCAATGGGTGAGGTAGTTCCTACATGTTCAAAACTCCAATTAACCCTTACCACAGGTGATCTTACATACATCACTGCAGTCTTCATGCAGTTGTGCAAGCGTCCATGCAGATCTCTATTGCACCTGACAATACACAGTCCCCAGAAACACACTCTTAGCACACAGGCAGCTGCTTCTCCTGCACTCCCATGCTTACTATTCAGCACTGTGTGGTATTTCAGATAGCAGTGTGTAACGCTAACACACTCAACATCACCAAGGCTCATTTCCTTTGCTCTAGTCTAATCACTCACCCAGGTTCCACATGCTCATGGTCTCAAGTAGGTGTTAGGACATGTGCTCTTTTCTGCCTCTCTAAACTATAAGAACAATGTGTCAGGCTGTTACAGTAATTATCACATGCTCTACCACAGAAGTAAATGTGCTTTGAAATTGCCAATCAAATATCGTTTTCTGCCTAGAATCACACCATGAGTCTGTGTGCACACAGGAATTGTTGTCAGAGATTTAATTTGTGTTGCTCTTGTTCTATAAGACTTGCACTCGTAGGAAAGGGGCAGCTTGTTTTCTTGAACTGTGATGGTTAGCATTCAGCACAAATCACTATCTCACAGATGAGAGGCAAATGCTAACACATTTGAAAACAACAGGGTATATTTTCCTTCCACTCCTGCAATGGGTGAGGTAGTTCCTACATGTTCAAAACTCCAATTAACCCTTACCACAGGTGATCTTACATACATCTCTGCAGTCTTCATGCAGTTGTGCAAGCGTCCATGCAGATCTCTCTTGCAGCTGACAATACACAGTCTCCAGAAACACACTCTTAGCACACAGGCAGCTGTTTCTCCTGCACTCCCATGCTTACTATTCAGCACTGTGTGGTCTTTCAGATAGCAGTGTGTAACGCTAACACATTCAACATCACCAAGGCTCATTTCCTTTGCTCTAGTCTAATCACTCAGCCAGATTCCACATGTTCATGGTCTCAAGTAGCTGTTAGGACATGTGCTCTTTTCTGCCTCTCTAAACTATAAGAAAAATGTGTCAGGCTGTTACAGTAATTATCACATGCTCTACCACAGAAGTAAATGTGCTTTGAAATTGCCAATCAAATATCGTTTTCTGCCTAGAATCACACCATGAGTCTGTGTGCACACAGGAATTGTTGTCAGAGATTTAATTTGTGTTGCTCTTGTTCTGTAAGACTTGCACTCGTAGGAAAGGGGCCGCTTGTTTCCTTGAAATGTGATGGTTAGCATTCAGCACAAATCACTATCTCACAGATGAGAGGCAAATGCTAACACATTTGAAAACAACAGGGTAGATTTTCCTTCCACTCCTGCAATGGGTGATGTAGTTCCTACATGTTCAAAACTCCAATTAACCCTTACCACAGGTGATCTTACATACATCTCTGCAGTCTTCATGCAGTTGTGCAAGCGTCCATGCAGATCTCTCTTGCACCTGACAATACACAGTCTCCAGAAACACCCTATTAGCACACAGGCAGCTGTTTCTCCTGCACTCCCATGCTTACTATTCAGCACTGTGTGGTATTTCAGATAGCAGTGTGTAACGCTAACACATTCAACATCACCAAGGCTCATTTCCTTTGCTCTAGTCTAATCACTCACCCAGGTTTCACATGCTCATGGTCTCAAGTAGCTGTTAGGACATGTGCTCTTTTCTGCCTCTCTAAACTATAAGGAAAATGTGTCAGGCTGTTACAGTAATTATCACTTGCTCTACCACAGTAGTAAATGTTCTTTGAAATTGCCAATCAAATATCGTTTTCTGCCTAGAATCACACCATGAGTCTGTGTGCACACAGGAATTGTTGTCAGAGATTTAATTTGTGTTGCTCTTGTTCTGTAAGACTTGCACTCGCAGGAAAGGGGCAGCTTGTTTTCTTGAACTGTGATGGTTAGCATTCAGCACAAATCACTATCTCACAGATGAGAGGCAAATGCTAGCACATTTGAAAACAACAGGGTAGATTTTCCTTCCACTCCCGCAATGGGTGAGGTAGTTCCTACATGTTCAAAACTCCAATTAACCCTTACCACAGGTGATCTTACATACATCACTGCAGTCTTCATGCAGTTGTGCAAGCGTCCATGCAGATCTCTATTGCACCTGACAATACACAGTCCCCAGAAACACACTCTTAGCACACAGGCAGCTGCTTCTCCTGCACTCCCATGCTTACTATTCAGCACTGTGTGGTATTTCAGATAGCAGTGTGTAACGCTAACACACTCAACATCACCAAGGCTCATTTCCTTTGCTCTAGTCTAATCACTCACCCAGGTTCCACATGCTCATGGTCTCAAGTAGGTGTTAGGACATGTGCTCTTTTCTGCCTCTCTAAACTATAAGAACAATGTGTCAGGCTGTTACAGTAATTATCACATGCTCTACCACAGAAGTAAATGTGCTTTGAAATTGCCAATCAAATATCGTTTTCTGCCTAGAATCACACCATGAGTCTGTGTGAACACAGGAATTGTTGTCAGAGATTTAATTTGTGTTGCTCTTGTTCTATAAGACTTGCACTCGTAGGAAAGGGGCAGCTTGTTTTCTTGAACTGTGATGGTTAGCATTCAGCACAAATCACTATCTCACAGATGAGAGGCAAATGCTAACACATTTGAAAACAACAGGGTATATTTTCCTTCCACTCCTGCAATGGGTGAGGTAGTTCCTACATGTTCAAAACTCCAATTAACCCTTACCACAGGTGATCTTACATACATCTCTGCAGTCTTCATGCAGTTGTGCAAGCGTCCATGCAGATCTCTCTTGCAGCTGACAATGCACAGTCTCCAGAAACACACTCTTAGCACACAGGCAGCTGTTTCTCCTGCACTCCCATGCTTACTATTCAGCACTGTGTGGTCTTTCAGATAGCAGTGTGTAACGCTAACACATTCAACATCACCAAGGCTCATTTCCTTTGCTCTAGTCTAATCACTCAGCCAGATTCCACATGTTCATGGTCTCAAGTAGCTGTTAGGACATGTGCTCTTTTCTGCCTCTCTAAACTATAAGAAAAATGTGTCAGGCTGTTACAGTAATTATCACATGCTCTACCACAGAAGTAAATGTGCTTTGAAATTGCCAATCAAATATCGTTTTCTGCCTAGAATCACACCATGAGTCTGTGTGCACACAGGAATTGTTGTCAGAGATTTAATTTGTGTTGCTCTTGTTCTGTAAGACTTGCACTCGTAGGAAAGGGGCCGCTTGTTTCCTTGAAATGTGATGGTTAGCATTCAGCACAAATCACTATCTCACAGATGAGAGGCAAATGCTAACACATTTGAAAACAACAGGGTAGATTTTCCTTCCACTCCTGCAATGGGTGATGTAGTTCCTACATGTTCAAAACTCCAATTAACCCTTACCACAGGTGATCTTACATACATCTCTGCAGTCTTCATGCAGTTGTGCAAGCGTCCATGCAGATCTCTCTTGCACCTGACAATACACAGTCTCCAGAAACACCCTATTAGCACACAGGCAGCTGTTTCTCCTGCACTCCCATGCTTACTATTCAGCACTGTGTGGTATTTCAGATAGCAGTGTGTAACGCTAACACATTCAACATCACCAAGGCTCATTTCCTTTGCTCTAGTCTAATCACTCACCCAGGTTTCACATGCTCATGGTCTCAAGTAGCTGTTAGGACATGTGCTCTTTTCTGCCTCTCTAAACTATAAGGAAAATGTGTCAGGCTGTTACAGTAATTATCACTTGCTCTACCACAGTAGTAAATGTGCTTTGAAATTGCCAATCAAATATCGTTTTCTGCCTAGAATCACACCATGAGTCTGTGTGCACACAGGAGTTGTTGTCAGAGATTTAATGTGTGTTGCTCTTGTTCTGTAAGACTTGCACTCGTAGGAAAGGGGCAGCTTGTTTTCTTGAACTGTGATGGTTAGCATTCAGCACCAATCACTATCTCACAGATGAGAGGCAAATGCTAACACATTTGAAAACAACAGGGTAGATTTTCATTCCACACCTGTAATGGGTGAGGTTGTTCCTACATATTCAAAACTCCAATTAACTCTTACCACAGGTGATCTTACATACATCTCTGCAGTCTTCATGCAGTTGTGCAAGCGTCCATGCAGATCTCCCTTGCACCTGACAATACACAGTCTCCAGAAACACACTCTTAGCACACAGGCAGCTGCTTCTCCTGCATTCCCATGCTTACTATTCAGCACTGTGTTGTATTTCAGATAGCAGTGTTTAACGCTAACACATTCAACATCACCAAGGCTCATTTCCTTTGCTCTAGTCTAATCACTCACCCAGGTTCCACATGCTCATGGTCTCAAGTAGCTGTTAGGACATGTGCTCTTTTCTGCCTCTCTAAACTATAAGGAAAATGTGTCAGGCTGTTACAGTAATTATCACTTGCTCTACCACAGTAGTAAATGTGCTTTGAAATTGCCAATCAAATATCGTTTTCTGCCTAGAATCACACCATGAGTCTGTGTGACACACAGGAATTGTTGTCAGAGATTTAATTTGTGTTGCTCTTGTTCTGTAAGACTTGCACTCGTAGGAAAGGGGCAGCTTGTTTCTTGAAGTGTGATGGTAAGCATTCAGCACAAATCACTATCTCACAGATGAGAGGTAAATGCTAACACATTTGAAAACAACAGGGTAGATTTTCCTTCCACTCTTGCAATGGGTGAGGTAGTTCCTTCATGTTCAAAACTTCAATTAACCCTTACCACAGGTGATCTTACATACATCTCTGCAGTCTTCATGCAGTTGTGCAAGCGTCCATGCAGATCTCTCTTGCACCTGACAATACACAGTCTCCAGAAACACACTCTTAGCACACAGGCAGCTGCTTCTCCTGCACTCCCATGCTTACTATTCAGCACTGTGTGGTATTTCAGATAGCAGTGTGTAACGCTAACACACTCAACATCACCAAGGCTCATTTCCTTTGCTCTAGTCTAATCACTCACCCAGGTTCCACATGCTCATGGTCTCAAGTAGGTGTTAGGACATGTGCTCTTTTCTGCCTCTCTAAACTATAAGAAAAATGTGTCAGGCTGTTACAGTAATTATCACATGCTCTACCACAGAAGTAAATGTTCTTTGAAATTGCCAATCAAATATTGTTTTCTGCCTAGAATCACACCATGAGTCTGTGTGCACACAGGAATTGTTGTCAGAGATTTAATTCGCGTTGCTCTTGTTCTGTAAGACTTGCACTCGTAGGAAAGGGGCAGCTTGTTTTCTTGAACTGTGATGGTTAGCATTCAGCACAAATCACTATCTCACAGATGAGAGGCAAATGCTAACACATTTGAAAACAACAGGGTAGATTTTCCTTCCAGTCCTGCAATGGGTGAGGTAGTTCCTACATGTTCAAAACTACAATTAACCCTTACCACAGGTGATCTTACATACATCTCTGCAGTCTTCATGCAGTTGTGCAAGCGTCCATGCAGGTCTCTCTTGCACCTGACAATACACAGTCTCCAGAAACACACTCTTGGCACACAGGCAGATGCTTCTCCTGCACTCCCATGCTTACTATTCAGCACTGTGTGGTATTTCAGATAGCAGTGTGTAACGCTAACACATTCAACATCACCAAGGCTCATTTCCTTTGCTCTAGTCTAATCACTCACCCAGGTTTCACATGCTCATGGTCTCAAGTAGCTGTTAGGACATGTGCTCTTTTCTGCCTCTCTAAACTTTAAGGAAAATGTGTCAGGCTGTTACAGTAATTATCACTTGCTCTACCACAGTAGTAAATGTGCTTTGAAATTGCCAATCAAATATCGTTTTCAGCCTAGAATCACACCATGAGTCGGTCTGTACACAGGAATTGTTGTCAGAGATTTAATCTGTGTTGCTCTTGTTCTGTAAACCTTGCACTCGTTGGAAAGGGGCAGCTTGTTTTCTTGAACTGTGATGGTTAGCATTCAGCACAAATCACTATCTCACAGATGAGAGGCAAATGCTAACACATTTGAAAACAACAGGGTATATTTTCCTTTCACTCCTGCAATGGGTGAGGTAGTTCCTACATGTTCAAAACTCCAATTAACCCTTACCACAGGTGATCTTACATACATCTCTGCAGTCTTCATGCAGGTGTGCAAGCGTCCATGCAGATCTCTCTTGCAGCTGACAATACACAGTCTCCAGAAACACACTATTAGCACACAGGCAGCTGTTTGTCCTGCACTCCCATGCTTACTATTCAGCACTGTGTGGTATTTCAGATAGCAGTGTGTAACGCTAACACATTCAACATCACCAAGGCTCAATTCTTTTGCTCTAGTCTAATCACTCACCCAGGTTTCACATGCTCATGGACTCAAGTAGCTGTTAGGACATGTGCTCTTTTCTGCCTCTCTAAACTATAAGGAAAATGTGTCAGGCTGTTACAGTAAATATCACTTGCTCTACCACAGTAGTAAATGTGCTTTGAAATTGCCAATCAAATATCGTTTTCTGCCTAGAATCACAACATGAGTCTGTGTGCACACAGGAATTGTTGTCAGAGATTTAATTTGTGTTGCTCTTGTTCTGTAAACCTTGCACTAGTAGGAAAGGGGCAGCTTGTTTTCTTGAACTGTGATGGTTAGCATTCAGCACAAATCACTATCTCACAGATAAGAGCCAAATGCTAACACATTTGAACACAACATATGATAGGGTTTGAAAAGCTAAAAAAAAAAATATAGTAATAAATAAATTAAACATGCCTATAAAATCAAGAAAGAGAAAAGAACAGCAAAAACATCTATATTTGAAACACAACAGGACAACAGAAATTAGTTGAAGAACCTCATGTTTGAAAAAAGTCTTCTGGTAAGCAGACTAAGGATTTTTTAAAACATATCCTCAAACATAGAAAAAATGTACAAAGTATATCCACTGCAAATAGTGTTTCAAGAAGAAAACAACAAGGCAATAGAAAGAAAATACTAAATGCTAATGTACAATCAGAAGCAAGAAAGAATTACTTAAAAAGAAAAACAGAATTTCAAAACATTCTTAAAAAAATGTTTCAGAGAAGAGTGGTGTTCAATTTGCTAAAGGATGTGAAAAAATATAGGAAGAAAGCAATATTTTATAAGAAAAAGTAACATATTGAATCAATTGTTGCAAAGGCTTTGGAATTAAACAGAAAACTATTCATTTTAATTTTGAACAGGATCCGTACATTAGATAAAATAGTCAATGTAATGAAGTCAAAAAGCAAAAGGAAAAGAGTAGTGAAAAAAATAACTTTTGTAATGTGTTCTTAGGAGAATGGAAGCATAGTTCAAGTGCTGAACCATTTTTTAATGAATAGAGTTATCTTCAAAGTAATAGTTTGCTGCATGCAGTTGACACCAGTGGTCGAAGTTATGAAGTTAAAGATGGTTGTGTAATGGAAAAGGAGAAAATGGTTCCAAGAAATGAGGAAGAAGTGTTAGCTGATGAGGTTATGGGGAAACGTCCTAAAGCCCCAGTGTACACTTGGAATTGTAGTAGTATTTGTACTGTACGACAAGAATCTATTGATAAATTACGTGACTTTCTAAGAGAATATAGTACAAAAAAGTGTTTAACAGAGGATTAAGGTGCTTCAAAGACTAGATCCATGCACAGTGAGAAAGAATACTGGTTTGCAAGGACATTTTCTGGCTTGTCTTTCTAGGAAAGTTTGTCAAAGTGTTTTTCACCATTTTAGGATGCTGGCAGTACATCATACTGAAATGAGAAAGTTTGTGAGAAGATTGTATTTTGCTAAAAGTCCAGCACTAAAGTTAAATGAGTTGAATAGTGCTCTGTTGCCTCGATCTGTATCAGATGTAGAGAAGGTTACTGATGATATTCAGTTTTGTTACTTTGGTCCGGAACAAGAAAGTGCAGGAAATGACACAGTTATTGAAGAAAATGTGGAAGAGAATGTAGAACCCACTGTTAGTAAAAATTTTGAAGATCAAATGACAAAATGTACTATCATCTCTAATGAAAGACCAAATATTACTTGTATTTGTTGCCAGAGAAGCCATTGTAAAACTCAAACAAGGAATGTTGATCTCTATAAAAAAAGTGAAAAAGAAAATAATTATGAGTGGAAGGATTTTGCTACATATTTGATTCTGGAAAATTGTTTTGATTTGGGTGAAGATCAGCGTATTTGTAAATACTGTTATAACTAGAGCTGTACATAATAATTTAGAATTGGTTGATATTCCTGCAGAACTTAGTGATCTAAATACGTATGAGTCTATACTCATTCAATGTGTCCATCCGTTTCAGACTATAGTTTGTATGGAGCCCAAAACAGGTAAATTACCTCCTTCAGATTTACAAAGAGGTTTAAAAGAGTTGTCTATTTGCCATTAGATTTGAAAAAAAATATTGAAACAATTGATGCAGATAGTTTGGAAACTAAACCATTAGTTATTCTGGTTAATGGTGTACCTACAAAGAATAAGAAAATTTGGCAGGAGCTAGTAGATGTACGAAAAGTACAAAGAGCAAATTTATATTTGAAAAGAAATAATAAGTACTATGAATCAATTTATATGGATGAAGATGAAGAAGTTTTACTAGCAGACACAGGAATACCAACTGGGCAAATTGAAAAAGTGGATAAGTCAAAAGAAGTAGAAATTTATGAACATTTCAGCATACATCCTCTTCATTCTAAAGAAGTTATGGGAAACACTATTGATCTGTTTCAGATGAAAAAAGCAAAAGGAACTCCCGTGAGTGTATGGGAGGAGAGCTTGGAAGCTTGATGTTTTCCCCAGCTGTTTCCTACAGGAAAAGGTGGACGATATGATGAACGTCCAGTACAGATTCCTGCTTCTGAGTATCGAACTACAAGATTATATGCAGAAGATCTAAGATTTCATCAAAGTATTCCTTATTTGTTCCATCTTTTATTTGAAAGTGACTTGTCTGCACTATCTTATGCAGTAAATCACATTTTAAAAAGTGGAGTACATCTACATAATGTGTCTGCAAAGGATTTTATGAACAAAGTGCAACAGCGAGATGATCATTTGGAATCTCAATTGATTAATCTGATGGCTTGTCAGCGTGGAACTAATGAATATTGGTACCGACGCCATGGAGAATTGAAATGTATGTTACGGAATTTAGGAACTCCTACATGGTTCCTTACCCTAAGCTGTGCTGAGTACGCTTGGGATGATTTACTGGATTTTCTTCGAGAGGCAAATTCAAATATTGAAAACATCCAATACAAGAATTGTGCTCATGAGATCCGGTTAATGTTTGCAGATATTTCAATCATAGATTTGAGGCTATGATGTCCTTCATCTGCAATAAAAAAAATCAAGGATGCCCCAAAATTTGGAACAGATTCTGATGATGCAGTTTTATCTTTCATTGAAGAATATGCAACATGTGCTATACCTAAAAGCACAGAAGAAAAAAACTTAAAAGAGCAAGTTTTACGTTTCCAAAGTCATCGGTGTGGAAAATACTGTCGACGAAAGTACAAGAGTAAAGATAAATTCTACACAAAATGTCGATTTGGATTTCCACGACCTGTTCTTTCAAAAGGAAGAGTAAACAGTTTTATGTCAGCTGTGCGGCATACCATTACAAGAAAATCTCCGAAAAATACCTACACCCTAAGAAGAAAAGAAGAGTCAAAATATATAAATGACTACAACCCTGTCATTTTATCCATGTGGAATGCTAATATGGATATTCAGTATGTAGCTGACAATTCTATTGCTGTTGCTCGGTATGTCACATCTTACATCACTAAATCTGAGAAAACGGAATTGAAAGAAATGTGGGAAGAGATTTCTCACGAGAAGACTATCAGTAAAAGCTACACAGTTTCAGTTCAAAGATGTTATCGCATCGAGAAATTGGGTCATACGAATGCTCAGATAGGTTATCATCTGCAAGTCTGTACTCCAAATCCAGAAGAATAATTTGGGTAAGTTTAGGCCTTGCAGGAATGCGAAATTGGGTACTGAAATCTATTCGAGAAATTGAATATTTATCAGAGAACGAACCAGAAAGTACAGACATTTTGAAAACAAATATGTTGGACACATATTACCCAAACAGAAGTCATCATCTTGAGAACATGTGTCTCTATGAAGTGCTGCAGAACTACATTTTTACACGGAATGCCACAGAAGACATCAACAATGGAAAATATAAAGTCATTGGTGAGGAAGGATGTTTGGTGAAACAAACAAAAGGAGGTTTGATTAATCACAGGAAGCTGAGTTGCGACACTACTGACAAAAAGGAATTTTACTACTTAGCACTTTTACAGCTGTTTATACCATGGCGTTCAGAGGATGAATTACTTGGAGATTTTCAGAGCTATGAAGATTCCTTTAATGCATCTAAAGATAGCATAAAATGCAGTACTTTCACAAATTATGTACAAATGTTAAATGAAGAAATTGAACAAGAAGCTACACTTGCAGCTGAAGTAGCTAGAGACAGTTCTCAAGCTAGTCAACGTTCTTGTACGCCCAGTCAAGTTTCCCTAGGACAACCAATCATTGAAAATGAAGCTGCAATAGCCATGACTGAAGTGGAAACAGCTATGAATCAAGCTCAGGAAGATTTAATAGACTTACCAAATTTGGAACAACAACTGAATGATGAAAAACAACAAATTTACGAAGAAGCCACAAAACAAATTGATCATGGATTACTACATGAAAATAAAGAGTGCTCATGCACATCATTTGAACCAATCAGAATGTATGTGAGTGGACAAGCTGGAACTGGAAAAAGTTTCTTAATTAAAGTGATTAGAAGCTACCTACAGAAAAAAACTGATTCAACTTTGTCTTGTGTTGTTACTGCTCCAACTGGGTTCGCAGCATATAACATAAAAGGAATTACCTTACATCGTTTGCTAATGTTACCAGTAGAGCATGAGAACAAAATAGAATACCACAAGCAAGTTATTTGAGATGTCATCAGTGATGTCATGAGTGATGTCACTGACCATGTCATGAGTGATGTAATATGTGACGTCATCAGCAGTGGATTGCGGTCGCGCGAGTTATAGTTAGCTGAACTAACTATAACGGGGGAATTTCAATGGTTTTGTATGAGTGAAATGTCCAGCTAACTATAACATGTGTGAAACCTATGGTTTTTTCAGTGAATATATATATATATATATATATATATATATATATATATATATATATATATATATATATATATATATATCTTATATATATCTTTGGCGCCGGCAGATGAATCTTAGCAAAATTTTCCAAACTTTTGGCCAGCTCCCCTCCGCTCCTACCCTGAAAATGTTTCGGTGATCCGTCAAGCGGGGGCCGAGAAAAAAGGGGGGTCCCAAAACGCATTTTCCCCATGCAATTTCCCATAGGATCTGTTGTCGCAGCTACAGCCCGAACCGCTGAACGGAGTGACACCAAATTTGGCAAAGAGGTAGTCCTCAGTTCGGACTCGTGCCTTTTGCACATATGGTGTGAATCTGTTCAGTAGTTCCTGAGAAAATTAGGGGAAAAAAGTTAGTGATATCTATGGCCGGGGAGGATCCGCGGACCCTACCCGCACCGTAAGCGCACCCTCCCGGAACCGAGCGCGCACCCTCCCGATCGCGCAATGAATGCTAATTGGCTGTCGAGTGTCCCTCTACATTCGAAACCAGGAACTGTTGGTGGCCATTTTCTGCCTTGGTAGAAGCGAGGCAGAAGATGGAAGGGGAATAAGTGTGTAAAACATATAAAGGGGGCAGAGTGGAAATACTCTGACCCTCTAGAGGTGCTTAGGGTGTGCCAGAAGGACCCCCTGGGGCCCCCTTTTTAAAAAAAAAAAACACAGGGAAATTTGCGCACGGTGCGCGCATCCTATAGCGTTGGATGCACGGATTCTCTTGCGGTGGGTGCGCGGATCCACGGCAACGTTTTTTGAAAAACAACAAGAAATCATTGGTTGTATGACAACTTTCTACACTGAAAGGTAGGGTGTATTTTTCTGTTTTTTAAAGGTATGATTGTTATTGGTTAACAAAAACAGATTGTAAGGAACAAAAACAAGCTGATATGTTGAAAAGTCTTGTGTAGGAACATTGTGTGCTGAACCTGTGACCTGTGAGATCAGTGCAGTGTTCCATGACCTGTTTCTATGGTAAAAGGCAGAAGGCAGATTGGGGGAAGGATTGAAATGTATTTCATTTGGAAAGGGTTGAAATGTTTAACCAATACAAAATGTGTGTTTGCTTTTGAGTTTATGTGCGAAGGATTGTGATTTGATGTTTACATGTATATGTGTGCAAAATGAAAGGGAAACTTTTTCATTCTTTGCTTTTGCTGAGAGCTGCACAGTGCAGAGATTCTGTAAACGAACATATGGTGAGTGGTTGATATACTTCTTAATCTACAAAAGAACTTGAAAGATGAGTTATTTAATTGTGAGGGGATGTATGTAGACTATTTTGATTTTAATCAGACTAATGTATTTTTCCTGCTAAAGTGTAGGGAGTACTTTTTTTCTCTACAATGTGTGTGCATGTAGAAACCATTCTGTGATAAGCATTTGTGTTTTTCATGTGTTTGTAAACAGATAACTGTGCAGTTTTTATATTTTGGTAGAATTAGAAACCAGTCATTGTTTATGAATTTGTGAAATGAGTTATGTTATGTTTCTATACTAAAATGTAGTTCTACTTCTAGATGAAGAAATGTGTTTTGGTATAGTGCAAGGGATAGTGTTGTTTGTCAAGAATCACACAGTATGTCTGTATGTATTTGGAAACCACTGTAAGAGAAGCATTTGGTAACATCGTGTATTTGCTGACATGTTGTGAAGTTTTAGTAGCATTAGAAGACAGTTATGGCTTATGATTTGATTAAATGAGTCAGGTTTTGATAGAAAAGTGCAGTCCTGAAATATGTAGATTGTGTGCAGTTCCCTTACCAGTTGCACTGTAGTGAATGAGTTTTTGTAAACTCCTAGGGATAGTGGTGCATGTCTAGAATCACAGTGTGAGTTAGTGTGTATTTGGTATCAGTGTGAGAGAAGCATTTGGTGATATCATGTATTTGCTTACAGATAACTTTTTTAAAACCTGTCATGTTGTGAAGTTTTAGTAGCATTAGAATCCAGTCTTTGCTTATGCGTTGATTAAATGAGTCATGCTTTGACACTGATGTGCTATACTTAAATATGTAGATTGTGTTCAGTACCATTAACTCTTCCAGACTAGTGAATGAGTTTTGGTAAACTCCTAGGATAGTGTTGATTGTCTAAAATCACACTGTGCGTCTGTGTGCATTTGGTTAAGGATTGTGAGAGAAGCATTTGGTAACATTGTGTATTTGCTGACAGATAACTGTTTTAAAACCAGTCAGGTTGTCAAGTTGTAGTAGCATTAGAAGACAGTTATGGCTTATGCTTTCATTAAATGAGTCAGGCATTGGCAGTAAATTGCAGTCGTGAAATATGTAGATCGTGTGCAGTTCCCTTACCACTTTAGTGAATGAGTTTTGGTAAGCTCATAGGGATAGTGGTGCTTGTCTAGAATCACACTCTGAGTTAGTGTGTATTTTGGTTCAGTGTGAGAGAATCATTTGGTAACATCATGTATTTGCTGACAGATAACTGTTTTAAAATCTGTCATGTTGTGAAGTTTTAGTAGCATTAGAATACAGTCTTTGCTTATATGTTGATTAAATGAGTCATGCTTTGACACTGATGTGCTGTACTTAAATATGTAGATTGTGTGCAGTCCCCTTACCCCATCCACAGTAGTGAATGAGTTTTGGTAAAGTCCTAGGATAGTGTTGATTGTCTAAAATCACACTGTGAGTCTGTGTGCATTTGGGTAAGGATTGTGAGAGAAGCATTTGGTAACATTGTGTATTTGCTGACATATACCTGTTTTAAAACCGGTCATGTTGTGAAGTTTTAGTAGCATTAGAAGCCAGTCTTTGCTTATGCTTTGATTATATGAGTCAGGCTTTGAGATAAAAGTGCAGTCCTGAAATATGAAGATTGTGTGCAGTTCGCTTACCACTTCCACAGTAGTGAATGAGTTTTGGTAAACACCTAGGTATAGTGGTTGTTGTCTAGAATTACACTGTGAGTCTGTGTGCATTTGAGAACCACTGTGAGAGAAGCATTTGGTAAGATTGTGTTTTTGCTGGGAGATAACTAATTTAAAACTTTTCATGTTGTCAAGTTTTAGTAGCATTAGAAGCTAGTCTTTGCTTATGCATTGATAAAATGAGTCAGGGTTTGACACTAAGGTGCAGTACCATGTACTATTCTGTTCACTGAAGCAGAACTGAAAATTTAAAAGATTTACCTAAGCACTGTCCTAGAAGTAGTCTGATTATTTAGTCAGTTTCTAAGTACCAAATAGACTGCTTCAAATGTCTATGCAGTATGCATGTAGTGTTCTAACATACTATACACTTGTCTTTTACACCTTCAATTCCCTAGTCAGTATCCAGACACTTCCAGGAAACATCCTGTCACTTCCTTTGCAGTCCTCTAGAGACCCATTCAACAGCATGTACTAATCCATTCACTGTGCCAAAACCCAAACACTTATAAATTCACCAAGACACTCTCTTTCCAGTACTCTAATGATTCAGTCACTGCCTAAGTATTCATGCACTGAGCCAGGTCTTAGCACATGGACTTCTTCAAACCCCTATTCACCATGCATGCAGTCCTCTAAGCACCTACACACTTGTCTTTTACACCTTCAATTCCCTAGTCAGTTTCCGTTCACTTCCAGCAAACACCCTGTCACTCCATTTGCACTCCTCTAGTGACCCATTCAGCATCATGTACTAATCCATTCACTGCGCCAAACCCTAATAAATTCACCCAGGCACTCTCCTTTCAGTACTCTAATCATTCAGTCAGTACCCAAGTACTCATCCAGTGACCCAGGCCTTAGTATATGGACTGCTTCAAACCCTTGTCTACTATGCATGCAGTCCTCTAACCACCTACACAATTGTCTTTCTCACCTTCAATTTCCTAGTCAGTATCCATACACTTCCAGGAAATACCCTGTCACTCCCTTTGCAGTCCTCTAGTGACCTATTCAGCACCATGTACTAATCCATTCACTGTGCTAAAACTCAAACCCTTATAAATTCACCAAGATACTATCTTTGCAGTACTCTAATCATTCAGTTAGTGCCTAAGTATTCATACACTAAGCCAGGCCTTAGCACATGGACTGCTTCAAACCCCTGTGCACTATGCATGCAGTCTTCTAACTACCTAGACACTTGTCTTTCACACTTTCAATTTCCTGTTTTAAAATCAGTCATGTTGTCAAGTTTTAGAAGCTTTAGAAGCTATTCTTTGCTTATGCATTGATAAAACAAGTCAGGGTTTGACACTAAAGTGCAGTACCATGTACTATTCTCTTCACTGTGCCAGAACCGAAAATTTAAAAGTTTTACCCAGGCACTAACTTAGCAGTAGTCTGATGATTTAGTCAGTTTCCAAGTTCTCATGTTGTGAACCATACATTACCACATAGATTGCTTCAAATGTCTATGTAGTATGCATGCAGTCTTCTAACATACTATACACTTGTCTTTCACATTTTCAATTCGCTAGTCAGTATCCTTACACTTCCAGGAAACACCCTGTAACTCCCTTTGCAGTCCTCTAGTGACCCATTCAGCACCATGTACTAATCCATTCACTTTGCCAAAACCCAAACACTTATAAATTCACCAAGATACTATCTTTGCAGTACTCTAATCATTCAGTCAGTGCCTAAGTATTCATACACTAAGCCAGGCCTTAGCACATGGAGTGCTTCAAACCCCTGTGCACTATGCATGCAGTCTTCTAACTACCTAGACACTTGTCTTTCACACTTTCAATTTCCTAGTCAGTATCCATACAGTCCAGCACTTGTGACTGCCTTTGCACTCCTCTAGTGACCCATTCAGTACCAAGTACTAATCCATTGCCTGTGCGAAAAGCCTAGCACTTATAAATTCACCTAGGCACTCTCCTTGCTGTACTCTAATCATTCAGTCAGTACCCAAGTAGTCATGCAGTGAGCCAGGCCTTAGCACATGGACTGCTTTAAATGCCTATGCAGTATGGATGCAGTCCTCTTATCACCTACACAGTTGTGTTTCACACCTTCAATTCCCTAGTTAGTATTCATACTCTTCTAGCAAACACCCTGTCACTCACCCAGTGTGTCTCCTTATAGTACTGTAATCATTTAGTCAGTTAGCATGTAGTCTTTTAGTGAGGTAGGCTTTAGGGCATGAACTGCTTCAAAGCAGTATGCACTATGCATGTAGTGTTTTAATGATCGTCACACTTGTGGTTCAGGGCTATAGTTTCTTAGTCAGTTTTTATATAAAATGTGTTTGTACAGTAATGGAATAGTATAAATTTGAAAGTTATTAATATACATTTATTTGTGATTCTTTTTTACGGATACAGAACAGGAGTGTTTCTCATCTGTTTGCACTCTTCTCGTGTTTCATCATACTTGCTGTGCCGCACGAGTATTTTTTTAGGATCCCCTCGTAACAGAACTCTTTGGCAAATCTTGCGAATGAAGAAGGTGGCATTGGTCTTTGTTTGCCCGTTGGAAAAAGTTAAAAATGCCTTCACCACTGAAGAAAAACGTTGTGGGCGTGGTGCCTTCTCCTCAGATTCGGTAAATAATTTAAAGCGGCAACATTTACAGTTTTTGTAAGTTAAACGTATAAAATGTTGTTAGCTGTATACATTTTATATATCTGTGATTTGTTTCTTGTGGTATTTTGTTGAGAATACCATGTTGTTTTTTAACAATCTTTCTGATTTTCCAGGTCTGTCGTCGACATCCGTGGTTCCCACAGGAGTGTTCCGCCTTGTTGTTTTGTATTATTGTTGTTACATTTTGTTTATTAGTTTATTGTTTATATTTATGTTAATAAAAAAATAAAGTTTGAAATTAGTTTATCATTTATATATTTATTATTATAAAAAATAAAGTTTGAAAAAAAAATTAATAATGTTTTTGGTTGTTCTCTTAACTGCTGTGTGACTCTTTCTTGTTCTTATTACTGTTATTTGATGGAGTCCACCATGGTGTTACATTTTGGGGCACTTATCGCTGGAATACTGGTGATATCTGCAGTTTGCACCAACTTCTGAATAGTGTGTTAGATTAATCTCAACTTTACTTCTGTTAAAGTGCTGATAATGAAATGGAGAGTAGCCATTCCTGTGCAAAAAGACATGAGGTGCACCTTTGGGATTTATTCTAAATACTAAAATCCTGTATTGTATTGCACTGAGGTATTGGCTGCACTTAAAGTGTACACACAAAATCTATTAAGAAATCTCATTGTATTTATATTGATTGGGAATAGTGCGTCAGGTGCTTGATCTTGACGAGATACACTGCTCAGTTCGTATATTGTTGTGCACATGAAAAACAATCACATCACAACTTTCACACCAATTGCAATGTGATGCAAATTCCGGTGATAAGACACGTTAGCACCAGGGATTTTACACCTGCTTTCTGCTGGTATTAAGCAGGACAACTACCTGCACCATGAAAGGGAACACAGCCAAGAGCCACACCAGAACACCCACAGGTGCCATAGAGTCAATGAGCATGATACAGCGATACCCATGAGGGCCAGAAGACTCATCTCAACAACTCCAGGACCGCAATGCCCCCTAAACCCATATCTTAGTAAGTGTGTCCCTGTGGTCATTGTCTTAGCATGATAGGCACGAGCCCTGCAACATCACAGTGTGCTGTCACCTCAGCGTTGGCAGTGAGCCTGGATGTGTAGCTACGTACGCATCCTCCTGCATGCACAACTGGCGTGTGCTGGTCTGTCGTTCACAGGTCAGTGCAGGGGTGTGCCTATCCGGCAAGGGGAACGGGGTGTCTCGGACATGTCTGTGTGCAGGAAGTGTGGTAAGTGTGTCTCTGTGTTCTGGTGTGGCCTGTTACAAGAGCCGCAGCAGTCGATGTTGTAAAGTGGCATGCACCACCTCCAAACGGCACTGTGATGTTGTAGTTGAAATGTAGCAGGACATGCGCAAATAGGCATTACAATGGCGTGCCGTACGAGTGCACAAGATACAACAGCTCACTGTACAAAAGTACGGGGGCTTGTGGGAGGGAGGAGCAGCCCTTTGGCAACATAACACTCAGTGAACTCGACCATGTGCCACATGCTGGGCATCTCATCCATGATGACCACGGTCGCAGACATCCCACAACACCAACGACTGGCCTTTGTACACATCCTGTATGGTTTTCACTTCTATGCTCGTTCAGTGGTGTGATGATGGCAGGTTGTGTGACTTGTGCTCCTTGTTGGTGTGTTTCATTTTGGCCATTGTTGGTCTATATGTGTGTTGTACTTAATTGTGCATGTGTGCCATTCTGCCCATCTCCCCCTCCCCCCACTCCCTGTTTCTTCCTTTTCCTAGTGCTGTTGTGTCTATAATTTTGTTGCTGCACACATAAATACATGTAAAGAATTAATTAGAATAGTTCCTTGATTCTTTTAGGTTTCAAAACTTCTCTTATTGGTTTCTTTTTAATTTAAAGTATGAGTGACTGTACAGGTGAGTGAGTGGATATGTATGTAGACTTAAAACTTAAAAGTCAATGAGTGGGTGAGTAGTTATTGGTATTGGAGTATCTATGGTTGTCAAAATGGCCTTCTGAAATTTTGAGTCGGTGTATCAAAGGTTATATTAGGGTGTGAGAAGATGCACTAATTTTTCACATGGATGACGTCATCAGTGATGTCATCAGTGATGTCATTTGAGATGTCATCAGTGATGTCATCAGTGATGTCACTGACCATGTCATGAGTGATGTAATATGTGACGTCATCAGCAGTGCATTGTGGGGGCGCGAGTTATAGTTAGCTGAACTAACTATAACAGGGGAATTTCTAGGGTTTTGTACGAGGGAAATGTCCAGCTAACTATAACGCCCCTGAAACCTATGTTTTTTTCAGTGAATATATATATACATATATATATATATTTGTTCTTTTGAAAAGAAACCATCACATCAACAGTTACTATGGCAAGATGCTACACCTACTTTGTGTTAAAGTGCCAGTGCGTCATAGATTGTAATTTCATAGGTCCAGGATGATAATGAAGTGCAACAAAGAAATATGTCCCAAAATTGATAAAATAAATTCAGTTTGTACTTCTAGGTATTTGACTGTGGAGGGTGTCTCTTAAGTTCAGGCAATTCAAATTTAATATATCTCAAACTGGCAATACCAAGCATTTTTCGGCTACATTTAAACATTTAGCAAGCTGGTATAACAGCGGATTCAAGTTACCAGATACGACCTAACAATTGCCTGGTGTGCTGATTTAAACCCCATCTTCACAAATAGAGGTTTTAAATAGATGCGCCGAATTGTAATCAGTTTAGGGCACACACATATTATATGAAGTAATGATTTGTGTGGCCATCCGCTTAATCTGCAGTTGGTATCAGTTCACAGCTCAATCTGGGCTGCATACACTCTTTTGTTGGATTTATTCCCATACGTAGTTTTAAAAAACTTTTTTTTATTTTAGCAAAGAAGTATGCCGTCAAATTAGGCTGTATACGTAACGACTGATATGAATTTATCACATACAATGCATGCTTTTTCCCTGTTAATGCTTTTTTTATCCAACTTAAGGGATTCTACTTTAATTTGTTTTTTTTAAATCAACTTTTAGTTGGGCATTATCAATTCTTGAAGTGCTACTTGCAGATCAATATCCCTTAAGCACGTTAAAATATGAGATCCCCATTTAAAGTATGGGCAGACATATGATTATCAATCCAGCAATAGTTCCCTAGCGAGGCAGGGGCAGCAGAAACCATAGAGAACATACATTTAAAAAAAGCTCCAGCTGACACCAAGCTCTGCCTTTGGAGACTAATTTCAAGTCTTATTCCTGCTTGCCCTGCTGATCTGGGGATCTCAAATGTTGATTTAAAAACCTTGACCACCAATAAATCTAAAAACTTTGCATCTTTCCCCCTGGTAATGGGTGAGCTGTATAAAAGAGTGGGCTCTAGCTTAGCTTTCATTATTTTACGAATATAGTCATAGGATTGACAATTTAACCATTTTTTAAAAACTTTTAAAAGCTTGAATTAAAACCACAGTTTTTGCTCTTAGATCTTTAAAATGAAATTTAAAAGAAACTTTGTTATCAAACACCACCCCTAAGTATCTGTATGTTTTGACAACATCAACTGGTCCTGCTCTGGCTCTCCAGGTATTAAACTTCTGCTTGGGGAGTCCAATTTTCATAATTTTACTATTTCAAAACTTCTCTATTGGTTTCTTTTTAATTTTCCATATGAACCGTTTTTTTAAATATTCAATAACACATAGAAGTCAGAAGTGCAACGTATTCTATCAACACACTTTCTAGAACATTCTACAATACGTGCAGGTTAAAAGTTCATCAATTTTTTTAAACTTTACGAGATTTTTTTGTAACATTTTATTGAACATTTAATGACACGTGCAGGTTAAAATTTGACGATTGTTTTAAGTTCGAACAGTGCCTTCCAAATACAAGTAGCAGGTGTGGTTGAGCTGAGCAAATTTTATCCTATGATATGTACTCCACGTTGAAACTGCTTTTTCTTAACCAATCACAAAGATGCTTTTCCACAAAAGTAATGTGCACCCTACTTTTAAAAAAGAATGCTTTTCATGATATCTTCAGAGATAGTTATAGATAGGAATTAGCATTGAAAAAACCTTTGAAATTCACTGAAAAAACCATAGGTTTCAGGGGCGTTATAGTTAGCTGGACATTTCCCTCATACAAAACCCTAGAAATTCCCCTGTTATAGTTAGTTCAGCTAACTATAACTCGCGCCCCGCAATGCACTGCTGATGACGTCACATATTACATCACTCATGACATGGTCAGTGACATCACTCATGACATCACTGATGACACCATCCATGTGAAAAATTAGTGCATCTTCTCACACCCTAATATAACCTTTGATACACCGACTCAAATTTTCAGAAGGCCATTTTGACAACCATAGAGACTCCAATACCAATAACTACTCACCCACTCATTGACTTTTAAGTCTACATACATCTCCACTCACTCACCTGTACAGTCACTCATACTTACAGTCACTCTGTGCATTTATACACCTATATAGACACTCACACACCACCAATCATCCATTGAGGTACTGACACATCTAGTCAGTCATGCAAATAATTAATCACAGTAAAATGTACTCACCTATACAGTTAAAAACACTCAAGTTCACTTACTCCTAAAAATACTAACAAATTCTGTGTCTTCCTGCAGAAAAACAAACAGCACATGACACAGATATCCTTGCACTATGGCGCATACAGCCACTCCCAAAATCACACACTCTCACTTATAAATAGTTATATACTCTTACACACATATACACTGCGTTTCACATATGTAGTTACTGACACATGTACAACTGAGATATACATTCAATCACTAACACACCCATACATACACTCACCCAACCATACACTCCATCACAGATGCACTCTTAAAAACATGCACCCACTGAATCACCCACTCACACATCTAGTCACAGAGTCAAACACACCCTACCCACACAAACACTCAGGCACCCATACAGATACTCAGACAACCAATCAATAACCCATATAGACACTCATATAGCTATTCACAAAACCATGCAGCCACTTATACACCAACACACAGACACATACAGACATTCACACAGTTTAGTCAGTAGTCTGCAGTAAGATACATTTAATCACTCAGTTATAGACTCAGTTACGCACCTAGAAAATCATCCATTCACACATCTGTACACCCACCTATTCTTCAACAGGCCTTTCCCTATATATATTAAACATAATAAAACTGTTCAGAAACACATACTCAATGGATGATGTCATCAGTGATGTCATCAGTAATGTCATTTGAGATGTCATCAGTGATGTCATCAGTGATGTCATTTGAGATATCATCAGTGATGTCATCAGTGATGTCACTGACCATGTCATGAGTGATGTAATATGTGACGTCATCAGCAGTGCATTGCAGGGGCGCGAGTTATAGTTAGCTGAACTAACTATAACAGGTGAATTTCTAGGGTTTTGTACGAGGGAAATGTCCAGCTAACTATAACGCCCCTGAAACCTATGGTTTTTTCAGTGAATATATATATATATATATATATATTTTTTTTTCTTTTGAAAAGAAACCATCACATCAACAGTTACTATGGCAAGATACTACACCTACTTTGTGTTAAAGTGCCAGTGCGTCATAAATTGTAATTTCATAGGTCCAGGATGATAATGAAGTGCAACAAAGAAATATGTCCCAAAATTGATAAAATAAATTCAGTTTGTACTTCTAGGTATTTGACTGTGCAGGGTGTCTCTTAAGTTCAGGCAATTCAAATTTAATACATCTCAAACTGGCAATACCAAGCATTTTTCAGCTACATTTAAACATTTAGCTAGCTGGCATAACAGCGGAATCAAGTTACCAGATACGACCTAACAATTGCCTGGTGTGCTGATTTACACCCCATCTTCACAAATAGAGGTTTTAAATAGATACGCCGAATTGTAATCAGTTTAGGGCACACACATATTATATGAAGTAATGATTTGTGCGGCCATCCGCTTAATCTGCAGAGGGTATCAGTCCACAGCTCAATCCAGGGCTGCATACACTCTTTTGTTGGATTTATTCCCATACGTAGTTTTAAAAAACTATTTTTTATTTTAGCAAAGAAGTATGCCGTCAAATTAGGCTGTATACGTAACAACTGATATGAAGTTATCACATACAATGCATGCTTTTTCCCTGCTAATGCTTTTTTTATCCAACTTAAGGGATTCTACTTTAATTTGTTTTTTTTAAATCAACTTTTAGTTGGGCATTATCAATTCTTGAAGTGCTACTTGCAGATCAATATCCCTTAAGCACGTTGAAATATGAGATCCCCATTTAAAGTATGGGCAGACATATGATTATCAATCCAGCAATAGTTCCCTAGCAAGGCAGGGGCAGCAGAAACCATAGAGAACATACATTTTAAAAAAGCTCCAGCTGACACCAAGCTCTGCCTTTGGAGACTAATTTCAAGTCTTATTCCTGCTTGCCCTGCTGATCTGGGGATCTCAAATGTTGATTTAAAAACCTTGACCACCAATAAATCTAAAAACTTTGCATCTTTCCCCCTGGTAATGCGTGAGCTATATAAAAGAGTGGGCTCTAGCTTAGCTTTCATTATTTTAAGAATATAGTCATAGGATTGACAATTTAACCATTTTTTAAAAACTTTTAAAAGCTTGAATTAAAACCACAGTTTTTGCTCTTAGATCTTTAAAATGAAATTTAAAAGAAACTTTGTTATCAAACACGACCCCTAAGTATCTGTATGCTTTGACAACATCAATTGGTCCTGCTCTGGCTCTCCAGGTATTAAACTTCTGCTTGGGGAGTCCAATTTTCATAATTTTACTATTTTTAAAATTCAATTTGCGGCCATTTATTTGTATATAGTCAGCGAAGGCATTATTAAGATTTTGGAGACCAATAGGCATGTGGCTCAGAAGAATAGTATCATTTGCATATTGGATTTAGCTAATTTGGCACAGGAGCATTTACAGGGTCTAAGTGCTGAGCAAGATCTGATAGAAATAGGTTAAAAAGGCAAGGAGCCTTTACACACCCCTCCTTTGGCCATTATATGTACTAATTTTCCTTGTTAATGAACTACCATCACCCAACCTGACTTGGACCCAGGTATCCATATACAGAAGAATAATGACCCTCAACAGTTTCTCTGGGATTCCCAATCCAAGTAATTTTTCCCATTACAAATTCCGTGGCACTGAATCGAAAGCTGCCTTTAAATCAATAAAGGATAAATATAAAGTTTGCTTTTTTA
This sequence comes from Triturus cristatus, assembly GCF_964204655.1. Lineage (NCBI taxonomy): Eukaryota > Metazoa > Chordata > Amphibia > Caudata > Salamandridae > Triturus > Triturus cristatus. Next base: position 1,819,550,490 of record NC_140590.1, on the reverse strand, counting down.
AGACAAATTTCTCTGCCATTAAAGTTAGTGGCAACGTGTTGGCAGTGGTAGATTGGCCCTTCCGAAAGCCAGTTTGGTTAAACGTAATGATGTTTTCCTGCTCAGCCCATTTATCCAATTCTCTCAATAAACTTGAGGCAAAAACCTTAGCTTCAACATCCGTTAATGAGATTAAACTGTGGTAAGTGGGGTTATTAACCGAGCCACTTTTATAAATGGGCTGCATTATACTGCCTCGCCATGATGCCGGCACAATTTCCAATGCCCGTACTTCATTAAAAAATATGTACAAAATATCAACCCACATGTCAACATTGGCACAGAACAAGGCATTAGGCAGCTTATTAGGACCAGGTGCACCATTTGTGTGAAGCCCACACAGCAAAATTACTAGTTGATTACTACTTACACATTTTAGATTAGTATTCAAGGCAGGCAACTTGAGTCATTAATTTTCATAGGGGCATTTATCCCCTTAAACATGCCACTCTCCATATTAATTGTCGGTTTACTATTTTCCACATACCCAAGGCACATAGCTTCTTGATTTTCCCCTTGACTCACCTTACCAAACAGTTTTGAGATAAAGGTTACCCAATCAGTCTCAGAGACATTTACACAAAATGCCCTGCTGCCCCCTCTTTCAAGCTGGTTAATTATTACCCAGAATCTTAATGCATCGTTTCATTTAAAGGCAGAAAATACGCTGTTCAAAAGTCCTGCTTGATAATTAAGTTTAGACTTCCAGACTTCTTGTTTATAAACTTTTTTAAGATCCTTCATATTTTCTTTAGAAACAGAGTAGGAATGGTGGAATCTATGGGCATAAACATACCGCACAGCTCTATTAAGCGATTTGTTTAACCTTAATAACTTGGAGAAAAATCATTTGTTTGTACATCTTGGTAGCTTATTTTGTTTCCTATGCTGTTTATTGGCAAATTTCTCCACCAGGGATGTAGTTATGAAATTCCATTTGTCGATCATATTGACATTCCGCAGATCATGCTGATCTCCTTCCTTTATTCGTTTTTTAACAACTTTTATAATTTCATCTTCCTTATCCATGTGCCAAACTAACCTCTTCATATTGTATGAGGAGTGGGCCACATTGAAATGTTCTTTATATCTGGGATTACACTTCACTAATGGGTCAAAAGCCACTATCTGAGGATTTCGAGCCGGGGTATTACTGCATAGTCAGAGATTTATATTCTTAAATTATCTGTAATAAATGTAGAATCAATTATTGATCCTTGATTTGAATTTTTAAATGACGGGTGAGCCTAGATTTTTCTTTTAACAAACTTAGCCGCGCCTGGGACATTATATCACAGTATTCTTTTGCAGTTCCCTTAATCTTACCTTTTACTAAGTGAAATGGAAGCAAATGAAATTTAAAATCGCCAGAGACTATAAGAGTGCTTGATTATTGATCACCCTGGGATATCTCGTAGTACATACAGTTGCATAGTTTTATATTTTTATCGCTTAAATATACATTGAGTATGATTAGGCTAAAATCGGAGGTGTATAACAATAGACACTGTAACCAGTCCAGTTCAAGATCAACCACTTCCACCATTAAGTTGAGGTTGCTCGCTATGTAACATGAGAGCCCACCCTTAGGACGGCCCATTTTATTTGTTTGTACTGCATGGAGACTATACTCATTAAACCCAAGCAAGGGGGTCATTTGATCACTCCATGTTTTTTGTAGTAGCAAAATTGTAAAAGTATTTAAAAATGATATTGTTTCCGGGTCAGACAATAAATGAGTCAACCCATGGACAATCCAAGAGCACATTCATAGTTGAAAAGCATTAACATCTGTATCTAAAAGCTTTCAATTTCCGTCTCTGCTATATACATTCACAAGGGTAGCTGGTAACCAGGACCAATATTCTATTTGCACATTATTTTTTGGCAACCGCTCGCAGATTCGGCTCCCTTATTGCAAATTGGTAATCAATAAGCCTGGACTGCAAGATTGGGTAGCTGATGGACCTGTCGCCCCTCTAAGTACTGGGTTTGGCTTATTGCTTTCAACCTTTATTCTCTCCTTGTCTACCTTGGGGGCCAATGCCTCTAGTATTGGGTGGGTAATCTAAAGAGTTCAGTTCTCAATCTTAATACAAGCTAAATCCAGAATAGTTGATATTATTTTCCAAAATAATCCCCAATTGACGCTATCATGGATACCCCAGGATTCATGTAGAGGATGTAGTACCAGCTTTGTGCCCCGATTAATTAGACTGTTAGTCTGTCTGGTGCCCAAAAAGATTGAGGGAACTGATTTACTATCTTTAGTTAAGGAAATATTTGTAAATACTTTTGATGGTGTCTGAATTCCAATGGGCTTAAATATTTCACCCACACTTAGGCAATTCTGAGGGCAAACTACCTGATCATAAGGTGGGGAAAGAGTTTCCTGGGATTTATTATCATAACAAGACCCCTTTTCCTTATTAGGCCCTACTATTTCATGCTTCTTTACATTAATGGCAGCAGAGGCTTCTTCTTTACTACTAACCGCAGATGCTTGTACCACACATCTCGAGTGTCTCACTAAGCCAGATATGCTAATATGAGGTTCCAAGCCATCTTGGGCAGAATCCTGAACAGGGCACTTATTGGCGTTGTTAAAAATAACAATCCTTAGGGTTTAATGCTGTAACTGCAACAGCAGCTGACTCTTTAGCCATATTACGAGCTTTCCGCAACCTTTTTCATGCCCTCTTTAATAACAGGGAACAATCACTAAAACTATCTCCAGAGCTGAAGCATGGAGGATTAAGAGCATGAGTTGACTCAATTTCCTTCTTTCTTTGAGAAGGGTAACCTATATTGTCTTGTGTGTCTAAGCCCAAATAGATCTCCGTAGCCCCACCTGACTCCTCTGGCTCCCTAGTAATATCACAACTCACATCTATCTGGGGTTGTTGCTGCTTCATATCTGTACTGGATGCACTCATTCCCAAATTGTCATGAGAAACTGGGATTTTATCCGATAATATGTTTCTCGCTGATTTTTTTACTTCATTGTCAAGTGATCCTACTATTGTAGGAAGGTTGGCCACCTTATCTAAAATATGAGAACATGTGCATCCTATTAATTGATCATTGACCCCATTTAGAGCCTTAACCACCAAACTTGTCAGATTTTTCAATTTTGCATCAATGCCTGCCACATAGGTAGCTAAGGTGTTTAAAAGCTCCACCTGTATTTCAAGTTTATTAGAATGAAACTTGAACGCAGTTGTGTTAGTGTTCATTGTATTAAATACATTTTGCCACACACCATTATTGTCTATTTATAGGAGGAACATCATATTTATCCAGAAATGAGAGATCTGCGGACGCTAATGAGTTATCCATTTGTTCCGTGGTCTGCATACCACGTTGAATATCTATGGCATTAATTTTTAAGGGGATTAGAGGTGAATGAACGTCTGACACCTGATCCCCATCTCGGATCCCTGAACCCGATGGGCTACATGTTTTCTTATTGATTGATAACTCCAACATAGGCCAGCCTAGACTCTTGCATTTCCTCACAACCCCCGTCTTAGATAATTGAGGTTTCAAAAGACTTTGACTTACTGTATTGACATACAATTCACCCAAACATATAACAGAATCATCACTGACATTTGAGATATTGTTACACTTTGATATATCCAAAAGACTATATTCCGCCTGTTGCACACAATTCATACTAGGTTTCAGCTTCGATTGGGTAGTCAGCACATTTACCTGCCCAACTTTAGGGTCATTGTGAATGTGTGCTATAACTACAACCTCACCGGGTAAATTAAGAGCAACACTATTGAATTATCCACACTGGCAGTCTTGCGTTATCTGCTTTGTGCTTGGAACCAGAGAAAGAAGGTCGTCTAGGCTAACCAGCTTGTAGCGCAGGTTTAGTATGCTCATATAGCCTCCTATCACCCCATATGGCCATTCCACTAACTTCGACATTGGGGTTTTGCCATTTTGAGGCCCCTTTACTTCATCTATTTTGGTTGTATATGAATAATATGTGTAGATATATATACTCCCACGAAGAATACCCATTCAATACGATTATCCTCTTGGTGTTGGGTCCAGAAGGTCTGTTTTACTTATTATTCACAAATTTTAATCATTGATGAGTTTTTTCAACTGTAAATAGGATGCTATATGATGTTCTTTTTTTTTTTTTTTTAGTCCATATTTTGCAATACCGGGTGTTGAGATTTCTCAGGGATCTCTTGACATTTGTATTTCTCTCCTTCGCTACCCCCATTACAGAATATGAATAGGGGAGCTTCCCTTGTTCTGTCAAGGTCACTGTATCTCTTTTACCCTTTTATGGGAGGTGGGAAGAGCTAGCCATTCAGGCTACTCCAGCCGTCGAAACTTCTGGTGTATTGCCATTGCATAATCATTGGACCCATTTTAGAACAGCTTTTTGTTTAACTAGTCAAGACCTCTTGTTGTTCCCAGATTTCCCAAAATTTAAATCTTTTGTTAAACCTCCCACCTCCGTCTAATCGAGAAATCCTATGTATGTGGTTAATCCATCCCATATGTGAGGGGGGGTTGGCTCTTATCCAATTCACACATATTTCCCTTCTGGCAAGTAAAATTAGGCTAAAAAGCAGATTCTCTTGCTCTTTCGTTAATTTAACAAGATTTGCCCCCTCTTCTCTAACCCCAAAGATAACCAGATGGGTACTTACATCAACTGGATATTTAAATACCTTCTCCAGGGTTTTAGTCACTTCTCTCCAGAAGACATCGATCTGGGGGCACTGCCAAAACATGTGCAAGTCGTCTACCTCTTCTTCTTCACATTTCGGGCATTTTTTCCGATCCGAGATTTAAATTTTGAGAGTTTTTTCGGTGTCCAATATGCTCTATGAAGAGTGAACAGGTGGTTCCTCCTTAGGGCAGCAGATTTTATAACACCCCAGCATTTCCCCATAGATACTTGCCATAAGTTCTCGATATCACTCGTCGGCAGTGCGTTCCTCCAGATCTTCTCTAGTGTCTTGAGATTATCCTCTCCTGATTCTATGAGTGCCCAATACCATAGAGAAACTTCTTTCTTTTGAGCTCTGATGTTGAGCATTTTAAGTTCCAGTTCTCTGTCTCCTTCGTAAGGTTCCGTCAATGCCTTGATCCAGCTAGATAATTGATAGAACTTGAATTTGGATAGGGAGCCTCCCGTGATATTATCCAGGAGAGACCAGTTTATAATGTGATCCTGTTTTATAAGTTGCCCCCATCTAGTGATCCCTGCTAAAAATAAGGGAATTGAAAGACTATCTTGGAGACATTCCGGCGTGCCCGGGGAATCCCAAATCGGGGCGTATTTGCTGTAGTAGGGGATTTTAATTGACTTTCTTATTTGTGTCCACAGTTTAGCTGCTGAAAAGAGAACCTTTAATTTGATTTTTTTGTAAAATTTTGGGTGCCCGAATTTGTATAGAAAATTTCCCACAGGTCTCGCTATAGCTTGCAGGTAAGGTGGGTAAAGTTCATAATCATTTAATAAAATTCTAACGTATTTGAACTGGAAGGCCCTACAATACTGTAATAGATCCGGGCTCGCTATACCCCCTCGATCTTTCTTCTTTCTAAGCTTATTCCAAGCCATTCGGGGGCTTTTACTAGCCCATATAAAGGAATTTAATTCTCCCTGTAGTTTCTTTATTGATGTTCTATCAAACTCTAACGGGATCGTACTAAAGATGTAGGTAAATTTAGGTAGTATCATCATTTTGATAATATTTGACCTTCCCATAAAAGTTAAAGGTAAACCACTCCAAGTTTTTAACAATTTTCTAGTTTCACTTAGTAACCTTTTAAAATTTACTCCCGCGATTTTATTTATATCTGTAATTATGTCTAAACCCAGATATCTTATTTTCGTTTTTATCAAGGGGTGATTGTTAGTACAGTTCCACACCATAATTTCAGATTTGGACTGATTAACCATGTATCCGGAGATTGCACCAAACTGACTAATAGAAACCTCAATATCATGGAGGGATTTTAAAAAATTGTCTGTAAAAATCATCAGGTCATCTGCGAAAAGGGCAACTTTTTTCGTCCAACCATTATAAGAGAATGGAGATATTTTAAAGTTGTTCATTAATTTAGTTGCTAGAGGTTCTATATACAGATTAAAAAGAAGTGGCGACAGAGGACATCCCTGTCTGGTGCCTCTCATAATTTGTATCCTATTCGAGAGGTTATTATTGACTAGGACTCTAGCTGATGGATTTCTATATATTAATTTAATTGAGTCTTGAAAATTGTCTCCTAACTCATATCTACTCAGAGCCGCGTTCAAGTATAACCAGTTGACCCCATCGAACGCCTTAGCTGCGTCCAAGGTGATGATAGCTAATGGAAGTTTTTCATAGGGTTGCTATGTCTATAGCTGTGATAAGTTCTTGTGTTAGTTCTTGAATTTGTCTACCCTTCATAAAACCTTTCTGGTTGTTATTGATTAAAGGGCTGACTACTTTGGTCAGTCTTTTTGTTAAAATTTGTGTATAAATCTTGTAGTCGCAATTTAAAAGGGATATGGGCCTATATGATTCACACTGGTCAGGGTTTTTTCCCGGTTTCAATATGATGCTAATAATTGCTTCGTTCCATGAAATCGGGAGATCCTTTTTGTTAATAAAGATGTCGTTCATTAATTCTGTTAAATGTGGGATTAAAACTTTACTTAGTGACTGGTACAATTCATTCGGTAAAGCGTCTGGTCCAGGTGCTTTTCCTCTCTTAAGACTTCTGATAGCTTCTTCGACTTCTTCTTCATCTATTTTCTTGTTTAGCCCTATCCTCTCCTCATTGCTGATAGATGGAAGGTCTATAGATTCCAGATAGTTTTGGAGTTGAGCTTCAGTCGGAAAACAGTCTTCTTTATATAGACCATTGAAGAAGTTTTGAAATTCTTCTCTGATTTCTGCGTCTTCTGATGTTAATATTCCCAAGTGACCCTTGCGTATCTTAAGTATCTTGTTCCTAGTTTGTTCTGTTTTTGATTTCCATGCTAATAGCTTCCCACAGCCTTCTCCATATTCGTGGTGTGAAAGTTTGCTCGACTCCCATTTCTCTCTTAATCTCATCTCTAGATGATCAGCTAGATTTTCCTTTTTTTGAGTTCTTTCAGCTGTCAATTGTACTCTATTTAAATCTGATGACTCTCGTTCAAGTTTAGTGTCAAGGGTTTTTAGTTCTTCCTCCATAAGTCTGATCTTAGATTTATTCGTTTTTACTTTCCAAGCTGCTATGTTTAGAATTTTACATCTCATAACTGCTTTGTAAGTGTCCCAGACTATTTGCAAGGGCATCTCTTCTTTATTTATCCTAAAGAATTCTGCTGTCTCAGTCATAAGTAGATCTATATTCTGATTATCTAGAAAAATCGTGCGATCTACTGTCCAGCGCCCTGGGACGTGGATCTTTTCCACCTGTAAGTCCAGAACTATTGCTGAGTGGTCTGATAAGTGTGCCGAAATGTGTTCTACTCTAATAATGTTTGGCACTAGGGTGGAGTCTAGTAGGAAAAAGTCAATTCGGGAGGAGTGGCCCAATCTTTTGTTTTGAAAAGTGGATCCCTTTTTTTCAGGATTTTTTTTCTCCAGATGTCTACCAATCCAAGATCTTTTATGCTCAGTGAAATCCATTGTCTCATTTTTGGTAGATTTGTTTCTTTACTTGGAGGTTGTCTATCAAGTTTTGAGTCTAGAATAATATTAAAATCTTCCCCCCAAATTATAGGGGCTGATGATGTTAGTAGCTGGGTATAAAGGTTTTGCAGAGGTTCAGGGTCATCGCAGTTAGGGCCATAGTAACCAACTATGGTGAAAGGATTACCTTGTAATTTTATATTAGCAGTAGACCATCTCCCCTTTTTGTCGACTGCGCTTGCTACAACAGATGCTTTTGCAGTTTTTTTAAATAAGATAATTACTCCCGTTCTATTACAATTCTGATTAGTACAGACATATGAATCTATCCATCTGAGATTTTTTCTAATGTTCTCCCATTCTTCCTTCAACAAGTGTGTCTCTTGGAGAATCAAGATATTACACTCAGACAATTTCAGATATTCTAGAATCATCCTCCTCCAGTTTTTACTCCTAAGACCATTAACATTCCAGGATAGAATTTTTACTGTCAATAGATCATCCATGAGGTAGTGCCTTTTTCTCGGTGCTGGGGGGTGTTTTTGTTACCCTTTGATCCCCTTCCACCTTCCTATTTTTATTTTGAGGACGTTTTTTTTTTTTTCCCTATTTTGCACCCCACCCTTTTTGTGCAATATTTTTCCTATTTGATTTACAATACATCTAAAAGCCCACCCTGAGGAAGCCTCCCTTGTTTCTTTCATTGGCAAATTAATTTGCCCGTTTGAGCTCTCTAACTACCTGGCTAAGACTTGTTCTCTTATTTTTGTTCCTTCATCTGTATCAGTAATTGCTCAACCTCCTTTGGATCTCTAATGTTGTGCATTTTATTTCTCCACATAATCTTCAAGGAGGCTGGAAATTTCATCTGCACCGTCGCCCCAAGAGATCTTAGTTCAGTCATAAATTGTCCAAGTTGCCATTGCCTATCCTGTGTGGCCTTGGCAACATCGGACCTTATTCTGAAGGACCAATCATCCTTATTGTAAACTCCCTTTTTTAGAGCTTCGCCCAGTATTCTTTCCTTAAGGGAATAAGTTTTAAAGTTAATAAGGATTTTTCTTGGATTTTCTTGAGTTTATCTTTCCCAAATGGGTCTTGGTGTGCTCTTTGCATATCTTCTGCTAAAACTGCAGGATCTGCCCAAGGGAAGTAGTCTTTAAGTAAGCTTGTTACAAAACTTTTCATATCTCCACCCTCTCGACCCTTTGGTATATTGAGAATTTTTATGTTGTTTCTCCTAGATTGATTCTCAAGCGATTCCAACTTATCTCGAAGAGCAGCTTCGTTAGATTTTAAAACGCTGATCTCACTTAGCAAGGATTCTACTTCCTTGCTTAGAAGTTCCACTACTGTTTCCACTATTTTGACTCTTTCTCCCAAAGCATTCAGCTTAGTATCAAATGCCTCGCATGTCTCTTGAATTTTTAATTGATTCTTCTCCGAGATAGCAAAGTTGTTTCTCATTTCTGACAGAACAGTTTCGTGGAGACTACTCGATGAAGTCATTGAAACCTGTTGATCGATCATATTAGAATCTGAGGGCATAACCTCGGGTGAATCCGCCTGGGGGAGGTCATTGACTATAGTACAGAGATGTTTACTTACTAAGCCCCTCTCCCCCCTGGCCTTTGAAGCAGAATCTGGGTCAAACCTAGATTCAATCGTGGTCTCTGATTCAGTTTCGATTGGGCTGCTCCTGGCCTTAGCTCCGCTACTTACAGGATCCATTTCCGCTATAGTGGTGGTATCTGTTGAGTTGTTATCTCGATCTAAGGTAGCGCTGTCTGAGATAGGTTGCAAAATTGTTTCAGCGTTTTGTTCGCTCATTTGTTTCTCCTCTTGGATCTGGATTTTAAAAAAAGATCTGAGGGAGGGTGTAACCTTAAGTTTAAGGCCTGTCTCCAGAAGGGGGTGCTTAACACTATCCTGTTTATTTTTGTTTTTAGAGTAGGAGGCTGACGGTGTTTTTATAGTAATACCTCGCTTTTTACCCCTTATTTTTTTAGTACTGGCAGGAGTAATCTGTGGGGCTTTTGAGTTGAGGCTAGTCAATGGACAGTCTGCTAAGAATTGCTTGTTCCTTAGGCAATAGCTAGCTCCACTGTTCAATCCACAAATGTCTCTATTGACCTCCCCTATATCCCCCAGAGTCGAGTTACCACCTAATGGTGTTGTTAAGGAAGCCAAGTTCGACGTTAGATTGTCATTCGGAGTTTTATTCTCCGTCTGCTTGCCAGTTGTGGGAGGGGTTTTTATATTTGAAGCCTTCGTAGGGGGAACTCCCTCTAATTTCTTTGCCCTCCTCATGCAGCCCCCTACTCCTACCTTATTCTCCGATTTCTTGTTCCTTGTAACAGGTTCCCCCTTTCTCGTGTTGAAATTCAGGGTCTTTGAATCCTGGTCTCCTGGTGAATGCGCCGGATCCAGCTCCCGTGTCAATTTCGATGTTGGTTCAAACTCCGCTGCTCTGCCCTGGCCGACCCGGAAAGAGAACCTAGCTGCTGCCCTCCAGAAGCCGGTCCTTGCCTCTTGCGCTTCCGCCCAGACGCCGAGCGAGGCGTTGCCATTTGTACACGTGTCCGCGATGTCCGCGACTTTCCAACCACCGTATCTACAAGCTCGGTAGGTAAATCGTATCTCATGACCGAAAAAGTGGGCAGAGGCAAGAGAAACGCAATCTTGCCAACTCCAAACGATCTCTATGAGGGGTTTTTAAATTAGAGTGAAGGAACTGTCATATCTTCATGGCTGGTAGTAGACTGTAGATAGAGAGCTCCCGACCGGTTACGTTAGCCGGCCGCCATCTTCCTCTTTGTTGAATTTGAATTGAACTTCTTGCTCGAGGTTTTGTGGGTCAGACTGAGCACTTTCCCCTATATGATGTTCTTACTTCTTATTGAAACATTTTATTTCGGCTAATACGCCATAAAACGTTACAATAAAAAATAAAAAAAAAATGCTAAATTCAAATCAATTTCTATATGATGTTCTTATTGAAATTTATTTGAATTTAGCATTTTTTTTATTGTAACGTTTTATGGCGTATTAGCCGAAATAAAATGTTTGATGAACAGCAAAATGCTGTGCTTTATTGTTTATGTGCGGAAGGGAAACCATTTTAAAAATGACGACTTGCAACTTCTGCAACACTAAGCAGCACACATAAAAGTTACAAATCGCCATTTAAGATTGTTTATGTGCAGGAAGGGACACCGTTCTGCACATAAAAAATCATCCCCCACAACCCAGGCACCCCAGACTATCATCCAAGGGTGCCCGCGCTGGTGCTAGGCAGGTCATTTAGCGTCAGCGCAGGGGGAAACGCAGGGCTGCACCATATTCTTGTAAATACGGTGCAGCTCTGTGTTTCAGAAGTGGCAGAGTGCGGCCTTAAGCCAGGAAGGCTAACTCTGTGCTCCGTCACTTCCTTGTACATATGCCCCTATATAAGGATGTAGAAATGTCCCGCTGCCATTGGGGTAGAGGAACAAAATCAAATTTCCCCCATCAGGGTTGAGCAGCCACAGTATCAGGGAGAAAATCACACATGTCCAAATGTGCCAAGCGCAGAATCACAGCCCCAACAACAGAGGAGCCAGAAAATATGAAAGTGACAGGAAAGGGCGTGCACACCTGCCTAGTGCCCACAGGTGATCCACCCAACTGCAGGAGTCTCAGAACAAGTAAAAATGCAGCCAGACGTACATTAAAGTGATGGAAGAGAGCAGGTTGGGTCATTGGTGGGCAGCAAGAAATCAGCACAGACCGCGTGCAAAGAGCAGGAGCGTGTAAAATCTAGCTCCATCACTATGTTGTTCTCTACACTGTGGCACACATATGCTCTCACAAGGTACCTCTGGTTGTAAGACAAAACACACTCACTCTTACTTGTTCCCGAGTGTGCATCTCGGCCTTTGATTGTGACATGCTCTTTCAGCGGGTCTTTCCTTTGTCCTATCAAAACACACCCTCCTCGTGGGTGATTTATGTTGCTACTGTGTGACTGAACGTTTTAAAGTGTTGTTGCATCCTGGGGAGGAGGGATTCAAAGAAGTGCACTGAGCAGTGGCTCTCAGTGCTGCAGCCAAACTGGGGCCCTGACTGCTTCAGTGGGATTGTGGAGGGTGCCTGCTCCATCAGGATTGACTGCGTTACTGCCCCAGTGGGATGTGTCTCTCTGCTGATGGGAGAGGGGGCTCTACTGGAGAAGACCTGAATGTCCCACTGATGCAGTGGGGCAGGAGGTCTCCCTGATGATGCGGTTATGCTGAGTCTCAATGCTGATGGGGAGAGGGGGCTCTACTGGAGAAGACCTGAATGTCCCACTGATGCAGTGGGGCAGGGCGTCTCCCTGATGATGCGGTTATGCTGAGTCTCAATGCTGATGGGGAGAGGGGGCTCTACTGGAGAAGACCTGAATGTCCCACTGATGCAGTAGGTTTGGGGGTGTCCCTGATGATGCGGTTATGTTGAGTCTCAATGCTGCAGCAAAGGTGGGGATGCTTTGTTGGGGGTCTTACTCCGAGATAACAGTGTGCTACCACAGACACATCATAAATATTATTGTCCCAGAAGAACTGTGAGAAGTTACCGGTCTTTCATATGTAACGTGATCAGCATGCTAGGAACAGACCCAGGGATTGATATCAGTGTGGCGGCCTTTTTCTGTCTCCATGATGGCTAGTGCAGAGATCAGGAACTGAGCAGATAAAAACCCAACATGCCCTCACTATTGACAAATGGTGAAATCCTTCCTATGTATTGATATTTGCAAAAATAAACAAGCATTTGCAATGCAATAGGTCTCGAATTTGCGTGATCTTCAGCTGTCGTCTTTGTAAATATAAAAGTGGGTGCCGTGCTGCAACAGAAAGTGCGGCACCCGTGCTGTAAATACCCCCTGGGCCTTTTATGTGCAATACTAAAAAAAACCTTAAATATAAACATAGATGCACAGATAGACAAATACACACGTGCAAGTACAGATACAAAGAAACACGCATACACAGACACAAATACACACACAGACATGCACATATTTGGAGACACAGCCACATGTAGCAGTGTACACAGATGCAACCACACAAGCATACATACATGCACATACATGCACACATACATACACATGCAAGCACATACAGACAGAGACACACAAGCACATACAGACATGCACATAAGCATGCATTCACATATATATACAGCATTACCAAGAGGAGATACACACACACACGCATGCAAGCACGAGCACATACAGACACGCAAGTGTATACAGACAGGCACATAAGCAAGCATGCACATACATATACAGCATTACCAAGAGGAGATACACTCACACACGCGCATACAAGCACATGTAGCCGCTGCTTTATTCCTGCACAATTATGGATTTGGCCCATAATCCATCGACTGCTGCATAATCTGCAGTTTTAACAAAAGAAGTGTTTCTAGCTCAAATGTATCAAAAGAACTAAAAAGCTGATGACGTATTTTGTGCACAATAAAAGGCCCTTTACATGATCAATTCGTCATCTTTTTTCTGTACTTGGTAAATCTTTGCCCAGACAGTATTACCACATTCAAAATAAAGGCAAGTGTGTACATGAACACGTGCACCACATGCACTTTACACAAATCTGCAACTCACACAGAAGAACACACAAGTGCTACACCTCTTGCACACAGATAGGTAAATGAGCAGTTTTCATAGTCTGTCAAAAAAATGAAACCCATGGTGAAAACCGGTAGGCCCTCTCTCTAGCTGGAGGCAGGTAAAGAGGTCCACCTTGCAGACCAAAATCAGTATCACTGCTGCCACAGTCCATCCTCCACAGCCCAGTGAGGTGACACTAATCACACTCATGCAATGAGGGGGGAGATGGTTTGCCCATCTATCCTCAAAGCCTGGTTCCATGTCAAGACATGAGTCTCACTTGCTCAGTCTGAACTCCCGTGCACACTTGTGTGTGCACATATTCACGTGCAGCCAATCCAGAGCCTCTGACCCCAGCTGCTCAGCAGCAGACCTTGTTTTAAAAGGTAGACAACGGTGGCTAGCACTCTCAATTTAATTTAAGAGTGTTTACAGTGAGCGAAATTCTGTCCAATAACCAAGCAGTTCAAAACCAAAAAAACTAGGGAGTTAAGTAGGTCGGCACCCATTTTCCTACAATCAATTGAAATAAATTTTCAAAGGGCCTCAAGGAAGGAAGAAAACAAGAATAAAAATCAGTTTATTTCATCTTAAATCACAGTTGATGCACAGTACAGTTTCAGTGACAAAACAGATGAATTAGTTTGGGCTGTCAGCCAATGTTGCTTTATTGCAGAGGACGTGTCCCAGCATTGTGCTGACTCATGTGCAAAACTGTTTACAAGTTGGGCTGTCCCACACTTCTTAGGAACTGAACTTGAGTGTCATGAATGTCTCTGTGGGCAGCTTCCCAGCGCCCTACGCTATCAATGCTTTTGAAATGGTTATAGATATTTATGGGGGAGGAAGCTCTGTGATGTAATGTGCATGCTCCTGATGGCCGGGCCTAGTGTGCTTAATGTGCTCTATTTGTATTAGCTAGTTTACAATGAGTGGTTGTCAGACCAGACTGGGCTAAAGGGCAATTATCACAGGACTTAAACTTACCATGGAGAATGAGAATGAAGTACACAAACTTAGCACTTGACACAAACACAATGAAGAATGGGCGATGGATGAAGTCTTACTCAGGGAGGTGGTGTGGTGATAAAGATTTAGGGGCAGATTTACGTTCCCTGGCGCATCCAGGGATGCGCCAGGGAAGATGCGTCAATCAAGTTTGCCCTTGCGCCACCGCAGATGTGCCGCATTTACAATGCGGTGCATCGTGGCACAAGGACAAGCAGATGCGTGACGCATCTGCCGGCTTAATGTTGGTGCATTGCTTAAGTTGTGTCGCAAGCGCGACTCAACTCCAGCACTGTTCCAACCTGCCCTATCCCTAACATGGTGCGTCACGCCTTACACCTGCTCGAAGCAGGCGTAAAGATTTGACGCCCCTGCGTCGGAAAAGTGACTGCGTGAAATCTTGTAGATTTCACTGCGTCACTTTTCCGAGACTTCTTCCGACGTAACGCCCACCCTGCATACATTAAACCTGACGCGGGTTTACTGTGGCGCAGGGCTGTACAAAGTGACGCATCTCCCTAGATGCGTCACGTTGTAAATCTGTCGCAGGAGGACGCTAGCTTTGCACCACCGCTGCATCACACAAGTGACGCAACTGCGGTGCAAAAGTGGCGCACGGGGCTTGTAAATCTGTCCCTCGGAATTCAACAGATATCAAATAACAACAGTTCAAACATCAATGTCCTGCCAGTACTTTGGCTTATTAATGTAAATGTACTTTATTGCTTTAGGACTCTGTGCACTTTACCACTGCTAACCAGTGCTAAAGTACTTGGTAGAACTGGCTTACATCTCATTGGAATATTTAGTTTACTTATCAGTCCCCTGTAGGGTAACATGCCATTACACTTATTGTACCACGATCTCAATTAACCCTTAAAATTTGTCCCAGGCCTGCCATTGCAGCCTGAATACAGTTTTAAATTGCCAATTTGACTTGGCAATATAGCCCTCTTTTTGTTTTTTAAACAATTTTTGTTGTTTTACATCTAACTCATATGAACAGCACAGTTATGGGCCAAAACAATCAGATTCAGAAACATTCTCCTGTTTACTCTAGCAAGTATTCAGGATCGCCTATGCAAGTAAGTCCTTCCCATTGCTCTGCAGTCTTCTCGACCTTTCGGTCATGGCGCGGTTCAAGTTTGGGCGTTACGCCCCTGATTGTACCCAACTAACCCTAACCCCAACTCCAACTATCCCCATCAACCCCCCTCCCTCACCACCCTCCCAGGCGTGTCAAGTAGGGGCCAACCACTGCAGCTCCGGAGAGCCAATGCCATAAGTGTGTTGTGCATCAGAACAGATGAAGTCGCCACGGGGGCAAGCATCCCTCCCAATGGCCGATTGCAGTTGTGGGCTGACAGGATAAGGTGCGTTCAAACCTGACTGTCTATTAATCTATGGCTACCATGGGGCCATCCGCCGGGGCATCGTCATCTTAGTCCTCAGGGGTCCTAAGATCCATAACCAGCCTCACCCAAGCTCTTGCCCTCTCCAGTGCCTTCTCGCTGCCTGTTCTATGTGCAATTTGAAACCGAATAATTCCCTCACATTCAGCCCACTTTTCGAATTCTGCCTTCCACTTAGCTATGCTGGGGCCCTTTTTCACTTTCCAATGGGTGGTGATGGTTCTTTTGGCCAAGAGGAAACCCAAATCAATAAATTTACTAGTGATTTTGTTCTTTGAGGTGTGGGGAAACCAATGCAGGATACAATGTGCCCTGGTGGGGTTTAAGTCCCTATCAGTAAGATCCGTCAGCAAAATTGTCACCTCCTCCCAAAAGTTGTCAAGGAATGGGCAGTCCCAAAGTGTTTAAAATCCACCTCATCTGCTGCGCATCTTGGGCAGGACGCTGGGTGGGTCGGGAAATACTCATGCAACCGAGCTGGTATGAGATATGCTCTGTGGAGGATGTGGAAGTGTACTAACTGGAATCTTGCGTTTCTCATGGTTTTCCAGGCGCTCTAAACAACTTCACTCCATGCTCTATCCGGGATGTCTATCCCTAAGTCCGTTTCCCATTTGAGCTTCAGGGCTGTCATGGGGGATAAGGATTCTAGCGTCATGTGTCTATAAAGACATGTCACCGCTTTTGTGGTGCCCGCTGCCATCACCGCATATTGACACCCCATAGAAGTAGGTGGTTCTGTGAGGCCCATGTTCCAATGCTTCCTGATGGCTGCCGTGAGGGCTGTATATTGTAAGAAATCTCCTCCTGGCAGGTCATAGCGGGCCCGTAAAGCGTCAAATGGGATCAAGGCTCCCTAATCATAAAGGTCTCCCATTGTCACTAATCCCTGCTGCTCCCAGGCCTTCAGTCTCTGCCAATTGCCCCATGCGGTAGGGCCCTGCACATCTTCAGTGGGATTTCAGGTGCATAAGGGCACCTAATAGCTGCTCTCCACAGGTACCTATTCCAGCATTTCCGTGCCGTAGCAAACTCCAGGGTGAGAGATGTTGCCCCGAGTGGGAGCCGCAGCACTATGCAGGACAACACCATCAGGGGACCCCATACCTCTCTGGCCTCTTCCTCATCCCTGGTGGCTATTGCCACCCACTGTGTGACCACTGAAATTGGGCTGCTAGATAATACGTTTCGTAGTCCGGAACCGTTAGCCCTCCTTCCACACGGGGTCTCATGAGTGTAGCTAGGGGCACCCTGCGCCTGCCCTTACCACACAGAAATGAGGTGACCATTGCTGTGACCTGCTTAAAATAGGTTGCTGGAATCCAGACCGGTAAGGCCCTGAAGAAGTATAGCAGGTGTGGGAGAGTCACCATTTTAAGAAGCGCCACCCGGCCCACCACTGATAGTGGCAAGGATCCCCAGAATTCGAAGTTAGCTTTGGTCCCCCTGATTGCCTTTCCAATGTTCCCTTCGAGAATATCCTCCTGTTCATGGTAGACAAGCGTACCCAAGTAGGACAAACATCTGTCCTCCCATTTCACCCCTTCCGTGTTCTGAAGACCCTGTCTGCCTTTGCCCGTCGGGAATGAACATGATTTTGCCCACTTTACCTTGCTCAGGGCATGCAGCAGGGATTGGGCTCCCCTTAGGGCTTTGCATGTATTTGACAGGGACAGTAAAAGATAATCTGCATATAGGGTAATGTGATGGACCTGTCCATAGAAGTTGAGGCCTTGGTACGCCCGTCCCGATCTAGCATGTGCCACTAAGAGCTCCATTGCCATAGCAAACAACGATGGGGAAAGTGGACACCCCTGGCCCGTGCCCCTCCCCACCCTGCATTCCTCTGAGATCATCGCTCACGTCCTGACCCTGGCGGTAGAGTCTGCATATAAGAGGGCTGTCCAACTCATGAAATTGGAGCCTAGGCCCATCTTTCGCATTACATGGTACAGGTACGCCCACTCCAAGCTGTCAAAGGCTTTTTCTATGTCTATTGCAAAGATTGCGGTGGAGTCCGTGTTGTAGGAATCCGCCTCTAATATATGTAAAAGCGGTCTGACATTAAGCGCTGTGTTTTGAGCAGGGATGAACCTGGATTGGTTGGCGTGTATGAGGGTGGGCATATGGGGGAGCAGTCGAGTGGCCAGGATCCTGCTCAGTATTTTACAGTCAAGACTGAGCACGGATAGAGGCCGATATGCCGTTCTGTCCCAAGGTTGTTTGCCCGGTTTCAATAAAGGGATAATGATCGCCTCCCTAGTGGAGTTAGGTAACCTGCCAATTCTCTTAGTCTCATTAT
Organism: Triturus cristatus; assembly: GCF_964204655.1. Classification (NCBI taxonomy): domain Eukaryota; kingdom Metazoa; phylum Chordata; class Amphibia; order Caudata; family Salamandridae; genus Triturus; species Triturus cristatus. The sequence continues at coordinate 1,819,532,421 of NC_140590.1, read as the reverse complement.
AAAGGCGCGTGAGTTGGGGGGCAAGCAAGTCAGTGTAGGCGAGGTAAAATTCTACTGGTAAGCCATCCGTGCCGGGTTTCTGTTACGGGCCATACTTTTGATGGCTACTCGTACCTCCCTTATTCCAATAACTTTGCCACATCTTCATCTAGGACCAGCAGGTCAACTTCCAGCATAAACTCTTGTAGTTCTTCCTCTGAGGGGACTACTCGACTACGATAGAGCTCGGTATAACAATCATAGAATAATTTGTTGATCCCCTGTTGATCAAATCTAGCTACCCACAGCTGATCTCGCATCTCCAGTATAACTGAACCACGATGGGCCGGATTTGCCAACCAAGCGAGGAGGGCGCCCGATTTATCCCTTTCAGAGTGTGCCTGTGTGATGTAAGTTTTATAGTCAAAGCAACGCAGTCATTCCACATTAGCAGCCACTGCTTCTCTAGCTTCTGTTAGTTCGCAGTGTTTGGCCGGGTTTTCAAGCCTATCCTTCTCCAGGGCTCTCAAGCGCTCGTCGTCTCTTTGAATGTCCTGAAGGAGGACCTTCCTAACCCCGGCCAGAACAGAGATGCACCTCCCCCTGATGACTGTTTTACAGGCGTCCCATTCCACGGTCACAGATGTGGCAGTTCCCTCATTAACTTGAAAGTATTCCGTGATAGCTGTTGCAATAGTGGTGTGGAAATCTTGGTCAGCTAAAGCCTCCGGCCTCAGCCTTCAGTTAGGAATCTTATGGCGTGTGCACGACCATTTTAACTGGGCTAGGACTGGATTGTGATCAGAGAGCATCCTGGTAAGGTATTGGCTGCTGCTAATCTCCCCATGGACGTCAGGTGAGCATAGAATGGCATTGAGGCGGACATGTAGCTGATGTAGGGCGGAGAAGAAGGAGTAATCTCGGGCCAAAGGGTGCTGTGCTCGCCAGGTATCAATTAACCTCCATTTCTGTTGGCAATTATGCAGCGCTTCTGCTAGTTTGTGTGCCGGCGCATTGGGGGGGGGTGATCCAAGTTGACATCCACAGTGCAATTGAAGTCGCCTCCCAACAGCAGTGTCCCCGTAAGAGAAGTCGCTAATTTAGGTGACAGTAAGGAGAAGGCCGGTTGATCTGTATTAGACGCGTATATGCAGCACAGGGTGAGGTCCCTACCATCTAGCTTCCCCTGTACCACCACATATCAGCCCTCAGGGTCAATCACTTGTGTTGTGCATTGGAATGGGTCTCCAGCTCTTATCCATATCAGTACCCCTCTCGCAAATGCAGAGTATGCGGTGTAGAAGACCTGACCCCTCGAGTGGCGCTGTAACGCTGTAACGCTCTCCCCTCTTGTGCCAGGAGGTGGGTTTCCTGAACGAATTCAATTTGAATGCCCCTACGAATCAGATAGGACTGTATCTTGTGGCGCCTGAGCATAGAATGCATGCCCCGGACATTCCACGAGAGACATGCTAAACCTAATGGGGGTCCCATTGCATATATTTACTTGGAACACATTTAAAAATACTCTCCCTCGTGACACGCCTGGATCCCCCTAAAAAAAGACCCCCCAAAAAGTAAAACATCCCCAACTCCCCCTCCCCAGGACAGGCACCCAACAAGGCCTCCCCATCCAATCTATGGTGGTACCAATCAACGTCTAGTGACTAAATAAGGGGCTGACTCCCGCTATCTACCTCGTAGAGGCTTCCTAGCATGCCGCCCCCCAACTATTGTTCTAGATTAGAAGCCCCGTGTCGGTTGTCTGTTACCTAACAGTCCATGTGAGGCTGCCACCAGTTCAAAAAGGTCACACCCTTGAAGCAGGAATGCCAGGCCCCCTGTTTAAAGAACGGTGATGGAGCAAACCCAGATCTGTTGACTGGGTGTGAGTGTTTGATTGGTTGTAATGCTCCGTCCATCACCACCCCCTTTTGTACCGCTTTGTTCGCCATAAGTTGGCAGGGTATGCTCAGACGTGAGTCCCTTGCTCACTTTGCCACTGGATTCAAGCAAGCCTGGCTGAAGACGGCTGAAATGCCTGAAACCGGTCCTAGGAAGCTTGTTTCCGGTCCAGGGAAGGCATGGCTTGGCAGTTCGGGCTGGACTGTTCCCATGAGGCACAGGGTCAGACTGATTTGCATATGGCCATGTCTGAACTGGGGTGGCAGAGTGGGCTAAAGAACGGTGATGGATCAAACCCAGATCTGTTGACTGGGTGTGAGTGTTTGATTGGTTCTAATGCTCCGTGCATCACCACCCCCTTTTGTACCGCTTTGTTCGCCACATGTTGGCAGGGTATGCTCAGATGTGAGTCCCTTGCTCACTTTGCCACTGGATTCAAGCAAGCCTGGCTGAAGACGGCTGAAATGCCAGAAACCGGTCATAGGAAGATTGTTTCCGGTCCAGGGAAGGCATGGCTTGGCAGTTCGGGCTGGACTGTTCCCATGAGGCACAGGGTCAGACTGATTTGCATATGGCCATGTCTGAACTGGGGTGGCAGAGTGGGCTAAAGAACAGTGATGGATCAAACCCAGATCTGTTGACTGGGTGTGAGTGTTTGATTGGTTGTAATGCTCCGTCCATCACCACCCCCTTTTGTACCGCTTTGTTCGCCATAAGTTGGCAGGGTATGCTCAGACGTGAGTCCCTTGGTCACTTTGCCACTGGATTCAAGCAAGCCTGGCTGAAGACGGCTGAAATGCCAGAAACCGGTCCTAGGAAGCTTGTTTCCAGTCCAGGGAAGGCATGGCTTGGCAGTTCGAGCTGGACTGTTCCCATGAGGCACAGGGTCAGACTGATTTGCATATGGCCATATCTGAACTGGGGTAGCAGAGTGGGCTAAAGAACGGTGATGGATCAAACCCAGATCTGTTGACTGGGTGTGAGTGTTTGATTGGTTCTAATGCTCCGTCCATCATCACCTCCTTTTGTACCACTTTGTTTGCCATAAGTTGGCAGGGTATGCTCAGACGTGAGTCCCTTGCTCACTTTGCCACTGGATTCAAGCAAGCCTGGCTGAAGACGGCTGAAATGCCAGAAACCGGTCCTAGGAAGCTTGTTTCCGGTCCAGGGAAGGCATGGCTTGGCAGTTCGGGCTGGACTGTTCCCATGAGGCACAGGGTCAGACTGATTTGCATATGGCCATGTCTGAACTGGGGTGGCAGAGTGGGCTAAAGAATGGTGATGGATCAAACCCAGATCTGTTGACTGGGTGTGAGTGTTTGATTGGTTCAAATGCTCTGTCCATCACCACCCCCTTTTGTACCGCACACGGTAGGCAGCTCATCTCAACCCAGATCATCGCCTGATCGGGGCTTGATCTTCAGCATATCTGCTCCCAAGCCCTTGCCGTCGCTGCGGTCCATGGAGGTCTCCGATCCACTGCTATGATGTGTGCTCACACCTGGCGAGGAGCCTGGGCTGGCCCGGCTGTGCAACACCACCGCCTGCAGTGCCTTACGCCATTCAAGACTAAGTTCCCTGGGTGAAGGAGCTTTGGTGCCTGTTCCCTGCTCCTGCGGGCTTTGCCGCGATGTTCTGGTAGCTGAGGTTGAACGATCCAGTGGGCTACGGGTTTCCAGCCAGTCCCATACATCCTGCAGTGAATTGAAGAATCGTGCACCCGCTGAATCTGCCACCCTGAGACGAGCAGGATACAGCATTGAGTACAGCAAATTCATTTTGCGTAGCCTAGTCTTGACAGCAATGTATGAGGCCCTGCTTCGTTGGACCTCTCTTGTAAAGTTTGGGAAAATCATAACGTAGTTGTTGCCAATGCGGAGCGATCGTTTTTGATGGGCTCTTTGTAAAATGTGGTCTCTATCACGGAAATGTAACAGTCTAGCCACCACTGGCCTGAGGGGAGCTCCTGGTTTCTGTGGTCTTGCCGGCACTCTATGAGCGTGCTTCAGTGCATAGAAGGGGGATAGACCCTCCGGGGCCACCTCGTTTCAGAGCTAATTTTCTAGGTAGTTGACAATGTCTGCCCCTTCTGACTTTTCGGGTATCCCGATGACGCTGATGTTGTTCCACCGTGATCTCCCTTCACTATCTTCATCTCGCAATTGCAGGGTTTTCACCTTAGCTTCCAATGTTGTCAGGGATCGACGCATCTCTTGCACCTCGGTCGCCAGGCCACATAGTTCTTTTTCAGCGGCTGCTACCCTGTCTTTGAGCTTTCGATGATCATCCTTTAGCAAGCTCAGGTCCGTACTAATGGCGTCTATCTTCCCCTCCAGTGCCTCTCTGGAGGCCGTTATAGCCTGCATTATGCCATTTAATGTAGGTTTCCTGGCAGTCCGCTCTCCCTGTGCATCAGGGACTTCCTCATCATCATCCGAGTGCTGATTAGGAACATCCATGCTAAGAGCCGTGAATCCCCGCTTCTTCTGTGGCCTCCCCATCCTGGGCCCACTGCCAGCAGTCCGTACGTCCGGCCGAGCACACAGACCTCTGGGTGGAGTGCAACCCAAGATCTCTAGCTGTAGTCGGTGATTTCGCAGGGGACGAGCTCTCACAGCGCCAAATGCAATCGACGTCCCCACGACGGGGACTCTCTTCCACTGTTAATCTTGTGAGCCGATGGGTCTCGCCGAGGCGACTCCGCACTTAGCCACCCACCTCTCTTACAAGCAGACCCCTACTTGCAATCACCCCAATGTGGCACAGCTCCTCACTTTTGTTGTGCTGGATGCTAGGTCAAACAGTCAATGTTAGTATGTCCCCTCCGGTAGTGCCACCAGTCCCTCTCACCTCTGGTACACATCCCGTGGGGCCAGCCAGGCATCTCCCTGGGCCTGGTGTTGGTCCTACTTGCGGACTGTGTCCCTCTCTCAGATCTCCGGTAGCGCTGGGACCTGCCGGTTCTCATGGGGAGTCCAGAAGTCGCGTGGGGGGATCACAGGGCCTCAGGGGAGACTGCTGGTTCTTCAAGGTTGTCACTCCTGCGCTTCTCCCCTTATTTGGCTCAACTCAACATTCCTCTTTGGGGCAGCAGTGGGCTTATCATACTCGTGGGCGGCCGCCCGCCGCTTCAGTGTGCTCCCTGTCCGGATGCCATTTTGCGCCAGGGACCGAGGCAAAGCTGGGGAAAATGCGTGTAACCCCTGACGGGCATCCAGGCCTCACCGCTTCTCCACTAGGCGCCTGGCAGCTCAGGTGAACTCCTCTGGCTCAGATCACTCCCCTAGTAGCCAGGCCTCCTCTCGCTGGCTGTCTTGCAGGGGATTTACCACCCAGCTGCCATTTTAGTGCCCAGTCTAGGGCCGCTCAGGGGGCCACTCACCTCGTGGACCGGACAAGCCCCTCAGTAATGCCACTTCACATCTGCAGTCCCCCAGGAGCTTGTCACCTCCCGACAGGCTGCTCGATCAGCTTCCTCCGCTCTGGCAGTGCGGCTGCTCCGTTGTTGCGGTGCCGCGGCTGGTATCAGCTTTCCAGCACCATTTTAGAGTCAGGCCCGCCGCGGAAACGTCCGGCTGTTTAATCCTGGGGGCACCGCCAATTCCGTTGTTTGTTACCCACAAGGTTGGCCCCAACGTCCCGAGGGCTCGCAGTTCCAGTTTCAGCCCCCTGCAATGTCTCAGGGGATCAGGATATCTTGGGTTGGGGAGATGGCAAACGGAGCTCCTCAGCTCAAGTCCGTCTCCGTCGGCTACTGCCCATGCCCCACTTGGCAATATAGCCCTCTTGCCCAGCCCTAAAATCCCTATTTCTTGCCAATATGTCACCTCTATGTTTTGCAATAAGTAGCCCATTGGGCAAGGTGCATTGTAATGAAAAGGTTGGAAATGCAATTTTAAGTTTTACACATTCTGGTAGTAAAAAAACTCCTAAATTAGTTTACCTTTCCCATTAAATAACACTAGGTTTCCTTACTACATTTAATAAGTGATTACTTTTGATTGAGACCTGGTAAACATTTCATTTTTAGTATCTATGAAAATGTAGCAAAAAATCCTCTTTAATGGTAAAGTCGGATTTAAAATAACACTCTTGAAAATGACACTTTCAGAAAGTTGGCATATTCCTGCCCATAGCCTTTCAGTGCCTGTAGCCTGTCTTAGGTCACTTGACTGGGTGTAACTGGCAGTTAGACATTGTGAATATGTCCAAACACACAATAGAGGGATTGGGTGTGCCTGCGTGGGCCATCTTCTAACTAGGGGTGGGAGGAATTTGCGAATTTGCCTTCTGCAAAATTCCGTGAAACTGCAAGAAATCTCCGCGAACACGCAGAATTTTGCGTGCTCGCTGGCATTTTGCTGCGCCCGTTGCAATCTATGCAGGGTCACTCTCAGGGAGTCAGGGGCAGACGAGCATCGTGCCAGATTGAATCCTGCCCTGCATATTTATCAAAGAAGATGCCACCATTTTGTGCAATTCCTCTACTCAGCTGGAGTACTTTCTACTGGCTAATCAGTAAGTGCTACCTCGTTGGATAGATGTATAGTGCTTTTTCCTACACTACAGCTGCATAAAGGGACAGAAGAGTTGTCTCCAGTGACCATGTGTCTGTAACTTTGTCACCGCACCGAATAGCGCTGAGGTCCCTTGATTGAGCTGTCCATCATAGTGGTGAAATGCCAGGAGGACGTTGCATACCGATAGTGTGTATGGGGCGTTTCCAAACAGACGGGGCTTCAATGCGAGTTCACATGCCTCTTGTTTATGAGGGTCAGAGGCCGATCAGAGCAGCAGATGAGGAGAAAGCAGCCTCCTGGTCACAGGAACTACACGGGGATTGCGCTTGAGAAACTCATGGATGCAAAGACCTCCATCAAGGATTGCAGCTAATTTTCGACGGTAGATATGTGGAGAAATCACACTTCGGGATCCTGCTTATTTTATTTATAATCTGTAAGTGCTTCCTGGTGAGGTTTAATATTACCGCATGCCCCCGAATTCCATTCCACTGCGGATTGCGGATGTTTCGACATTTTCGCGTTCTGCGCGGAACGCGGAAATGCCGAAATTTCACAAGTTCCGCGAGTGGAACAGAATTTACCACCCACCCTTACTTTTAACATGATGGGGAGGAGCTGATCATAGCCAACTTACAACTGAATAGATTGTGCTCGGCCTTCACACAATGAGCTTGTGCTCTGCCTTCACACAACAGGCTCATCATTGCTACATTGTTCCTGCAACCAGCTTAGAGTCAGGCCAGGGGAGTCAAGAAATTCCAAGCACTCCAAAGAGAAACTTCTAGAACTTCAAAGAAGACACCAGGTTTAAAAATAGGGCCCTCAGACCCACTCTTCTGTTCACTTCTGGAGCTGCAGATGGACGCTCAAGGACCTGCCTGCTATGCACTCTGCAAGATTGTTTTGCTTAACAACATTAAGTTCCGGCGAACCAACTCTTCATGTTACAGCATCGACCTCTCTCAGTAAGAACCACCCCCAAAGCTGCGTCTGCCATCATCCGCAATGCTGACAGGATTCCCGCACTACAGAAAAAACCATCTGTGACACCCCAGCCAGCCCTTCATGCTACTTTGGCAGACAACTACAAAGCTATCCCTGCTACACATGACCCCTTCCACAGCGAATAGAACTCTGCACTGGACTCAGAAGGTAGGTTTTTCAGAAGGACTTTTCAGGTCCTTGTATCCGTCCAGCATGGTTGGCCTGACCTTGTGACTTTCATCCAGTCTAGAACGACCAGATAGCAGCGAGTGATGCTTTGTGCTTTTTAGCACTGTTTATCACTTAAATATTTAAAACTTCATAACTTTGGTTGTACTGATTGGATTTTTGTCTTTTGGTGTTAAATAATTTATTAAAATGTACTCAATTTTTCTAAATTGGTGTGGGATTTTTCTTGTGTTGTGTTTTCACTTTACTACTGTTAGTGTGCTGCATAAATACATTGCCCTTAAATTAAGCCTGACTGCTTTTTGAGCAGATCTACCTAGGATTAAGCACAATTGTTTTTAGTGGTTCATCCTGCCAGGTATTGTGGCTATTATTTGATCATGGCTCACACCCCATTGAGACAACAACTCAATTTTTGACCCAGTAGCAGTGCCCACCGGGATTACAAGGCCAGTCTCTCTATAATGTCCTGGCCTACTGCCCATGATGGGAGTTCTCAGTGATACCACAGGGGGGAGCCAATCCTGCTTTTACGCTCAGATACAGTCAATGGTTCTTCCCTTCCAACCACTTCCCACTCATTAGGGATTTAAGTTTGCAGTACCATGTGTCTGGGAAGGTTCATGCAGTTTATTTGGCGGGCTATGCCTGTAGTGTTGCTGTCAGCGGATGTAGCCCTGATCTGGGCAGTGTGCAGTGCAGAACCTGCTGAACACTGAAAATCTGGCTCCAGCCCAGCTGAGAAAGCTATTGATGAGATTTGTTAGCAACAAGCAGAAGATGAACCAGCACCGTTCCACTGAGAGTGCACAGGAGCAGGTGGTTCCAGGAATTGTGGTGCTTGAGTCTTCTTTGAACCAAATTGCAAAACACCCCAACCCTAAAAAATAACAGGTGCCGAGGCTTGGTCTCAGGCCGGTCTAGACTTTTCTTTGGCTGGGTCCGATCATGTCTCATGGTCACAGCATTCAGAAGTTCTTCAATACATCTTGGTACTAATTGATGATTACAACTCACCTTCAGTTAAGATCCAGGGCAACCTTGATCACAGGGAGTCACTGTGACTACTGCAGGAGATACATGTCACAACCCACTCACATTGCTCTCACAAACACACTTCTTAGTTGTCTCCTACACCAGCTGTTTTACACTCACCACTTTACCTGCACACAGGCACATTTGTCACTTTTCACACTCACTTCTCACCCTGCACACAAACTCACTGCTCATCCTGTACCCACAGCTATTCCAACACACACAGAAAGCTCATAGTGTACTCACACTCTACTCACCTTACACACTAATACACTGCTAGCCCTGTACACTTACATACCTCTCACACTGCACACTCACGCACAACTCCCTCTCCCCTGACATCTCAACATGTGCTCAGATATTGCTGACCCTGCACTCACATACCATTGACCTACATCCCTCTCATCACTCACACAATTCTTACCTTCCACACTTCAACACACACTTCCAACCCTGAACTCAAACTACTTACCTTGTACACATCAGCATCTCTCATGCTGTGCACACACCTGCTCACACTGAACACAGTGCTCACCTTTCACACTCACACACTTCTTACCCTGCCCAAACACACATCAATCACCTCTCACCCATCAAGCATGCACCATTCACACTTCACAGACAGCACTCACACCATTCTTCCTACACTCATACACTGCTCATGCACCTCACCATCCAATCATACTGCTCATCCTGGAATCACACAACCTTCACCTTGCAATCACATACCTCTCACCTAGCACTAATACACCGATCACCCAGTATTCACCCACTACTCATCCTGCACTCTCTTACCACTCATACACCTCTTACCTAACAGTCAGCCACTGCTTACCCAGCAAACACTTACTGCTCAACCAGCAGTCAACCATTTTTCACCCTAAACGTACCCACCATTCATCCTGCCCTCACTTGCCACTCACCCTGCACTCACTCACTGCTCACCCTTTACCAACACTGCTCACCCAACATTCACACATCATTCACATCTCTTACACTGTACTTACACACCACATGCTCACAGAGAACTCTGCCTGCACATGTGCTATTCACTTTGCACACACACCAAGCACCTCCCACTCACACAGCTCACAAAGGACAAATGTCTCATCTTGCACTCTGACACAGCTCACCCTTCTGCCAACCTCCACTTACCCTGCACTCATACAACCTCATCCTGCACTCACTTGCCACTCACCCTGTTCTCATATACCTCTCACCCTATACTCAGACACCTCTCACCCTGCACTCACACACCTCTCACTCTGCACTTACCTTGAGCACTTATACATCTCACCCTCTACAGTCAACCTTCTCTCTCTACACATACACAGCTTACCCTGCACACACACACCACTCGCCTTAAACATATTGGCCATGTTCACCATTCATTTTGTGCTTGATGACTGTTCATCTGACACTCATGCACCACTAACCATCTAATCACTCAGATTCACACCTATGGAGGAGGCCCCTCAGCAGTGATTAAGTCACGGCACTCGGGTGGAATCTCTGCTATGAGAATTCTCATTCCAGAGATTCTGCCCCCAAGTGCGGAGACTTTCCAATGACTGTGGGGCCTCCGCAATGTGTGTGGAGGCCCTTTGTGAATCAGGCCCTCACTGTTCACCTTGCAGACATCCACCAATCACCTTGAACTCACTTGCACACTGGTTGATCATCAGAATCCATCCTTAGAGCACTGTTGCCCCAAAACCTGGTAGGGACACAACTGTGCCCTGTAGGCTTGTAACCGACCAGTCTGAGCCACAGAACCGTGAAGCATTTATAAATTATATTTATGGTTAGTAACAGTGTGACTTGATCTGCAGGTGGCTGATCTGCAGATCTGACTGACAGGAGCCTTCTTCAGATGAGCACCCAAGATGCCACACCTCAGCTTGGATGAATTCTATACTTACCTAGCTGGGATTTCTTAGCATTTTAAAAACAAGAAGTCAGGTAGGACACCTAATGAGCAATGAATGGTTACAAGGTGGTTTAAAGCTGTATAAATAGACCAATAGCTAAACAAAGCACATAGCAATTTTCATAGCACAATGGGATATTTAGTAACATATTAGAATAACAGAGGCAGTCATTCCTTGCAACTTTAACAAAAGCATTAGGGGACATCCCCCAGCCCTAAGGCATTTTAGCTTAAATACAGGAGCCTGACACTAGCTGAAACTTAGAAAAAGATGGTATAACACACATCATTCAGTACAAAGTCATTACACTCCTAAACATAAAGAGTGGGGAAATGCAAAACCTTTGTGCTGGAATAAACTGTCAGCAAGCTTCTCATATTATCATAATACAAGTAGTTGAGCTTCCCTCAGTTGTTCAGTCCTCTCTGATCCAGTCATCAACTTTGTTGTTTCAAGTGGGATGGAGTGATCACTCGCGGTCTGCTGAAGGGAAGATATAAGCTACGGAATAAGATTCCGCTCTGCACAACGTGATTCATTTCTGTTTCTACTTCTTAAAGAATCCAACCGGATGGTGTATTTCTAACAACTTCTAAGTGGTACACCGCACCATTTCTACTTGCTGTCCTCCCCTGAAGAAGACCCGCTGTGACTCAGTTGCAATCACGCACAACCCTGGGTCGAAACGTTGACGTATCCTGATAATCCACAACCTCCGTTCTCCATCCCACTTAAAACAACAAAATGAACAAGAGATGGATTGGAGATTCATATGTTTAGGGACTGATGTCCATTGAGTTCTACATTGTATATACTGTTTTATATAGCACTGTACATATTATCTTGACTCAAAACACCCTTTCACTTCTAGATCACTTATTCACTTATAAGTTACCCTTTCGCCTTTTTATCGTGACAACCAACAAAAAAATTGAGAAAAATTGTGTGATAAAAAGCAAAAACAAAACGCAAAAGATTACAATATACTAATTTTGATTGACTTCATCTATGTGTGTTTCCTTTTTTCAGTACATTTATTGTTTGAATTGTAAAGAAATTGTTTATCCAACAGAACCAATTATAGTATACTTTCTATACGCCCAGGTTCTGAGGGATACTGGGTCACCCATTATATTTTGTGTCCCTGTCAATGTAAGGCACCCTCTTGAAATGTCCTCTACCCTCTGAAACTCTATTGGTAATGTGAATGTTTCACTGTGGTAAAACAAAATGCTAAAAAGACAGGTGCAGTATATTATTCAATGACCTTACCTTATAACAGTGCTCCTGACTGCTACCCCGTGAGATTCAGATCAACTATGTGCAGATCATTCAGTTCTGTATTGACCTGGTACCAGCAGCTTGTCCTTCTATCTTGGTACATGTGACTGGTCCTACTGTCCTGGTACCTGCAGCTAGTCCTCCTATCCTGGTACCTGTGGCGAGTCTTACTATACTGGTACATGCAGCTGGTCTTTCCTCCTGTCCTGGTACCTACAGCTGGCCCTACGTTTCTAGTATCTGCAGCTGGCCTTACTGTCCTGGCATCTGTAGCTAGTCTTACTGACATGGTACCTACAGCTGGCACTTCCTCCTGTCCTGGTACCTGCAGCTGCTCCTTCTGTTCTGGTACCTGCAGCTTAGAATCTCATGCCTCAGCCTACAATCAGAGTCAAACTGCAATCACCAAAATACAAATTCAAATAAAAGACTTGGGGTCTTATTTTTCAAGTCCATTGCTGGTAGCGACACTTTTTTGGACACACTGGTGGCGCATTTTGCCTGGCCAAGTTTACAAGGACACATAAAGCCACCCTGCCCTGTGTATATATGCCCCCCTTTCATGCATTTCTCTGAGTGAAAGGCGCATTCCATGGATGTTGCTGTGGGTGTTCCCATGCAGCATCCATGGAACCCGACGCATTTCCATAAATCCAGGAATGCGTCAGATTCCATTGCCATCCCCAGGTGAAGTATAAGGTAGGAGCAAAGAGGGGAAATACCTTTATTTCTCCTTGTTTTCCTTTTTCTATGTGTGCTGCATTCTGCAGCACACATAGAAAACACCTCTCGTAATTGTTTTTGTGCAGAAAGGTGGCCCATCCTGCACAAAAACAACCACACCTACAACGCAGACACCATTGTACCATGGTGCAAGGGTGCCTGTGTTGGTGCATGGCAGTCCATTGTGCTCCAGCATAGAGGTAAATCTACAGGAATTTGCTGTATCTTGTGGATACAGCGCATTATTGCCCTTTTCTTTTAACGCATGGCAGCACGGCAGGAAGCCTTACTGCTCTACAGTGCATCAAAGTATTGCAAATGAGGCCCTGGGTGTACCACTGTTAACAGGTGCAGAAACCTATTCAAACTTGCACATCTGGGGGCTTATTTCTAAGCCCATTACGAACCGGTGCATCACTTCTTTGGGGGCATATTTACAAGGCCATGAAAAGCCAAGCAGGGTGGCTTTATATGGCCTTGTAATGCACCAGTGGCACAGTGTACCTGCCCACTGGTGCATTACAAGGTCATATAAAGCCACCCTGCTTGGCTTTCATGGCCTTGTAAATATGCCCCCTTTTCACACATTACTCTGCATGAGAGGGGCATTCCATGGGTGCTGCTGAGTGTATTTTGATGCAACATCCATGGAACCTGACGCATTACCAGATTTACATGGTTTAGGAAACCTGGGAGTGAGTCAGATTCCTATGCCTCCCAGGAGAGGCGTACGGGAAGCACAACCAGGAGAAATACCTTTATTTCTCCTTGTTTCTCGTTTTTCTATGTGTGCTGCATTCCGCCGCACACATAGAAAGAGAAAAACACCTCTCGTGATTGTCTTTGTGTAGGAAGGTACCCCTACAACACAGACACCCTTACACCATGGCACAAGAGCCTCTGCTTTGGTGCATGTCAGTCCATTGTGTGCCAGCGCAGAGGAAAAGGACAGGAATGCACCATATTGTGTAGATATGGTGCATCCTTGCCCTTTTCTTTTGACGCATGGCAGCACTGCAGGAAGGCTTGCTGTGCTGCACTGCGTCAAATTATTGTAAATGAGGCCCATGCTGTTTTTTCAGATGCACGCATGTTGGCTTGTCGCTGATATGTGCTCGATGGCTCAGAGAGCTAACACTTGCCGTGATATATGCTGGGTGGGTTCAGAGAGCTAACTCTTGCTGCTGATATGTGCAGTTGGCTAAGTGGGCTAACACTTGCCGCTGATTTGTGCTGGATGGCTCACTGAGTTAATACTTGCTACTGATATGTGTAATGTTCTACAGGTCATGAGGCTGAAGCGAAGCTGACTCAGCCTTTCATCTTTCCAGTGAATCACACTTTCCAGTGAATCTGCATGCCCACATATTGCTTGTGACACTGTAAATCAGTCCTGGCATTTTGGCAAAACTACATTGCTTTCAGGATCTTGTAGGCTGTTGAGCTTTTAAACTAGGTAGTGTAGGTACATGAACTTGCTATTAGATGAGGACAGGAATTGAAGGTAAAAAGAGTATTTTTAAAGTAGAAATGAGGAAAAAGAGCATCCAATTACCACTTGTAAAACTGGGATTTAGTGGGCGAAAAGGGGAATGTGCATGAAGAAAAGACCTAAGAGCATCGAAAAGCCAGTTTTGGAGGTCAACAGGTGAAGACTTAGAGGCATAGAGACGTGCAGCGGCCCAGCCGCATAGAGAGGTGCAGGGGCTCAACAGCATGGAGATGTGCAGGGGCCCAGCAGCATAGAGAGGTGCAGGGGCCCAGCAGCATAGAGATGTGCAGGGGCCCAGCAGTATGATGACAGGCAGGGGCCAGGTAGCTTAAAGAGCTGCATGGGCCCAGCAGCATGGAGACGTGCATGGGACCGGCAGCATAGAGACCTGCATGGAACCAGCAGCATAGAGGCGTGTAGGGGCCCAGCAATATAGAGATGTGCTGGGGCCAAGCACCATAGGGATGTGCAGGGACCCAGCAGCATAGAGACCTGCATGAGCCCAGCAGCATAGAGAGGTGCAGGGGCCCAGCAGCATGGAGATGTGCAGGGGCCCGGCAGCATAAAGGCATACAGGGACCCAGAAACATAGAGCCATGGAGGGGCCCAGCAACATAGGGATGTGCAGGGGCACAGCAGCAAAAAGACAATGCATGGGACCAGCAACATGGAGACGTGCAGGGGCCCAGCAGCATAGAGACATACAGGGGCCCAGCAGCATAGAGAAGTGCAGGGGCCCAGCAGCATAGAGATGTGCTGGGGTCCAGCAGCATAGAGATGTGCTGGGGTCCAGCAGCATAGAGATGTGCTGGGGCCCAGCAGTATAGATACTTGCAAGGACCCAACAGTAAGAGGCGTGCAGGGGCCCAGCAGCATAGAGACCTGCAGGGGCCCAGCAGCATAGAGACGTGCAGGGGCTCAACAGCATGGAGATGTGAAGGGGCCCAGCAGCATAGAGACATGCAAGAGCCCAGCAGCATAGAGATGAGCAGGGGCCCAGCAGTATGATGACATGCAGGGGCCCAGCAGCAGAAAGGCCTGCATGGGCCCAGCAGCATGATGAAATGCAGGGGCCCAGCAACATTGAGATGTGCTAAGCACAGCAACACAGAGATGTGCAGGGGCCAGGCAGCATAAAGACCTGCATGGGCCCAGCAGCATAGATACGTGCAGGGGCCCAGCAGCATGGAGACGTGCAGGGGCCCAGCAGCATCAAAGACCTGCATGGGACCAGCAGCATAGAGACGTGTAGGGGCCCAGCAATATAGAGATGTGCTGGGGCCAAGCATCCTAGGTACGTGCAGGGACCCAGCACCATAGAGACCTCCATGAGCCCAGCAGCATAGAGAGGTGCAGGGGCCCAGAAGCATGGAGATGTGCAGGGGCCCGGCAGCATAAAGTCATACAGGGGCCCAGCAACATAGAGATATGGAGGGGCCAAACAACATAGGGATGTGCAGGGGCCCAGCAGCAAAAAGACCTGCATGGGACCAGCAGCATGGAGACGTGCAGGGGCCCAGCAGCATAGAGACATGCAGGGGCCCAGCAGCATAGAGAAGTGCAGGGGCCCAGCAGCATGGAGATGTGCTGAGGCCCAGCATTATAGAGACTTGCAAGGACCCAACAGTAAGAGGCGTGCAGGGGCCCAGCAGCATAGAGACGAGCAGGGGCTCAACAGCATGGAGATGTGCAGGGGCCCAGCAGCATAGTGATGTGCAGGGGCCCAGCAGCATGGAGACATGCAGGGGCCCAGCAGCATAGAGATGAGCAGGGGCCCAGCAGTATGATGACATGGAGGGGCCCAGCTGCAGAAAGGCCTGCATGGGCCCAGCAGCATGATGAAATGCAGGGGCCCAGCAACATTGAGATGTGCTGCGGCACAGCAACACAGAGATGTGCAGGTGCCAGGCAGCATAAAGACCTGCATGGGCCCAGCAGCATAGATACTTGCAGGGGCCCAGCAGCATGGAGAAGTGCCGGGGCCCAGCAACATAGAGACCTACATGGGACCAGCAGCATAGAGACGTGTAGGGGCCCAGCAATATAGAGACGTGCTGGGGCCAAGCATCATAGGGACGTGCAGGGACATAGCAGCATACAGACCTGCATGAGCCCAGCAGCATAGAGAGGTGCAGGGGCCCAGCAGCATGGAGATGTGTAGGGGCCCGGCAGCATTAAAGCATACAGGGGCCCAGCAGCTTGATGACGTGCAAGGGCCCAGCAACATAGAGACATGGAGGGGCCCAGCAACATAGGGATGTGCAGGGGCCCCCCAGCAAAAAGTCCTGCATGGGACCAGCAGCATCGAGACGTGCAGGGGCCCAGCAGCATAGAGACAAGCAGCGGCCCAGCAGCATAGAGAAGTGCAGGGGCCCAGAGGCATAGAGATGTGCTGGGTCCCAGCAGTATAGAGACTTGCAAGGACCCAACAGTAAGAGGTGTGCAGGGGCCCAGCAGCATAGAGACATGCAGAGGATCAGCAGCATCAAGACATGCAGGGGCCCGATAGCATAGAGACCTGCATGGGCCCAGCAACATAGAGACATGCAGGGGTCCAGCAGCATGAAGACATGCAGTCGCCCAGCAGCATAGAGACACGCAGGGGCCCAGCAGCATTGAGACCTGCATGGGCCCAGCAACATAGAGACATGCTGGGGCCCAACAACACGACTGTGTGTGTTTTGTCTGGAACCGAAAGACAGAAGCCCTCTGTGCAGCCTTACCACCGGCTGAAACCAGAGGCCTTCTGCCCCGGGTTCATCAACTCTGTTTATTTAATATTATCTTAAGTCAATAAAACTTGTTTCCTTCCCGTATCTTTTGTTATCACATTGTGTGCACTCACCTTCCCGGAGCAGTAATCAGCCTTGAGTCTTTCTCTGAAAGTCAAACACAATTAACCACACATATGTACATCCTGCTCCGCACCTGGAACCTTTTGGCTACTGCAATAGACATAAATTCAGAGCATGGAAACCGGTCACAAGCAGGAATCCCTCTGGCTTTGAAAGGAGAGTGTGGTGACCCACCTGGCATGGAGGTACATTTAACCAACCAAACACAAAAAGTATGATAGGGTCTAAGGGAAAGTTTAATGACCTGCCTCAGTTCTAATCCCCTAATCCTATAATTGCAAAACAAATGAAAGGAACTGGGGGTCTAACAAAATCCTGCAGAGTGAGCAGAAGTGTAGGTAGAGGGCTAATTAGTCCCACATGGCAAAAAAGGGAGTAAAAGAAGAAGAAAGAGACATCCAAATGCAATCTATGAGGACCACAGAGCGAAGCTTGGATACCCATCAATTGTCTGAGTGATCAATCCTATCATCTGGTCATCCAATCAAGGATAAGATACTTCTCTTGATCATAGAGAGCATCTAATTTGGAGTGATTTCACTCAAAAAAAGGCCCAAGATCGTCAAAGGATTGGAGCGAGAAGACCAACAATTGCAAAGTGATAGAACAATTGAAAGGAATGCAGTGCTAGCAAAAGAGAAATTAAAGTGGTGTATTAAAATAGAATTGTGAAAAAACACTACTAGTTTAATATGTGTCTCACACTCTAAATAAAACAACAGTGCAAAAAGCAGTGTTAAACAAATAACTGCTATATGGAGAGGTCGACATGTTTCAGCCCAGTGGGAACCATTTCTCCCTGCGGCTTTCTTCAGGACCCTTGTTGTTAAATTTTCGCTACTGCAATAGTGTGTAAAACATAGTGTATAGTGAAAAAAAAAGAGAAGAAAAAGCTTGTCTCACTATCATCTGAAGGTGGCAATTTATACAACCTTCAGTAGATCCTCCGCTTCAAAAGGATGCGGTGAGCATCTGTCAAGAAAACATATGAACAACGTCTCAGTCTTGAAAATAGTACTCCCAAATGTGCATTTATACCAAACCTCATATTAGAGGGTGCTTACCCGTAATGATCGAGGAACGGACCTCACCTCGCCTGGAACCTGGCTCAGGACTAGGAGGCCCTGCTCTGTTTGGAAGAGAAAAAATAAACTACCAAAAACCAGAAAGTAATCTGAAAAGATTTATCCATCTTTTGAGGGGCGCTAGTGAGAATTACTACTAGCAACTGTATTCCAAGTGTGTATATATATGTAAAATTCACATGTATGTCAGCCTAAGAGAGGAATCCCTAGTCCATTATCTGTAACAAATGACCGTAAAAAGTGGGAATGGGCAATGTAAAAAGGCCGTATCTTGCTGCTTCCCCGTGGTGATCAACGCCATGTTTGTAAAGGCACTGTGAAAGCTCCTACGGAATATACAAGTTGACAGGTGGTTGTCCATATTATAAATCACTGCGGATGGAAGGGGGTTCTGTGAGATGCCAGAAACGCAGTGAGAGTGTCAATCTATATCATTCAAACACGCTATGGTTTAAAATACGCTGTAGTTTGAAGTACACACCAACAGGACCTTAACCACATAGGTAATAATTCCCCCGTGATATGAATCACTCCAGATGAACCGGGGGGCGCAATGGTAATGTTAAAGCCTGTCATGAGGATATCGTACGAGGGCGCTACAAGCTAAGCTGCCTCGAAGAAAGCTGGTATTGGTAGGAGAAAAGTGCTCACCTATCCGTCGTTGCCCCGTTGTGGCTACCGAGTCAGGAGAAAGGAGGTAACCGGAGCATTCTGCAAAGGATGTTTATAAAGCCAAGAAGCCTCGTCAGTTTCGAACGCGAGAGCGTGCAATACGCGTCATCGCCTGACCCCTGATGGATGATGAAAAAACATCAAGGACTACAAAATGACGTCAGTGTAATGACGTCTGTAGTTCGTAAAGCATATGAGCACTCTGGCTGGTTTAATCTCTATGTAGCTGTATGTATCTCGCTCATTACAAGGTTTGAAGACAATGTCAGAGCGCTGAAAACCTCGGAATTAACAACTACGAAAGCAAAAGAGGGAACATCAGCGCGTGATCCCTAATGGGTAGTAAAAACGTCAAAGGACTACAAAATGACGTCAGAAAGATGGCGTCTGTAGTTCATAAAGTATGTAGGTGCTCTGCCTAGCCACATGTATAGCTATCTGGATGCCGTGTAACCTGTAACTTTAGTGCAAGGTTATAGAACTAATAAGGACACCATAGTATCAAGACATTCCAAAGGCAAAATGCCATTATAGCGTGAAGATGGATATAGACACCATATATTTCAGAAAACATTTAAAGGGCGGTCCACGGGATGTCATCATTGAGACCCCTGACATCACTTTGTAATTTGAACACCTATTTCTGTTCCTTAATAAATAGGTATTTAGAGATATCGCTGATATGGGATGGTATAATGGGCTTTTCAAGCACTGTCCAGGTGAAATCATCTGCCTTGTGATTGTTTTCAATGAAATGTCTGGTTAATCTAGTAATCGATTGATTGCATCTAAATGAACTCTTGTGTTCTAACATGCGAGTCCTGACTTTGCGAGTTGTCAAACCTACATATTTACATTGACATGGACAAGTAAGTAGGTAAATGAGGTTATCGCTGTTGCAATTAGTGAACTTCCTTTGCATCCAAGGTCTGTTAGTACCTATAGCGATGGAAGTAGCATTTGTAGTTTGTGGGCAGATGGAGCAATTGCCACAAGGAAAATGGCCTGTCACTGCGGGGAGATCCCATAAAGTGGCTACAGCTCTCTGAGGAATGGATTTCGGGCGTGTGTGTACTAGACGATCTCGTATGTTCCCAGATCTCTTAAATGAAAACAGAGGAGGTGCCAACGTACCATCACAAGAATTCAAAATGCGCCAATGTTTACGGACACTCTTTTGTATCTCATTGGCCATCGTGCTAAAAGTAGTGACAAAAGTCATCGGTTCAATTATTGGTTTCTCAAAAGCGGGTTCCAAAAGCGCTTGGCGATGATTGTTAGTAGCCCGCTTGAGTGAACGCTTAACCAATCTACGAGGATATTGTCTAGAAACCAATTGTTTCGTTAAGACATCAGCGTGTTTACTGAAGGTGTTGTCAGTAGAACAGTTCCTATGAACTCGTAGGAACTGACCAAAAGGCAAGATGTCCCTTAATGATTTGGGGTGTTGACTATCATATCGTAGTAGGGAATTCCGTGACATCGGTTTTCGGTAGAGTTCACTCTCTAGACCTGTGGGGGTGACAAAAATCGACAGGTCTAAGAAAGCTAACCTTTTGTCATCAATTTCAACTGTGAATTTCAGGAACTGATTTCTGGTATTGAGCCACTGATGAAAGTGATGGATAGACTCACGATCGCCTCGCCACACCACCAACACATCATCTATATAGCGTTTCCATAATCGGATAGATGGAAGAAACGGATTAGTGGAATTGAAGATGTGCTGTTGTTCATAAGAATGGACATAAAGGTTGGCCAGACTCGGCGCAAAAATGCTGCCCATGCTGGTACCGGAGACTTGCAAATAGATCTGATCTTCGAATCTAAAAAAGTTGTCCTTCATGGCAAGTTTTGCCAGTGCCATAATGAAATGAACCGGAGTTTGGAATTCAGTTCAGTATCATATAGGATTGCAGACACTGTATCCAAAGTCTCGTCTTGGGGAATCGAGGTATATAATGCTTCCACATCAAAAGAGACTAACAGGTCTCTGTTCATGTCAAAATCAATAGTGGGTAGCAGACGCAATATGTCTTTTGTATCTTGGAGATACGTAGGCATCTTACTCACAATAGGTCTCAAAAAGAAATCTACAAACGTGGACAGAGGTTCCAGAAAAAGAGAATCATTAGTGATATGTCAGAGGAGGCACTCTGTGAAGGTTGGATAACCACAAAAGAGTCCCAATTTTTACAGACAAAACACCCCATCATGCCGTATTTTTACATTTTACCCAAAATACATAAAGCCCAAAGACCTCCGCCGGGCAGACCAATCATCTCGGGACAAGGAGCGATTCTGGAACCTCTGTCCACGTTTGTAGATTTCTTTTTGAGACCCATTTCTCAAGATGAGACTTTGGATACAGTGTCTGCAATCCTATATGAAACTGAACTGAATTCCATCACTCCGGTTCATTTCATTATGGCACTGGCAAAACTTGCCATGAAGGACAACTTTTTTAGATTCGAAGATCAGATCTATTTGCAAGTCTCCGGTACCAGCATGGGCAGCATTTTTGCGCCGAGTCTGGCCAACCTTTATGTCCATTCTTATGAACAACAGCACATCTTCAATTCCACTAATCCGTTTCTTCCATCTATCCGATTATGGAAACGCTATATAGATGATGTGTTGGTGGTGTGGCGAGGCGATCGTGAGTCTATCCATCACTTTCATCAGTGGCTCAATACCAGAAATCAGTTCCTGAAATTCACGGTTGAAATTGATGACAAAAGGTTAGCTTTCTTAGACCTGTCGATTTTTGTCACCCCCACAGGTCTAGAGAGTGAACTCTACCGAAAACCGATGTCACGGAATTCCCTACTACGATATGATAGTCAACACCCCAAATAATTAAGGGACAACTTGCCTTTTGGTCAGTTCCTACGAGTTCGTAGGAACTGTTCTACTGACAACACCTTCAGTAAACACGCTGATGTCTTAACCCCTTCAGTGCCCCGCCCTTTCCCCCTCCTGTGCCGGGTCTTTCATTAGCGGGCGGGGTCCATGACGAGATAGTCTCGTCATGGGCACAGCGCAACCGTGCTCCATGACGAGACTATCTCGTCATGGGCATAGAAGAGGTTAACGGAACAATTGGTTTCTAGACAATATCCTCGTAGATTGGTTAAGCGTTCACTCAAGTGGGCTACTAACAATCATCGCCAAGCGCTTTTGGAACCCGCTTTTGAGAAACCAATACTTGAACGGATGACTTTTGTCACTACTTTTAGCACGATGGCCAATGAGATACAAAAGAGTGTCCGTAAACATTGGCGCATTTTGATATCTTGTGATGGTACGTTGGCACCTCCTCTGTTTTCATTTACGAGATCTGGGAACATACGAGATCGTCTAGTACACACACGCCCGAAATCCATTCCTAAGAGAGCTGTAGGCACTTTATGGGATCTCCCCGCAGTGACAGGCCATTTTCCTTGTGGCAATTGCTCCATCTGCCCACAAACTACACATACTACTTCCATCGATATAGGTACTAACAGACCTTGAATGCAAAGGAAGTTCACTAATTGCAACAGCGATAACCTCATCTACCTACTTACTTGTCCATGTCAATGTAAATATGTAGGGATGACAACTCGCAAAGTCAGGACTCGCATGTTAGAACACAAGAGTTCATTTAGATGCAAGAAATCGATTACTAGATCAACCAGACATTTCATTGAAAACAATCACAAGGCAGATGATTTCACCTGGACAGTGCTTGAAAAGCCCATTATACCGTCCCATATCAGCGATATCTCTAAATACCTATTTATTAAGGAACAGAAATGGGTGTTCAAATTACAAAGTGATGTCAGGGGTCTCAATGATGACATCCCATGGACCGCCCTTTAAATGTTTTCTGAAATATATGGTGTCTATATCCATCTTCACGCTATAATGGCATTTTGCCTTTGGAATGTCTTGATACTATGGTGTCCTTATTAGTTCTATAACCTTGCACTAAAGTTACAGGTTACACGGCATCCAGATAGCTATACATGTGGCTAGGCAGAGCACCTACATACTTTATGAACTACAGACGCCATCTTTCTGACGTCATTTTGTAGTCCTTTGACGTTTTTACTACCCATTAGGGATCACGCGCTGATGTTCCCTCTTTTGCTTTCGTAGTTGTTAATTCCGAGGTTTTCAGCGCTCTGACATTGTCTTCAAACCTTGTAATGAGCGAGATACATACAGCTACATAGAGATGAAACCAGCCAGAGTGCTCATATGCTTTACGAACTACAGACGTCATTACACTGACGTCATTTTGTAGTCCTTGATGTTTTTATATCATCCATCAGGGGTCAGGCGATGACGCGTATTGCACGCTCTCGCGTTCGAAACTGACGAGGCTTCTTGGCTTTATAAACATCCTTTGCAGAATGCTCCGGTTATCTCCTTTCTCCTGACTCGGTAGCCACAACGGGGCAACGACGGATAGGTGAGCACTTTTCTCCTACCAATACCAGCTTTCTTCGAGGCAGCTTAGCTTGTAGCGCCCTCGTACGATATCCTCATGACAGGTTTTAACATTACCATTGCGCTCCCCGGTTCATCTGGAGTGATTCATATCACGGTGGAATTATTACCTATGTGGTTAAGGTCCTGTTGGTGGTACTTCAAACTACAGCGTATTTTAAACCATAGCGTGTTTGAATGATATAGATTGACACTCTCACTGCGTTTCTGGCATCTCACAGAACCCCCTTCCATCCGCAGTGATTTATAATATGGACAACCACCTGTCAACTTGTATATTCCGTAGGAGCTTTCACAGTGCCTTTACAAACATGGCGTTGATCACCACGGGGAAGCAGCAAGATACGGCCTTTTTACATTGCCCATTCCCACTTTTTACGGTCATTTGTTACAGATAATGGACTAGGGATTCCTCTCTTAGGCTGACATACATGTGAATTTTACATATATACACACTTGGTATACAGTTGCTAGTAGTAATTCTCACTAGCGCCCCTCAAAAAAAGGATAAATCTTTTCAGATTACTTTCTGGTTTTTGGTAGTTTATTTTTTCTCTTCCAAACAGAGCGGGGCCTCCTAGTCCTGAGCCAGGTTCCAGGCGAGGTGAGGTCCGTTCCTCGATCATTACGGGTAAGCACCCTCTAACATGAGGTTTGGTATAAATGCACATTTGGGAGTACTATTTTCAAGACTGAGACGTTGTTCATATGTTTTCTTGACAGATGCTCACCGCATCCTTTTGAAGCGGAGGATCTACTGAAGGTTGTATAAATTGCCACCTTCAGATGATAGTGAGACAAGCTTTTTCTTCTCTTTTTTTTTCACTATACACTATGTTTTACACACTATTGCAGTAGCGAAAATTTAACAACAAGGGTCCTGAAGAAAGCCGCAGGGAGAAATGGTTCCCACTGGGCTGAAACATGTCGACCTCTCCATATAGCAGTTATTTGTTTAACACTGCTTTTTGCACTGTTGTTTTATTTAGAGTGTGAGGCACATATTAAACTAGTAGTGTTTTCTCACAATTCTATTTTAATACACCACTTTAATTTCTCTTTTGCTAGCACTGCATTCCTTTCAATTGTTCTATCACTTTGCAATTGTTGGTCTCCTCGCTCCAATCCTTTGACGATCTTGGGCCTTTTTTTGAGTGAAATCACTCCAAATTAGATGCTCTCTATGATCAAGAGAAGTATCTTATCCTGGATTGGATGACCAGATGATAGGATTGATCACTCAGACAATTGATGGGTATCCAAGCTTCGCTCTGAGGTCCTCATAGATTGCATTTGGATGTCTCTTTCTTCTTCTTTTACTCCCTTTTTTGCCATGTGGGACTAATTAGCCCTCTACCTACACTTCTGCTCACTCTGCAGGATTTTGTTAGACCCCCAGTTCCTTTCATTTGTTTTGCAAATGGAGGTACATTTCCCAGCAGGGACTGTAAAGATTCAGGATTACATGCATATCCGAAACAAAAAACAAGCAGTAATACAAAGTTGCTTCCACTGCAGGGGCCTGTGTTCTTTCTCATGGTGCCAGGTTCAAATCTCGGCAGGCCCAATCAGCCTTTCATCCTTCTGAGACCGATAAAATGAGCACCATTAAGTTAAGTAACAATAAACATCTCTTATTTAGCGCCCAGGTACCCTCGGGTGAACATGTGCTTTACAAATACATGTTATGCTATAAAAGTAAATAAATAAATCGCTGAAAAATGTAAAAATAGTTGGTGTTCTTTGGTTTGTATAATTGAAAGAGGTATTGGGCAGACATTCATATGTAACTAGACTTGTTTAAAGACTATCAGAGCCATCATATGCTGCGAGGACAGGGATGTCCCCAGCATGGTGTTCAGGTGGGTACTCTTAGCTTTAGCGTCTGACTGCATGTATATCTTTTATTTTGACCCTGGTCATATGCTAATATAGCATGTGTGCAGGGGCCTGTCCCTGGCTATGTGAGGTTCTTTATCTGTCCTTAAACGCAAGAGGTCACCAAACATGCTGTCATTATGGCAGTAGATTACTGGCTCGGCCCTGGGTCCTGCACAAACAGCGGTGATGACAGCATACCATGGCTGAGAAGTGGGCAGCAGTGTGGCCAGACCACATCACTTGTGTAACTGAAGGCTTGCTGACCCACCTGTGTAAGATCCACTGTTATATGTATACCAGACCCTTACGCTGTAATTCGCAGTGCATGTGTAGTGCATGTGCATGTGTAGTACGAGTAAGAGTGCCGACCCAACAGTCAGTGCCCACAACAGTGGTCAAAGCCCTCCTCCCCTGCCCTAGAGCAGGACAGACCACCCACTCGCCCCCAACCAAACCCTTCTGCTTTCTCGCAGTGTGAGAAGCAGAAACATAAAATGGCATTTATAATACCATTTTATGTTTCTGCTTCTCACACAGCGAGAAAGCAGTGGGGCGATGCTCCTCCGACCACATGGAGGAGCAGCCCCTGTGTGAGAGTGAGTCTGAGTAATGAAGGTGAGTGGGGTTGACTTTCGATGCCCCATGCCTGCATCAGTACAAGATGGAGGGTCAGGACATTGTTCCTGAACAGTGGATGTATATTGCTGGCGTTCCTGTAGGCGATGGGGTGGGGTTGGAAGATCCAGACACTACACAGTCTTCCTGTGCAGAGATGTTTTAAGGCATGGGCAAAGTGGGCTCAGGCCAGTGCCCCAGCCATTCAGGCGGCTCCATGATAGCTCTGTTCTCAAGAGTCTTACCCTGATGACCTTGAAAAATTCTTAAACAGATTGTTGAAAATAACGTTTTCTTTTAATTTATTTTTAATGTGGGTAATATGCGAGAATCTATTATAGACTTTTTGCAGACAAATGCGTTTATGTTTCATGTAACATCCCTAAAAATAGTTTCTTTTAGAACAATATAGGACCTCACATATGAGAAATGAGAGGATGTCACAGAGATTATTTGCAGTAATATTAGTGAGCTGCTGCTGTGTTACAATATTGCAAGCACAGATCACTATCCCTGAGTATTAGATATGAACACATTTAGAATATGGACCAGTGTGCCTGTGTACTGCCAGTGACCTGGCCAAAGAGGGCATGAAAGAGCTGAAACTGCATCATAAAACCAAAGCTGTTTCCATACATGGGCCCTCAAAATACTTTTGGCCCAGGGCCCCAAAAATCCATAAAATGTCCCTGTTCCTGTGCATTGCCCATTGGTGATGGTAGGGGTGAAGGGTGGGGCTGCAGTTTCTGTTGTAACAGGAAATTTCTAGGTGAGCCGTTTGCCTGTGTCTGTCCCTGATTACTCCTCTAGTTGGGCTGATGACAGCCAGGTGCAGAAGCCTCACACCTCTTTGTGCCTGAGTTGTTTGTGCTTCAGGTTTCACACAGTTGCAGCGCCTGGAGAGCTGCGAGGAGGAGACCTTAAGTAAGGGCCAATCCAAACCTGTTCTACAGTTTGAGACAGTGAATCCACAAAACCTGTCTAAAAGTTGTGTATAAAAGTGGGACCCCACCTACAACACTTCAGTTCCACATTCTTTATGACGAGGGATAGGAGTGCTCTGCAGTGCACACAGAGGACTATTGTGAACACAGGACCGGTGTGTGTGTGACAGCTAGTCTCCCAAAGGTAAGGGGACATTCCCTGCAATGTCAATGTTTCTATCTTTCTCTGACTAATTCTTCCTCTCTCCTCTGCCTTTCTGTCTCATGGTCTAGGCCAACTTATGAAGATAAAAAATAAGTCCAGGTCCCAAGAAATGAGAGTGTGTGCCCGCCTCCTGCAATCAACAACACAAATTAAACACTAAGGGGCATATGTAATGAAGTGGCAGAGCGTATCGTTAGCCACCCTGGCTTACCAACACGCTCAGCCACTTCCGAAACACAGGGCTGCACCATATTCACGAGAATATGGTGCAGCCCTATGTTTCCCCCTGGGCTGGTTCTACGTTTAGCAGCCTAGCGCCAATGCAGGCACCCTTTTACCATAGTGCAATGGTGTCTGTGTTCAGGGGAAGATTGCTTATGTACAGGAAGTTCCCCCTTCCTGCACATAAACAATCTACAAATGCTGTTTTGTCTCTTCTATGTGTTGCAAAATGGCATTTAAAAAAAATGATTGCTTACGTGCAGGAACGGGGACCTTCCTGTACATAAACAATCATTTGCCTTTAGCTGTTTTCATGTGTGCTGCACAACACACCACACATGAAAACAGCAAAAATGAGGAGATATGTATCAATTCTCCTTGTTGTGCCAAGGTAAGACCAGGTTTTCTCTGGTCATAATTCTGGTGCTGCCTCCTATGTATGCTTCCCTTGTAAATATGGGGCAGCATCGGAATCAACGGGTGTTGCGGTGGAACGCCCATAGGAACACCAGCAATGGGTGACTTTTGCACCAACATATCTGACGCATCTGTCAATCCTTACGTCATGGTGCGCTGTATCATAAATATGGCGCATCCATGATGGTGCAAGGGTGTCACAGGCTCTACAGATGCGTCAGTTTCTTGTAAATCTGCCCACCAGTATTTGCAAGTGCTATAGACACATAACTCTGTGGCGCGTTTTAAGATGGGGGATTAAGTCCCCTTGACCCCTTGAATCCTGAAGGTCCCTGGGGTTCAACTAGCCCACCAGGTACCTCCAGTAAGCGCCACAGAGCTGTGTTGCAGAGAGGTGTAAAAAAGGGAGTGGCCTCTAAACACCTCTCTGCAACGCAGCTCCCTGGCGCATAATGGATGTACCTCGTGGGCTAGTTCGACCCAGGGACACTCAGGATTCAAGGGGACTTCATTTCCCAACTTCAAACGCGCCACAAGACCCGATTGCACAGTGGTAAAGGGAGGGGGCGGGGCCTGAGGTGACATGTGTGCAAACACGCCCTGTAGCGCATTCTGAGGACCTTACCTGTGACCCTGCCACCTTGCTCCTGCTATCGCCGTGAGGGGAACGGCCAGCGCAGGGGAGAATAGAGCTCTGCTACTGCCCCGGAAACGCCGTGAGGGAAACGGCCGGCGAACAACAATACCCAGAGGCCCTGTTGCTGGGCGCCCGGCTGTGACGAGATCAGCCCACGCCCAGCTCGTTTAAAAATCACACAGGCTCAACGCAGCGCGGGACGCGCATTCTGAGGACCTTACCTGTGACCCTGCCACCTTGCTCCTGCTATCGCCGTGAGGGGAACGGCCAGCGCAGGGGAGAATAGAGCTCTGCTACTGCCCCGGAAACGCCGTGAAGGAAACGGCCGGCGAACAACAATACCCAGAGGCCCTGTTGCTGGGCGCCCGGCTGTGACGAGATCAGCCCGCGCCCAGCTCGTTTAAAAATCACACAGGCTCAACGCAGGGCGGGACGCGCATTCTGAGGACCTTACCTGTGACCCTGCCACCTTGCTCCTGCTATCGCCGTGAGGGGAACGGCCAGCGCAGGGGAGAATAGAGCTCTGCTACTGCCCCGGAAACACCGTGAGGGAAACGGCCGGCGAACAACAATACCCAGAGGCCCTGTTGCTGGGCGCCCGGCTGTGACGAGATCAGCCCGCGCCCAGCTCGTTTAAAAATCACACAGGCTCAATGCAGCGCGGGACGCGCCCGGGCGAAGCCCGGGCCAAGGGCGGGCCCGTCCTTGCCCGTCGTGGACCGGTGGAGGCCGGGCTGGGCCAGGTGTCTTGGCTGCCTCACGCCATTTGACTCATAAAAAGGTACTGTGTCACATAATAAGCTTTGTAAGCTATATGGTATCCAGTGACTGTTAGATGTCCAAAGGAGGTGGTCTTCCAGATCAGGAGTTGGTGAATTACATAAGGTTCCTACAGAGACAGTGCTTTGGTGCCTTGGCGTGGTTGTTTATAGCTCTGGTAGTATTATTACTATCTATAAAATAGGGTTCTGCACTGATTCATACTGATTCTTAGTATCTGTGAAAGGGTTTGTAACTGGGTACACTATGGGGAAGAGAAAAACCTCCTCCACTGCTCCCTCCACTGCAAATAAGAAAAAATCGAGTAAGGTTGG
This sequence comes from Triturus cristatus, assembly GCF_964204655.1. Classification (NCBI taxonomy): domain Eukaryota; kingdom Metazoa; phylum Chordata; class Amphibia; order Caudata; family Salamandridae; genus Triturus; species Triturus cristatus. The sequence goes on along the minus strand of NC_140590.1, from coordinate 1,819,503,255 downwards.
GGGAGGCCCCTCCTTGTCATTATTGACATATTTAACAGGTGCTGTGGGCGCCTTAGAAAAACAAATACTAACGGTGGAGGAATCAATGAAACCTGATAAAGATGTTCCTGATAAGGGCGCGGGACTGATTACATCGGTTACTGATAAAGGTGCAACTGACCCCCGGGTGGACCCTATAGCGGACAAGCTCAGTGGGCCAGGTAGTAGTAATTGTTGTGTGGTAAACATATCTGACCACATCAGTGACAGTGACCAAGAGAGTGATCTTCAACCACCCCCGAAGCGCCCCAGAAATCCAGACTCTATCAGTAGAAAGAGTAAGGAACCAGGATTAAATAACAAGACAAGTGTGGCCTTAACTCAAAGAAAGTTACCTAAAAACGTTAAGGCTTCTGCTATGAATAAACATACGGGGGGGGGAGTCAGAAATTAACATCTACGGTGATTTAATGCAGAGTGAAGTTCTGGATTTGAAAAATAACTTCAAAGCTCTAGATAGCTTTTTAAGGGACTCTGTAACTGACCTAATAAGCAGGGTGGGGGAAATGGAAAAAGTCTTGTCAAAACTGGTTAAACGAGAGCTCCCAGAACCCAAGGATACCCTGAAAAACAGGAATATAAATATCAATCCTGTAACTCAGACAAATATTCCATTTACGCATGAACAACGGCCTATAAATAATGACTCAATAAGACCGCTTCATAATCCATCTGACCAAAGTAGGCCTAGAAATGTTTCTAAGGTTGGGCCCACGGCCGACGGCACAAGGGGACTTGTAACGGCTGAGGTTGTTGAAAATGTATTTCTGCATATAGATCTTCCCCCAGCTTCAACACCATATACAATTATTTTAGCCAATGTCCCCAGACTACAACAAGGTATGAATGAAACCTGTGAGAGCCTAAGAAATAAATCAATATCTTGGCTGGGGAGCAGGATGGGTTAACTGAGAGACTTTTTCAAGAGTTCAAAATGGCAAGAAGGGTGAGGTGGATAGGCAGGGGTACTAAAGACTTGGCAGGTGATTGCGTGATACTAAATTTTAAAACTCCCCAACTAATTGACTTAATCCTAAATAGGGTTGGGAGCAATCAGATCTCACCACATTACATCAATATTGTACCCTTGGGTTTTTTCTATAAACCCAGCCATTATGGCCATATTGGACAAGGTTTAAATGTTCCACTGGTGGCACAGAATTCTATGGCTGGCGTAAGTACATATAACCGCTTTCAGGCACTAGCAAATCTGGAAGAAGTGGATTGACCGAGGGAAAATGGTTTTAATATAACCAGGCTTAACCCTAGTAAAAGCAAGGAGGAACTAGGTGTGGGTAGACCAGCCTCGGACTCCACTACTGGGTCTACTAAATTTAGGATATTGAGCGATGAGAATATTTTAGAGGAAAGGGACACACTGGCTTTAATTGACCATATGGGTCAGGGGGAGTTATCGGATTTTGTCCTGTTACATAACTCATATGATATTCCACCTTTAGCAGCCTGTAAAAAAATATCAACCTCTACGTCACTGGCGGGTAAAAACACTATATCATCATGTTTAACACGGGAGGATACTCAACCTGTACTTAAACCAGGGGAGAACTTAAACGATTGTGTAAACGACTCAGATAACAATAGTCGTAACTTCCTGTTCTGGAATGTAGCAGGTTTAAAATCAAAAATAAGGAATGTAGAATGGAACAACTTCGTACATAGGTTTGATTTTATATGCTTACAGGAAACCTGGTCAGTGGAGCCGATACATATAAATGGCTATAAAACTATACACAGGCCAGCAATAACTTCAAAGCATGGTAGAGCTAAAGGTGGTCTATGCACCTATGTTTCTAACTTATTGAACCTTGGTAATATCCACACGGTAGCGGAGGACTCATACTATATTATTATTAGTTTATCCTTGGAAAGATCTCAAATAGTAATATTAGTGAATTACTATAACAACGCGCCTCAAGACCAAATAGTAATGATCATTAAAACTATATCTGGTCATATCTACAAGACACAGGAATCTGAATCTAGGGACTTATTGATTATTTGGGGTGGGGATTTTAACTCTGGGTTGTGTCAACACTCAGATACTGGGAACTGTGGTATGACTTACGATACGGAAACAACTTTCCCTCATTTCCCTCATTCAAAGTATGGTGAGAGCCTAAACGACATAGCATCTGACTTTGATTTAGGCTTTGCAAACATGTTGTGCTCCCCTCCGGTTGCCTTTGGTCCAACTTTTAACGGTCGCGGAACCTTCTCTACAATTGATTTTATTATGGTTACTAACAGGCATTGTTCTAGAATCAGATACACAAGGGTTCAGCACTATATAATATACATTTGTTTGTCAAAATTCAAGATTCACACAAAAATGAATTATCCCAAGTCTTAATTTCTTGAAAAAAAATGTTTTCTTCTTTATTTTTCTTTAAAATGTTTTCTTTATTTTCAAGAGGTCAAGAGATCATAGCCAACGCGTTTCGTCTCACATCGAGACTTCTTCAGGGCTTGACAGTAAGATATAGCGTGATCTCATCAATTCTTAAGTACTTCAAGTTTTCTAGATTTCTCCAATATTCCAGAACCTCTATATCGTACACAGTGTCCGCAATGGCATGGTGGCCTATGATGTCGGTACTTCGTGTTGTGGATGATCCACAACACGAAGTACCGACATCATAGGCCACCATGCCATTGCGGACACTGTGTACCATATAGAGGTTCTGGAATATTGGAGAAATCTAGAAAACTTGAAGTACTTAAGAATTGATGAGATCACGCTATATCTTACTGTCAAGCCCTGAAGAAGTCTCGATGTGAAACGAAACGCGTTGGCTATGATCTCTTGACCTCTTGAAAATAAAGAAAACATTTTAAAGAAAAATAAAGAAGAAAACATTTTTTTTCAAGAAATTAAGACTTGGGATAATTCATTTTTGTGTGAATCTTGAATTTTGACAAACAAATGTATATTATATAGTGCTGAACCCTTGTGTATCTGTGTAAAATAGCACTTGTTCCTAAATAAGGAGTATAGAGGGGAGTGCTCCTTGGTTCTTTGCGCTATCGTGTGGACCTAAAGACACTTGTCATCTGTTGGGTGCGGATTCTTATAGCCTCTACCCTCTTTCTTTGTGTTGTCATTGTTCTAGAATCACTAGTTTCCTCATACATAAGATTGCCATAAGTGATCATTTTGCCGAGAGTGTTGCTATCATATTATCTGGAAACGAAGCTCTGAGATTTAAAAGTCCTAATCCCATACTAAGGGATATTTGTCTCTCAAGGCTAAACGGCTATGCGTTAAGATGGGACAAAATAGAGCCAAATGAGGTAATGAACAATGTCCTAATGAAATGTAACGATAAGTTATTGGTCTGTTTGAAGGAGGATTCCACAAGCAATGAAATCATTAATGGTTTCATTGCTATTACAAACCAAATTAAGGAGGAGCTCACTATTAAAATTAAAAGTAAGAATGCACTAAGAAGAATGAGGGTTGGTTTGATTCCAACTGTACTAGGGCCTATAGGAATCTTAAAAAGGCTCTCCACTCGGGGAAAAAAGATAAGTCCAGGATTAGAGAGGCGCGAAAAAAGTACAATCATGCCCTAAAAGAAAGAAAAAAGGGCCTTAAATTGGAAGCATGGACGGCTTTACGCGAAGCATCCCTTAGTAGAGACACTAGCGCGTTCTGGAAGGCAGTTAACGCCCCTTTTTTTATCCAAAAAGATATAGCTGCTATAGAGGTAGCAATATCTGAACAAGAGTGGATTGAGCATTTTTCTGCTCTGTATAATGATCCTAATGTAGGACCCCAGACCACTCCTGAACAGGAAAGAGTGCATGGGAATATAGCGGGTCAAGGTCCATATTTGCACTTTGAACTCAATGAATTAATCCTTGCGATTAACAAAAGTTTGGGCGGAAAAGCCGCTGGCCCAGATGGCGTCCCAGTTGATATTTTTAAACATAATTTGGAAGTTTGGGCCCCATTGTTGACACAAGTTTTTAATGCATGTGGCCCCGCAGGCCTTCCTTCCACATGGTATGAATCCATCTTGGTACCCATCTTTAAAAAAGGTAATAGGTCTGATCCGGCCTGTTATCGGCCAATATCCTTGCTGGATTCTACCGTAAAAATTGTGGGCCGAGTGATCCTGAATAGACTACAGGACTGGGCGGAGGAACAGGCAGTTTTAAGTGACCTGCAATATGGGTTCCGCAAAAAATTAGGCACAATAGAGCAGGGCCTTAATCTCAACATTTTGATGAATAAATATATTAAGGCCAAAAAAGGTCCTTTATACATGGCATTCGTTGATTTGTCATCAGCGTTTGACTGCGTAATACATGATAAATTATGGCTCATACTTGAGGAGATGGGTGCGGATGTGGTTTTAATCTCCTATCTTAGGCAGTTATATCAAGGGGCGAAGGCGCAGGTTCGTTTTGGGGTAAGGGGGGAATGCACTAGACACTTTAAAGTGAGGCGCGGAGTGAGACAAGGCTGCGTCCTTGCGCCATTTCTTTTTACGTTATATACAAATAGTCTGGAAAAGGTTTTAATACAGGAGTGCAGGGATTTACCACAAGTCGCTAAACGACCCATTCCTGCGTTATTATACGCAGACGATGCGGTCTTAATGGCTCGCACCTCACAAGGATTACAAAGGGTTGTAGATAGTTTTGCAAATTTTATGTCAGAGAGGGGCTTAACCATTAACTCATCTAAGACACTCATAATGAATTGCGGGAATAGATGCATAAAGCCCCAGACTATTTTTATCGATAAAAAACAGATCGAAAGTACTAAAAAATGTTCCTACCTTGGGATCTTATTTGATCGTACGGGTTCCTGGCTGGAGGCGGTCAAAATAAGAAGGTTACTGTTTATAAGAACCCTTTCTGCCCTATCTAACTTTAGTAGGAAAATGGGCAGACGACCAACGGTGGAATTATTAAATATTTATAAAGCAAAATGTGTTACTGTAGCCACATATGGAGCGGGCGTTTGGGGTTATATGGATGTATATCCCATCCAGGTAGCCGAGAACACCTTTTTAAGGTTTTTATTGATGGTTCCAAATAGCACTTCCACTTTTATATGCCATACTGAATTAGGGTTGACATACTTGGAAGACATTATAAAGATTCAACCGATCCTGTTATGGCATAGGGTTTGGACAACAGAGGAGATGAAACTTAATCGTATGATTATCACTGACTGTATGGGTCTAGACGGAGTGAAACAAGTTAAATGGTTGCTTTATGTTAAAACATTCCTTTATAATTTGGGTCATCAAGAATTTTATGATGATCCTATTACTATGCTCAGGATAACCAGGAAGGACCTTAAGAGAGAGTCCTTAGGCGTTCTCAGCGACCAGAGGCTCTGCATAGAAATGAATAAAAAAACGGTCCAGGCGCATAATCTTACTTTAACATCTCTAAAACTGCAACCATATCTAGACCTGACAGTATGTGATTACGATAAATTTCTTTTAATCCGTTTTCGTTTAGGCATTATACATAGATTAACAAGCTTTCCTATAGCCAATGATTGGTCAAAAGAACTGTGTAAATGTCCTTGTGATGATACGTCACTACAATCGACCATTCATGTGGCATTCTTTTGTAAATTTTATTCAGTGCAGAGGAATTTATGGATCATTCCTCTGTTAAAACTACTTGGTCTGAGGCAATGTCGTCCAGCCCTTATAGCTTTACAACAGTTAGAGACACCATATGTGATAGCCTCTATATCAATCTTTAAAAAAAATGTTTTTAGGTGTAGGAAATCGATCCAAATGTAAGATGTATAAACATAATGTCTTTTTAAAGGGCTAACTGTTTTAAATACAATGTAAATATATGAATTTTAAGAATCTTTGAACTGTAATTTTGAGATGTAATGTTTTGCACTACTTTGATTCAACTCTGCACATTCAAGCACTAGCACTTTGCCCCCCAAAAGATAAATGTATTGCTCCTTGGACTAATCTTATACGCCATACTGCACCCTGAGTCTACATGGGACATTATGAGTCCCCTACTGTATCTCTTTTATGTATCTTTAAAAAAAAATCATTTAATATATTCACATGAATTAATGATGTATAAATATGCTGTGAGTTTATTCTTTTATGATGTGATGTTTTCACACCGAATAAAGATGATTTGATTTGATTTGATTTGACATGTGTGCAAACACGCCCTGTAGCGCGTTTTAAGTTGGGGAACGAATTCCTCTTCAAACCTGAGGGTCCCTGGGGGTCAACTAGCCCACCAGGTACCTCCAGTAAGCGCCATTGCGCTGTGTTGCAGAGAGGTGGGCCAGGCCATGCACCTTTTTACACCTCTCTGCAATGCAGCTCTCTGGCGCTTACTGGAGGTACCTGGTGGGCTAGTTGGACCCGAGGGACCCTCAGCATTCAAGGGGACTTAATCCCCCAACTTACAACGCACCAGGGGGGTGTGTTTGCAGTGTGGTGGCGAAAGGGGGCATGACCTTTGTCTACCTCTCACGAATCCCACTGCGTGGGGCTTACTGGAGGTAAAAGGTAGGCTACTTGGCCCTTAAAGGACCCCCAATAGTGAAGGGGACTTCAATCATCATCCAAGAGCATGCCAGGGAGCGCATTTGTAGAGTGGTGGGCAAAGTGGGCGTGGCCTGGTACGAGTACTTACCAGTGCTGCTGTGTGGGACTGACTGGAGGTAATAGTTTGGGAAGTTGGCCCCCAAGGATGTCCTTGGGGGCCAACTACCCCTCTTGTTACCTCCAGTAAGTCCCACACAGTGGGATTGCTAAGACGTCTTCAGAGGCCATGGCCCACTTCCTCTACCACTCTGCAAAAGTGCCTCGTGGCAGACTACGGGATGGGGGAAGAAGTTCAATTTAGTCCTGAGGGAGTTTGGGGTCCAAGAATCCCTCCTGGTAACTCCTGTAAGACCTACGCAGTGGAATTCCTGAGCGTTGGTTGGACGCCCGGCACCCTTTCTCCACCACTCTGCAAACGTAACTACTAGTTAAAGTAGCATATTTCTGTAACCCTGACTTAGAGGTAATTTTAATTCCCCTGCCCTATTATGTATTAGGGATTTACAGAGGAGGTCATGCTAATCACAGCGGTACCCCAATGCATAGTGTTCACTAGTGTATGTAGCTGTTTTCACTGTATTCTAAGTGCATGGCACTGGCTCTAAGCCTGGTTAGTCAGAGTCAGTTACCACCAGTACCCGTCTGAAAAAGTTGTGGGCACTGGATGATTTTGCAACAAAGCCTCTTTCTGCTCCTCTGTTGGTTCTTTCTGCACATGTCTTGCTTCTTCCTGCACTTTTCTTCGTCTTTGTCGAATTCTGTTGCTTCTTTCTGCATTTCTTTTGCGTCTTTCTGTGTGTTTTTTCTTCTTTTTTCACATGTCCTACCTCTGTAGGCATAGTTAGAAACTCGCATTTAAAAAACCTTTGAAATTCACTGAAAAAAACATAGGTTTCAGGGACGTTATAGTCAGAAATTAGCATTTAAAAGACCTTAGAAATTCACTGAAAAAAACATAGGTTTCAGGGGTGTTATAGTTAGCTGGACATTTCACTCGTACAAAACCATAGAAATTCCTCCATTATAGTTAGTTCTGCTAACTATAACTCGCGCGCCTGCAATGCATTGCTGTTGATGTCACATATTACATCATTCATGACATGGTCAGTGACATCACTGATGACATCACATGATTTCAGTGAATATATATATATTTTTCTCCAATTTCCCATCAGGAACTTATCAGCGCAAACCAGCTCTCACTTCAACAAAGCAAAGCAGATTGCTTTTGAGCAAGGGGAGCTGCATGTTAGCAGCTCTACTTGTCCAAAAGCAATGCTGGCTCCAGCAGGAGGCGGGGACCCGGCTGGGACCGTGGGGACATTGGGGCTCCCCCCACAGTCCCCAATACTAAGGGATGGCCCCGGGGAATGGGGTACCCGGGCCAGAAGTGGCCTGGGAGGAGTGCTACTCGGCCCCCCTCCCCTTTATTTTGTTTTTTAAAAGGGGCCATGCCCCAAGGATGCAGTCCCTGGGGCTAATAGTGGCCCGGGAGGGGAGGCCACTGAGCCCCCTCTCGTGTATTTATTTTAAAATAAGAGGCCAGCCCAGGGGGATGGGGTCCCAGGGGCCAATAGTGGCCTAGGGAAGGGGGGCCACCAGGCCCCCTTCCCAATACATATTATTTTTTTTAAATAGGACATGCCCCGGGGAAATGGGATCCCTGGGGCCAAAAGTATCCCAAGGAAGGGGGGTCATGCAGCCCCCCTTCCCTATTAATATATTTATAAAAAGGAGGCCATGGCTCAGGGGATAGGGTCCCCGGGGCCAAAATCGGCCTCGGGAGGGGGGCCCCGCGGTCCCCTTCCCATTTTTTATTTATTTATTTTCATTAAAAAAAGGGTCAGGCCATGGCGGATGGGGTCCCCAGGGCCCCAAAAATACAAAAAGAAGGGGGGCCACACAGCCAGTAGATAGTTATAGTTAGAACCTATTTTCCATAGGAAATCCGCAACATTTTATTCCCAATAAGTCTGGTGCCGGTTGATGAATCCTCGCGAAATTTTCCAAACTTTTTGCCAGCTCCGCTCCGCTCCTACCCTGAAAGTTTCGTGGTGATTCGTCAAGCGGGGGCCGAGAAAAAAGGGGGGTCCCAAAACGCGTTTTCCCCATGCATTTTCCCATAGGATCTGTTGTCGCAGCTACAGCCCGAACCGCTGAACGGAATGACACCAAATTTGGCAAAGAGGTAGTCCTCAGTTCAGACTCATGCCTTTTGCATAAATGGTGTGAATCTGTTCAGTAGTTCCTGAGAAAATTACGGTGAAAAAGTTAGTGATATCTATAGCCGGGGAGGATCCACGCACCCTACCCGCACCGTAAGCGCACCCTCCCCGAACCGAGCGTGCCCCCTCCCGATCACGTGCTGAATGCTAATTGGCTGTCGAGTGTCTGTCTACATTCGAAACCAGGAACTGTTGGCGGACATTTTCTGCCTCGGTAGAAGCGAGGCTGAAGAAGCAAGGGGAATAAGTGTGTAAAACATATAAAGGGGGCAGAGTGGAAATACTCTGACCCTCTAGAGGTGCTTAGGTGGTCCCAGAAGGACCCCCTGGGGCCCTCTTTTAAAAAAAAAAAAAAAGGCAAAATGCGCGCAGGGTGCACGGATTCTCTCGCGTTGGGTGCGCAGATTCAAGGAAAAAAATTGAAATTTTGGGGAGATAAACATCAAGCTTAAGTGTTTTGTTCTTGAGTGGCTCTAAAAAGAGCCGTTGTGTTCATTGAGCGTTTTTGGTACTTATAAGTAAGTACCTATACAGAGTATAAAGTTGTTGAGGAAGACTCTGTTTCCTTCATCAGTAAAGTGTACTCCATCTCTCCTATACATCTCTTGCATATGAAAGCGCAGATTGTTATTGTAAATGGACCCCATTCTATAGTCTCGGAGAAAAGCAGAAACAGATTTATTCATATGTTTCCTAGCTTTCTCAATTTGTGGATAAAAATGATCGGACCAGTTCCATTTCTGCCTTTGGCATATGTTAGAATACACAAAGGCAGTTTTGGGGAAAAGTGAAATCAGTTCTGCCAAGGTTTCCTTCATAAGCATTTCCAGACCTACCCCAGTCAAAGTGCCTAGGTCATTGCCACCACAGTGCACTATTATGAGGTGAGGGTGTTGGATATGCATGAAGGATTTCACCAATGGCATCAATTGGTGCCACTTTAACCCTCTCTGTCCAATCCATTTTGGTGCCGATTCCGATCCTTGGGAAACCGGGTACGAACCGTCGGACGGAGCGTATTCTCCGTCCGACTCGTACCCAGTAGAAATACCTTACAAACATGCAAGTATGATTCGTACGCAAACACCATTTGCGTACGAATTGTAAAAAATACCGACCGAACAAAAAATACCCACAATTCTGATCCGGGACACCGCGGACGTGACGTCCGGACGGAGTCAGGCAGCGTTCCACGAACCAGCAAGTACGATTTGTACCGACGTCACTCCGCACGGAAAATATTTTACAGGAGCCAAAAACCGCCGGGAAATCAGGACGACGCGCACAAGGACCACCTGGACGCGACAGACAGCCATGGACCCCAACCTACGTGTCATCCCGACCCTCATTGCAGTCCACCTGGTGTACAGGAACCGACGCAGATGCCGCAGAACAACACCCAGGGTCAAAGGGGGGGGGGCAGGGGCAGGAAACATAACCCCCACCCAAGTCCAAAATCAAACATGCCCCGTACATACCTGACCCCCAGGGCCTGGTCACTTCGGGGGTAGGGGCGTCTCCACCAAGGCCTGCGTCCGCCACAACGGAAGTCAACATGGACGCGAACCGGCAACACAGCAATTGTGGTACGCACCATACCCACGCCTTAAGAGCGTGGGTACGGGACGTACCACGCCCACCCCTACATCACCCCATCAATGTTGGTACGGCCCGTACCCACGTCCCAAAGGCATGGGCACGGGCCGTACCACCATTGTTGGGGTGACGTAGGGCTGGGTGTGGTACGACCCGTACACACACATTTAAGGCGTGGGTATGGTGCGTACCCCTACGGCACCACAACAATGGTGGTACGGCCCGTACCCACGTCCCACAGGCATGGGTACGAGCCGTACCGCCGTTGTTGGGGTGACGCAGGGGTACGCTTGGTATGAGCCGTACCCACGTCCCACAGGCATGGGTATGGGTCGTACCCCCATTGTGGCGGTGACGTAGGGGTATGCGTGGTACAGGCCGTACCCACGCTCTGGGGGCGTGGGTACGGGCCGTACCACCATTGTTGGGGTGCCGTAGGGGTACGCTTGGTACGAGCCGTACCCACGCTCTGGGGGCATGGGTACGGGTCGTACCACCATTGTGGGGGTGACATAGGGGTACGCGTGGTACGGGCCGTACCCACGCTCTGGGGGCGTGGGTACGGGCCGTACCACCATTGTTGGGGTGACATAGGGGTATGCTTGGTACGAGCCGTACCCACGCTCTGGGGGCATGGGTACGGGCCGTACCACCATTGTTGGGGTGCCGTAGGGGTACGCTTGGTACGAGCCGTACCCACGTCCTAAAGGCATGGGTACGGTACGTACCCCTACGGCACCCCAACAATGGGGGTATGACCCGTACCCATGCCTGTGGGACGTGGGTACGGCTCGTACCAAGCGTACCCCCATATCACCACTGCAATGGTAGTACGGGCCGTACCTAGGCCGTAGGACGTGGGTACGGGTCGTACCACGCCAGTGGACAGACACATAGGGGTGTGTGGCCATCAGCCCCAGCAGTGCCCAGACATATGAGGGGTGGGTGCAGAGTCCTCCCAGCAGTGCCCAGACATAGGAGGGGTGGGTGCCTATCACTCCCAGCAGTGCCCAGACATAGGAGGGGTGGGTGCAGAGTCCTCCCAGCAGTGCCCAGACATAGGAGGGGTGGCTGCCAACACTCCCAGCAGTGCCCAGACATAGGAGGGGTGGTGCAGAGTCCTCCCAGCAGTGCCCAGACATAGGAGGGGTGGGAGCAGAGTCCTCCCAGCAGTGCCCAGACATAGGAGGGGTGGGTGCAGAGTCCTCCCAGCAGTGCCCAGACATAGGAGGGGTGGGTGCCTATCACTCCCAGCAGTGCCCAGACATAGGAGGGGTGGCTGCCAACACTCCCAGCAGTGCCCAGACTTAGGAGGGGTGGGTGCAGAGTCCTCCCAGCAGTGCCCAGACATAGGAGGGGTGGGTGCAGAGTCCTCCCAGCAGTGCCCAGACATAGGAGGGGTGGGTGCCTATCACTCCCAGCAGTGCTGAGACATAGGAGGGGTGGGTGCAGAGTCCTCCCAGCAGTGCCCAGACATAGGAGGGGTGGCTGCCAACACTCCCAGCAGTGCCCAGACATAGGAGGGGTGGGTGCAGAGTCCTCCCAGCAGTGCCCAGACATAGGAGGGGTGGGTGCAGAGTCCTCCCAGCAGTGCCCAGACATAGGAGGGGTGGGTGCCTATCACTCCCAGCAGTGCCCAGACATAGGAGGGGTGGGTGCAGAGTCCTCCCAGCAGTGCCCAGACATAGGAGGGGTGGCTGCCAACACTCCCAGCAGTGCCCAGACATAGGAGGGGTGGGTGCAGAGTCCTCCCAGCAGTGCCCAGACATAAGAGGTGTGGGTGCAGAGTCCTCCCAGCAGTGCCCAGACATAGGAGGGGTGGGTGCAGAGTCCTTCCAGCAGTGCCCAGATATAGGAGGGGTGGGTGCCTATCACTCCCAGCAGTGCCCAGACATAGGAGGGGTGGCTGCCAACACTCCCAGCAGTGCCCAGACATAGGAGGGGTGGGTGCAGAGTCCTCCCAGCAGTGCCCAGACATAGGAGGGGTGGGTGCCTATCACTCCCAGCAGTGCCCAGACATAGGACAATATACTTCATACACAAGTACAGTGACCACCAAGGATGCCACAAATGATGCAGGTGGTGACATTGCTGAGCCTGCATGGCCAAAGGGATCCGTCACACACCCAGGAAATGTAGACACAGCTCAGCACAACAATTGGGAAACACCCTGCAGGGAAGATGCCAGGGTCCACAGAGGAAGGAACACACCTTGGGACAATGTCACTATACAGTAAGAGCGTACATGACCAAAGATTTTTTGCTGAGACCTTGTGATGGCACGCAGATACCAGGGTCCACCCTATGAGCGGCACACTACAACATTTCCCAGACACCTAACACATTATCACCACCCCAACTCAGGGAGCAGCAGCACCAACAGCAATACTAGAAAAGCATTTGTGTGCAAATGAAAATCAAAATGCTTTATTCAGCATTAAAACAAAATATAGTTTTTGAAATGTACACTATGTACAAGGCACATAGGCCAGTCCATATTTGAATTAGGGGGGTACACACTGGGACGCGTCTCCCCTAGCTTGCCTGCACAGTTCAGTCTTCCATTCAATCCCCAGAAGGGGGGGCATCATGTGGGGGGGGAAGGACCAGGCACCGCAGGGACAGGAGGGGCAAGGGTAGGTGTCGTGGGTGCAGGGAGGGACAACTGCGCCACAGGGGGTGTTGCAGCGACAAAGGTGGTGGTCAGGATGGCGCTGCACACCGACGCAAGGTCTCCCAGCGTCTCCCCTGCACCCGATGGACCCACAGGCCCCAAGGAGGGGGGGGGCAGAGGGACAGGTCGCAGTGCTCCTGGGGGAGGGTGTGGACAGGGGGGGGGACTCAACTACCCTGGCCGGGTCCTGCCTCCACCGCTTGCAAGGCGGTGTCATCCTGGGGCTGGGGGACACACTTGCAGTGAATGCTGCCTTCTCCGACTGGTGGACAGGAGAGCTAATGGGAGTGGATTTGGAGGGAGTGGGTTGTGAGGACTGAGGACTCCCACTGTGGCTGCGTGTCTTCAGTTTGCCCCCCGACCCAGTGGGTGTGCCTGCTTCCCCCTGTGTGTGCGTGACAGGAGGTGTGCGCTTTCCCTTCCCTGGTGGTGTGCTGCATGTGGGTGGTGGGGTGCGTGCATGGGGACGTCTGGGTGTGCTTGGGACAGGCATGGGAGTGGGAAGTGTGGATGGTTCAGGGGTAGGGGGGGCAGAGCGCTGCAGGAGACCCATTGCTGCAGTCAGTGTCGAGTCTATGGACCTCAGCAACCTCCGTTGGTCAGACATCGCTGATGACATGCAATCCATGTACGACACCATCTGTGTCAGCTGTTTTGTGTGGCCATGGAGGACATTCAGCAGCGATCTCTGAGCAACCTGCAACTGCCGCAGAATGTCCACAGACTCGGCATTGACGGCAGCAGGGGAGACAGGGGCAGGGGGTGCGGTGCCTGGCACGAAGGAGACAGTTGGGCGCCTAGCACGAACGGAAGGGACCTGACTAAGTGGGAGGCCGGTGATATCAATGGAGGGGGCGGCGAGAGATGGAGTGCTGCTTTCAGCACTGGGCGCAGCCTCCGCCCCCTCTGGGAGCTCAGCCTCGGACCCGTCTGCGTCATAGTCGGTGGTGTGACTGGACAGGTCCTCTGCATCACTCCCTCGGCCTCCCTGCCACTCGCTGCGCCAGACTCGGCAGCACTGGTGGCACCGCTGCTGGATCCCTCCTCATGGTCCGTGCCAGTGTCTCCCTCGGTTTCCCCCGACGATGCTGTGGGCAAGGTGAAGAGACAGGAAAAATCAGACACCTGTACACATATGACACATGATTCAAAACTACATAGGTCACAGTGCATAGCATGAAAAACTACATGAGTAACATCTACAATACTATGCACATATGGAGGTCCTGCACTACACAGTTGGAGGACCCAACATGCCACTGGGAAACAATGGAGAGCATGTCACAACAGCAAATAACTTGATATCAAATTAGACAGAGGAGCCAGTCCCTGGGGACAGTCGAGCACAGCATCTGGACAGCAAACCGTTGCAAAAAAAGGGATGCGCAGGAACCATGTCTCCTAACTTTTGGCACATGCTGCTTAGCAAATACATTAAACCATGCCCAACCTGACTGGGTCACTGCATGTTGAGTGTATGTTCAGACAATCATCACACACAGGCAAGACCTGGCAAGGAGACATAAGGTTTGGACATGTAGGCCTTGCCCGCACAAACCCCCCATACCTGAGACAATGTGATAGAGACAGATAAAGAAGTGACACCTATTAATCAGGGTTTAATAAAATGTGCATCAAGAACTCCTAAATGTACTCAACATCACCTCGTGAGGCTGACCACACATATTTGTGACAAACAACCATCAGCAGATAGTTGTACCAAGACACACAGGCACTGGCCACTGTGAGTATGCACAAGCAAAATTGGGTCACCCTGTACAGTGGAAACATGTAGCACACTTTAGGTAAATACAAATTAGGCCAGGGTACGATGCCGCAGAGCCCAACCTATGCTGAAGACACAGAGAATGTCCACATTGTTGGATGACACACATGATACCTAGGAAAAGGTGCCCCAGGGGACTGTAGTGGCCACACTCCTCCATGGTCCTGGATGGATATGACAGCAACAGAGGCATTCCTCCCTGCACTATGCACATCTCCCACTCCTGCACATCATGCCTGAGGCCACAACATTGTTCATGCATGCTGTAAGGCAGCACACTTGTGAGACACACTCCTATGTCGGGACTCAGCATCAGTGGCAACTAACATGGACCCCACAATGACTGAACTGGTCAGGGCACAGGCAAGGACCCATCACATGTCACACACCACCCCCACACATGATGCTGCAAGCATTGGGCAATTGGATTAACTGGCAGCCTAGATGACCTTGTGCAAGAGTGACTACACACAGACCAGGGAACACGTGTCAAGGAGGGGAAGGGAGGAAGAACAGCACCGCTTTACTTTGGGGAACAGGATATGTACTGCACATATGAACCCTGGCAGTGTATCCATGCAACTGCGCACTTCTAAAAGCTGGTGACACACAACAAACACACATGTACCTACCCCCTTCCTGCTGCTGCTTCTCCGCTAGGCGCCTATCCAAGTCAGGGAAGACCACCGGCAGCACACGCTTCATCAGGTGGGTCAGGCGCCGGCGCCCACGGTTCTTGTGGCTCTCAGGTGAGTGCCCCAGCAGGACCCGGGCGATCCTCCTGGTCCAGCACCGGATATCCTGCCAGCGTTTCCTCACCTGGGGCAGGCGCTGCCTCCGACCCTCCACCGACCTCACGGCACTGACGGCTTCCCTCCAGATCTCCCCCTTGGCATCGACGCATACCTGTGAGAATGACAAAGTGAGACAACATCAATACACCTGCTACATGTCACAGAGACACACATTTGAACAATTTGGCTGGTTTGAACAGGGCATAGTATGCAGCAAACTCATTGCACCTTCATCATAGGGACATTATCCTCTGGGGAAGGCCAAATGCACGACGTGGCATTGCAAGTACACAGGTGGAATGAGGGGTGCAACACAATCACTGATCCCGGCTCACACTGTGCATCACAAGCTACACCACGATTATGTACAGCACCTCAAAGCAGTCACATGCCCCAGGCCACTGGCGCATCCTCAGCAGGGTACACAGACACACACAGGCACAGGACAATCACCTGCCATTGGCAACTGCGGGTACAAACATCACTCTGCACATGTGGCACTAGGCTGGGGGGTGTCACAGGTGTGGGGCAGGCTCAGCACGTCAGACACACAGCACTGCTCCCTGCTCACATCAGATGGGTACGGTATATGCATCCCTCATGCAGCTGGGGTGCAACACTCCACATAGACACCCACCCACATGACAGGGGACTGACACACACACCAATGTCCAGGGGACGAACACATCATTTGGACACTCTCACCACAGGTACACTCAACACACACACATCTGTGGGTACAGTCACCTGTCACACTGGGGGGGACCACGGAATCACATCAGGACTGTAGAAACAACATTCCCAGGAGGATTAGCCAGGCTGAATGTGGCATGCACCATGCAGTGATTGTCACAGTAAGCACTATGCAAGTGAGGAGTGCAGACATACACTACAGCATGCTCTGCATGGGAGACATGAGCCATTCCCCCCCCTGGGACCCACTCTAAAGAACATTGCATGTCTGTCACACCTGGACACAATGCCAGAAGTGACAGTCACAAAAAAGGGGCACAGTCTAAGCTAATGGAGTCAGCATTCACCTGCTCCCCTGGTCTCCCATACAGGCAAGGGTACTGTGGGAGGATCACATCCAGCAGGGCCTGGTTCTCCTCCAGGGTGAATGTTTGGGCCCTCTCCACAGACCTGGACATGGTGCCAGAGGAATCACGAGCAGCAGCAGTGGTGTGGAATGAAAGGTTGTGCAGGCAAGTGCTCTCTCATGGGGCCTGGCTGCCTTATATTTGCCTTGCTGGCCTGTTTCATTTACAGGAGTACAGAGTGATTGGTCAATCTCATTTGCATCCTACGTTTCCTCCAATCCCTTTAAACCTACCCCAGTGGGTGCCTTTGCATGTTATAAAACATGAGCATGATGTCAAGTCAACAACCACTTTGCAACTTTGTATATTTTCTCCAACTGACTTCTGCTGGCCACCTGATGAAAAAATTTGAACTTGAAACTGGGTCTCCATGACAACCAGCATGCATTTAGGCCCTTAGACTTGTCCCTCATGTGTCCCCTATGTAATTTCACTATACACACACAGGTACGGTGCGTTCCACGCCCCTAGGGCACCACTACTCCAGTGATACGGTCCGTACAGGCGTCTGTAGGGTCCGTATCACGGTGGCGTACGCGTATGGCTACACTACCATAGTGATGCGGACCCTACACACGCGGGTACGGTCCGTATCACGGTGGCGTACGCATATGGCTACACTACCATAGTGATACGGACCCTACACGCGTGTACGGTCTGTATCACGGTGGCGTACGTGTACGGCTACACTACCATAGTGATACAGACCCTACACACGCGTGTACGGTCCGTATCACGGTGGCGTACGCATACGGCTACACTACCATAGTGATACGGACCCTACACACGCCCTCAGAGCGTGTGTATGGTGCGTTTCACGGCTTACACAGGTGACAGGCGGCACACAGAAAGGAATTGAGCTGTCATACTTGGCCAAGGCTGTCAGTGCAGTCTCACATGTCTCAGGACTAGGTGTGTCAGGCTGTGATGTGCCACACATCCCCTTCCCACCTTTGACATGTGTGCATGAAGTACAGACTTGTTGAGCAATGCATCATTGGCATGGCACAGTCAACAACACCCGCAAGTGTCCCCTGATGCCATGTACACAGTATATTACACCTGACATGTAACTACCGGTGTGGCACGTTGTGACTATGTCATGTGTGTGTCATGTGTTCCCATAAGCTTGCTGTTGGTGTACCGTCAAATGCATCTGCAGTTGCTGCATCTAAGATGTGTCTGTGTGTAGATGGGCATGGCACACCATTATGCACACCAGGACACATGTGGCATCAGGCGTAACGTGCGTATGTATGCATCCCACATGGACTTGCGAGACAAGGACGTATCAGCGTAGTCTCAATGTATGTGTGATCTGTCTTGACATGTACCCCGTCATGGCAAGGTGTGTGTTCTGTCCTTTTTTAACGGACATGTGACCTGTGCCTCTAGTGTTCCACAACCTGTCTGTATGATTAACATACTTATTCTGCACATATGCGGATGTCTGGCACTCCTGTGATGCGTCTGCCTGTTCACTCACACTGGCCCACAGCTAG
Source organism: Triturus cristatus (assembly GCF_964204655.1). Taxonomy (NCBI): domain Eukaryota; kingdom Metazoa; phylum Chordata; class Amphibia; order Caudata; family Salamandridae; genus Triturus; species Triturus cristatus. The sequence continues at coordinate 1,819,484,958 of NC_140590.1, read as the reverse complement.
TTTCATGCCATGTCATGTTGAGCTTGAGAATCCACGTTTGTGGCTGGCTCTTGGTAGGAGTGTCACCTGCCTGGCATACATGTCCAGGATATGTTGCACAGACCTGACTCTGTATGTAGCATATGTGTATTGGCTGTTTAACATGTGCTCAGTACATTGACATTGTTGTTGTACTGTACTCACTCTTCGTTGTCCCTTCCAAATTACTGCAGGGCTCCGCCTCTCCCCCGACCAAAGCCAGACTTGGCTGCCCTGAGGGAACATGACTGTATACGCCGCTACCGCTTCAGCCAACCGTTGATTGAGGACTTGACCGCCCGGCTGGAAGCACACCTCCAACCGCGACACAGGTATCCTACTGCACTGACACCCAAGATGAAGGGGATGGCAGCCCTACATTTCTTTGCCACGGATACATTTCAACATACCATAGCTGATGTTGGTGGCATGTCCCAGACCATGTTCAGCCGTGTCCTGCATGATTTTATAGAGGCCATGTTGGTTCACCTGGATGAGTTTATTCATTTCCCAACTCCTGAGCAGTTGACACGTGTCAAGGGTGACTTCTATGCCCTGGGAGGGATGCCCCATGTCATTGGGTCTATTGATGGGACACCTGTGGCTTTGGTACCACCACAGGCACAGGAGGTAGCCTTTCGCAACAGAAAACATTACCACTCCATTAATGCCCTTGTGGTGTGTCTTGCTAACATGGAGATTTCCCATGTCTGTGCCCGTTTTCCAGGATCAGCACACGATGCCTACATCATGAGCCGTAGCAGGGTGCCTGAAATGATGCTGCAGCTGCGCAACGAACTAGCATGTCTTGTTGGTGGGTATACTCTGTTACTCCTGTATTTAGCGTCATCTTTCTGTCTTACTGCTTCTCCTGACCCACTTCTGTCCATGATGTTTCCATGTAGGGGACTCTGGCTATCCCAACATGCCATGGCTGATCACGCCGCTCCGCAACCCCAGAACGGCTGCCGATCACCGGTACAACAACGCCCATGGGCGGGCCAGGTGAGTGATAGAGAGGACCTTTGGCCTCCTGAAAAGCCGATTCCGGTGCCTCCACAAGACCGGCGGCGCACTCCCATATGCCCCGGTGAAGGTCTGCAAAATCTTCCTCGTGTGCTGCATGCTGCACAACATGGCAGTGGAGAAAGCTATGCCACTCATCCTGGATCCGGATGAGCAGGAAGATCCACCCGTGGAGGATCAGGGGCTTGGTGACGAGGCAAGTGATGTTGAGGAGGAGGAGGAAGAGGACATCCGGAGTCGGCTCATACGCAACTTCTTTGCTTAGTGGTGAGTTGCAGTGTCTGAGTGTGCACGCATTGAGCCTTGTGTGGCATGTGTTGCAATGTGTGTGTCCATCTGCATGTATGGCAAGTGAGTCAGAGGTGTGTTTGGATGTGTCACTCCAGTGATGGTGTAATGTACGAATGTCTTTCCAGAGACACTATTTTCACCTAGCATGTTGACAACCTTATACGTGTCGAGTACATGCCCATGCATGCGGATGTTCTTCTTTTGGCTCACTTCTTGTGTGTCTCTCATCCACAGGTCTTTGCGCATGCTGTCTGCTGGTGGCATTGTTGTGCTCCTGCTATTCCTCATGAATACAGCAACGTGTGCTGAATCAGCGTAACATGCACGGACATGTTGAAAATTCTCCTTAGGGTAAGGGATGCAGCAAGGCTTTTTGGGTGTGCTATATGTTTGGAATGTGTATGCACTGCTCCTGTTCATGTTTGGTTACTTTGCATACATGTCGAATCAACATGGGGCACATGACATGGAGCTGGATTCACCTGAAGTGATAGTCACACTTCGTGACAGTCATCTGTCATGTGATTGTGGATTGTGATGAAAGCATCAATGTGTGTAACACTGCCCTCGGAAACATACGGGATGCACCGGGTTGACATAGTGTGGTACATCCCCAGTAGAGGCTCAATGGTGAATAGCAGCCTCTCCGTGAGCAGCGCGGGGTGTTTGCCTCACACCCGTCACTTGTGTGCCAGTGCAATGGATCTCCTGCATCTGTGGTGCAAAGGGGGGTGCTAGTGTAAATCCCACATGTACATCCACATGACCTGTGCATCTGTCAATATGGATGCATTTGCATTCCGGCACACATGTCCAATAAAGGTGTCCCTCAGCCTCCAATGTGCCTCATCTCTGTCAATGCAGGTCTCTTGCCACTGTGCATGCGGCATGTCTGGCATAGTTATCACAGATTGTGCATATGAGTCTATGTGTCAGGGATTATGATATGTATTGTGCATGATGTACATGTCTGTGTGGGTATTTTGGCATGTCAGTCCCCACAACGGCCACTTTGCTTTATGTGCATCCATTGTCTGTGTGTGTGCCATGTAGAACCAGACACTCATTCCTTTTCATACACCTTTTGCAGTGGTCCTTACTGACATGCTTGTGTTTGTGTGCAACTTGTGGCATGGTATTCAGGGCATGGCGCATGCTGCTGCAGGCCCTGCAGCAAGGGCACACAGAGTTTCTATATTTGCACTCACGCACACGCCTCTAGGATGCACCCCCCTTCCTCCCTCCACCCATTCAGTTTGTTGTAATCTGCTTGTGTGTGACACTGTTGCGGTGGCAAAGGCTGGAACGTCTGCACATGCAACGTGCACATTGCACGACCCTCATGTCCTTGCATAACCCACATCACACTACAGTCTGATGTAGCAGACGCACTCCTAGCAATGTCCATCAGAAAATCTACCCCCTGCTGTCAGACACACCCTAAGCACACACACGACACGTGTGCATGCTGAGCGTGCAACTGCCTACACAGCGCTGGCATGCCTTCCAGGCCCTGCCACTCCAACCAGGTTGTTAGGAATGGCGATTACTGGTTAGCTAGGGCTTGCGTCAAAGCCAGGCAGAAACCACCACTCTAGTCAGGGCTGGGGAGTTACACGCCAAAGATAACCCCTGCTCACCCCCTTGGTAGCTTAGCACGAGCAGTCAGGCTTATCCCGGAGGCAATGTGTAAAGAGTTTGCGCGCGCACCCAGCAACAACACCCAAGGCCCACCACAAAGGAAACTCCACACAAGGTATTATATAAAAATAGCCTTTGTATTATACCAAAACACATTAGATAAAAACACACACTTTACAATGTGCCAACAGGCACGGGCAGAATTTACAGGGGATATGTACAAGACAGGGCCACCTGGACCACTGTCAGGAATAAACACTTTTAGAACTAGCACGTTGTAGAAATAACACAGCACATATAATCACTGTAGCACCAATCAGAAAATGTAGCGCACAACCAGTAACCACTGGTAACAGGTAAGTACCACCTACGCAACCCTAACCACCTTAGGAAAATATTACGCAGGGAATCAGGACCTCACTAGCACCACCTGTACTAGGGAGAATAACCACCTAAGTATCACAATACCTGTATGGGTAGAAACACATTACACATGATGCATCACAACACATTCAGAGGTGTAAACACAAGGCACATGATGCATAAGAACACATTCAGAGGTGCAGGAAAACACAATTTCGCCAAACGGCGCCAGGTACCCTAGGGGAGGGCACAACACAGGGAAACTGCCCCCAGGCCAACTGGCCTCTCACGGGTGCAGAAATGCCCAATATCCAGCAAAGTCAAGGCAAGGCTGCGCAGGCTGCGCAAACCAGGGCGCACAAAGCACAACCTAAACGTTGCAGCTGCCCACTAAGTGCTGGGCAGCTGGGGAAAGGAACCTGGCACCGGCGTGCCTCTTGAGCCCTCTTTGGGCCCGTTAACAAACAAATATGGCCTGTTGGAGCCTCTCTGGCTCGTGAACAAACAAATATGGCCTGTTGGAGCCTCTCTGGCTCGTTAACAAACAACCATGGCCTGGTGGAGCCTCTCTGGCTCGTTACAAATGTGGGGGCAACGTTGGAGCGGCCCGCTGCCTTCCGGGGCCGCTGTTAACAGGTGGAAAAATGCCCCCGTATGTTGGAGCCTCTACTCAGGGCTCTGCACAACACTGCGGCGCGTGGGAGCCTCGTGGGCTCACCACCCCAAAGATATGCCCCTCGACGTTAGAGCGCCGCGCTCTCTTAGCAGATAATGTCCCCCTACGTTGGAGTCCCGCTTCGGGGAACTCACGAGCCTCGCAGGCTCTTAAAACAATGTGCCCCTTCGTTGGAGCGCCACTCGCGCTCGAGAACACTAAAGAATAATGCCCCCAGGAGCTGGAGCCACGTAGGCTCTGCACAATGATGCGCCCCGTGTTGGAGCGAACCGGCACCCACAGCACACGCACGGAGTCCCCCAGCCCTGCTTAACTCACCGGGCTGTTGCTCTGGGGGCTCCCGCGTCGTCTCTGCTGCCGGTAGCACTCCGGCGGGGCAGCAGCGCCTCGCGGCCTCGCCTGGACTTCGTTCTGGGCTTGTTCTTCGGAGCAGACGTGCCTCTTCACCCGGGCCCCCTCCTGGGACCCGGGACTTTCTCCCTGGAGCGCGGGGAGGCGGGGTAGGCTCCCGTCCTCCTCCGTACGTCCCGGCGCGGGGTAGGCCCCCGCCTGGGTTTTTGATGATCCGCTTCCTGAAATCAGCGCGCGGCTTCCTTCCCTCGAGGCCCCGGTCACGTGGGCAACACTCCCTCCCGCTGGACCAATCCCAGCGTGGCAGGGAGATGACGAGGCGGGGACTCCGGGCCTGCGGCGGTGATTGTCGAACGCGGTGATGCGGGGTGGGCACCCGCTAGGGGGATGAAAACAACCGTGGCAAAGTCCCTGGCGGGGTGGGCACCCGCTAGGGATATTAACTCTCCAATAAAGCGGGGAGGCTCCCGCTCGAGCACCACAATGCGGTGTGGGCACCCGCTTCACAGCCCGGCAGCAAAGCGGGGAATCCCACGCCGGGGTTCCCTCGCTAATTATCGCAGCTCCGCGCTGCTGCCCATAATGCAGGTGCTCCCTGGTAAAGAAAGAGACAGCGCTCCCCAGGCACTTTGAGCCAGGTCCAGCAAAGTCCTGGCAAAGTTCAGGGAGGTAGGCAGGGGGGGCAAGGCTGGGCCAGGGGCCAGCTCACTGGGCCCTCCAGGCAGGAAGGCAGTCCCAAGTGGCGGTTCCTCCTGGCCTCCAGCAGCAGCAGCAGCCCCCCTCAGATAGGATCCTGGAAGAGAACAAATTGTAAGGGGACACAGCCCCTTTTTATACAGTGAAACCCTTTTTTTCAAGGTGCAGGGAAGGGGCGAACCAGTTACAACTGGTTCCTGAGCACTTTGTTTTGCTCAGCCCCTCTCCCTATTCAGAGAGCAGGCCAGGGTCATCAGTCGCACCACAGGGGGCGGAGCCAGCATTGTGTGGGGAAAGCCCAGCCCTATTCAGGTCCTAGGTGTACTCCTCCCACCCCTCTGGCTGCTGATCTCCCCATTCACCACTAGGCGACTCCTCCTGACTGGGGATTCCCTAGCCCATCACATGACCTCTGCGAGCCAATCACGCGACAGGCAGCCACTGCACATTTATGCCAGCGTCTAGAAGTGGCACTTCCATACTAGCTACATGGACACCGCACACATCATTGTGCAGCATTTCATCACACGAGTCCGTACATACCAAACTCGCACCTGCACTCCCCACGCATCAGGAACTACCAGGGACACATACATTCGCCCATGCATTCCTATGGGAGGGCAGGCCAACCTCACTACACGCACGCACTTTACCCTGGGACACAGTGGTAAAGTGCGCAGAAACCAAAAATCACTAACACCAGGTCACAATAAAAAGCAAAAAGTTTAGGGGTGAACCTGCCAGAAGGGCCAAGTCCAACACAGGTCATGTCCCTCCTACTCCCCACCGGCTCTGTGCCCCAACAAGGCCATGGGAGTGGTACTCCAGGCCTTTGCATGTAGTATGGTGTCGTTGTGGGACACATGGCACAGGTATCATGTCTCAGCGTGTCATTCTACAATGTGTCCAGGATCCCCCTCTACACCATGGCATGCACACTGCATCTCAACATCATCTGGTGTCCCATTGCCAGCCAGTTGCTTCTCACCCTCCCCAAAGACGCAGTCCTTGCCAGTTCTCATGTTGAATAATGCATGGTGTCCATTGGCAGATGGCTGTACATCGGCCACCTGATGCTGGACTTGTACACGACTGAGGTGTTCATCTGCGGATTGTCCCCTTACAGCTGGGTCAACTGCTTGTGTCCCACCCGCAAGGGCCCTGCACAGGCAGACAGTGTCCACACACACGAGCTGGTGTGCATCATGGTTTGCTTGCTCACATGTGCTATGCTGATCACCAGGATCTGTACCTGAGGCTTCAGCACACTCTGCATTATGCACAAGATCCACAGTTCGACCCACCTCAAGGCAAGACAGACCATCCCCCAGGTCAACTACAACATCCGTGTCTAATCCTACCCTTCAGTCTACGGAGAAGTACGTTACTACTCCCATGATACTTGTCCACATCCAGGGTGCATCTGCACAGCTCTGCTTCAACATCCGGCGACACAGCCACATCACCGTCCAACAGAGATAGCTGCAATGGATCACTGTCAGCTGCATGACCCCATCACAACCTTGTGGCACTGTCATCCAAGACCCCATTGTGCCATCTCCATGCATCCAACCTTGACCTGGCCACCATTCTCCACATCCACCTGACTCCAGCATGCAGGATATAGTTCTCCCACCTGGCTACACATACCTGGGACTCCCACCCCAGGACACTCCACATGATCCCTGACCTCTGCGCATGACTTTTGCTCTTCGAAATAGGTCTGTCCGCACAGTTGTGCAGGAACCCCCTCAACTGGTTGGGCCCATCACGGGTGAGTATGGTGCGCCATGTCTGTATTGGATGATACCTTGTGACCCATGTGTGTCCTGTACCAGACTCAGATCCCAGAGTATGGATGGCTGGAGTTACTTCAACACTCAGGCATGGTTTGACATTTACACACACATGTGTTGTTGAATGATGCAAAATGACAGCAACGTCTCATGACCAAAAAAGATGTATTTATTTGCGGTGGGGTATGTGTCTTGGTAGGTGACATCAGGTGCTCTACCGGGGGAATAGAATCCAAAGTTCACAAGGGGAGATGGGATCCTTGCCATTGGAAGTCATCAGAGTCCATGCCACAGTCTTTGTCAACATTGGTCAGACTGGGACCAGCAAGTCCATGTGGCAGAGAATGTCATTGTATGAGGTGCTGCTGTTGCGCCAGAGGGCCAGGTGCCAGGCCAGGTGACCTGGGAGATGGTGATGGTCTGCTGACTCTCACGGTCTTTTGCGTGGACGACCCACCTTCCTCCGGGGACCCTCAGATGCAGGCCTTGACGATGCTGGGGACACTCCGTCAGATAAATCCTCCTCCTCCTCCCTCCCTGTGTCTGGTGCTGGTCTACGCCTGGTGGCACAGGGAGGGTTTGCCAGGCTTTGGGCGATCTGACAGAGTGATTGGCTCACGTCCCTGTGCACCGCCAGGAGCTCAGCCAGTCTTGCCTCCATCCGTCCTTGGTGTTGTTGATGACTGGCATGATGCTCGACCTGCAGGTTCTTAATCTCATCGAGGGTCCCCTGCATCCCTGTGAGGGTCTCCACTACCTGGCTGATGACCCTGGTGTCACGCCGGTATGTGTCCAGGATGTTGCGGACCTGTGTCAAGACCGGTTCCTCAGCTGTCTGGTCAGGTTCGCGCCTCCGCCGTCCTCCACTCCCGCCACCCCTGCCCACATGTGCCTGGCCTGCCGTTGTGGGCACATCGGCTCTCCGGGATCCCTGAGGGATGGCATTTGCGGGGTCGCCTGCCTCCTCCTGGGTGCCCGGAGTACCTTGTCCCTCCTGGGCAGACTGGCTGCATCATTGTGTGTGAGCAGGGCTCCGGTGTGTATCCTGGGATGTGGCAGGAGTGGGGGTGGTGGTTGGCACAGTTGTACCTGACGCAGGTGCTGGAGGTTCTGGGGCACCAGAGGGGCCAGGTTGGTCGGGGTCATCCACGGGGTGGTGAGAGTCGGCGCTGCCGGTGGGGTCCTCGTCACGCCGAGCCTGGTCCTGTGACTCTTCCCCCCCATTGTTGGGGGGAGATCGCCGACGTTGCCCTGTGTGTGAGGGAGAGAGAATGTTAATGGTGTTTCCTGCGACATCCATGTTTCATGCATATTCAAGTTGGCACAGTTCCTCTGGGTAGTTGGATATGTCTACCATACCTCTCACAGTACACTTGTGGATGGGTATGTTGCGGGGGACAGATTGATATGTACTCCTGGTTATTTGGCCTGTCTAGTGGGTGTTGGGATGCTTATTTGGCTATGGATTGGTCTTGTTGTGTCACATATCCATTGTGGGAGTGCCAATTTGCGTTGCCTGCCCCGGGGGGGTGTGTGCTTGTGTGAGGGGGGGTGTGTGTGACCGGGCATGCTGTTGGGTGTGGTGTGATTTGTCATTGGGTCTACCAGGTGATGTGTCTATCCCCTCATGGTGCATGCTGGCATAACAGTGAATGTGAGTTCCTGTGGTAGGTAGGTGGCATGTGGAGTTTGTGTTTGAGTGTACAGTGGTCACAGGATTGGCTTGTGCTGTCTACAGCAGGGCCGAGTGTCATGTACCGTGTCTGTACTTGGAGAGTCCCTGTGCATTGTGCATGGTGCATGGGTGTGTCTCTTGGCCACAGCTTTCATCACTTTTCCTATGTGTGACACACTCTTTGTTGTTGCATCATTTGTGTACGCAGTGAGCAGTGTAGCGAGCGTGCGTAGCGAGCGATGCAGAACCGGCTTACGTGTTGCACTGTACGTGGCCAAATGGTGCTTTTTCATATCTATTGGAGAATGCAGGTAGGTAACTTATGCATTTGTGACTGGGTTCTTACAAACACAGTGAGTGGGTATACTGGGTGTAGGGTTAGGTTTGTGCCTGCAGCAAGGATCTACTCGTGCACAGTTTGACACATGGCCCAGTGATTTCCAAACGTAAAAGGGGTGTTTGACGCACTGCCAGACCTTGTCAACATGCACACAGTCCACCTGCTGACGAGCCGACATGGCCACACCACCCAAGGGTGTTTTGTCTCCCTCTGTCACCCTCCTCCCTCTGTCTGTCTCCCTCTGTCGCCCTCTCTCCCTCCCTCTGTCACCCTCCTCCCTCTGTCTGTATCCCTCTGTCACCCTCTGTCGCCCTCCCTCTCTCTCCCTCTCCCTCCGTCTGTCTGTCACCCTCTGTCACCTCAGCCCAGCTTCCTGGGCACACACACTTTGCAGGTCTTTCAAAGGCCATTGGCTTGTTCATGTGGCTTTGTTTAGTATCTCCCGGCACCCATTGGGCAGTGTGTCTGAGTCTGGCGCTGCTGCGGCGATGTGTGCTGACACTCTCACAGTGATGCCTCTTCATTAGCTGCTGTTATGTGCAAATTGGGCCTTCATTCCCATGTCATCCTGCGACACAGCCACCATGTGCAGGCGACACTGTACAGTGTCGGGACGCACTGTTTGTATGGCTCTGCCCTAGGCCATATGGGCTGAGGGCATTGGTGTCTGCTTCTGAGTTGCACAATGTATTTTTGAAGGCCCACCCTCCCGGCATCACGGACATCCTGTCTTGTGTTGGTGTTTTGTGTGGCCTGTGACTTGGCATGGCCTTGCTTGGTGCATGGGGCATGGAGCCACTGGTGGCATGTGCATGTTTTTGGTGTGTGGTTGTGACCAGTGATGGCTTTGGGGTAGTTGCGTGCATTATTGGGAGTTGGGTTGTTGATGAGGTTCCCCCCATGTGAGGTGAGTTGTTTGTGTACTCACCAGGCTCGTTGACTCCTTCTAGTCCGTGGACTCCCAACGGCGGCAGCGTGCGCATCACCTTCTCCTCCCAGAGATGGTAGTGTACGGGTCTGCGGGGCAGGCCACCTCCAGTGATGTTGCTCTGGGCGTGTTCTTCAGTCATTTTTCTCTTCACCGTCCTCCGCAGATCGTACCACCTGGCTTGGCATTCATGCCTGGTCCTTCTGATGGGCACAACAGCATTCACCCTGTCAACGATCCTCTGCCACATGGCTGATTTTGCTGCTATGCTGGTCTGTCTGACCGATGTTTCAAAAAGCTGTGGCTCGACTCTGCTGACTTCATCGACTAGGATCTCCAGCTCCGATGTTGTGAACTTTGGATTCTTGTCTGTGGGCATGGTGTGGGGTGTGGGTGTGGATGGTTGTGGGTGTGGGTGTGTGGTTGTGAAGGTGTGTGTGTGTGAATGTGATGAGGGGGTGTTTGTGAAGGTGGTTGTGTGAAGGTGTGCAAGTGTAAGGTGTAGTCAGGGTCAAGTATGGTGCTGTGGGTTGTCTGTGGGGTCTGGCAGCAGTGGGTCTGTTGCAAAGGCTCATGGTTTGTGTGTGTGGGCCCTTTTTATTGGTCCATTTGTGGGTGTGGCTGTGTTTGAACTTTGGGTGGGTGTGTTATAAGGAGTGGTTGTGTTTTTGGCCTCTGTTTCCCTGTTTGGCTGTTGCAGGTCAGTGTATTGGATGTATTTTGGCTTGCTGGACGTGTTTTGTGGTGTTGTTTGATTTGAATGGACTCTCCTTGTGGTGTTTAGCAGTCCTGGTTCAGTACGTGTGTTTTTCGCGTCTGTAAGGTGCGTACATCGGCCATGTTGTTGTACAGTGCTCACATTTGCTGTGGCTTGGTACGACTCGTACATGCTCAATGTTGGGTGAGGGTGCTGGTGTAGGGGCCTGGGGTAGGGTGCGTACGGGGCAGGATGTAGGGGCCTGGCGGTACATGCCGTACATATGGGAAACGAAGGTACGGCACCTACATATGGGGTGCTGGGGGTACGGTACGTACCCCCACCCCGTAGGTACGGTGCGAACCCCCACCCCACCCCGTATGTACGGAGTGAACCCCCACCCCGTGTAGGTACGGTGCGGACCCCCACCCTGTGTAGGTACGGAGCGTGCCCACACCCCACCCCGTAGGTACGGTGCGGACCCCCACCCCGTGTAGGTACGGAGCGAACCCACACCCCACCCCGTAGGTACGGTGCGGACCCCCACCCCGTGTAGGTACGGAGCGTACCCACACCCCACCCCGTAGGTACGGTGCGGACCCCCACCCCGTGTAGGTACAGAGCGAACCCACACCCCACCCCGTAGGTACGGTGCGGACCCCCAGCCTGTAGCGCTGGGGGTTCGCACCATACCTACACGGGGTGGGGGTCCGCACCGTACCTACGGGGTGGGGTGTGGGTACGCTCCGTACCTACACGGGGTGGGGGTTCGCTCCATACCTACACGGGGTGTGGGTACGTTTCGTACCTACACGGGGTGGGGGTTCGCTTCATACCTATATGGGTGGGGGTTCGCTCCATACATACGGGGGGTTCGCTCCGTACCTACACGGGGTGGGGGTTCGCTCCGTACATACGGGGTGGGGTGGGGGTTCGCTCCGTACATACGGGGTGGGGTGGGGGTTCGCACCGTACATACGGGGGGTGTGTGTACGCTCCGTACCTACGGGGTGGGGTGGAGGTAAGGTGCGGACATGGGGGGTATAGGGGGCATGAGGGTACGGTGCGGACATGGGGGAGTTGGGCTGGGGGGGTGTTCGGCGCGTATGCGGGCACATGTTTGGACGTCTCCATGGTTGGTATGGGAGTTCGGTCCGTACGGTGTTTTTTCCATACGGTTGTGCATTCGGACGGACGGGACGGATCGTACTTGCGCGCTCGGACTTCAGTTTCCCGATTCGTACGTGAAACTGTCCGGGGACGTGTCGGACACTTTTTCCAACCCGAGGGATTGTCGGGGAATTTTCCCAATGCGATTCGTATGGATTTTTTAACATATGAATCGTACTTGCCAGTTTGTACGGGACTTGTACGATTCGTACGGAAAAAAATCCGGATACGAGTCGTACGGGGAATATTTCTAACGGATCGGAATCGGCACCTTAATGTCTACATTTGGAAAACCTACGTCTTTGTGAATGCCTTTGTTTTCTGCATACCTTTGGCTCCAGAAAGTATAGCTGTGTCCCACAATCCACACTCTAAGCATCTTGAAAGGAGGTCTGCATGCACTCAGATGGTCTCTGTAAATGAAATGGCAGTTTGGAAAGTAAGATGTTTCTAAAATGGTGGCTAAGATGCAGTTTTGAAAAAAGACAAGAAATCATTGGTTGTTTGACAACCTTCTACACTGAAAGGTAGGGTGTATATTTCTGTTTTTTAAACGCATGATTCTTTTTGGTTAACAAAAACTGATTGTAAGGAACATTATATATGATAAGCTGATATGTTGAAAAGTCAAGCACACTTGCTGTCTTGATTAGCATCATTGTGTGCTGAACTTGTGACCTGTGTGCTCAGTACAGTCTTCCATGACCTGTTTCTATGGTAACGGGCAGAAGGCAGATTGGGGGAAGGGTTCAAATTTATGTCATTTGGAAAGGGTTGAAATGTTTAACCAATAGAAATGTGTGTTTGCTTTTGAATTTATGTAGGAAGGAATGTGATTTGATGTTTACATGTATATGTGTGGAAAATGCGAGGGACACTTTGCCATTCTTTGGTTTTGCTGAGAGGTGCACAGTGCAGAGATTCTGTATAAGAAAATCTGGTGTGTGACTGATATACTTCTTCATCTACAAAACAACTTGAAAGGTGAGTTATTTAATTGTGAGGGGATGTATGTAGACTGTTTTGATTTTAATCAGACTAATGTATTTCTCCTGCTAAAGTGTAGGGAGTACTTTTTTTGTCTACAATCTTATTGACAGTGTGTGTGCATGTAGAAACAATTCTGTGATAGCATTTGTGTTTTTCATGTGTTTGCAGACAGATAACTGTGCTGTTTTTATATTTTGGCAGAATTAGAAACCAGTCATTGTTTATGAATTTGTGAAATGAGTTATGTTTCTACATTAAAATGTAGTACTCCTTCTAGATGAAGAAATGTGTTTTGGTATAGTGCAAGGGATAGTGTTGTTTGTCTAGAATCACACAGTGAGTCTGTGTGCATTTGGGAACCACTGTGAGAGAAGCATTTGGTAACATTGTGTATTTGCTGACAGATAACTGTTTTAAAACCTGTCTTGTTGTCAAGTTTTAGTAGCATTAGAAGGCAGTTTTTGCTTATGCTTTGATTAAATGAGTCAGGCTTTGACTCTAAAGTGCAGTTCTGAAATATGTAGCTTGTGTGCATTCCCCTACCTCTTCCACTGTAGTGAATGAGTTTTGGTAAACTCCTAGGGATAGTGGTGCTTGTCTAGAATTACACTGTGAGTGTGTGTGCTTTTGGGAACCACTGTGAGAGAAGCATTTGGTAACATCATGTATTTTCTGACAAATAACTCTTTTAAAACCTGTCATGTTGTCAAGTTTTAGTAGCAGTAGAAGCCAGTCTTTGCTTATGCATTGATAAAATGAGTCATGCTTTGACACTAATTCTGCTGTACTTTAATATGTAGATTGTGTGTAGTCTCCTTACCCCTCGCACAGTAGTGAATGAGTTTTGGTAAGCTGCTAGGGATAGTGTTGCTTGTCTAGAATCACACTGTGAGTCTGTGTGCATTTGGGAACCACTGTGAGAGAAGCATATGGTAACATCATGTATTTGCTGACAGATAACTGTTTTAAAACCTGTCTTGTTGTCAGGTTTTAGTAGCATTAGAAGGCAGTTTTTGCTTATGCTTTGATTAAATGAGTCAGGCTTTGACTCAAAAGTGCAGTCCTGAAATATGTAGATTGTGTGCAGTTCCCTTACCACTTCCACTGTAGTGAATGAGTTTTGGTAAACTCCTAGGGCTAGTGGTGCTTGTCTAGAATCACACTGTGAGTGTGTGTGCATTTGAGAAGCATTTGGTAACATCATGTATTTTCTGACAGATAGCTCTTTTAAAACCTGTCATGTTGTCAAGTTTTAATAGCATTAGAAGCCAGTCTTTGCTTATGCGTTGATTAAATGAGTTAGGCTTTGACACAAAAGTGCAGTCCTGAAATATGTAGATTGTGTGCAGTTCCCCTACCACTTCCACATTAGTGAATGAGTTGTGGTAAACTCCTAGGGATAGTGGTTGTTGTCTAGAATCACACTAGGAGTCTGTGTGCATTTGGGAACCACTGTGACAGAAGCATTTGGTAACATCGTGTATTTGCTGACAGATAACTGTTTTAAAACCTGTCTTGTTGTCAAGTTTCAGTAGCATTAGAAGGCAGTTTTTGCTTATGCTTTGATTAAATGAGTCAGGCTTTGACTCTAAAGTGCAGTTCTGAAATATGTAGTTTGTGTGCAGTCCCCTTACCTCTTCCACTGTAGTGAATGAGTTTTGGTAAACTTCTAGAGATAGTGGTGCTTGTCTAGAATTACACTGTGAGTATGTGTGCTTTTGAGAACCACTGTGAGAGAAGTATTTGGTAACATCATGTATTTTCTGACAGATAACTCTTTTAAAACCTGTCATGTTGTCAAGTTTTAGTAGCATTAGAAACCAGTCTTTGCTTATGCATTGATAAAATAAGTCATGTTTTGACACTAATGTGCTGTACTTTAATATGTAGATTGTGTGTAGTCCCCTTACCCCTTCTACAGTAGTGAATGAGTTTTGATAAGGTGCTAGTGATAGTGTTGCTTGTCTAGAATCACACTGTGAGTCTGTGTGCATTTGGGAACCACCGTGAGAGAAGCATTTGGTAACATTGTGTATTTGTTGACAGATAACTGTTTTAAAACCTGTCTTGTTGTCAAGTTTCAGTAGCATTAGAAGGCAGTTTTTGCTTATGATTTGATTAAATGAGTCAGGTTTGACACTAAAGTGCAGTTCTGAAATATGTAGTTTGTGTGCAGTCCCCATACCTCTTCCACTGTAGTGAATGAGTTTTGGTAAACTCCTAGGGATAGTGGTGCTTGTCTAGAATCACACTGTGAGTGTGTGTGCTTTTGGGAACCACTGTGAGAGAAGCATTTGGTAACATCATGTATTTTCTGACAGATTACTCTTTTAAAACCTGTCATGTTGTCATGTTTTAGTAGCATTAGAAGCCAGTCTTTGCTTATGCGTTGATTAAATGAGTCAGGCTTTGACACAAAAGTGCAGTCCTGAAATATGTAGATTGTGTGCAGTTCCCTTACAACTTCCACATTAGTGAATGAGTTTTGGTAAACTCCTAGGGTTAGTGGTTGTTGTCTAGAATCACACTGTGAGTCTGTGTGCATTTGGGAACCACTGTGAGAGAAGCATTTGGTAACATCGTGTATTTGCTGACAGATAACTGTTTTAAAACCTGTCATGTTGTCAAGTTTCAGTAGCATGAGAAGGCATTTTTTTGCTTATGCTTTGATTAAATGAGTTAGGTTTGACACTAAAGTGCAGGTCTGAAATATGTAGTTTGTGTGCAGACCCCTTACCCCTTCCAGACTAGTGAATGAGTATTGTTAAAATCCTAGGATAGTGGTGCTTGTCTAAAATCACACTGTGAGTCTGTGTGCATTTGGATAAGGATTGTGGGAGAAGCATTTGGTAACATTGTGTATTTGCTGACAGATAACTGTTTTAAAACCTGTCTTGTTGTCAAGTTTTAGTAGCATTAGAAGTCAGTCTTTGCTTATGCATTGATAAAATGAGTCAGGCTTTGACACTAAAGTGCAGTACTTAAATATGTAGATTGTGTGCAGTACCCTTACCTCTTCTTGACTAGTGAATGAGTTTTGGTAAACTCCTAGGATAGTGTTGCTTGTCTAAAATCACAGTGTGAGTCTGTGTGCATTTGGGTAAGGATTGTGAGAGAAGCATTTGGTAACATTGTGTATTTGCTGACAGATAACTGTTTTAAAACTGGTCATGTTGTCAAGTTTTAGTAGCATTAGAAGCCAGCCTTTGCTTATGCATTGATAAAATGAGTCAGGGTTTGACACTAAAGTGCAGTACCATGTACTATTCTCTTCACTGCGCCAGAACTGAAAATGTAAAAGTTTTACCCAGGCACTGTCCTAGCAGTAGTCTGATGATTTAGTCAGTTTCCAAGTACTCATGTTGTGAACCATGCATTACCACATAGACTGCTTCAAATGTCTATGCAGTATGCATGCAGTCTTCTAACATACTATACACTTGTCTTTCACACCTTCAATTCCCTAGTCAGTATCCATACAGTCCAGCAAACATCCTGTCACTCCCTTTGCACTCCTCTAGTGACCCATTCAGTACCAAGTACTAATCCATTCACTGTGCCAAAAGCCAACCACTTATAAATTCACCCAGGCACTCTCCTTGATGTACTCTAATCATTCAGTCAGTACCCAACTACTCATGCAGTGAGCCAGGCCTTAGCACATAGACTGCTTCAAACGCCTATTCACTATGCATGCAGTCCTCTAACCACCCTCACACTTGTTTTTCACACCTTCAATTCCCCAGTCAGTATTCATTCACTTCCAGCAAACACCCTGTCACTCCTTTTGTACTCCTCTAGTGACCCATTCAGAACCATGCACTAATCCATTCAGTGTGCCAAAACCCAAACACTTTCACCCATGCACTCTCCTTGCAGTACTGTAATCATTCAGTCAGTACCCAAGTACTCATTCAGCAACCCAGGTCTTAGCACATGGACTGCTTCAAACCCCTATCCACTATGTATGCAGTCTTCTAACCACCTACTCACTTGTCTTTCACACCTTCAATTCCCTAGTCAGTATCCATACAGTCCAGCAAACATCCTGTCACTCCCTTTGCACTCCTCTAGTGACCCATTTAGTACCAAATACTAATCCATTCACTGCGCCAAAAGCCAACCACTTATAAATTCACCCAGGCACTTTCCTTGCTGTACTCTAATCATTCAGTCAGTACCCAAGTACTCATGCAGTGAGCCAGGCCTTAGCACATGGACTGCTTCAAATGCCTATCCAGTATGCATGCAGTCCTCTAACCACCTACACAGTTGTCTTTCACACCTTCAATTCCCCAGTCAGTATTCATACACTTCTAGCATACACCCTGTTACTCACCCAGTGTGTCTCCTTATAGTACTGTAATCATTCAGTCAGTTAGCATGTAGTGTTTTAGTGAGGTAGGCTTTAGGGCATGAACTGCTTCAAAGTAGTATGCACTATGCATGTAGTGTTTTAACCATCGTCACACTTGTGGTTCAGGGCTATAGTTTCTTAGTCAGTTTTTATATAAAATGTGTTTGTACAGTAATGGAATAGTATAAATGTGAAAGTTATTAATATACATTTATTTGTGATTCTTTTTTACAGATACTGTTTTTCAATGTTAAAATAGAGAAATCATGCCAGAAAAAAAAAGAAAAAGAAAAGAACAGAGACAGGAGGATTATTTGAAGAAACATCAACTACAAGTATTGAATGTACAAGATAATGTGGCTAAAAGGAAAAAATCTTATGGTAAGATCACAAAGCAATTTATAAAAACATGTTTGTAGGAACAAACAGAATGTAGATAATGCTGGAACTACTGAGAATTCTTCAAGTAAGAAAAACATTCAACATAAGAGGAAAAGTAAAAAAGCAAATGGTCAGTCAAAGGAGATAAAGTATGGTAAAAGAAGGCAAAATCAGTATAAAGAATTACGCAAAAAAATATTTTACAAGAGAGTAGTGCATAATTTGCTGAAAGATGTGAAGAAATATAAAAAGAGAGCTTTATTTTATAAAAAGAAGAAGCATATTGAAAACATTGTGGAAAAGGCTTTTGAAGTAGAAAGGAAACTGTTTATTTTAGCAATAAACAGAATTCGATCACTAGATAAACCAATCCATGTAATGAAGGCCAAAAGTAGGAGGAAAACAGTTATTAATAAAAAAAAATGTGTGATTTTTTTGGGGAGAATGGAAACACAGTTCCAGTTCAGAGCCTTTTTTTAACGAAGAGAGTTATTCACTGAGCGAAAAATTATTGTATGCAGTTGACACCAGTGGTAGAGGTTATGAGGTTAGCGATGGTTGTCCAATTGAGAAAGAGAAAATGGTTGAAAGAAATGCAGAAGAAGTGATAGCTGATGAAGTTTTAGGGAGACGTGCTAAAAACCCTGTGTACACTTGGGATTGCAGTAGTGTTTGCAGTGTACGACAGGAATCTATTGAAAAATATGTCGTTTTTTACGAGCCTATACTAAAAAAAGTGTAAAACAAAAGATTAAGCTGTTGCAAGGACTATACCCTTGCAGAGTGAGAAAACATACTGGTTTGCAAGGTCATTCTCTGGCTTGTCTTTCTAGGAAAGTTTGTGAAAGTGTTTTTCACCATTTCAGAATGCTGGCAGTACATCATACTCAAATGCGGAAGTTATTGAGATAAGGTTGTATTATGCAAAAAGTCCAGCACTAAAGTTAAGTGAGTTGAACAGTGCTCTTTTGCGTGGGTCAGTATCAGATGTGAAGCAGGTCTGTGATGATATTGAGTTTTGTTACTTTGGTCCTCAGCAAGAGAGTGAAGAAACTGACACATTAGTAGAACAAAATGTTGAAGACAATGTACAACCCGTAATTACAGAAAAATTTGAGGATGAAATCACAAAGTTTAAGGTACTTTCAGGTGAAAGACTAAATGTTTCTTGTATTTGTTGTCGGCGAAGTCACTATAAAAATCAGACTAGGGGTGTCAATCTGTATTTAAAAAGTGAAATAGAAGATAATGATAAGTGGATGGAATTTGCAACTTATTTGCTGGTAGAGGATTGTTTTGATTTGGGATGTGAGCAGCGTATTTGCAAATATTGTTATAACAAATTAGATGAGAATAAAATGCTGGCTAGAGCTGTTCATAATAATCTAGAGTTGGTTGCTATTCCTCCAGAGCTGATAGATTTAAAAAATGTATGAGTCTATTCTCATACAATGTATTCAGCCGTTTCAAGCTATTGTTCGTATGGAGCCCAAAACAGGTAAATTACCTCCTTCAGAGTTGCAAAGAGGATTGAAAGGAAGAGTTGTGTATTTACCGTTAGATTTAAGGAAAAATATTGAAACTATTGGTGTAGACCATGCAGAAAAT
Organism: Triturus cristatus; assembly: GCF_964204655.1. Classification (NCBI taxonomy): domain Eukaryota; kingdom Metazoa; phylum Chordata; class Amphibia; order Caudata; family Salamandridae; genus Triturus; species Triturus cristatus. The sequence continues at coordinate 1,819,465,954 of NC_140590.1, read as the reverse complement.
GAGCCACTAGTCATTCTAGTTAATGGTGTTCCTACTAAGAATAAGAAAATTTGGCAAGAGTTAGTGGATGTTAGAAAAGTGCAAAAGGCATCATTGTATCTGTTAAAAAATAATGAGTACTATAGAAATGTGTTTGTAGGAGAAGAAGAAATAGATTTAGCAGAAGATACTGAAACATTAAGTGGACAAATAGAAAAAGTGGACATGTCCAGATGTGAAGAAATCTATGAACATTACAGTGTACATCCACTTCATTCCAAAGAGGTGATGGGGAATACAATTGAGTTGTTTCAAATGAAAAAAGCAACAGGAAGTCCCATGAGTGTATGGGAAGAGAGCTTGGAAGCTCGTTGTTTCCCGCAGTTGTTTCCAACAGGAAAAGGTGGACGATATGATGAACGCCCTTTGCAGATTCCTGCATCTGAATATCAGACAACAAGATTATATGCAGAAGATCCAAGTTTTCGACAATGTATCCCTTATATGTTTCATCTTCTGTTTGAAAGTGACTTGTCTGGACTTTCATATGCAGTAAATCACATTTTAAAAACTGGAATGCATCTTCAAAATGTAACTGCAAAGGATTTTATGGATAAAGTGCATCAGAGAGATGATCATTTAGAATCTCAGTTGATTAATCTGATGGCATGTCAGCGTGGGACTAATGAATATTGGTACCGTCGACATGGAGAACTGAAATGTATGCTACGGAACTTGGGAACTCCTACATGGTTTGTTACACTAAGCTGTGCTGAGTATGCTTGGGATGAATTACTTGAATTTCTTCGAGAGGCAAATTCTAATATAAAAAATATTGAATACAAGACACCTGGAGAATTGTGCTCTTTGGATCCTGTCAATGTATGCAGATATTTCAATCATAGAATTGAAGCTATGATGTCTTTCATCAGCAATAAAAAGAATCCTCCTCTTGGAGAAGTTGTGGATTTCTTTTGGAGAAAGGAGTATCAAGCAAGAGGTGCTCCTCACATACATATGTTGTTATGGATCAAGGACGCCCCCAAATTTCGAACAGATTCAGATGAAACTGTTTTGTCTTTCATTGAAGATTATGCTACATGTGCTCTTCCCAATAGCCGAGAAGAACAAAACTTAAAACAACAAGTCTTACGATTTCAAAGCCACAGGTGTGGAAAATACTGTCGACGAAAGTACAAGTCAAAGGATAAGTTCTATACCAAATGTCGTTTTGGATTTCCACGTCCTGTATTATCCAAAGGAAGAGTGAACAGTTTTATGTCAGCTATGCGACATACCATCACAAGAAAGTCTCCAAAAAAACACCTCCAACTTAAGAAGAAGCGAAGAATCAAAATATATAAATTACTACAATCCAGTTATTTTATCCATGTGGAACGCTAGCATGGATATTCAGTATGTTGCGGACAATTCCATTGCTGTTGCTCGATATGTAACGTCTTACATTACTAAATCAGAAAAGACTGAATTGAAAGAAATGTGGGAAGAGATTTCTCACGAGAAGACTCTAAGTAAGAAATTATACCGTTTCAGTTTGAAGATGTTATCGCATCATAAAATTGGAGCATATGAATGTTCAGATCGGTTATCATCTGCAAGTCTATATTCCAAAAGTAGAAGAATCATTTGGGTGAGTCTTGGTCTTGCAGGAATGCGAAATCGGGTACTGAAATCTGTTCAAGAAATTGAATATTTAGCAGAAAATGAACCAGAAAGTACAGATATTTTGAAAACGAATATGTTGGACACATACTACCCAAACAGAAGTCATCATCTTGAGAACATGTGTCTCTATGAAGTGCTGCAAAACTACACTTTTAAACGGAATACTACAGAGATCATCAACGATGGAAAATATGCAGTTATTGGTTCCGAAGGATGTCTGGTGAAACAAAGGAAAGGAAATTAAATTAATCACAGGAAACTGAGTTGCGACACTGCTGACAAAAGGGAATTTTACTATTTAGCACTTTTGCAAATGTTCAAACCATGGCGTTCAGAACTGGAATTACTTGGAGATTTTCCCAGCTATGAAGATTCATTTAATGCTTCTAAAGATAGCATACAATGTAGTGCTTTCGCAAATTATGTCAAAATCTTGAATGATGAAATTGATCAAGAAGCTACAATTGCAGCTGAGATTGCTAAAGACAGTTCTCAAGAGAGTCAAAGTTCTGCTGCACTGAGTCAAGATCCACTAGGACAACCAATTGTTGAAAATGAAGCAGCGATTGCAATGAATGAGGTGGAAACAGCAATTTATCAAGCTCAAGAAGATGCGATACAGTTAGGAAACTTGGAAGAACAACTAAATGTTGAACAGAAACAAATATATCAGCAAGTGAAAGAGCAGATTGACCATGGATTACTTCATGAAAAGAGAGGGTGCTCATGTACATAATTTCAACCTATCCGAATGTATGTGAGTGGTCAAGCTGGAACAGGAAAAAGTTTCTTAATTAAAGAAATTACAAGTTATCTGCAGAAAACAACTGATTTGCATTTGTCTTGTGTTGTCACTGCTCCAACTGGGTTGGCAGCACATAACATTAAAGGAAATACTTTACATCGTTTACTAATGCTGCCAGTAGAGCATGAGAACAAATACCACAAGCTATCTGGAGAAGCTTGTTGTGAAGTTTCAAGAGTCCTGAAGAAAATGAAACTTCTCATTATTGATGAGGTGAGCATGGTCTCAAACTTGATGCTTGCCTTTGTGCATTTAAGAATGCAGCAAATTCTTAAAACAGAGTATGACGTGTTATTTGGAGGAAAACACGTCATAGTTTTTGGAGATCTACTGCAACTGACTCCGGTAAATGGACAACCGGTATTTAAAACACTAGCCCATGAAGATACCAGAAAGTCTCTTGGCAGTGTTGGTAATGTGAACATTTGGACTCATTTTGAATACAAAGAACTGACAAGAAATATGCGGCAGGCAAATGATGCTGAATATGGAAGTATTCTTCAAGATATAAGAATTGGAATCTATCAAAACAAGGCAAACAAGATGTGTACGTGGAAATTGCTAAAAATAAATCAGTGATTTGCTTAATGCCAACACTGCGCTTGTGTTCCATATTCAACGAAGAACTATTGAAACTGGAAAATGAAGAAATTGTAAAAATGGAAGCCATCGATAAAATACAGCATGAAGGAATCACCGTTATTTTGACGGGAAAGTTGAGATCAAAACTGGATTGTTTAGAAAAAAAAATATCTAAAACTGCTGGTTTAGAAAAGACACTATATGCGTGTGTAAACTGTCGGGTAATTTTAAGGCGTAATTTGGATGTAGAGAAAGGTTTAGTTAATGGTGCAATGGGTAAAGTGGTGGATTTTGTGAATTATCAGAAAAAAGAAGGAATTTAATTTTTTTAAATTAAATTTGATCAGATTGATGAAGTTAAAGAAATTGGTTGTTGTTCAGTTCGTTTTTTGCTTGTTAGAGATTTATATGTCCGTAGGAAACAATTTCCATTTTCTCTGGCATACGCAGTGACTATTCATAAATCTCAAGGATTAAGTGTAGACAGTGCATTGGTGAACATTGGATCTGCCGTATTTAAAGAGGGTATGGCATATGTTGCTTTGTCATGAGTCAGAACATTATCTGGTTTGTTTTTATTGATTTTGATGAGACGAAGGTTATTTCCGATGCAAACTGTGTAAAAGAGTACAATAGGTTAAGAAGGGTGTATGCTCCCAATTTAGGTCAATATCCTGTATTTGAAAAGTGTGTGGTTGGTCGAAAAAGAAGGTTTGAGAATATCTGTACTGAAGATGTCAAGAAGGGAAAAGAACAAGATAATGTTGTGATTGCAGGTAAAAAGAAAATGGACACTGTTGAGGAGATTGTTGGTTATCAGTTTGAAAATAGTTCAGGTGTCAACTGCTATGCTAATGTAGTGGTCAATGTTGTTTTTTATCTGGAAGGTTTGCAAGAACAAATTATGCAGAATCGGCAAAAAAGATTTTGTTCTCTGTTGCATTCTGTTTATGAAAAATTGACAACAGATACAAGTAAAATACAATCTGTTTCAGATGTTCGTAGTGTTTTGGATGTGTGTTCTGGTTCTACACAATTTTCACAAAATATCCAACAAGATGCTCAGGAATTTTTAATGTATATGCTTACCATTTTTAAAAATGAAGGTGTAGAAGTAGAAAATATTTTTGGCCTTTCTTACAAATGGGAATATGATTGTGAAAATTGCATGTATACATGTAGCACCAATGTAGACATTGAGAGATTTCTGTATTTAACATTACCAGACTGTAAATCAGTGTCTTTCAATAAATTAGTTAAAGGTGCAAATCAAAAAAAGGAGTGTAGCCAATGTAAATCAGAAATGTTATCCACATTATTATTAACAAAATATGGAAAATACATAATTTTAATGATGCAACGTTGTACAGCTGACGGAAGAGAATTGGATACTTTAATAAAGCAATTTGTAGCAGCACAACTATCAATATCAGGAAGGACTTTTATAGCAATTGCTATAATTTTCCATGATGGTCCTTCCACCACATCTGGACATTACACTGCCTATCTAAAATGTGACAAAGGCTGGACACTTTGTAATGATTCTCAGTTGGTTTTTACACAACGTTTGCCTAGGGAATTACAAAATTCCTACCTAATATTTTTAAAGTCAAAGTTTTAGGAAGATAAGTCATTCTCTAAGGAATTTATTATTATAATTTAATAGGACTACCATTGGACAATTTACATAAAGAAGGAGTGCAAAAATACCATTTGGCCTCAAGGAAAGGTATATTTTTGAATTATGGACTTTTTGGTGGTCATTGATTCGGTGAATATTTTAAAGCGGCAATATTTACAGTTGTTATAAGTTAAAGTTATAAAATGTTGTAATCCGTAAGCATTTCATATATGTGTGATTTGTATTTTCTGGTATTTTACTGAGAATAGCATGTTGGTTTTTTTTTAACAATCTTTCTGATTGTTTTTTTTTTGCCCGCTATTAAGTGATGAGTACGATTGAAATCACTATTTCTAGTGAAATTCAATATATTCTGAGAACAGCAAAAAAGGCAAACAAATTACTTTGTGGAAATTAAGCTGTGTTGTAAAAAATGTATTATTACATGTTATAATTTGTTTTTCTTTTCTTTCAGAGATCCAAATTTTAAAATAAGCAATTTATATCAATTTAGATTGCAATGAATAGCTGGAAAAAATGTATACCATTTTTTATACCTATTACTGTGAAGGTAAGTTTAACTAAGTCTCAATATGCAGACTGAGGAGGTCTGCAAGAAGCTACAAAGTTGAAACATGTTTCTAAAAACACTCTGTTTTTTCCTATGTAGTTTTAAAATCTGACCATAATCAGATATCATGAGACCTGCAAAAAAAGAGATTTGAGGGGTTCATAATATTTCCCATTGTAACTATTGAAGGACCGCAATCATTTCAATCGTTCTTCTTTGAGCATTTTTGCAGACAAAACTCTGTGCTTACCTTCTATCATTCGCAAGCAATTTTAAAAACAGAAATATGTCACTTTTTGTTACATAGTTATTGCGCAAGACAGTCTTTCATATTTACAAACAGAGGAAAAGGCTCTCTGTGCACTTTTTCTACTCCATGTAAATACAACGTCATCATACACACCACTTTGCGTTGAAAGAGTGTTCTATAAGTGTTGTTGTGCATGATTGCACTGAATACTCATAGAACAAGACACATCTCTAGATTTGTTAGAAATCATCAATCTCTATATGTGTGTGAATGCTGCACCATTCTGAAATTGGTGTAGGAAAGCACAACAAGGAGAATTATTTTCATTTCTCCACATTTTTACATCTTCAATGCATGCTGAAATGTTCAGCATACATTGAAGGAGAAAAATGCATTTTCTCATTGTTTTTGTGCCGGAAGGTGTGTCTTCCTGCAGAAAAACAAACAGAACATGACACAGATATCCTTGCACTATGGTGCAAGGGTGCCTGTGTCACCACATGGCTGCAGTTTAAGCAGCCGTGCAGAGAGAAGCATAGATTTGCAACATATTTATGTACATATGTTGCATCCCTGTGCTTCGGAAGTACTACTGCACACTGCAGTTAGAGGTTACTGTGTGATGCTGCAGCACTTCCTCATAGTTCTGCACTTATACATTCACCATATGCTACTAATGCATTCATTCAGTCAATTACGTACTACACATACAGTCATCTAAAATTTCACACACTAACAAAGAAATTTAGCTCTTTTTTTAAACCGGGAATGTTAGTTCTTAGAAGAACTTTTTTTTTTCTTCTTTCTTCTTTTATATATTTTTTTTGGTTTTTCCAACAATTTTGTGACAAAACAGGAGGAACCAAACAATGAACTTCAGGGAACAAAAAAAACAAAAAAAACCTAGCAATTGTGACTTTCTTACCGGCGGCAGATCAGATCGATCGACTGCTCACCGTAGCACAAAGTCACATTGCACTTAGTGCAGGGCACTTTTAAAAATTGAAATTGAGGACGGATGTCCAAGTTTTGGGCTGACGGATGCACTCTTGAAGTGCTTGGCTGCGATGAGGTGGAAGGCGCAGGAGTGTTTCTCATCCGTCGGCACTCTTCTCGTGCAAGATTGTTCAGATGAAGGGTCCTTAGGTGCTTCATCATACTAGCCGTCCCGCACGAGTATTTCTTGCTAGGATCCCCTCGAGACAGCACCCTTTTGCAAATCTTGCACGTGACCAAGGTGGCATTGGTCTTCGTCTGCCCCTCGGGAAAAGTAAAAAAATTCCACACCACTGAAGAAAAACGTGGTGTGCGTGGTGCCTCCTCCAAAAATTCATCCTCAGATGTATGAGGAGATGTAGGTGATGTCTGCTGCCCTGAAGCCATTTTTAGTTGAAAAAAGTTAGAGCTAAGTGTAAACTTAGTCTAAAAAATCTTCTTCTCTGCAAGAGATGCTCCTCCAAAGAAGGTTAAAGAAGAATGATTGAATTGGGTGGGGTCTTTCAATAGTTAGAACAGGAAGTGTACTGAACCAATCAAATCTCTTTTTTTGCAGGTCACATGGGTTCCGCGCACCCTGCGCTTACGCATCACGCACCCAGTGCGCATCCGCGAAATTGAATTAAAAAGAAATATAGGATTAGATGTAAAAATATATTACTTTTAAGACAAGTTTAGAGTTTGTCTTCAATTAATATTCATATGAAATACATATATATGTTTTTTTAAATGTTAAATATTTTGCGGGATCCGCACACCTACCGCGTCATAGACGCAGATGACGCATCGCGGAAGCGCGTAAACGTCGCGTTACGTACATCGAATGTGTCGCGTATAGACTGAGAGTCGCGTACCGGTCGCATTGCGATCGCGCACTAAACACATACCCAACGCATACCATGCGCGGATGCTATCGCGTAGGAATCGAGAACGGTGCGCATAGGGTGCGCGGATCCCAAAACATGGAGAAAAAAATATATAAAATAAAGTTTTGAACATATAATTAAAAATATATTTTTAAAAATATAAAAAAATATGTTTGAAAAACCCAATAAAAACAAATAATATTTTTTAATTTTGAAAAGATTTAAATGAAAAAATAGGTTAAAAAAATAGTGTTAAAAAAAGAATTTCAAAAAAACATAATTAATGAAATTGATACACTGAATTTGAAAAATATAGAAATCCAATGAAAATCATTAAACATGATATCTTTAGAGGTAAGTTATAGATAGGAATTAGCATTTAAAAAACCTTTGAAATTCACTGAAAAAACCATAGGTTTCATGCACATTATAGTTAGGAATTGGCATTTAAAAAACCTTTGAAATTCACTGAAAAAACCATAGGTTTCATGCACGTTATAGTTAGGAATTGGCATTTAAAAAACCTTTGAATTTCACTGATAAAACCAAAGGTTTCAGGGGCGTTATAGTTAGGAATTGGCATTTAAAAAACCTTAGAAATTCACTGAAAAAAACATAGGTTTCAGGGGCGTTATAGTTAGCTGGACATTTCCCTCGTACAAAACCCTAGAAATTCCCCAGTTATAGTTAGTTCAGCTAACTATAACACGTGGCCCCCCTCCCCCCCCCAAAAAAAAAAAAATGTTTAAACGGCCCCGGGGGATGGGGTCCCCGGGGCCATAGTTGGCCACAGGAGGGGGGCTACGCAGCCCCCTCCATAAAAAAAACATCATTTTTTTAGAAAAGGGCCATGCCCCGGGGGATGGGGTCCCCGGGGCAAATTATGGCCTCGGGAGGGGGGCCACGCAGGCCCCATCCCCATTTTTTTTTTTACTGTTTAATAAAAAAATACAAATTGGGGGCAGGCCCTGGGGGATGGGGTCCCCAGGGCCAAAAAAATAAGAAAAAGAAGGGGGGCTGCACAGCCCCCCTTCGTAAAAATAAATATTTTTTAAATAACGGGATCGCGGAGGAGGCCACGCCCCCTCCTTTCATCACTCTACAAACGCGCCCCCTGACGCGTTTGCAGAGGGGGAACAAATTCCCCTTCAATACTGGGGGCCCCTGGGGGCCAACTAGCCCACCAGGAAACTCCAGTATGCACCAGGGGGCTGAGTTGCAGAGAGGTGTAATGAGGCCACGCGCCTTTTTACACCTCTCTGCAACGCAGCTCCCTGGCGCTTACTGGAGGTACCTGGTGGGCTAGTTGGCCGCCAGGGGACCTCAGGACTCAAGGGGACTTAATCTCCCAACTTAAAACGCGCCACGGGGTGTGTTTGCACAGTGGTGAAGGTAGGGGGCGGGGCCTGAGGTGATACTGTGCAAACACGCCCTGTGGCACGTTTTAAGTTGGGCAATTCATTCCTCTTCAATCCAGAGGTCCCCTAGGGGACAACTAGCCCATCAGGTACCTCCACTAAGCGCCACGGAGCTGCGTTGCAGAGTGTTATAAAAAGGGGTGTGGCCTCTGAACACCTCTCTGCAAAGCAGCTCCCTGGCGCATACCGGAGGTACCTGGTGGGCTAGTTGGCCACCAGGGGACCTCAGGATTCAAGGGGACTTAATCCCCCAACTTAAAACACCCCACGGGGCGCGTTTGCACAGTGGTGAAGGTAGGGGGCTGGGCCTGAGGTGAGATCTGTGTAAACACGCACTGTGGCGCGTTTTAAGTTGGGGAATTAATTCCTCTTCAATCCTGAGGGTCCCTGGGGACCAAGTAGCCCACCAGGTACCTCCAGTAAGCGCCACGGAGCTGTGTTGCAGAGTGTTGTAAAAAGGGGCTTGGCCTCTGAATACCTCTCTGCAATGCAGCTCCCTGGCGCATTCTGGAGGTACCTTGTGGGGTAGTTGGCCCCCAGGGGACCACAGGATTGAAGAGGAATTAATTCCCCAACTTAAAACGCGCCACAGGGCGTGTTTGCACAGGTCGCCTCAGGCCCCTCCCCCTTCCTTCACCATTGTACAAATATTCCTCTAAAATCAGTCGAACTACGAATTCCGATTTACTCACCTGTTATCAGGAGAGAACCCAGGGCTGCATCTTTTAGCCCAGCACTGACCCTGAAAAGTAATTCTAAGCATACTTACCAGTAACTTGTATTTCCTTCCATAGGAATCCATTGAGTGGTTTTCACCAGAAAATTTTCTAAGTGTCCATTTTTGAAACGTACAAATATTCCTCTAAAATCAGCCGAACTACTTATTCCGATTTACTCACCTGTTTTCAGGAGAGAACCCAGGGCTGCATCTTTTAGCCCAGCACTGACCCTGAAAAGTAATTCTAAGCGTACTTACCAGTAACTTGTATTTCCTTCCATAGGAATCCATTGTGTGGTTTTCACCAGAAAATTTTCTAAGTGTCCATTTTTGAAACGTACAAATATTCCTCTAAAATCAGCCGAACTACGAATTCCGATTTACTCACCTGTAATCAGGAGAGAACCCAGTGCTGCATCTTTTAGCCCAGCACTGACCCTGAAAAGTAATTCTAAGCGTACTTACCAGTAACTTGTATTTCCTTCCATAGGAATCCATTGTGTGGTTTTCACCAGAAAATTTTCAAAGTGTCCATTTTTGAAACGTACAAATATTCCTCTAAAATCAGCCGAACTACGAATTCCGATTTACTCACCTGTTATCAGGAGAGAACCCAGGGCTGCATCTTTTAGCCCAACACTGACCCTGAAAAGTAGTTCTAAGAGTACTTACCAGTAACTTGTATTTCCTTCCATAGGAATCCATTGTGTGGTTTTCACCAGAAAAGTTTCTAAGTGTCTATTTTCACAAACTAAAAATATTCCTAAAAAATTGTCTGTATGACTTAAACACATTCTTTCAACTGTTTACAGGAGGTTGGCCAGTGCTGGATCCAGGATCCACCACTGAGTAAGAAAAAGTAACAATAACACTACTTACCTGCTAAGTGAATTTTCTGCCTTAGGATAACATTGGTGATTCTATGTGAAAAAATTTCTAAGTGTCAACTTTTAAAATATGATAATATTCCTTAAAAATCACTACCGGAACCAAAGCACTTTTACTCAACTGTTTACAGGAGATGTCCAATGACTAAATCTAGGATCCAGTCCTGTGGTTAGAAAAGTAATCCATAAAGTAACTAATTGCATTTAAGTAGAAATTCACATTGAGCTCAATGTTGCTTTGTGTTTGAAATTGTGTTGCCCATTGCAACAACTGTAACTACTGTACTTAAAAGTCTGTTGCCTATTTGCCAAGTATTTAAACTAAAGTAATTCATTCTGAGAAAGTATATTTTGCATTGTAATGTATAATGTAATTATAATGTAATTTAAAAAAAATATATCTAACAATAAAATGTAGTAAATCAGTATCAAAAAATCAGTATAACAATTAATACATTCAAAATTGTCATTTACAAAACCTTTGAAATTCACTGAAAAAACCATAGGTTTCAGGCCTGATATAGTTCGGAATTAGCATTTAAAAAACCTTTGAAATTCACTGAAAAAAACATAGGTTTCGGGGGAGTTATAGTTAGGAATTGGCATTTAAAAAACCTTAGAAATTCACTAAAAAATCCATAGGTTTCAGGGGCGTTATAGTACAAAACCCTAGAAATTCCCCCGTTATAGTTAGTTCAGCTAACTATAACTCGCGCCCCAGCAATGCACTGCTGATGACGTCACATATTACATCACTCATGACATGGTCAGTGACATCACTGATGACATCTGAAATGACATCACTGATGACATCACTGATGACGTCATCCATGTGATAAATTAGTGCATCTTCTCACACCCTTTGATATACTCAATCAAAATTTCAGAGGTCCATTCTGAAAACCATAGATACTCCAATACCAATAACTACATACCAACTCATTGACTCTTAGATCTACACACACATCCACTCACTCACCTGTACAGTCACTCATACTTACAGTCACTCAGTACTGGACTATCATATGCATTTATACACCTACATAGACACTCACACACCACCAATCATCCATAGAGGTACTCTCACACCTAGTCAGTCATGCAAATAATTAATCACACTCCCATTTACTCACCTATGTAGTTATACACACACAAATTCACTTACTCATAAAAATAGTACCCCATTCTTACGCTCTTATACAAACACTGATACAAGCACACACTCATCCATACAGCCACTCTCACAATCACACACTCTCACATATACCCACTTATATACTCTTACACACATATATACTGCCTTTCACATATGTAGTTACTCACACATGTACCACTGAGATATACATTCAATCACTAACACACCCATACATACACTCACCCAACCATACAGTCCATCACAGATGCACTCTTAAAACCATGCACCCATAGAATCAACCACTCACACATGTATGCACAGAGTCACACACACCCCACCCACACAAACACTCAGGCACCCAAACAAATACTCAGACAACCAATCAATAACCCATAGAGACACTCATATAGCTATTCACAAAACCATGCAGCCGCTTATACACCAACAGACAGACAGATACAGACATTCACACATTTTAGTCACTAGTCTGCAGTAAGATATGTTTAATGACTCACTTATAGAGTCAGTCACGCACCTACTAAATCATCCATTCACACACTTATACACCCACTCATTCTTCCATAGGTTTTTCCCTATATATATATATTAAACATATTTAAAATTTACAGAAACACACACTCACTGGATGACGTCATCAGTGATGTCATCAGTGACGTCATTTCAGATGTCATCAGTGATGTCATCAGTGATGTCACTGACCATGTCATGAGTGATGTAATATGTGACGTCATCAGCAGTGCATTGCGGGGGCGCAAGTTATAGTTAGCTGAACTAACTATAACGGGGGAATTTCTAGGGTTTTGTACTATAACGCCCCTGAAACCTATGGTTTTTTCAGTGAATATATATATATATAGATATAAGAAAATCCTGCATCTCGCCGGAGGCTCCGTGCCCTCCCTGCACCACTCTGCAAACCCGCCCCCTAGCACGTTCTAAGTTGGGGAATTAAGTCCCCTTGAATACTGAGGGTCCCTGGAGGCCAACTAGCCCACCAGGCACCTCCAGTAAGCGCCACACAGCTGCATTACAGAGAGGTGGTCTGAGGAGGAGCCCCTTTTTACTCCACTCTGCAAATGCACCACTTGGCGCACTGCTGGTCGGGCAATGAGGTCCTCTTGTGTATATGTAGATTTATTACCCAATGACGGTCGCCACTGGGTAGTTATAGTTAGGACCATGTTTCAATAGGAAAAGCATTTATTTATTTTTCTTATAACTTAAAACTTCCCCCCTCGCAAAAAATATCATCCATCTCAGCTCCTTCCTAGAAATACCGAGATGATTCGTTAAGTGGGGACTGAGAAAAAGGCATTTTCCCCATTAATTTTTCCATAGAAAAGTAGACACAGCTACAGCCAAAACTGCGAGAAGGAATTACACCAAATTTGGAAGAAAGCAAGATCTTGGTGTGGAAAGGATGCTTTTTGTGATTTATTGTAAAATCCATTCAGTAGTTTTAGAGAAATTTACTCTAAAACAATGTTGCCGTGGAGGATCCACAGAGCTGGCAGATTTCAAGGTGACATCTGTTTGGCTGCCACCATAACAAAAAAGTTATAATGGCAGCCAATATAGCGACGGGCTAGAGATACCCTGCTCCTTTAGGCCTGGTGGGGGGTCCCAGCGGGACCTCTTTTGGGGCCAAGAATTGTTTTCTTTTTTATCTGTGCTGTGGATCCAGGGCTCCGGGGGATGGCACAGTCATGTTTTTTGAGAGGGGGCATGTGCCCCTTTCCCAAGCCTCAAAGAGGCCTGGGGATAAAAGTGAGGGGACATGCAGTCCATTCTCTGAGTCACTGTTGTTCCTGGCGCACCTATACCCCTGGGCTGAGAGTTTAAAAATGTGGAGGGGTGCTTGGGCCCCCTGTGCAATGCCCAATGAGGCACCAGGGACAGGAAATTTTTGTGGTGCTGCAGAGGTGTAAAAAATGTGCCACACTGCGCCATATTTACAGAGTGGCATATCTAGGCAGGTGCTTCCCTTTGTAAGCCCCTGCACTACTTTATACTGCGTGAGATTTCACTGAAACACTTCTATGGCGTCAATGCACCAAATTCTTATACCTGCTTGAAGCAGGCATAAGGGATGATGAACGCATTTTCACATGGAGCTTGCCCCATGTGAAATGACACATTGCTGGAGTTGCGTCTGTTTCCAGACACACCCCAGCAACATGCCATTTTTGCGCCGAGAGATATGTCAGTCCTTGCAACATGGAGTGCCACACACTTAATACTGCGCATCCATGGTGTTGCAAGGAGGGCACTCTGAAAAGTGTTACATCGCTGGTTTACCACAGCAATGCAACACTTTTCATAAATGAGTCCCTGTGTTTTCCATGTGTTTTCCCTGCTCAAGAGTGCAGACAGGGAACAGCAATGTGCTTCAATTCAGCTTTCTGCTCCTGCTTTTTCCCTGCCTGCCATCTTGGGCAAAGAAAGAATTGTTCCCGCCGTGCAGAATCAAAAACAGCTGCCATGGGGTGGGAGCAATGCCAGCTCCCACAACAACCTGAATTGGTCCTGGAACAGGAGCTGTGGGGACTGAGAGGGCATTAGGGGTCCACCCACAGCCCCCAACGTGGGACATGGTGTGGGTTGCTATTACAAAAAGATAGGGAAGCAGTCCAATAGAACCCCACCTAGCAGCAGGGAGGTGGAGATCTTAAAGAAAAATAAAGTCCCAACAAATACACTCTTCCTAATCAAGTAACGCAACAACAAATTAAGTATCCCTTGCCCTACAACAGAAGTTCCTATTCCGGTCAAATAAGTTTAGAGAACAAGAGGAATCCCTTTCTTTTTTAAGTATGACCCTCATCCACTCTAATAGTGGCATGCTACATCCTTGGGTCCACCCTGGTCCCTAAAAGCCAGGGTTGGCTTAACCATATGCCTGGGAGCTCTTTTGATATTATTTTTACCAGGGAGACTATAAAGGTATCCCTTTAATAATGGCTGGAGTTGGTGTGAGTTAAAAAAGTCTATGTTGGTGGGGTTCTTAGGATGTAGTGGTTTTATGACCCTAAAATGATTGCTGACATGTTTCAGCCCCTATTCTAGGGCAAGGGATGCTCCATTTGTTGTTGTGTTAAATGCTGAGGGTTGCCCTGGGTGGGCACACCACATAACAAAATTAAAAAGAAAATGCCAGTTCCTGCTGCTCCCCCATGCACTGCTTATGACCTCACGTGACGTATTCTATGACATTATTGATAACAACACTACAACATTTGAAATTACATAATTGATGACAACACTGTGAACACTGCCCCCTGAAGCTATGCCCAAAGCTGGTGCAGTGAAACTGGATAAGTGCACCCACCCTCTTGAGGAAGGAGGAGTGTGCAGACACAAAACCGGATAATGTTTCAGAGATGCAAAGAAGCACCACCACCACGTTAACAGCCCTGTTAAGTTTCCCAGGTCCATGTGTTATGTGCTGCTCGAGTTCTGGCTTTTTTTCTGAATTCTGGGACTTGGATTCTAGTTTATTCCATTATGAAAACAAACAAGCAAAAAGCCTCGGCTGGAGTAAAAGATCACGCCTGGACCTGGGGAAACTTGGTAGATATGCGTTAACAAAGGGTTGTTTCACAGGAACAATTGTTGCACTTCCTGGCGCATGACGTCACAATGTAGGAGCATCATGGAGATTGGAGACTGTCTGCATACACCATGACCTGGGGCTGAAAGGGGAGGCTAAACCCAGGTTTAGGGACTACAAATCCCAGCATGCAATGCTCTGTTCCACACTGGAGAAACCATCCATCAACTAATACCAGTGAAAACAAGTATTCTTTTGGAGGAAGACTGGAACCTCCGCAAATTAAATCAGGTAAACATGGCTTCCACCAGAATATAACAACCAAAATAGCGAGGACAGTTTATTGAAGAAATGCAAGGCACCCCAGAAAGCTGATCTTATAAGTAAATAGGAATGGGCAGGATGTTTTGTTCTATTGGCAGAATTGACTGAATTTTGGCGTTACAAGAGTAACGCAGAGTTCCTGCCAAATTCTGCCAATCACCGCATGGCAGAATTATTTTATTATGCGCGTGCCAAAACAGTAAGTTGGTGAGCGCTGGCGAGATTTGGCATCCCCTAGCGCAATTTGGTCTCCAGGAGAACATCTGGTGAGATTTTTGCAACGCTGGCGGTCACGACCATTCATGGTCAGAAGGCTGAAGCCTGAGTAGGAAATCTACTTGAGCGGCAGGAAAATCACCTTGAGTGTTGCCATTCTCACTGATTTTTCAGCACAGAAGGCTCTCACTCCAAAACCACAGCGCTAGCATTGCAGCATTCCTATTTCCGCCCATCGGCAGAGCTCCATTGAATCTCACAGTTTTTTTTTTAACTCCGGGTGTTCTGCCCACCTCTATAGGTAAAGCAGACTGAGCAGACTCACCATCAGCCTACAGCATCCGCAGTTAGCCTGTATCTCAGCAATGCAGCGCCTTCAATGATCCTGCTGTGTGGAACACACTGAGCAAGTAAGAACTCTACCCCACGAGCTGCCTGCTGGTCCTCTCTGTCACTGGCAGAGCACTCTCAGAGTGTGGTTATAGCGCTCAACAAAGGCGGCAAAGACAAAAGCAGGGGCAACTCCAGAAAAGAGAACAAAGAAATCACTAAACCATGGCAAACATAGCCTTTGGGGCCTATTTGCTTTGCCAATGGGTTTAGCCATGCTGTACAGCACGGCTGTAGAAAACAGTACAAAAAATGATACGACCGGTCATTTGTTTAACTTTTTGGCCGTAAGCACCGAACATGCAAAGCAACACAAGGATTTTTTTCTTAACTCAGTCTGTTCCGTAAATAAAAAAAAGGTATGCAAGTGTTTTTTTTGTTATTCTGTTTTCTTTTAAGCATGGGTGGGAGTGGAGCAACACAAAGGGCTGAAAGAATGAGAAGCAACAACCATGGACAGTACAGATGGGGGAAAGCAACACTGATGCAGTGGTGGGAAGGAGAAGCAATGGGCAAGAGAGCAACATGGAGCAGGTGGGTACATGCACACTGGTCAGAAAGCAGCAGGAAAAATGTGCAGGCACATGGATAGGAGCGAAGAAAAGCACACAGGTGACAAAGAAACAGGGATTGCAGGAGGGGAGAAGTACATGAGGAAGACAGCTTAAAGAAACATGCAGTCTCAAGGATAGCTTTGCCTAAAATAAACAAGCATTGGCATAGCCAATAGGTCTCGCTTATAAGTGTTTAGCCATGCAACACTTGATGTTGTTTAATCAAGGATATTGTGCTGGATAACTAAACACTTATAATGTCCTAAAGGCGAGACCTATCGGCTATGCATTGGGGGGCCTTACAAGTGTTTAGGTAGAGCTATTGACTTTGCCAATGTTTCTAAGCTGTGCAGTAGAGAAGTGTGGCTGCTGTGCAGCATGCTGAGAAGTTGTAATTAAAAAGTGTAAGAAGCACTGAGTGATGCTGTGGTGTCGTTGAGTGATGCTGGGCTGGCCCTGAGATATGCTGTGGTGGCATTGAGTGCTGTTGTGCTGGCCTTGAGTGATGCTGTGGTGGTCCTGTGTGATGCTGTGGTGGTGCTGACTGATGCTATGGTGATGCTGTTTGATGCTGTGGCGCTGCAGAGTGATGCTGTGGTAGCATATAGTGATGCTGTTGTGGTACTGAGTGATGCTGTCATGTTCCTGGGTGATGCTGTGGTGGTGCTGAGTGATGCTGTGGTGGCGTTCAGTGATGCTGTGCTAGCCCTGAGTGATGCTGTGCTGGCCATGAGTGATGCTGTGGTGGTCCTGAGTGATGCTGTGGTGGTCCTGAGTGATGCTGTGGCACTGCATAGTGATGCTGTGGTAGCATTTAGTGATGGTGTGGTGGTACTGAGTGATGCTGTGGTGTTCTTGAGTGATGCTGTTGTGATGCTGAGTGATGCTGTGGTGTTCTTGAGTGATGCTGTGGTGGCACTGAGTGATGCTCTGGTGGCCCTGAGTGATGATGTGGTGGTGCTGACTGAAGTTGTGGTGGTGCTGAGTGATGCTGTGGTGTCCCTGAGTGATGCTTTGGTGGTGCTGAGTGAAACTTTGGTGGTGCTGACTGATGCTGTAGTGGCATTGAGTGATCCTGTGCTGGCCCTGAGTAATGCTTTGGTGGCCCCGAGTGATGCTTTGGTGGCCCTGAATGATGCTGTGGTGGTGCTGACTGGTGCTGACTGATGCTGTGTTGATGCTGTGGTGCTTTAGTGTGATTCTGTGGTGGTACTGAGTGATGCTGTGGTGTTCCTGAGTGATGCTGTAGTGGTGCTGAGTGATGTTCTGGTGAAGGTGAGTGATGCTGTGGTGTCCCTGAGTGATGATGTGGTGGTGCATACTGATACTGTGGTGGTGCTGAGCGATGCTGTGCTGGCCCTGAGTGATGCTGTGATTATGTAGCATTGCGGCTTCCTGATTCTCTCACATTCGTTGTCGATAGCGCGGGGGTGGGGGTGGCGTTAAAGCCAGAACTGCCACATTGGAGCTGTGGAGCAAGGATCCAATCTCTGCGTTGGCTCAACGTTCTGTGATTCTGGGCAAATTATCCAATCTCCTTTTACCTAAAAAAAAAACTGAATCTGACCGTGTGTAATGTAACTGGTGTCCATGTAAATTGCTCCAATACATTCGGATCTAATTTGCGCTACATTAAACTGCCTACAAATATTTTTTATTCTCAGCCATATGTACAAGCGCACGACATTTGTATGCATGAGCAATAAGAGTACTTATTTCATGTCAG
Organism: Triturus cristatus; assembly: GCF_964204655.1. Taxonomy (NCBI): domain Eukaryota; kingdom Metazoa; phylum Chordata; class Amphibia; order Caudata; family Salamandridae; genus Triturus; species Triturus cristatus. The sequence goes on along the minus strand of NC_140590.1, from coordinate 1,819,447,659 downwards.
TGAAATAAATATGGCACCATAAATTATATTTTTGGAAACAAACATACAAATAAAATTAAATTTACATTTTTATTACAGTGCGAAGGCCAAAGTTAATGTTACTTATTACCCCCCAAGTCAAATATGGTAATACATTATATATCACAATGAATGCATCTGCAGTCTGTAGAATTGCATATGCAATAAAATCTGCATATAAAGTTGTACGTCTCTGGACTTAATATTATGTCTACACATATATTTTTATGTATCGGTTGCTGCCGAGGTGTTGAGGCTATTAATTGTACCCAGTCATTGGCGCTTAATATATCAACACAAGAAATACTACATAAACGTATTTTTTGGGGGCCATATGTTTGGTTATACTGCGACAGAGTTAAAGAAAGGGAGAACTGCTTCCGGACGGACACTACAGACCGTGCTCCAGCCGTCTTCACTATTGAGGCTCTCACTAAAAGTGAACGGAAACGGTGGTCTCTACTCTGCACTGTCAAAATAAAATCCTTCTTTTTGACACCGCATTCACGCTATTTGCCATTAAATGTCACAGTCCAGAGTAGAACATGAAGTAAGTTGGATTTGCTTAAGTGAGCATTCCTTGCATTTGACGGTTCACACCGGCCGCGAGCAGCACACTGCGTCTAGTGGTGCAACAAGAGTGAGTGCTACGGGCAATAATGCAAGCAAGAAAGTGAGGCCTTACGCCACAGTTTGTAAAAAAAGAAAAAAAATTATAAAACCTTCAGACCACTGTGTCCAGGTGCTACTGTACCTGTGGTGCTATTGCAAGCTACACCCCTAAATACCCCCCTCTAGAACGGTTTGGTGTGTGCGCTACCCCAGGGAGATAATAGTACAGCCAGTACCATCACATGGAGACTGGTGGAGTGTGCACATCCAAAACAACAAAGGAACAGCAATGAAAGCGACTCTACGTAATGTTAACGCAGTCTATATAATGAGATCATTTTGCATTACAGTTACATCCATTTTCATTTAAAAATGAAAATTACTTCACTTACCTGATCACGCGGGACAGTTATTATGAAAACTATGCAGCATGGGGGCGAGCGGGTTTAAGTTCAGTGCACACGAGGGGGACGAGAGATGCACAGAGAGGCGGAGTGAGGCGCCCGCACTTGGGAGAGCGAGAGGAAAGCCAGATGGCGACTCTGCTTGTGCCTGTGCGCGTAACCGCACGCTCTATGCCACCCGGTCGGACTTTTGAAAGCCCACTTACTAAATGTCTCGCCAGTGCAGTGCATGCGCTGGCTCAGGTGAAACCTAAAAAGGATTTGATAGGACTTTGGTATCACTTCCTGTGACTTCATTCCTTCTGTTGTCATCGAGCATCATCAGGAATAATTAATCCCTTGAACATTTTTGGGGGAACTTGTGCCCTAATCATGAGTTGGACAATGCAAACCTGACATTTTATCCATCATTTCCTTAAATCGTTTCAACTACTAATGCCTGCTGTCATTCCTGATCCGAAACAGTGCTTTACACTTTCTCGCCCTCTGGTAACACCCTTTAGCCTTGTTGCTGATCACGTTTCCACACTCATTTCCAATCAAGTCTTCCATAGTTTTCGCCGGTGTGATTTTCACTCGTGCATTGATTTAAAAAAATTATATAACATCCACATGTGGACATAGTGACGCTAGAGGACAGACCCATAAGCAAATGGAAGACAAAAGGCACACGTGATAGTGTGGCCGAGTGGTCTATGGCGCTGGATTTAGGCTCCAGTCTCTCTGGAGGCGAGGGTTCGAATCCCACCACTGCCCCAAAAAATGATTGAAAGAAATTCTATAAAATTAAATAGTGGACTTACTTTACACTGAATACCTGAACTCACCTTTCCTTTGAATGATTCCAGACTTTAAGCACACGTTGAAGCCTCGGCTCCCATCTCTGTAACTAAGATATGAAGTAAAACAGAAACCTTACACCGCACAGTCGGTGACAAAGTAGCCGCGCGAGCAGACGGCTTCCGGAAATATATGAAAGCGGTGCCGCGCTGAAAGAAAGCACGGCACCCGTGCACATAAGTTAGACCATTGGCGGCCCCTGAAGCGGGCAACATGGTAATAAGAAATTAATAATGAAAGCGTGCGCCGTGCATATTAAATTTATGGGCTGAGAAGCAGGCGCCATGGCAATTAAAAAAAAACAAAGTAGCAGATACAGACCTACAGCGTAACTAAGCTGTAGTTGTTCTGTGCTGCTTACCTTAAATCGGAAGTGACTTTCTGAAAACCACCCAATAATGCGCCAGCAAAACAGAGCAAGACCTGAATGAACCAATGCCAAGCGGCAGGCGGGATTACACACTGTCTACTAATTACTGCAGGTCTTGCAGATAGCTCATGCGCACTGCCTAGGCTCGACCTAAAAAGAAGTGTGCATGAAGGGTCATCAGTGGATCTAGTAGTTCAGCAGTTACTTGGCAGCTGCCAGGACCTTGTTAAATCTTTTTATTTTTTATTTTAAACACATGGAGCTGGGCCGAGAAGCGTTGAGAAGTGAGAAATGAATGGAACTTATAAGAAGCAGAAAAAGCAGGGAGAGAGAGCATGGGAACAGATGGAGTGCTGTATATAAAAAAAAAAAACCTATTGGCCGTGCCAATGCTTACGTGTTTTGCTAGAGCTCTTGGCTTTGCTAACGTGTTAAGGTATGTTTTAGACTAGTGTGGCTGCTGTCTAGAATGCTTGAGGCAGTACAAAAGGGCACAGTGTGTATGCGCATCAATCTTTGAATTTTAACAAAAATGAGCACCTAATTCACTGGGGATTCCACTTAATAAACTGCAGCTGTTCTCCCTGTTTGGTGGAAGTCCCGGCACAAAGGGGCGGTTTTAGGAGAGGGTGGAATACAATATATCACAACTTCATCAGGAAAGCTGTGATAGTTCGATAGATTTCTTTCTGATTTTAAATGGAAAAATAAACAAAAATTGGCAATGTTTCTACAAACGGAGGCACGGGTTGGCATGTAACTGTGCCCTGAAGGGATCCGATAAGGATAATAAACCTGTCGCAAGCCTTGAATTTTTTAGTATGTGTCCCTACCAAGGGGAGGGATTACGGACACCGATATTTTAAGGGGAAGGGAAGGGTTTGTAGAGATGAAACAAGTATAACACAAACACACTCAGTCCTTCAGGCTGGCACATGCGTCCTCTCTACCTTTGTTGAGAAGCCCACCCAGAGAAGGTTGCTTGGCAGCTTCCTCATACAATGCAAAATCCAGTGTTCACTCTTGAGAACTCGCTGTACTGGAAATGTTGGTAAATGAAAGCCAAACTAAATATCTATTCAGAAGTGTAACTTAAAAGTGTTTGCTCCTTACCTTGCAACTCGCACCTTCGTTTAGCTTGCAAATACAGTAATTGAGGAAGGGGGTGGGAGTAAAGACAGCATGAGCAACAAAATGGGGGGCGGGAGCAAAGAGAGCACAGAGAACGGGTGGTGGCGGGAATAGAGACAACACGGAAAGTGGGTGGGGTGGGAGTAAAGACAACCCAGGAAACTGGTGGGAGTAAAGACAACCGGGAAAACGGGTGGGAGGCAGGAGTAAAGACAAAAACGGGTGGGGCGGGAGTAAAGACAACATGGACAACGGGTGGGGGGCAGGAGTAAAGACAACACGGGCAACGGGTGGGGGCAGGAGTAAAGACAACACAGACAACATTGTAAGTGAGGAAGGCGGCAGGAGTAAAGACAGCACGGACGACAACAACAGGGGGACGGGAGTTTGGAGCGCATGGACAATGGGAGGGGGGCAGGAGTAAAGACAACATGGAAAACGGTTGGGGGGATATGTAAAGATAACATGGACAACGGAAGTGGGGGGGCGGAGGTAAAGACAACCCGGACAACAGGTGGGGGTAGAAGTACAGACAACCCAGAAAACAAGTGGGGGTGGGGGTAAAGACAACCCGGAAACGGGTGGGGCAGCGGGGGTAAAGACAACACGGAAAAAAGGTGGGACAAGAGTAAAGACAAAGCAGAATATGAGTCGGGCGGGAGTAAAGACAGCACAGAACACAACAGGGGGGGCAGGAGTAAAGAACACCCAGACAACGGGAGAGGGTGGGAGTAAAGACAACACAGAAAAAAAGTGAGAGTAAAGACAACACTGAAAACGGGTGGGGGTGGGAGTACAGACAACACAGAAAACGGGTGGGAGTAAAGACAACACAGAAAGCAGTTGGGGGTGGGAGTAAACACAACACAGAAAGCAGGTGGGGACTAAAGAAAACACAAAACATGGGTGGGGACTAAAGACAACATGAACAACAGGAGGGGGGGGCAGAAGTAAACACAACCCGGACAACAAGTAGACGGCAGTACTAAAGACAACACAGACAACGTTGTGTGGAAAAATAGACATAACTGTCTAGCAGGGATTGCAGAGGAGAGTGATGTGAAGGGGGGAATAGAAGTGACAGACACTCCAAAGACCACTACCCCTTACACAGACCTCAGTAATGTCGAATTTGCAATCTTATTTTTTCCGAATTCAAGTATGTTAAATCCATGTCCTTAGTCCCATAGCCCATGCCTTTTTGGAAAGAGTCAGAGTTATGAAACTTTGGGCATGGCCCTTTCAGAGAGGCCATCACCTCTTTTTATCACACTTAAAGCACCAACTCAATTCAGCGGCATGTTTCTAGAAGGGACTGTTGTGGTTATTTTGTTTTCTTGATGACAGTCTCCTGACCGTGATAGCATAGTCATTCAAAATATGAATATTGTTGCAGGATGCAGTCTCATTTTGCAACAAATATAAATGAAATTAATGGTGTAAAAAGGCCAAATGTACCTATTTTTCAAGAAAAATTTCTTTAAGGGACAACCCTCACCTGAATCCCACTTTGAGGAAGGCAGGCTTGCTCGCTTCACTCATCTTATGCACTTCACCTCTGGGCACTGTACATGCAGGCAGCAGCTGGTGAGAATTTTGGAAGTGTGAGGAGCCAGCGTGCCAGTCGAGGCAGGCTCATACATCAATTGTGAGCACCTCCATTTATATCTCTTGATTTACAAAAGCATTTGATAATGGTGCTTCAGCGACTGACTCTCATGGGTACAGTTAATAACACGAAGGGTCAATGCGGCTGAGGAAAGCCAGAAAAAGAGCCAGTGACGTCAGCTTCTGACCTCCTGCGGTGTGGGCGGGAGAGGCAGTGACATCCAGCTCTAGAGAGTGGACAAGACTTTGGGGGAGCACGGGACTGCTCACATCTGCTGCTTAATCGGTCACACACAATGCTTGCAGAGGCAGCAAGAGTGCTTAGAGAGACATGTTAGAAACAGCTGCTTCTAACGTCAGAAACGTCAAGTCTGATATCCTGTCTCTAGCCTTATGATGTATAAAACTTTATCTAGATCACCTTAACTTTCCATGCACTGCAAAGAAGACACCGGGTGGATTATACTGGCCCCGAACTGCACCGCCTGAAAGTACGCAATCTGTACATAATATGGTGGCAAAGTGATAGCATTCATACCCCGAAACACTGGCACCGCTCACTGCCATTCCTTCCTTCCGGCGTCACTGGCAGTGCCGGTACATATAAACACGTTCTTGAATGGGAGCATACCCCAAGCTGAGCACGGGGAGAGTTCCCTTAGGATCTTTTCTTTATTTGCAGGTTGCATACAAATTCTTCATACAATAACATTCATGACGCACTGCACCATTAATATAGAATAAGAAACGCTTTGCAATATCACACTACTATTAAAAACAAGATGAGGGAAAAACAATGAACACATCACGTTCCAACCTTTACAGACTTACACGCACATCGTCTGTGCTTTTATATTTGGGTTTATAATTCCGACTGCCATTTAGTTACGACAAATACTGGTTAAACAAGGCACAGACAACGGGTGAGGGACTGGGATAAACAAAGCACAGACAACGGGTGGGGGGGCTCAGACAATGGGTGGGGGTAAACAAAGCACAGACAATGGGTGGGGGGCGAGGGTAAACAAGGCACAGACAACGGGTGGGGGAGCGGGGGTAAACAAGGCACAGGCAAAAGGCACAGACAACGGGTGGGGGAGCGGGGGGAAACAAAGCACAGACAACGGGGGCGGGGGGAAACAAGGCACAGACAACAGGTGGGGGCGAGGGTAAACAAGGCACAGACAAACATGAGCAAGAACAGACTTTTTTTGCTAAAGGAATGACTGGCATTCAGTCAAACATTTTAGATGACAACTCGGAAGTTTATCTAACCAATTATAAATGAAAACGATTCAAGTACTAAAACACAGCTTCACAGAGATGGGCTCTGTAAAAAAGTCTGAGTGACTTTTAGGGTTGAATACATTCTGGAACAATGAGCAGTGCCAGCGCTGACGACATGCATTGTTTTTTCATGTCGTTGTTGTAAAAAAGTACAAATAATTCACCAACAAAAAGAAAGGGGATTTGGGGGGCAGCCGAGCACCGCGAGGTCTGCCCCCCGGGCAGATTGGGCCGGGGTGGGGCCAGCCGGGCACGGCCATTTGTGACATTTGGGCTCCATTCGGACCAGCCCTATTGTAGCCCAAATTTTAGAAATAGCCCAAAGTATTTAGGGGTGTTTGGCGCTTTCCCAGCCACCATTTTAGGTTTGGTGACCTGGTGGTTGGGAGCACTGTAGAGTAGGTTTTTGTCTACATAGTGAGGCCTTGGGTGGTAGGGTTTCATTGTCGCTTTAATTGCGGTTTTTGTCGCGGGGGGAGGTTAAGGAAAGGGACATATGTGATTGACGTTGGAGTGGGGACAGAGGACACAGACAGGGGGGCACAGGAGGACGCAGGTAAGGCGTCCAGGGGAAAAGAGGGCCCAGGTAAGGGGCCCGAGGACAAGGTGACTGCAGGGGTCAAAGGGGTTGACGGGTCCGGGGTGGACAAGACGGGGTCGGGCGGCAGGTCACCCAAGGAGGAGGGAGTAAAATTGGAAAGTAAGGAGCTGAAGATAAAGCGTTTACCGTACATGGGTGTCATGAAACCGTTGGGGGTGCATTTAATGCTGTCCACCAAGGAGCATATTTGGAAAGGAGAGTATGTAGAGATACTGAAGCTCCTTCATAGAGAGGTCAGGGTCGAAGGAGGAGGAATACGAGTTACAAAAACGGCCGAAGGTGCTGCGTACGATAGAGAACTGGATGGCGACTTTCCTTATATATGCCAGCGTATACTGTGAGAAGTTCCCTGAGAGGTGTGTGGCCATGTTTAAATACATGGATGTGATTAGGAAGGCCCAGATTACTGGGGGGGGGGATACACCTGGGCCCAATATGATGAGGAGTTCTGGGCTCACATGGCGTGGGACCCGGAAGCGAAGTTGGAGTTGGGCGAGTTGGACTCCGAGCTGTGGCAGCATACGATGGGGCTAGCTGGGTCAGGGAAGACCATTTTTATGGCCAGCGGGCTACCCATAGTATACCAGCCCTTTCAGGGCCGCCCCACCCGAGGCAGGGTGGGGGAGCAGGGAGGGACGGTTGGGATCCAAAGGGACCTGCTGGGGTTATAATAAAGGGTTGTGCATGTGGGAATGTTGCAGGTTCAGGCACGAATACTCAGGCTGTAGAAAGAGTGGGCATGCCTTGGTTAAGTGTTGGGGGGTTCAGGTCAGCAGCAGGGACAGGCCAGGGGGTCCAGGTCAGGGAGTCAACAACAGCTCGCGCGTGGGCGAGGGGCCAAGGGGCCTGGCCCAAGGGCTCGTACGCCGGTTAGAGGGGACAAGTTGGTTGCAGCGCTGCGGGGATACCCAGACGCGGTGGCGGCAGAACGTTTGCGGGTGGGGTTTCTAGAGGGATTTGGACTTGGGTACAAAGGACCGCGGACAAGACATTGGGCTGACAATTTGAAGTCTGCAAAGGAGCACCCTGAGGTGGTGCAAGACAAACTGAACAAGGAAGTGAGTGAGGGCCGCATGGTCGGACCCTTTGAGGATTGGCCTCTGAACAATTTGATTGTGTCATCCATCGAAGTGGTGCCAAAAAAGGAGCAAGGACAGTTTCGCCTCATTCATCATCTGTCGTGGCTCTGTAAATGATTTCATTGATGAGCAGGAGACCTCTGTATCATATTCATCAGTTGACGCAGCCATGTCACTCGTGGTGACAGCGGGCGCAACGGCGATGATGGTAAAGTGCGACATTAAGTCGGCTTTCCGGCTGCTTCCAGTCCACTCAGATGATTGGGACCTACTGGGGATCCAGTTTAACGGGAGCTGGTATGTGGACAAAGCACTGCCGATGGGCTGCTCTATGTCCTGCGCACTGTTCGAATGTTTTAGTACATTACTGCAATGGGTCACCACGGAGTAACACACTACCTGGATGACTTTTTCTTTGTGGGCACCCCAGGCTCCGCAGACTGCCAGGATGCACTGGACAGGTTCCAAGAGATCATGGGGGAGTTGGGCGTACCGCTGGCACCGCAAAAGACGGTGGGGCCTTGTATGGTGTTCTCATTTCTAGGAATTGAATTGGACTCTGAGGCGATGGAGGCACGCCTACCAGCAGACAAAAAACAGCGGATGGTGGGACTGCTGACAGCTATGTTGGCACGACACAAAGTCACAGTGACGTACATCCAGGTGCTTTTCTGACACCTGATCTTTTCATTTAGGGTTGTGAGAGTAGAGAGGACTTTTTGTAGGTGACTGGGCAGGGCACTGGCGGGTCGGAAACCGCTGCATCATCATGTGTGACTGTCAGCAGGGGTGAGGGAGGACCTGAGGATGTGGCAGTTCTTTTTACAGAACTTCAATGGCGTACCAATGATGTGGGATGCCGATATGGTCTGGGATGTGCAGATCTTCTCAGACGCGGCGGTTAGCGAGGGTTTTGGGCTATACTAGCAGGGGAAATGGTGCGCAGAACAGTGGCCCCCTGAGTGGGTGGGCGGGGGGTGAAGCATAGCCTTTCTGGAGTTTTTCCCGCTGGTGATAGCGATCTCGCTGTGGGGGGAACTGCTGGCTCACAAGCGGGTGACGTTCAGAATAGACAACATGGCAGAAGTGGAAATTGTGAACAGGCAAGGGAAGCGCAAGTTTTGAAACTGCTACGAGTGTTTGTGCTGGGCTGTTTGCGGCATGATATTTATTTTCGCGCAGTAAATGTACCAGGGGTGGACAATGACATAGCCGATGATTTGTCTCGTTCACAGTGGGGGAGATTCCATAGGCTAGCCAAGGACGTGGACCAGACCCCAACCAGCATGCCGCAGCATTTGTGGTACATAGGCAACACAGGATGTTGCAGCTGGTTCTAGGTTCGCTGGCGCAGTCGGCGAAGGTGGCGTACACGACGGCATGGGCAGAATTCTTGGGCTCGGGAGCGAGACGGCAGGCTTCACTAGTGGGCCGGCAGGAAGATGTAATACAGTTTATCCTGTCCTTGGTCGTAAAGGGGCTCACGAGGGTGACAATAGCGAGTAAATTGGCAGGGGTCGCTTTTATGGGAAAGTTGTGGTGGGGTTACGCGCCTTCCGCAGGGGAAATAGGGTCACGCATTTTGGAAGGGTGGGCCCGGGAGTGCGATCGAGTGGCTTGGGTAAGGAATCCCCTGTCTTGGGGGCTTCTGGAGAGGGTGTTGCAGGTCTTGCCGAGGGTGTGCAGGGATGACTCTGAGCTGTGCCTGTTCCCCACGCTGATGTCGTGGATGTTTTTCGGGGCTTTTTGGGTGTCGGAGTTGTTGGGTTCCAAATGGGGGGACGGATTGTTATGGACCGAGGTTTCACTACAGGGGAACAGGGTCTGCTTGTGATGGATCTCCTTACAGGCAGTGGGCTCAGGCTTGTCTTGCCCATATAGGTGTGGGGCGAGATGGAGGTCTTTGGCTTCAGACACGTCGGGAGTAGTATTCAGGCATACTGATGGGCGGGTGGCGAAGGGGTCACAGCTCCTGGCAGTGTTGAGGAAGGCTTTGGCCCAGCTGGGATTGGATGGCAGGGGTTTTGGGACTCATTCCTTCAGGATTGGAGCAGCGTCCGAGGCGAATAATAGGGGCTAGGGGCAGGGGGACATCATGAGATGGGGCAGCTGGTCATCAGACTGTTATCAGCGGTGTGTGAGCAGCGGTCCCAGCTCGTTGTAGCGAGGTTATGTGTTTTCCCTGTGTTCATTCATGTTTCTCGTTTCAGGTTCGGTGATGGGTCCCCTTGCCAGGGAGATGTCCATATGGATTGTGGGCCATTCTTTTGTGAAATGGGCTCAGGTCCAGGCCCGCTCCAGCAATTTTGGAGAGAATCTTGGCTTTAATACAGAACTGTTCAGGGTTTATTGGAAAGGGAAAGGGGGTATGCTCTTGAAAGAGCTCTTGCACGTGTTGAATAAGATGTTGGTGGGTGGTAGGTGCCCCGCCATACTGGTCATTCACCTCGGCGAAAATTATATGGTTAAGGAGACGGGATTGGCTCTGATGAGGTGTATGAAGCGAGATTTGGACATGATCAAGCGGCAGTGGTTGGGCTGCGCAGTAGTGTGGACGGAGTTTGTGCTGTGTAGGGTTTGGAGGGGTGCTGTAAACCCAGGGGCCGTGGACAAGGCCAGGAGAAAGGTAAATGTAGAAATGGTACGCTTTTGCCGCCAGTTGGGTTTTGCCAGGATTTGGCACAGAGACATCAGTTACGACACGCCAGAATTTTTCAGGGGGGACGGGGTCCATCTGTCCAGGCTAGGCATGGACTTGTATTTGTTGGAGTTGAGGGAAGTACTGGCCAGGATGTTGGGCATGCGTAAAAGCTGAATGGGGAGTTGTCTGGAGGGGCCGTGGGGGGTTTAGGGGTCTAGGCAGGGAATAGGGGGCAGGAGGTCAGGGTTAGGAGGCGGTGGCAGGAAAACGGGGAGGCGGCGTTGCCGGCTACTCTCCCGCCTTTTCCTGGGTGGCGGGGTTATTTGAGAGTTGGCCAAGTTTGGCTGGAGTTTTGTAGTTTCTTGTTAAGTTTGGGGAGTTTGTGAACAGGAGCAGGGAAAGGTTAAACAGGCAGGAAATTTACATTACAGGTTTCGTTAGTTGCAGTTGCATAAAGGCAGGTAGGATTTTAGGTCATGGGAGATTAGGATTTATAAATGCTATATTGTAAGATTCTGTAATATTGTTATGGAAAGTTATTTATTGTATGTTGCAGGGTGGGGGTCTTATGATGTGGGGATCGTAGGGGTGGGGGGGAACAAGGGGTCAGGTATTTTATGTATAGAGAGGTTTTAGTTTTGTAAGGCAAATTGCCAGTGTTAATAAAATTGTGATATGTACCTGTTTCGATAAAGCGGCCTTTTACACACACAAAATGGTTTCCCTCCCAAAGCATTTCACGGCATTCCTCGCTTTTCTCTAAGCAGCCATATCAAAATCTACCGAACAAACATTTGATATGAGAAGGGTTCGCAGAAGCGACCCGTCACCACCCACGACCATTACTCTCCTTTCAGTTCTCGTTAGTTCTTATCTTTAGGTCAACAGACTTTATACCACAGAAAACGCCCTGGTGTACCAAAGCAAAGGGCATGCCTCACTTTCGCAATGAGGCCTTGGCACTCCCGGGGAAATGTCGGCTGGTGACTGCAGTGCAATGCCTTACTCTTTTCACCGAGTGTGGATGGGGGAACTGCCTCACAACAGAGGGCTGAATCAAACCGCACACATCCGAATCCCCACCTCAATGATGGGGGCAAGGACGAGGGGCCTGCGAGCCTACTCTTAGTATGGACCTGGGGATTCCATAACAAACAAGCACTGATAGTGCTAATCTTCTTGCCTTATGTAACGTCATAGACTTATAAAACAAGGGACCCACTAGCAGCTGAGCAGCGGCGCTGGTATTGTGTGTGGCAGGCTTCGGCTCCCGTCACTTCCTCCTGCGCAGTACAACTGCCAGGCCCTTCCCTTTCAGTCACGGGTCTTCAGGCCGCTACACTTTCGTTTGCTGCTTCTGTGGCTTTTTTTGAAGTTTCTCTTAATGCGCAGGAGCGTCTGTTTAGCGGCAGCTGGACGACGCATGCACAACATAGCCACCTGGACAGGTCAGGCAAAATAAAGTGTGAGACTCAGCCAGCCAATCCCATGAGTAAACAAGCATTTCAAAATGCAATAAGACTCGTCTAACGCGAGCCCTATTGCATTATAAACAAAAGTGTGTGTGTCCAAGAAGGCATGATCGGGAGTGGGTGGTGGTAGGCAGAGAAGTTACAGACTGCAGCATGGAAGGGGTGGGGGCAGAGGAACAAAAGAGTTTTTAAAGTAAAGGGACTGATAGCCATGGAGGGAGAAAAATGACGACATGGCTGTTAGGAGGAGGGACAAACAAGGCGAAAACAAATCAGGATACAACATTTCTGATTTAAGCAAATCAAAACCATGGATGGAAAGTGGGCAGAGCTCCCCCACTATACTGTATACTGCATGTCTCGCAAAGCGAACAGCGCGTTGCGCTGCAATGCTATGCGAGACCTAAAAAGTAGTGATTGAAAAGCAAATAAGTTTCTGTATTTGTAAGCCTACAATATGTATTTCACAACCTGACAACTGCACTGTCTGGTAAGCTCGACATAAAAAGGAGAAGCAAAACATTAAACTTAAAGTCAAGTTTCTTAACAGATTCTCTGCCGTTGTCACTTTACATTCTCACCCCCTCCTCCTCATCTGACTCTCCTCATACCTATGGTGTATACAGTTAGTAATACAAGAGGATTCACTGCCCCCTTGTCATATAGACCCTATGGCCTGAATCCATTTTGTTGAAAATATGACTCCATTTTGTCTTAGGCCTACTTGGAAAATGGTGACCTTTTACCTAGATTCTCAAATATGATGGTGTTTTTCCTCCAAGGTTGAATAACAGTGTAGCCTTTATTGACATAATTTTACCTTATTAGTACAACTGCCAGATGTATATGAATATGTCAGTGCATTTCTTCAGAATGATAAGAGGGGTGAATAAAAAACTCTGAAATCACTATGAAATTGCAGATGTTTTGACCCAGATTATCTCACCAGATGCTGACTGAGATACTCCTGAAAGATCCTCCTAGATCGACATGGTGTCTCGGCCTCCAGTCCCATGCTAGTGCTGATAATGTGCCAGAGGAGAAGAGCTTAGCCCAGCTACTGTGTGTTTTATTTCAGGAGAACACTCGCTTCCAGACGTCCTGATAACCACAGCACTTTGCTGTAAACAGATGTGCAGTACGTCATCTCCATAGAAACTCTAGATGCAAGTTAATCTACTCCATGCTCTCATAGTTTAGCACATAGAAGTAGTCATTAGGGTGCTAGGTTGATAAGTGAATTTCTTACTATGTTTGAAATGTTCATATTGTTCTCAGTGCTATATTAATCATAGTGTGTGTGATTACTTTTCATGTGCAAAGCAGCTGAATTCAAATGTTGAAATAAACACTTTTGATCCATAAAGTGTCTTTAGCTTAGTACAGTGCTGTGCTTGTATGTGATATTCTAAAGATTGGAATTGGGTCTTAATACTACTGCATCCCTGAAATATTTACGGCATTGTTAGTAACCTAGAAAACAATGACATCACATCAACCAGAGAGTTGACCAGGGTTGAGTGGGGCTACAACAACCTGGACTCATGTTCAAGCGTTGGTGCCCTAAACTAAGTTCAAGCATTCGCGGGCAGGAAAGTCAGACATTGTAGACTTAAGATCAAATACTCAACATCCCCTGAAGAAAATGTACTGAGAGTGTACATTAGTTAAATAATTATTCTCAATAAGGCAATTTTACATATATGGAAGCAACAAGAATGTGAAGTGATTGGCGACTCCTGTTGAGGCCCCTATTCATCCCCATGTGACACCAAAGCCTCAGTAAAAAATAACCCTATATGGACCCATGATGTAATACAGAGATATCTTTCTACAAAGTTGGTCTCGTTCAGAACCCCTGTCTTGCACAGCCTCATAACTAGGCCCACTATTACTAGAGATGCGCCCTGTGCTGCTGTCTGCCATGGGTCCAGTAAACATGGGTTGTTTCCCACTCTGAAATAGTACTATTAGTAAATGAAATCAGTCAGGCCTGCCCACTGGAAGAGCTACACTCAGAGGAAGAAAACTCCTATCAATTTAGCACCAGTAAATGGAACACAGAAGTCTTAACAGAGATGCTTTAAGCTCAAACAAAGCACTTATCTAGGGCAAAAAGACAATTTTATAAAGGAAGTGTCTATTTTCCAGGCCCCCGGTCAAATAGTATATAATCTCTGCTACTTCACCGGCAGATGGTAAAATAGTACATAATCTCTACTGCTTAGCCAGCCACAGGCTCAATAGTAGAGACTGTTAGTCTAATAAACAGTGTGGGGGAGATCTGTATTTAGCCATCCGCAAGGACATATACAAATGTACAATATTGTCTACAAAGATAAGTGCATGAATTAAGCTAAACTGTTTACAGATGGAAAAAAACTGTAAAATCAATGTTGAATGAAAAAAAATGATTAATGTTCAGACAGGACATGTAGGAAATAAACATCTTTTTCAGGAGCTTCAGGATATGCCACTCAAATATTTTATGCTGCCGTCTAGGACTGTTTGGCTGAATAATGAGTATGGCTTTAAAGCATGCCACCTAAATGTGTTATTCACTCATGAGAATGCTTTGTTATTTAACGTTCATGATCCTCTTTTTGAAGGTTTTTGAGGGCTGGGTTTCCTATGGAAGACCTTGTGCTAGCTTTAGGCTTCTTTGAAAGAGGGGTTGCACTTGCTTAGTGTTTTAAACCTGGCAAAACAGCGCAGTCGACAAGTAGGAGCAAACAGGGCATGCAGACAGATACATGGTATGTGGGCCCCAGAGGGAGGGGCCCGTGCTATAGGTAATTGGTGCTTGGGGGCATAGTGCTTTGAGACAGTTGGAGGAGGTAAATTGATTGAGGCATAGTAATGAGATTTTGTGGAATGGGGAAGTGAAAACAGGCGACAGGTCAGTAATGCAGCTGGATAATTCACAGGAGGAGTTCACTGTGTTAAGTGTTATTAAACACACTTCTTCATAGGAGAGTTGGTTTCAAGCATAGATGCTTGATGATCCCATGTCATGAGCAGCTCCTTTAGCCACACTGACATTTTCGTCACCAGCACAATTCATTCTGGGAATGATAGTTTTGATTTTTAACATGACAAGCAGTGTTTTAAGTGAGCAAGGTCCTGTCTGTACTGAGCCTTCACTTCTGTCCTTGGCAGTGCTTTCCAGCAAAATAAATCTCTAAGCCCCAAAAAAGTATCTAGATGACATTATTGGAGGCTGTACCTGACTAAAATCATTGTGAAGGTGGTATGGGGAAGAAAGGAATAGGCTCGGTAGGAGGATGTTGGTGACAAGAAGAAGAGAATAATATGGACCAGAAGGTGGACCTCCGGGTGGGCTAGGATGACCATAGCCACAAGGGACAGGACAAAAAAATCCAGGCCAAGGGAGGCCTATTCTATGAAGAACAGTGTTACTAATGCCAGGGGAACCAGGAACAAATAGATGATGAGGAAGAGGACACAGTAAAACAGGGCTAGAGTCAGCAGGACCAGGGTGAGAAGGATCAGGAGAACCAGGAGGATGTCTGACAGGGGGATTGGACCCAGTAGACAAGGGGTAGAAGGAACTGAAGACCCTGGACCATAACGCCAATGAGGGCCTGAAAGAACTGAAAAGAACCAGAGGGACAGGGATGACCAAGCAGACCTAGATTGACAGACCAAGGAGAACCAGCACCAGGAGACCAATGAAAAGAAGGACTAGAGTCAGGTGTGTCAAGACCATAGAGATCAGATAAAGGAGGACACAGGGGACAGAAGTGAATGGACCAGTACTGGGAAGAACACAAACAGATAGGACCTGGGCTTTTAGGAACTGGAGACCCTAAACCAGAATGATATAAAGGACCAGGATGTCTAGGCCCAGTGGGTTCAGGATCAGATGGTCCATGATGATCGGACTCAGGAGGATCCATAATCAGGGTGAACAACCCCATGGGAACTAAAAAGACCAGTGTCATTGGGATTAGAAAATCCAGCCCAAGGATAGCTATTAATAGGAGGACCATGATGGAAGGGACCAGGGTCAGACTGACAAGAACAAGATGGAATAGGAAAACCAGGTGGACTAGTAAGACTAGGATTTGGCAGGAGGACTTGGGACTGGGAGGGCTAGGGAAGCCAAGGTTTGTGGGACCAGCACCAGAAGACTAGATAGATTAGGACCAACCAAATAAGTGCTAGAAGTAAGACCAGGACTGCATGGACCAGAAGAACCAGGAGCAGAAAGACTAGGAACTGGCAAACTAGGGGAATAAATAAACTAAACGACCAGAAGAGCTGATAATGAGAATTAGGGTGAGGGGTGAAAGATTCTGGGCCGGGAGCCTGTGAAATAGGAGACCAACGATGCAAAGGAGGAGGCAGGAGTACATGGAAATTAAGAACAGACAGACCAAGAAGTCCAGGGCCAATAGGTTCTAAGGCTAGTATTCAGAACTATGAGTGCAAGTAACAGGAGGCCTAGGACCAGAAGGGTCGGGACCAGATTGAATTGAATGACTAAGATCAGAATTTGCAGGGCAATGGCCAGTAGTAAAATGATACGTAGGACAAGGACAAGGAAGACCAAGCGCACCAGTACCAAGTGCACCCAGAAGACCGGTGCAAGGGGGTATAGTGAACAAAAATGACGATGACCATGCCAGAGCTAAGCACGCCTTCAAGCTTAGGATGAAGGGGATCAGGTCACAGATAACTCAGTGGAGCAGAGCAAGGGGACTAGACAGTGGCAGCCAGGAGTTCCAGAACCAAAGTTACCAGGCTCAGGAAGATCTAAACAAGGAGAACCTGGATCAAGAGGGTCAAAATAAATGACTGCAGTCCAAGTAGGACTAAAAGGCCAAGGAAAAGATCCAGGAGGACAAAGACATTTCAAGCCAGGAGGACAAAGATAAAGATGGTCAGGACAAGAGAGGCCAGATGGATAAGACACTGCCTATATTTTTCTATATACTGTCTTCACACATATTTATGGTTTCTCTCTGGGCACAGGACCTGTCTTTCTAAATGTAGAGCACTCACTGGGGATGTTTCTAGAGAGATACTAGAACATTTTCCTTCCTAAATGGATGAAAGGGTGATCCCCTTACATTATGAAAAAAGTATATCATATATACAAAGGGTTGTTATGATTAGTCTGAGTGAAGGGCACCCTTCATTGATTTCCCTCTATAGCTCCCCCTTGTTTGTAGAGTGTTTGAACACTGACTCATCTGTGAGAGCATAAACTAATTTTGATAATCAGGAGTAATCAGGTGCACAGCAACATAGTCATGTTCTGATACTGAGGACTTCCAAAGTAGAGAGCCAGATTCTTTGAAAAATACACCCCCCACAAGTCCCATTTTTCCCTTCTTCCCTTTCCCTCAGTTTTTTATTCATTACTAGGCCTGGGCTAAATTTCCTGTCCGCTCGCGGAAATTGCGATAATTTGACATTTTTGCGTTCCGCGGAGCGCGCGAAAATGTCAAAATTTCCGCATTCCGCAGCTTAGCGATAATTTGTTTCTTGCTCGCGCTGTAAAATAATACGCCTTACCTGAATCCCCGCGTTCGCCGACAAGTTTTCCCGATCCGGTCGCGTTCTCCACTAGATGTTGGATTGTTGGTAGCCATTTGCGCTGTCTCGCGACAGTTCGCACCCGCAGTAATGTCATTGGTCGCGCGATCACGTCTTTCTTCTCGCGATCATGCACCGCGAGAAGAGTGAAAACAAGATGGCCGCGCCTGCGAGCAACCGCATGGGTAAGTTGGCGAGCCGCGACCACGCAGAAAATACCGCGAACGGGCGGGAAAAAAACTTCCGCATCTTCGCGATATTTCCACGTGTTTGCGGAGATTTTTAACATTTTCATGATAATTTGCGAAAGTCACTTTCGCAAATTCCGCCCACACCTATTTATTACCCGCGTATGTCTGGTTGAGTAGCGGAGACATTACTGAATAGAGAAGACTCTTTCTGGTGGTGATTTGATCGGGTTTGGGATTCTCAGACAATAAATATGGAAAGCAATTGTTTGGCCTTCACAGATTACCAGATCATACAAATTCTGGCAGGACCTTCACTATTACCAGATACTCCAATGCTGGCAGGGGCCCCTGCTAGGGACGAGTAGGAAAATTATCCAACTCAAGAAAACACCAGATATGTATTGCCATACATGGGGCATTGATGACAGAATACATGCTTGCTAATGCTGATTTCGCTAGTGTTTTGGCTCAGATTGAGCCAAAAATATTTCTAGAGGATAGGCAGCTCCAAATGGATTGGAGCTATATTGATAAGTGCACTAGAGGGTGGTTACTTCTCATTATATCAAAGATATTTTGTATTTAGAAAAGTTTTTAAAGAATGTTTCCACCATCGTGGGTGCTGAGAAGCAATTAACCCGAATCCAGAGTGATCTTTCTGACTACAAAACATATATTGTGAACCAGAAAATAAGAGGTCTTAAAACAAACCTTGATAGGTACTCCCACGAATAAGCCTTTCCGTACATAGAGGACAAGCATTACCAGATGGAGACAGAGACAGTCCATGCACAAAATCAAAAAAGATCTGGCTGGTTTTATAAAAAGTGCATGCCCCAGAACTGCAATTTTGATAACAACAGCAGTGAGGAGGAGGGTTCTGTTGAACAGTCATCCACATCAAATAACACCAGAGTGCATTTTGGCCCACAGATTCAACATACTGACAATGTACGTGTCCTTCTGATGACTTTTATAGGATAGAACCAACAAGGAGGTCGAGGGAGAGGGAGAGGCAGAGGTGGAGGCAACAGGACCCTGTATGGCAGAAAGACTCTCCCACAGAAACACGCAGCAGCAGGAGGGGCCTTCAATGATTCCCTCTATCACAGTTAATCTGTCTTATTATGCTTTGTCACAGCCTGAGCCTAATGTCCTGCATAAAGGGTTGGGGTTCGTCCCCACATCCTAGTATGATCCTTTTAAATGTAGGACAGAACTTTTTGAGACTATGCCAAAAATCGGTCTCCATAATTGTTTTATGGAAAGATGAAAGGACCCTCCATCTATATTCTCTACCAATCTCCATAGACCATCCTCTTTTTGTACCCCTGTTTTCACAATTGGCTAAGCCTGGGCGGAGTTTGATAAGTTCTGCTATGAGGAACTCCGCGAAGTGCAAAAAACTCAGCCGCACTACAAGGAGCTCCGCAAGCAGCAGAGTGTCTTTAGATAAATGCCGTTTGCGGTTATTTTCACTGCCAAGTGCTTGTCCACACTGCAATCATCACGAATGGCACCATGCACCGTGCAAGCGGGTGCTGCTTCCTTTCTGACGCTCAAGTAGATTTTTACTCCAGCGGCAGCTTTCTCAATGGGAATGGACAGTTTCTCTTACGCGACCACTCGCAATGAGAAATCTGACGATCCGTGTTGAGAAATCTCGCTCTGAGGTTGACTGTCCACGCTTGCACTCGCCAACTTGATGTTAATGATTGTGAACATGGAAAAATCTTGCTGGGAGGTACATTTTCCTTTCTTTCTCTCTCCAACTTGAGGTTGATGGACGTAAGGGGATAAACTCGAGCTCCATGTAATGAGAGGACCCCTACAGGGTATAATCAAAATTCATGGTGGAAGATGCTAAAGATTACTGCAAAGAAAGC
Organism: Triturus cristatus; assembly: GCF_964204655.1. Classification (NCBI taxonomy): domain Eukaryota; kingdom Metazoa; phylum Chordata; class Amphibia; order Caudata; family Salamandridae; genus Triturus; species Triturus cristatus. The sequence goes on along the minus strand of NC_140590.1, from coordinate 1,819,427,954 downwards.
TGACTTTGTGATGAACTCCTTGCCGCAGATACCAGCATTTTACATCTTGCCAAAGATACACAAACCCCAACGTCCACCTCCCGGTCATCCAATAGTGTCAGACATCCCATAAGTACTGGAACTATTATGCTGATTTTTTCTGAGAAAGAGTGATCAACTCGCTTATGTACGGAACACAACTGATATGTTGAACTTGTTGCAGGACATTGAATACGACCCAACAGCCCAGTTTCTTATCACTCTAAATATTGAATCTCTGTACACCAGCATCCCCCAAGATGCTACGGTGATGGCAGCCTTGCAATCTCTTGAGATTCAAGAGTGGTTCTATGATACCCCTCAGACCTTTGTACTGAAGTGCATTGAACTTGCACTTAAAAAACATTTCTTTGCCTACAAACACTAATTATTCCTACAAACATCACAGACTTTGATGGGAGCCACAATTGGCCCTAGTCTTGCCTGCATTTATGTAGGCATGTTCAATGAGAACTGTAACTCTGTATCTTCAATGACACCAATCCTTTTCGGACAAATCTGTGCATATGGAAATGCAATATCGATGCTGTCTTCTGTATCTAGTTAGGTACAGAGGATGATCTGATGCTGTCTTTCGATTTGATCAAATTCGTTAACCATGTCTCCACTTTGCCTGGTCTATCAACAGAGACTCAGCGGTATACCAGGGCATAGATATCAGTGCCAAAGACTCTAGGTTGTGTATAGCAGGCCATCAGAAGCGTACAGACAGAAACTCCCTTTTACATTACTCACCCTTCCATCCTGGGGCTTTGAGAGATAACCAGCCTGTGGGCTTATTTTTTATGTACAGAAGGAACTGTACCAGTGTTGAAAATGTTTGCTGCTCAACCCATTATGTTGGTGGAGTGCTTAAAATTTAGGACTTATCTGTCCAGAATAGTCAGTTGGGCCCAAAAAAGAGTGTTAAATACTGCAAGCACAGCACTACTTGAGAAGAATAGAAACATCAATAATCCTTGTATTCCAGTGCGATCCGCATTTGATCTCTTATTCACAGGAGTCAGACAGATTATATGCAAAAATTGGCATTTACTTGACGTGGACCCAAAAAAAATTCTGCAACCAAGATTTGCCTTCCGAAGAGCCCTTAATCTTTGGGATCGATCGTTACATACACTCCCCAGTGACCAACAGAAGAGGTCTTCCAATGCCCCATCTGGACATTTTCCATGTGGTGGCTGCACTGTATGTAAATTGACCACAGCCTCAAAAAGCGTGGTCCTCAACAACGGCCGCACATGGATTCAAACTAAATTCAGTCAATGCAATTTGACTTAAATTGTGTATAGGCTTACCTGTGGGTGGGGTTTGCACTACATTGGACTAATCACTCACAAGGTGAAAGTCTGGATCCTGGAGCACATTAGCACATTCAGGGCAGGAAAGTTCACAACACGCCTGGCCAAACACATCCATGAAACAGGACATGGAACCCAGAACATCAAATGTACAGTCCTTGATGCAGTCCTTGATGCAGCCTGCTGAATTCTTTCTGAGAAAACGGATAAAGGTGGCTTGAATGATGTGGTTGAAAGCCACAAACTTAGAGGCTAATTGACTATTGGTCACCCCATCCACAATATGTATTCATTGAATTGGGACTTGATCCCCTTAGGAGGCGGGGCTTCTCTGTATATATAAAAGATCTTTGGGGCACATAAAATATTGCCCCTAATGGGGATAGATGAAATATGGTATTGAACCCATTCTCTTTGGGTGTACTTTTTCAATACCAATTTTGTAGTAGTTAGGGTGCACCTCCCACCCATGGCCTCTGAAAATGACAAACAGAGATACTACTCACTGGCTATATATGTGTTTCCCCCAATGTACTGTGTGAGCCACGCCACCCTTGCCCCCATAAACGTTTTAATTTCCAATCTTTATAAACTCTATCCCCTATGGAATGGAAAGAAAACATATCACTTTGATTACAATCAAATTTAATCTCTTTGGGCCTTGATGGCCATTACACAGCATTTTACAAAATGCTCGTAATGGATTTTAAGGGTTTCAGCACACATTAACTGCACCCTTCTAAGATGGTGCCAGGGCTTAAGGCACGTATGCAGCCTTTCGTTGCATAGGACATGCCCCTAGGATGCTTAAGATTGGAGATGGGGGTGAGTATGCTGTTGGGGTCCTGCTTGACTGTGTGTGCCAACACCGGCAGTGAGTGAGATAGAAGGGTAGGACTGCTCAACAGTGTCTGAGTCCATGCCAGCGTGGGGTATTAATCACACAGATCGTGGTCTCGTCTGCACGCATCTCCTATTTATGGAAGTCATGAGCGTATGCCATTTGTAAATATTGACACATAGCACCACTTGGATATTTGTGAAAATGGAACGCAAGAGCATGTATAAAGTGGTGTGCCCTGATGTGTCGAGCTGTAAGCCAATATGTGTTTGATAGTTTGGAACACCCAGTGGCCTAGGATGGTAGTGAGTTTTTCTTTCCACAAGGTTATCCTAAGTGTCAAGCAGTGCAATGTACACATGATGGTTTGAGATGTCTCTACCTACAGCTATGTGAAGCTCACCTTTGGTCGCATTGACATACCCTGTGATTTTTTTAAAATGCATACAACATGAAGGGATGTATGCCATTTGTTGTTTAGGCAACCTTACATCTTCAAAAGTCTTCTTTCCCCCACTGTGGCTTACTGGTAGGCACTCACCCGGTGACCGTGTGGTAACTATCCCCTCCCCTTATTTGAATTAGAGGATCTGGTTGACTCTTTGTAGGGTTTGACACACATATGTTTGTTCTGTTGTCTGTCCTTTTTATTCCATTTAATACACAGGTCTGGTGAACACATGAGTGAAATATTGTCCTCATGCCCTGATGATATTGAGTAAGTAAGGGTTGACAATGAAACATGTTGGCCATTCTTCTTCAAATGGCATCATGCATTTAAGCATGAGCGTGGGTGTAAAAATGTAAGACTGTTTCTACATGCCACACGTGACTCATGTTACTGTTTTTTTGTGAGGAAGATTTCTCTCCCCCCCATATGAGGACCTAGGGAGCTTTTTGGAATGTGTGCCATCCATGATAGGGTTATATGGATTTACACACACACATAACATTCTTCTAATCTTGTTTGGGTGTTGGTTCCTCTGTCTACATGGGAAAGTTGCAGATGAAGACAATGGGCCTCATGTAGGTAAATATAATTTACCGATTCTTAAATACCGAACTTTACCGAATCGGTATTTATGAATCGGAAAGTTATATGTAGGTAATAATTCGGTAATAATTACCGATTCGGTAACATTCGGTATTAAAGAATCAGAATTTTCCGAATCGGTAAATACCGAGGTGGTATTTACCGAATCGGTAAAATCCAAAGTGGTATTTACCGAATCGGTAAATACCGAATCGGTATTTACCGAATCGGAAAAACGAAAACACATGACTGGATGAAACAGCCAATCCTGTGCAACCACACCCCACCCAACCAGGAAGTGGCCACACCCAGGCAGGTGCACACAATCAACAGACCGTGGAGAGGCTGGGAGTGCAGAGGAGAGGCAGGGAGCCAGTGCCTGATTGTGCAGCTCAAAATCACTATGTCCAGCCAGAGGACACAGAGAGATGGAGGGGAAAGGAGGAGGAAGCAGAAATTCAGCCCCAGGGAACTCCAGGTGCTAGTGGAGGAGGTGGTGAAGCAGCACCAGAAGCTGTTTGGGAGGCAGTCCCTGCAGGTGCCAGAGTCAGAGAAGCGCAATATATGGCTGGGAATCCAGGCGCAGGTCAATGCTGTTGGAGTGAACCCCAGGGACATTGAGGTACTTAAAAAGCGCTGGTACGACCTGAGGATCGTCACAAAGAGGAAGATGGGGGAAATACAGAAGGAGGCCAGCCGGACAGGAGGTGGAATTAACAGGGCACCTGCCCTCACCGAACTGGAGGAGCTGGTGGAGGCCACAATAGAGCACGAGAGCGTCGTGGGCCTTGGGGATGCCGACAGCTCTGCCAGAGCCGCCACCCAACAAGGTAAGACGAATGCACAGCAATGTAGCCCCCACTACCCCTATCCCACATCCCCCATTGTGAAATGAGTATCCCACTCCAGTCCATGTGTTAGTGCAGACAGGCAATGCATTATGGGAGATGTAGTCAGGGAAACCCCAACCATGAACTGAATAGCACAGAACAACAATGCATGGTACACACATTAGCCAAAAGCAGGCAGAGGACAATGTGAGAGTGTTACATAAATTTATTGTGATGCTAGCAATGCAGGGCTTCAAGTACACTGAGCTGATGTTGCATTTCTGTCCACAGATGTAACATCGTGCAGGACTGCACATGCTACAGGAGAGAGGGCACACCGGCAAGACAGGTCAGCTCTGTCCAGCACAAGTTCTGCCCAGGGAGCATTGCCACAGCCAGCATCACCACTACCACAGCCAGCATCACCACCACCACAGCCCGCATCACCACTACCACAGCCAGCATCACCTCAACCACAGCCAGCATCACCTCTACCACAGCCAGCATCGCCACTCATGTTTGAGTTACCGGCCACATCACCGCCTGCATTTGTGAGGTCGAGGAGACATGCTGCTGCCAGGTTGCGAGCGTTAGAGACCTCATCTGACGACAGCAGGGGCCCGGAGCCAAACACTATGCCCCAGGATGGGAGCCATGCCACTGTGCCCTCCACCTCACAGGGAGAACACACGGGTGCAAGACGGCGCCGCAGGTCGCGGGTGCAGAGTCCACCAGCAGACGTCGACAGCCATGGGGTCTTCTCGGGGCTCGAGGGCAACATGCTGAAGCAACAGTGCCTGCAAACAAAGGCAGTTATGTCAGTGCAGCGGCATATGCGGGGACTGAAAACCACTTTTGTCAACATGGACAGGAACATCAGCGCAATGGCGGTGGGGATGGGTGACATGGCAGCGGGCATTCGGGACATGTCCCAGTCCATCAAGCTGTTGTGCAGCAAATATGATGCAGACAGAGCTGCACGGCGCCGGTAACGGCAGAGGTGAGACAGTCACACCAGGGCACTCAACCGGCTGGCAACTGCCACTTTACTACTCTGCCGGCGCTCTGTGTCTATGCAGGAGGGCCTGACACACTGTAGCAGCGACGTGTCTTGGGGGATGGTGCAGGTCACAAGTGCACTTGAGGTGCTCTTGACAAGTCAGGCGGCCACAACTGGTGCAGGGGATGCTGCGGAAAGCATCGACACCAGCAGCAGGAGCAGCATAACACCCCCGGTCCCAGATACACGCAGGAGCAGCAGGCGGCTTGGGGCTGGCACTAGTGAGGAGGCTCAATCCGTGCCATCCCACACTGTAGCGCGTGACCGCAAACATTAATGCAGCACCGCATAGCCAAAGACTATTGGGTGACGTAACCCTGGACTTACTACTTGTAATTACGCAATGTTGCCAGAATGGCATATTCTTGGTGTTGTGGCGTAGTGCCGCATTATTAAACTACGTCATGACATCCAACAACTGGCTGTGTCCACTTACTTACTCAGAAATAGTTGCATGTGATCTCTGCCCGTCTCTCTCTCCCATCTGTTGCTGTTGGCATTCCAGCTGCATTGGCCTCTGGCTGACCTGACTCATCCTCATTGTCCTCAAAATCTGTTAGTTCCACCTCTGTACCTCTCTTCGTGGCAAGGTTGTGCAGCATTGCACAAGTGGCATTGATCTTGCAACAGATGATGGGTGAGTACTGGCGTGCGCCTCCGCTCTTGTGGAGGCAGCGGAACCTGCTTTTCAATAGTCCAAACGTGCGCTCCACCACGTTGCGTGTAGATTTGTGTGCCACGTTATATCGTCTCTCACTCTGGGTTGATGGGTGTAGGTAGGGAGTGAGGATGAATGACCGCACGGCATATGCACTGTCGCCTAGGTGAGTAAAAGGGAACCATCAGTCACATGCCTCAATACACTATGATTTGCAAGTTTCATGGGGCGTCACTTTTACTTACCTAGCAGGTATCCCTCTCCAAATTCTCCGTCAAGCAGTCGTGTGTAGATCCCACTGTTCTGGAAGATGTAGGAGTCGTGGGTGCTCCCAGGAAACTTCGCAACAATATCAGTGATGATGTTCCCTGCATCGCAGATTACCTGCACATTGATGGAGTGGGTGGACTTTCTGTTCCTGTAGATGTGCTCAGTGGCAGCTGGTGGGCAGATTGGGATGTGTGTGCCATCAATACAGCCAATGACATGGGGGAACTGTGCCATGTGATAAAAGTCAGTTTTAGTTTTCTGCAGTTCAGCCTGTGTGTTTGGGAAGCTGATGTAGTGGTGCATTCTCTGCATCATGGCATCCAGGAACTTCCTGAAGAAACGGGATAGGCAACTCTGGGATACACCGCCCACCGCAGCTATCACCCCCTGGTAACTGCCAGATGCGAGTAGATGTAGGCTGCAGAGCACCTGCACATGTGGTGGTATGGCATGCGCCCTTCTTGTTGGTTGGTCCAGGAGTGGGTGCAGGTCCCTTATCAGGTCCATGATGGTTTGTGGGTGTAGCCTATACCTTTCATGTATCTCTGCGTTAGTCTGTTGAAAGAGTGTGATGCGCTGTCTGTAGATGCGTTCCTCCCGTCTCCAAATCCTCAGACCTGCTGCCTGTAGACGTAGGCGCCTTGCAATGACATACAGAGCGGCCATGTTGTCCACGCTGTTGCATTTTGGGATTGCTTATATGCACTGTTGTTGATGCTTACCACCTGCTTTCAATCTGTGTTAATTACCGACTCTTAATTACCGAATTTCATGGATTTCTTAATTACCGAATTTACCTACATGTCTTTTTCCGTTTTACCACTTCATATTTACCACTTCATATTTACCACTTCATAATTACCACTTCATATTTACCGAATCGGAAAATATGTATTCGGTAAATATGAATCGGTATTTTAGAAATCGGTAAATATGAATCGGTATTTACCACTTCATATTTACCGAAAACTGTTTTTTGGCCTCCTACATCTCACTTGACTAAATACCGGTCGGTAACGGGATATTTACCGAATTTCGGCCGTTACCGACCGGTATTTAGCTACCTACATATGGCCCAATGTGAGCAAATTGGTGAGAACCTTCCAAGTAGTCCAGGTTGCTTATGTGAGGCTCGTCCTGAATTTTTCTATAAACTTTCTTCACACATAGTTGCGTGCTGGCCCTACTCCTTTTTAACCTGTTCATATCGGACCTTTCGCCAATACTTGACAGCGTCAATTGTCATCCCCCTCAATTAGATGGAGTATGAATCAGCAACCTCCTATACGCCGGCGACTTGGTGCTGCTCAGCCACACGAACGTGGGCTTACAGAGGCTACTAGATGAACTACTCCCCTACACTGAAACTAACCTCTTAGAGCTAAACCTATCAAAAACAAAAACAATCACCTTTGGGAAACCCAAGAAGTTGCGCGGAGGGTGGTACTTCAACAACGTAAAAATTGACTCAACACCTCACTATAAGTATCTGGGAATATTTTTAGACTCCAGAAGCTCATTTGCTAAGCAAAAAGAAGCACTGAGGACCAAAACTCTGGCTTTAGAGGCAGCAGCAACAAAACTGTCAAAAAAATATTGGGTCCCAGCTTTATCCCACTGTTAAAAGTGATGTAGGCAAAAACATCTAATTCCCTGACACACGGCCAAGAGATTATGAAGGGAACCACATACATTCTTCGAAATAAACTGATAACTAACATTTTTAAATGTGCATTCCATCTTCCGAATTCAGCATCACTGGCACAAATTCGACTGGAATTTGTCTTACTAGACCATCAGGGCGTAGAGGCTGGGGCATTTATAAAGTTTTGTAACAGACTGCGTCAAGCCCGGGAAGACTCACTGGAGACCAGACTCTGGCAAGAAATTCAGAAAAGTCATGCCACCTACAAATCACCTGGAGCACAGCTTACAATTACTTGGTATTAAGGAGTTTTGGGGAACAACCCCCCCCCCCCAGTCTGCATTAAAGATAGTTATCAAGAAGAGTGCCAGGTTGTGGTCCTTTCACACAGACAGGGCAATACTGTCAAAAAGGAAACACGCCAGGGCAGTAATTACTAACTTTAACCCAGGAGTAGAATCCTGTCATCTATCAAGCACCACGGCACTTTACCTGAAACGAAAGTTCATGGCACTGAGGTTGGGTGAATGGCCTTTCTTGAAAAATCTTCCAGAATAGTGCCGGAAAGACAGCCATACCCAATGCAGGCTGTGTGGTTACCACACCGAGGGGTTGGAACACATAGTCTGCTTATGCCCAACAATGCTCACTTTTAGATGCTCACTATTGCGGGAAGAATGGATAAGACTTGGAATTCGATCTTGCCGCCTAGCTATAATAGCAGCTTTCAACCCGGATAACACAAAGCTGAATATCGGGCTAACAAAATTTGTAACTAAAGTATTATGCCAGTTGGAAGTTATCAGGGCCGCCAACCCTGATGGAGTTTCCCTCAGCTATAATAGGACCTATTAGAGCTGAGGGAAACTCCATCATTGGACACACCAACGCCTTGTCGGCTGTCAACAAGTTGTTGATTCTTACTTGGTCCATGAGACTTTTAAGAGCAGTTAAGAAGTCAAGTTGAGTTTTAACCAAAATGTTATTCCAACAATTTTTAAGAAATGTATCCATTTTATCAACACGATGAGTGCTTTTATATTGTAAGGTTTTAATTTACCAACAGTAAAGTTTTACTCACAGTATTTATCATTTATACTTGGGCACAGGCACTGCCTTTTAAATCTAGAGCACACATGAGGGGTGTTTCTAGATAGTTACTAGAACCATTTTCTTCCTAAATGGTTGAAAGGGGGAACCCCTTGTATTAAGAATTAAGTGTGTCATATGTGCCAAGGTTAGTTATGACTGATCAGGGTGAGGAGAACCAGGACAAGGAACACGGGCTAAGAGGGACAGAAAGGAACAGAGCCAGATTGGACAAGACAGGGGGAAGCAAGAAGGACCAGGATGACCAAAAGTCAGGATTTATGATAGCGAGCCCTATAGGATAAGAAGCAGCACGACGACCAGGGCCAAAGAGACCAAGGATAGGATGATTGGTGAGCCAGGTCCACAAGAACTACCCATAGATAAAACCTATAAGGACAAGGACCAAGAGGATCAGAAGAAACAAAACAAGATTAGCACCACCATGTATGGAGTGACAGGAACTTGAGACCACGGACACAGGCAAAGAAAACCAGAAGGAGCCAGAAGCAAAAGTTCTAAGTAGACCCGGAAACGAAGGACTAGGAAGACAATGAATATCAGGGCAAAGGGAATAAGGACCTTAAGAACCAGGACCAGGAGGAGAAGGGTGAGGAGAAAAAGGAGATGAGGACCAGGATGACCACACCCTGGAGGACAACACCACAGGGCTAGGCACAAGATAGCCAGTATCAATATAACCAGAGAAGGTGGATCATGATAAGCTGCTGTGGAAGCATGAGGAAAAAGAGCAAGAAGATCCAGACCAGATCTTGGAAGATTAGGACCATGACCATAGAACCAGTGCCCAGAATACCACATCTAGCAGCAAGACTAGGACCTGGGTGAAGAAGATCAGTAGGACCAAAAAAGTCAGAGCCAGGAAGACTAAGAGTACTGGACCTGGATGTCTGGGAGGACCAGAACCAAATTGATGAGAATCAAAAGGACCCAGATAAAGAAAACCAGGAACTAGAGGGCCCATATTATTGGATTCAGAGCCAGAAGGGATAGGAGGACAAGGCAAAGAGCCAGGAGGGCAAGGATTACCCAAACCAGGAAGATAAAAAAGAAGAAGTCAAGGCCCTAAGAGGATCAGGATACAAGAGGCTAGGTAGGACAGGGGGACCAGCAGGACTAGCAACCCATGTACTTGGGTTCAGATGAGCAGGATCAGAAGGACCAGTTCCAATGAACAAGAGTCAATAGGATTGGGAAAGAAAAGGGAGAGCTAGGAGAAGGGGGTCCGAAAGGACCAGTGTGGCCACGAGGAGCAGAACCAACAATATTTGACATGTAAACACATAAATAAGGAGGACCAAAAACAAAAGGAAGGAGTCTAGTTTGCACAAAACCAGGAAGAGAACATGAACTTTGAGGACCAGGATTTGGAAAACTATTGCTATGCAAACCAGAGTGAATGTGAGGAAGACTAGGAGAACAGGACCTGAAGAATCATGAGGAGATGGCCAGGCAACCAGAGACATCATGGGAAGAGCTAAGAGGACCATGGCAAGGAGGACCAGGTAGACCTTTACATGGGGAAAAGGAAGCTCAAGTCACCGGCTCCAGGAGTATCAGCACTGGAATACCATGACAAGCAAGACCTGGAATAGGAGGAAAAGGAGGAAAAGAAAGCCAAGGAGGCCAGGAGCCATGATGGCTAAGAACAGGATGACCTGAACAAGTAAGATCAGGACAAGGTAGACGAGTTAGTCCAGGATGACAATGAGCAGGGAGACCAGGGCCTAGAGTATCACAACATGTTGGAGAAGGTCCCAGAGTACTAGTCAGGTCAGAAGAGGTGTACTAGGGCTTTAGACCAGGAACCAGATGAGGAAGGATTAGTGGACTAGAAGGATCATAATAAGCAGGACCAGGAATAGGCCCAGGAAGGCCAGGGTGGTCAGAACCAAGGGAACTAGGACCCGAAGTTCCAAGTAGAGGAGGAGGACTAGAGACTGGAGTATAGGACCAGGCTGGCAAGGATCAGGAGAACCAGGAACACCAGAGCCACAATGACCAATGGGACAGAAGGACCAGGAGAAGAAGAATAGGAGCAGTACAACACCTATGTGAGTCAATTTGTAAAAAAAAAAGGGAAGGTGCACCAGAAATTAGTCGGCAAGCTTCAAATCAGGTCAAAAAAATATATCCTTTGTTGCTCTGTAGTATAAAGAGTAATCATCAGCCAACGCATTTAGTTCACAAAGAACTTCGTCAGGGCTGAAAGAAATTCATAAATAAAAACAAAGACATGACTCAATATACAATAATGACAAAATATAACAAATCACATACCACCACTAGAAATAAATACACATATATATACATAGACCTAACACGTTATATATAGAACGACATAGAAAAACAGGAATGTAAATATATCCACAGACAAATAATCCGAAAAGGACAACATAACAATTATGTACATAGATAAAAACGTTGATATGTTTAGACAAAGTGTCAATAAACACATCAAAAAGGATGTGTCATTGAGAGGGAGCATGCTTGGGGCAAAGCTGCCTCCCCCTGGACTAATTACATTGTGTACTGGGGGAGGTATATTGATGATGTTATTTGTCTCTGGTCCGGGTCTGTTGAACAGGTACAGGAATACTTGACGTTTTTAAATAATAATGCCTACAACGTCAAATTTACCATGACCTTTGACAGAGAACGTATCAATTTCCTTGACTTACAGTTCTATATCAAAGAAGGGAGGATACAGAGTACTCTTTTTAGGAAGGAGACAGCTTATAATTCTGTTTTACACGCGACTAGTGCACATCCTAACTCTGTGATTAACAATATACCTTTTGGCGAGATGACAAGGATAAGAACAAACTGTAGCGAAGAGGAAATTTTCAGAACAAATATCAGCGCCACAAAAAATAGATTTGCCAAAAGAGGCTATACACCTACAACACTAGATAGAGCAGAATCTAGACTCTATAATCTAAATCGGAGCGACACATTAATGGACAAACCCACCTTAAGCAGAACAAACCAGAAAGCTAGATTTGTAACACAATACACCACTCATAGTGGCGCTATTTTTAACATCTTCCGCAAGCATTGGCATTTATTCACAGAAATTTGTGGCCTTAAAAATAACATTGAGGATAAGCCGTCTATCGCATATCGGAGGGGGATGGCTTTAAGAAACTCCCTATGCCCTAGCTATGTTACTACACCTACAACAACACAAACTTGGCTACCGACCAAACCGAAAGGTTTTTACACATGTGGCATGTGCAATACATGTCCACTAGGTAGAAATAAGACTTTGTCTTTCTGTTACAACACTGCCAAAAGTTTTTATGCAGATCATTTTTTGAATTGTAATACCACACATGTAGTATATGTACTTGGCTGCAAGTGTGGTATTATTTATGTCGGCAGCACAACACGCTTCCTTAAGCTGAGAATCCAGGAACACCGCCGGGCAATCAAAACCAAGGATGATAGATATCCCATCACAAATCACTATACTAGTTTACATCCGAATGATCTTACATTCTGGTTTCATGCAATAGATCATGTTCCGATTAGAAATAGAGGTGGTAACAGGGATCTGTTACTTAGACAGATGGAGTCTAGATGGATATGTCATTTGAGGGTAACTAGTCTAGGACACAATTCAGATGGGGAGATGCATTATTTCCTTTAAAGCTATATGGGAAATATTGGGGTCATGTTTAATTAGGGACATAATGAATGTCTAGGTGTTGTCCCTCCTCTGGGATCCATCAATTTTCCACAAGCAATATGTACCTGTGAAATGATGCCTGGAATACTGTCACTCTTATATACAATTGTATTATCAGATTTTCTATTTTTCTTTCCGACCTTTTAATTATACTTTTGTATTTGATATGCTTGTTCTTTGACTCCTTTATAGCAGCCATTTTTTGATACGGTATCCAAAATCAATGTGTGTGCACTTTAGACTGGTGGAATTATTATTCTCAATGGTTCACTGTGAATATTGTTTTCGCTCTGGTTGGGTCTTAATATGGACGACCATTCATAAGATGGCGCTCGCCCTGATGATATTGCCAAATATGTATTGATTTAACTAGGTTGTGTTTTTGTCCTAGTCTAAAGGTACTGTCTTTATCCTTGGTACCCAATTCTTTGAATAATATGTTTTTCATCTGGTCTCGTACTTGGTATGGCATTTTAAAGTGGCGTTTTTCCGATTGGGTATTACTATGGATTAGCATTGAAAAGATGGTACCCGTTTTGACGATCTTAGAAAAATACGCATTGACTTAATTGGGATTGCGTGTTTATTTTAGTTTAAAGGCACTAGCTTTACTCTTGGTACTGAATCCTTCGAATAACATTTTTTTATTAGTTATTTATAATTTTGTTTAATGTAGGGATCACTATTTGGGACCCGTTTATTTAGTCGCTAAGTGGTCGAAAATGGAGTTTTGTTTTTTTACGATTATTTCATTCAGTCAGGAACACTGGCAAAACATTACTCTGTATGAACACATTACCATTTCCACTCGTGTGATGTATTTATATTTGTAAACATTGAGCAAGTGACGCTGTACGTATACGTCACGCATGCGCAGGTTCCGTTTTTCGATATTTAAAGGGATCGGAAAATGGCACATTTCTTTGACACTTCGAACAAGGGATTCTGCTCGTTGACACCGTTACTATTCAGGTGAGGCAAATGCTTTTTGTGTCTTTGGGACACAGTTTCTGCATTATCACAATGTTACCGATCTGACCAGAGATTTGATATTCAGGCATGGTGTAATATGATAGCACCATAGGAATCTTGGTTTCGACCTACCTTGTCTTTGGCTTGTGATTTAATCTTTACTTGCCAAGCATATACTTACAGGATGATAATGCCTGGTCCGTCTTACTTTTTTCTATATAATATAGGGGCATACATACGCTGTGATTTGCCCCATGTGGAATATTTGCTTTTCGTTTGATGTAGGACGTTGTTTGTCAATAAAGTTTTGGATCTTTAGTGTGAACAATATAGGTGATATAGACAGAGGTGCTTTTTAAGATGGCCCGGTTAGATTTTGAATGTGTCCCCCGCTGGGAGGCGATTTACCTATACATGGTTGGGATCATTCCTTGTTGATTATGATACTATAATATATGTATATATACTTTTTTTAGGATTACTGACATTCATATTGACCTTGTGCACTGTGCAAAACTGCGAGGGATTGTTTGACGATAATTCAACTCTTTTTGTATATTGGAGAGGTAAGACGCCAATATTAACCTCTTGTCCTACTGTTTATCTAATTGTCCATTGAGTTATTTCTCGGTGGAGTCATTGTAATAAGACAAATGGGATAGTAATATGTACGATATTTAATGAGACTATATATTCTATCTCTCATAAAAACTTTTTGGCCAGCAATAAACAATCTTGCTTTGGGATACCTTTTGTGTCTCTTCCCCTCAGTGGGGTCTATTGGTCCTTCTTGGCTCTGACTATTAACGTCAACATTATACTATGTGAGCTCTAATAATGAGTTAGTTTTTAAGTAGAGTCTGAGACATTGCTTTTTCTTTCTTTTTTATTCTCTTTAATAGTAAACTGTGTTTCCATCTATACCATGCGGTAATTGGATTTTATTGATTAACATATATGCCAATCGGACTTTCATTGAAACATTTTGAGGTGAGATTTTTTGGATGGCTTTTGTTGTTTTGCTTGGGTTATTGAGTTATGCCAGCACTTTCTTGCGCTTTTCTGCTTTTTATTTCTCTTATTTTCTTATGGGTGTTATTTCTATTTTCTTTCTCTTTTCTTTTGCTCCTCTTCTTTTGTTTTTGTTTTTGCTCTAAGATGTTTGAAATGTTTCATTTGGTCTAATTTTCGAGCATGGGATTGTATGAAAATACCCCATGGGAGATAAATTGAATTTTAATTGACACTTATCATTGTTGATGTGTTTATTGACACTTTGTCTAAACATATAGACGTTTTTATCTATGTACATAATTGTTATGTTGTCCTTTTCAGGTTATTTGTCTGTGGATATATTTACATTCCTGTTTTTTCTGTGTCGTTCTATGGATGTTTTGTATAACGTGTTAGGTCTATGTATATATATGTGTATTTATTTCTATTGGTGGTATGTGATTTGTTATATTTTGTCATTATTGTATATTGAGTCATGTCTTTGTTTTTATTTATGTATTTCTTTCAGCCCTGATGAAGTTCTTTGTGAACGAAACGCGTTGGCTGATGATTACTCTTTATACTACAGAGCAATAAAGGATATGTTTTTTTGACCTGACTTGAAACTCAGGTGCACCTTCCCTTTTTTTACAAATTGACCTATCTGGTTTCCAGTGGAGTAGAGGTGTGGTGAACTCCAGAAGCAGTTGCACAGACTTTATACTTTCTCTCTAAACGTTGGAACTGAGGTGCTGAAGCCTGGTCAGCCGCACTTTGCTTTTGTCTCTACCTATGTGAGTCAATGCCATCCCTTTTATAAATGCTTCTTATTCATGCTTCTTATGTTGCCAACCCCTAGAAACCACCACCTGTTCAGTCAATGTATAGAACTGTTAAGTATTTGCTGAAAAATCAGAGCATGAAAAGTGATTAAAAAGTTGGAACTATCATACTCTTACCTCTGACTGTTGGAATGTTCTGTCTGATGCAGGCAGAGTAGTCTGAGGGTGAATCTGAGGGCATAGGGACTGAAACTTGGCAGAGTAGTTTAAAGGTGGATAGGTGAAAATGAGTGTGGTCTGTGAAGGATGAAAGAAAGGGTTTGGGAAACTCAAATGGCTGAAGTCAGGAAAATGGTTAATGGCTAGCAAAGGGGTCAACGGACTATGGCAATCAGCAAAGGTGATCTGAGGGTCGTAAGAAGGCTCTGATGAGCAGCAGAGGGGGTAATGGAGGCTCTAGATAGATCATCTTAGATCTCTCAAAGATGGATTCTGTGTGACCACCAGATATTGTGTTCACATTCCATGTGCATGTATATGTGGTGGGTATATAGTTAGTCTGTAGTAGTAAGACTGCTTAAGTTATTGAAAATCTAAGCACATGGAACTATGGGATACAGTTTGCTTGTCAAGATGGAGAGTAGATACAGCTTCACTTCGCAGTTGGCGTATATTGACTGCATCCCTGTTGTTGGAAGGTGGAAAACCAGAGCTGAAGTAAGGGAGAATGGAAAAAAGGATACCGATGAAATTCTGTGAGGTCCTTTTTAACAAAGGGATAGTAATCAGTAGGTCATGGGTTTCTCTTGTTAAATGTGTCAACGTTTCTTAGCAGGGCTACCCTTTTGTCTGTGCCTGATGACTGCTCAGGAAGGCTGACAACAGTCAGAGCTGAGATCTCATGAATTCTTGTGTCCTTATTTTGGAAACTTCTTCTTGGAGCCAGCACTATTGCTTCTGCTATGAGTGCCATCAACTAGTGCAAAGGCTGTGTCTGAGCTAAAGCCAGAAGATGATATTTGAAAGAGAATCACACCATATCAGTTCTGAAACCTCAATAGTGGATCAACATCCCTTGTCTGGAAAATGCATATTAAAGTGGAACTGTGAAATGATAAATCCGTAGAGCACAAGAATGAAGGTAACAAAATGTCTCTGTTTATTCAGTTGCTTATTTCTTAAAATATTTGTGAAAAAATCAATGAAAAACAATGTCTGTGAGTTTATTTTTCTTCTAGGTCTTTGATGCCTACATATTTTTCTATAATTTAGTGGGAAAATTAATTCATATTTCAAAGACATTCAGTTCAATTAATTTTAGACTTAATCTTTTGCTTGTGGGTTCTAGACAGAATACTTACACAGATGACCCGACAGAGTAGAGGCCATTGAAGGAAGGACAACCCTATATCCAGTAACACCTGGCTGTAAGAGACAGGACAAGAAATAATGATCCCATCACTCCCAAGGTTTGGAGTCATTAGTTTTTTTGTTTTTCAAAACCAAACTCCCGCTTTAAATTTTTCTGGCTTGCCATCATGTCTGATGGTACTGTCCTTCAAACTTTCAAGCATTTCTTCCATAGACAGGAACCAAACATGACAGTAGAGAGTTGTACACAGGCCAGCAGGCAACACTAAATTTGATTGGCGAAGGTCCCTCAGGACAGAGGAGTTATCAGGCCCATAGTTTTCCTTCCTTCTGTCATGACACTGGAATTAAGACTCTCAATTATGCTCTGTTGGTCACTTTATAAGGGGTCCTCTGCAACTGATTCTATTTTGATGTAGTCACCTAAATATGAGATAGCTCTTTGACTTTTAGAAATCATTGATATTTGTTGTTTTAGCCTGGTTTGTCTAATTAAACTGAACCAGAATTTATAATTCCACAATGCACTGATTTGCAGCAGAAAAAGAGGATAACATGGAGCTTTTAGGTAATCTTTAGGCCTGGGCGGTGAACTCCGCTCCATATGCAGAGTTTGTGGAGTTTTATGCACTCCATAGAGCACATGGAATTCTCAAAAACTCTGCATCTGGTAGGAAAATAACCTCCCGATGAGTTTCTCAACGCGGGCGGTCCGATTTTTCAAAGCAGGTGGTCATGACAGCTCTCTTGAGAAACTTTTTGTTCCCATTCAGAAAGCTGCAGCTCAAGTAGAAAATCTACTCGATCGGCAAGAAAAGAAGCAGCTACCTCTTGTGCTGTGAATGGTGCACTTTGCACTGATTTTACAGTGCGGAACAAACACCCAGCACTGTAAATTAACGCGAACGGCATGACCAACACTCTCCGCAGCTAGCTGTAATCCACGTAGTGCAGCAGATTTTTGTTTGTGTCACTTTCTGGAGTGCCACATAGCGGAACTCTGCGAACTCTGTCCAGGCCTAGTGATCCTATCTCTGACCCTGGTACATTCCCATGGCTTTCCGAGTACATAGTTTTAGAAGAGTAAACAATTTCGACTAGTCTTGTAAAGTTTCTAATGACCTTTATTATTCATCACCTCTGCATGTAAACTTAAAGCAGTAGGAGCACAAGACACCTACTTAAAAGCCCTCTCAAGTCACTGTTTTGTCTCATGGTGTAATGAAGTGCCATTCTGTGCCATGTCTGTCTAAAAAACTTTGAAACATTCAATCATGTCTGCCCTTTAGACCTATAAGTTAGTGTCTGCATCAAAGTAAGTTTTATTCCTAACTGCCTCCAGTTGCAAACCATTGATAAGGCATTTAAATTCGAGTTGGGGTGGTATCTAATTTGGAAATGAGAAGAGTTTCCCCTAGTACCACTGTGCCTTTCAGAATCATGTTTGCAGCCACAGGTAGAAGACGTTTTTGAAAACCAAAACCATTTTCTTTAAACCAACACTGATTCCTTTAAGGAACACAGCTGCTTTGAAAATATATATATATATTTCCCATTTTGGAACGCAGTCATAGAGATGATGACATGCTGTCCTTAGCAGGCAACCATCTCAGTCATTACGGACAATCATAGTGGGTGTTTGGACAAAATATCGGAAACATAAATATTGTGCGACTGATTATCGTGTCAAAAATATCAAGGACAAGAATATCTTGTAGGTCATTTTCTATGGAGAGGTAAAGTTTTACTATATATAACTCCACATTTATGTACCTTGACAATATATTTATTCAAGGTACGTACTTCGGGATTTGCACTTGCCTTCTCAATATTCTCGTCCTTGTTATTTTTTACATGATATTCTGTCCACATGATACTTGTTTTTTCAATATACTGTCACTGATCCTCACAGGGTGTTGCAATTTGGCACCTGTCTAAAGAATAATAATTAGGCAGGTTGTTCTGCAACCCCTTGCGATTCCGTATTATTTTTTAACCTACCGCGCAGTACATTTGTTGGTTTGCAAAACACTATTCCATTCGCAAAACATATGTGCAGAATTTGCAACCATTTGTTGCAGATTAAATAATACAGAAGGACATTATCTTTCAGAAGGACGTAGACACCAACTTTTTTCACTCATTGTTTGCAGTTCTACAAGGAATAAGTAAATATTTACCATTTACCTGGCAGTGAGTAGCCACTACCTTTCATAAATGTTCTTATCTCCATGCCAATCTTTATTTCTCAATCCCATCTATTTGGCACTGTTTATTAACTGATGATGAGGAATTCACAGCTTGTAAACAAAGCTGAGTAGCCCTAGCTATGAAAATGTAAGGTGTTATGAATAATGTTGGTCCTTTGTGTAGCATAGGCCTTTTACTAGCACACGGGGCCTGGAGCAGGAAGAGCAGAGGATATAATTTTCTTTCATTTTTAATGAGGTGCCAATTAAAGGCGAGGTGGTAGCCAGCCATCTGGCCTCTCTGTTCCCATATCTCGCACCCCTGGTTCTGTTGCACAAATGCTGCCAAACCACCACCGAAAACTCCATTAAATTACCGTCTCGTCGCAAAGGCATTCAAGTTCCGCTTTCCTTTAATGTTCAAAAGAGTCCCCTCAGTGACTGAACTGGGAAAGTAGAGGGAATGTGAAGGGAATTTTTAATTGATCTGGCGCTTTGCAGTGATCAATCAAACAAGCATTCGCAAAGCCAGTAGCTCTCACCTACGAGAGCTATTAGCTCTTTCAATGCTTGAAAAAAAGAGGCATGAAGCGGTCTGCACTTGTGCCGCATCTTCGTGCTTTTACATCATGTGGGATGGGAAATCAAGGTGGAGGGAAGTGGTGTGGTTATGGAGAAGCAACTATAAAGGGATAGAGTAGTGTCTGTAATATGGACGGGAAGAGGTTCAAGAAATAGTACCTCAATTACAGTTTGAGCCGCAGATGACACTAATCAAGAGGAACCTTGGTCCATGCTCCACAAAAGAACCAGGAAGTGACTCGGAGCATGCACTGGCCAATTATGAGGCAGCAAAGAAGAGCGACAATAAAGCCAAAGAATTGTAATCAATGGATGAGTTCAAAGCCCTTTATTGCAAACAATACCCCTTGCAGTGACAATGCATTTACTGTTGGTAAAACCTCCGTGATGCGTGAACTGTAGAACCCCACAGCCATCAAATGAATTCATTAGAAACTGATCTACCCACTGAATAGACTACAACAAAAGAACGAAAATGTGCTCCAACTGGCAATGGAAATGTGAGTAGGGAGCCACAAAACCTCAACTTTCACAAACTCTACCCGAAGTTTCTCACCAAAGCCCAAGTCCACAGAGCACAGTCCTCTATATGCAGACAGACCAGCCATTAAGTAGCTTCAGAAATAAGTGCTTTTAGTGAAAATGGTAAGCAATGAAATGAGAATGCATGTAACCCTGCAGCTCAAGCCCGCCAGCCACCACCACCCTCAAACAATCTAGCGCCATGAATTTTCCTGTGTATTTTTCATTTTTTTTCTTGCTGGGAAACAGACTCAATAGACATTGTTTAATTGTAGTTTGTGGAACTCACCCATGCTGTCCTTTAGATTCTATCAACAAAAAACAAAAGTCTTGCTCCCTAGGCACTACCAAGTAATATGTAAGAAATCTGCTGTTTGTCTATAGCAAACACAACAAGATGATGAACGGAATGCTGAAACTTTTCAACCACTAACCTCCATCCACAGATCTGGGTTTAATTAATTGTTCTTTTGCTCACTATGCCACCCCAGTTTGGACCCAGCCATTTGCAAATCTGCCCAAACTGCCAGGGCAGGCCAGGTACTCCCTGGACCAGAAACAAGCATCCAGGGACCGATTTCGGGGTAACACCCCTCATCAGCCAGGCAAGCTTGAATCCAGTGGGAAAGTGAGCAAGGGACCCACGTCTGGCATACCCTGCTAACTTAGGGTGAACAAAGCAAACACAAGGAGATGATGGACGGAGCGCTGAAACTTTTCGGATACTCACCCCCAGTCACAGATCTGGGTTTAATCCATCATCATTCTTTAGCTCACTTCGCCACCCCAGCCCAGACCCAGCCATATGCAAATCAGTCTCGACCCTGTGCCTCATAGGAACAGTCCAGCCTGAACTGCCAAGCCAGGTCTTCCCTGAACTGGAAACAAGCATCCTGTGACTGGTTTCGGGGTATTACCATTCATCAGCCAGGCTAGCTTCAATCTGTTGGCGTAGCGAGCACGGGACCCACGTCTGGGCATACCCTTCCCACTTACGGCAACAAATTAAAAAAGAACAGATGATAGACAGTATGCTGAATTAATCAAACATTCACCCCAGTCACATTAAATCCATCATTTTTTGCATGCCATGCCATTCATCATCATCATTTATCTTTATTTCGGTCACCGGGACCATAAAATAATACAGATACAATAATAAGTGTGCAGAGTAAAATATGCAGAGAGAGTACAATAATAAGAGATAAAACAATTAAGCTAAAATCATCACACTAAATCATTCAATGTTGCGGACTTAAGACAATGCAAACGAATAAACCACATCGAAGACAAGAATTTTGCAACCGCAAATACGATTGGGGCGGAGAGATCAGATTTCAATATTCTAAAAGCAGGGGCATACTGTCTAAAGCCCATGTTTCTGAGAAGGGGTCGAAGCCAATAATTCCTAGGTTTATGGTATGCAGGGCAGAAGAATATAACATGTAAGTCCGTTTCATGGGGGTATGCACAACTAGGGCAATGGGCTGTGTGATTTGATTGTGCCCATGAAACCGTGTGTGCCCTAAGGGGTAATGTGTTGAAACGCCATTGCATGTAAAGTTTCCTAGTCAGTGGTGGGCCCATATCATCGAATACATACTCTAGATTATAAAAATCGTTAAATCCCAGAAAGTATGCTGTCTGAGAACCCTCTCGTGTGCTCATTATGGCAACACGCAAGTTATATTCATAATATGCATTCGAGAGACCCTGGGGCAAGCGGACATCGGATCATGCCAGAGTTCTGGTCTACCCATTGCCTCACAAATGCGCTTGATATAGCTGAGCCAAGGGATTTGAATATTTTTGCAGAGACACATGATCTCCACCAGCTCAGCTCTATATTTCAAAAGATCCGGGGAAGACCATATTTTACACCAGAAAGTTAAGGGTTTAAGTCCCAAAACCTCTGAAATCGGTCTTAGACCCCGGTCCAGTCTAAGAGGCAAAAGGGGGGTACTAGTGGGTAAGGCTGTCAGTTGTCTAAAGAAGTTGTTTTCCGTAGTCTGCGACTTCTGCCCTGACGTATGGCCCCATATTTCAGCCCCATATGTCACTGTTGCTCTAGCCTGGATTTGATAAATTAGCAGGCATGGCGCAAATGGCCTATAGGTTATTCCTCTTGTCATCCTTGCAATACCCCCCGCCAGCTGGGAAAGTTTCAAGTTTGCCTTGGTTTTATGGGGTTCCCACGACATAGATTGATTAATTACTACCCCCAAATATTCGATCGTGTCGACCCGCTCTAGTCTTGAAGTCCCTATAAGGGGAGCTGCACGAGTTTTGGAAGGCGGGTTGAAGATCATGTACTTCGTTTTTGCAGCATTGATCTCCAAACCGCGATCAACACAGAAACATACAAACCCATCCAGGACCCGCTGCAAGCCCATAGGGGATTTGGAAAGCAGCAGGGTATCATCCGCAAACATAATGGCGGGAACCCTGCTGCCGTCGAGCTTAGGGGCATCGAAGTTACTTAGCTCATTAAGATAATTTATGACCCCATTAACAAAAAGGCAAAAAAGGGTGGGTGCAAGGACACAGCCTTGTCTAACCCCCCTATCGACAGGAAAAGCATCCGAGAGAGAACCCCCTCTGCCACATCTTACCCGGGCGAAATTTCCCTGGTGGAGTCTCTTCAAGATTGATAAAATGTCCGTAGGGACCCCGAGGTCCGATAAAACAGCCCACAGTTTGTCCCTTGGGACTAGGTCGAAGGCGGCACGTAAATCCACGAAAACCGTGTATAGACTGCCGCCCTCGAACAACACCGTCTTCCAATATATGAGGTTCAAACGGAAGATTTGATCGGTAGTGGAAATCCCCCTTTGGAATCCTGCCTGGTATGGGCTCATAATCGCATTCTCCTCGATCCAATCCTGGAGGCGATTTAGGATGAGTCTGCCAAAGATCTTTTGTGGCACATCAATAAGGCTAATGGGTCTATAGTTGGCTGGGAGCAGAGGAGAGCCCTTTTTGAAGATTGGGACAATCTCTGCGCCCAGCCAAGTGCCCGGTATAGCCATGCCTTCCAGGATAGCATTAAATAGGATCATGAAGTAAGGCGCCCAGACGTCTGGTTCCTGTTTGAATAAGTCACTGGGCATACCGTCCAAGCCTGGAGCCTTTCCCGATGCCAAGCCAACTACGGCCACACGTACCTCCGCCACTGTAAATGGCTCCCCATCTCAACTGGACATGACCAGTTGAGTAGTGGTTATCGGGTCAATCTCCGGTAATTTATACAGAGACTGGAAATGGTTTTGCCATGCCTTGGGTGATATATTAGGTTGAATGGCAGAAGCCGGCTCCTCCGAACCCGAATAAACACAGCACCAAAATTTACGTGAGTCCCCTCTAGCCAAATAGGTGGTGAGTCTTTCCCATGTATCATGCTCCCATTCTCTTTTGGCGTTGGTGGTCAGGGACTTATAAACTGCTCTTCTTTCCCTGATTACCTCCCTGGCCCTTCTCTCATTAATTGAAAGCAAAAGATCAGTTTTTGCCTTTCGACAGGCATTGTTGTACCAATGGGGACCAGCGATTTTCCTGTTTGATATATTAGTATTCTTGGTTAGACATTCAAACAGAGTTTTCGCTAGATCACCATGGATCTGCCCCATTTGAATAAAAGCATCCTGGATAGTTCTATTCATCTTAAATACCAGGAGCTTTTCAAAAATGGGAATTACCTGTGCACATAATTTGGGTATCCTCCCAGGGTGTAGAGCTAATTGCTCCCATTTAACTCTGCGCCTGTTATTAGTAAGAACCAGGCTATCGTCAGTGGGCACCCTTGGTTTATCCCTGGTTTCAAGCCCAGGATGATCATAGACTAACTCGAGGGCGTTATGGTCACTGTCATCCCTAACTGTGACCCAAAAGTCTCTGATATATAGCCATGAGGTCAAGGGAACCAGGACGTAATCTAGTCGTGATTCGCTACCCATCCGGTTAAAAGTACATCTAGGAGGAATATCAGATTTAAACCTTCCATTGCAGGCCCTGAGACCAAATTTCAGCAACAGGGAAATAATTTGTAAAACTAAAGGAGAACACGTTTTCGGGGCCGGGGCCTGTGGAGGGGGAATAGACCACAAGAGGTCCTGCTCCAAGGCCAAACCTTCCAGTATGCCTGGGAATGGCTCATAATGGCAATTTAAGTCGCCTCCAATTAAGAATGGCATACCCTCTGGGATTTCATTGAGGAACAGCGCAAGCTTCGCAATTGTGGGCGACTCCTGCGTGATTTTAACTGGCCTTGAGTATATATTAATCACTAAAAGGCTTTGGGAATTGGGCCATTCCAGCAGTACAGCTAAAATGTCTTCCATGTGAGACGGAAAGATAAGTGCCTTACAACCCAAATCGGAAGCCACCCATATTGCTAGGCCTCCGGAGGGGCGCCCCTTCCCCCCCAGGTTGCACGGGTAGAAAATGCTGCAAAACCCGCTTGAGTAATGTCTTCCCTTGCCCAGGTCTCTTGAAACAAACAAATGTCCTTGTCCTCAATAAAGGAACTCCAGGCCGGATTATTCGATTTGGTAGCTAAACCCGCTACATTCCACGATAGGATCTTAAGAGAGGAGGAAGCACCCATCGCGGGAAGTACAGTAGGGCTTAGAGCCAGGCCTGAATTCATCCCAGCAGATAAGTTGGAAGCAAAGTTATGTTCGTGGGGGCGCCTGTCCATGGCTAGGTTGGGTATAGGACAAGTGATCTCTAAACGTCCTTCTCCAACCGGTTGGCCATGTTCCAGGTGATCCCTCTCAATAAGAGTTACTAAATGAGCGGGGGAAGTATTAGGCTTATTTTGGATCAAAACACCACCACCCCCCGGGGTACACGGTCAGTCCACCATATCTGAAGGACTAAACCTGTTGTAGATGGGAAAATGATCAGATCTGAGAGGGCCCAAAAAACGGTGCTCCTTTCTTGTCACTTGGTCACTACTATTCCCTCTCCCACCCACTCGTACCCATTGTGCCTCATTGTGGTCAAAAATCGTAGGCGGGTAGAAGAATGAGAGTGGAAGAGATTGAATAGAGGACCCCTGGGCATTATAGGGCCAACTACATGTATGGGAAACTGTGCGGGAGTCCCTAAAATTGATCAGTACACAGTCGCCAGGA
Organism: Triturus cristatus; assembly: GCF_964204655.1. Lineage (NCBI taxonomy): Eukaryota > Metazoa > Chordata > Amphibia > Caudata > Salamandridae > Triturus > Triturus cristatus. The sequence continues at coordinate 1,819,402,930 of NC_140590.1, read as the reverse complement.
ATTGTTTTCCTAGTATTGCCTAGCCACGGGACTCTCCTCACCATAAGGACTTCACTATGGATGCCCTGGGGAAGGGGTCTATTTAAGGAAAGCCAGTGAATAACCTTGTTTTTTAAAGCCTCCACTGGTTCCTTGGCAGAAGATTTTAATTCTGGAATATCAGCTAGGATGACTGTGTAAGGGACTGCCTCTGGAGGTAAGTTGATTGTCCTACGTCCCATATCATTACCTTGTATCGATACTAATGGAACTGCTGGCGCCCCGTGAGAGCTAGGGTTAGCAGTACAAGGTGAGGTCAAAAAGTTTGATGTACGTGGAATAAATGGCCTAGGGTGGTGCATTTGGGGAGATTTGGGTAAGGGACCACCTTCCTTGGCTAAAAGTGCTTGTGTGGGGTTCTCATGTTGAGTGACTGCTCTAGGGGCATCTAGGAGTAGGTCAATTCCCCTTTGAAGATTCGCTAGGGATGCTTCTAGTTGTACCAAGCGATCAACTATAGGAGTAAGCCATTCCAGTTTAGACCCACCCTATGAAAATCGGTTTACATTTTTTTGAAAACATGTTGGTGAATTGAGTGACCACCTTTCACAAAGACAATACTCACGGGACCTTGTTCGCAGGCCCTCTCGGAATCGGTTACACAACCGAGCACAGAAAGATTGATATGTGCCAGCACATATAGTCACCTGACAGACACAGTCAAAAAAGCGATCAACAAAAACTGGCATATTCTCAATACAGGTGACAGAACAATAGCCAAACCCCAGTTCACTCTGAAATGCAGTAAAAATATTGGAGACCTTGTGGTTCATGCAAGACCACGATCAAGCATTTTGAGGGAGATACCACCTACTCTATGGTCATTGCGCCCAGTCAAAGGACATTTCCCCTGCGGCTCCTGTTCTGTGTGCCATTTAATGCAGCCAACTGCTCATCTCAATCTTGGTTTGAGGACATTGTGAAAACTACACAACCACACAAACTGTAACGGGGGGGGTTATCTATCTCATCACCTGCCCATGCAGACTCATGTTTGTAGGTATGACCACCCGCAAAGTTAAGACAAGAATGATCGAACATCAGATGAAAGAAATCCAACACTAAAATGAATAGACAATTTTACAGTCTGAACATATAGATGAGGACATCAGGTGGTATATTTTAGACAAACCCTACTACACCACAAACATGGGTGGTTTGGAGACAGTGGTATTCCCCAGGGAACAGCGCTGGATTTTTAGCCTCAATAGCCATGAACGGCTTTTAATGATGACATCCAGTGGGCCGCCTTTTGAGTATTATGAATTGTCTGTCAACCTCTTAATTACATGGCTACAACCCTTGATTTCTGCAATCACTCTCTGCTCCCTTCAACCATTAGGGTGACACTTATGAGGATCTTCCAACCTCCTCTGTACCACTAGGGGGACTACCAGTAGGGCAGTTTTTCCAAAGCCATGGGAACGCTTAGTGAGGCTGGGAGTATGCCCTGTGGCATCTGGTTCTGATACACTGACAGGTTACTGGTGGGATACTTGTAGCTGGGCACTTAGTTTTTGATAACTATGGTTTTTTGACCCAGCTTTGACTGTCCCCTATTTAATTGATTCTGACCATCTCATCTGACATTGAGAACTGGGTTAAGACACTGATATTCGGGCATAAAAGTCATCCCAGTTGAGTTTTGAGCTTGCCATCGTTGTCTGCATGTACTACGTGTCCCATCTTTCCCGGGTCTGCAACAAATTCCTGGTGGGAGACACTGGGCCTGGAACTCAGGTTGTTAACATTTGTTTCTGTGACTCAGATTCTTCCATGTTTTTAATTTAGTTTTTTTTGGCCTCCCCATTGGAGTGCTGTTTGCTGAGTGACTCACAATCAGGATGGCATTCATCCCTGAAGTGTTCTCAGCTCGACTACTTTGGCTATTTGGACCACTGGTTCTATATTCCCCTGCAACTCTTCCCTTTACCAAGCATGTTCCTGACCTAAAGACATGCACAGTGTCAATTATTTTCTCTTGTCGGCACGCCATTGGAGACGCCGACAGTGACATTGAAGTTATGGGGGCTCAGGATATTTTTTACTTTTAGTCCTGCTCAGTTTAATATATGATTGAGTTGAACAGCGGAATAGGGGTATAATCATGTGATTCCTGTGACCAGCATGTTTAATTCCAGTTCCCATCCTTAAACAGCGAGACCTCGCATCTCCCTTCACACTGTTTCCTTAACCCTAGGTGGCCCATATGGCTGCCCATAGTTGATTGGGTTCTCTAGGGACCCTATGGTGAGGTCCGCCCCACTTTGATGACAATCTGCGGTTCCAACATCTGCAAGGGCTGCTAGTGATTTCAGATGTCCACTCGCCATTAATAGGATTAGTTCTCTTTGTCTTTTCTCTGGAATATCTCCACCCAGTAACTTGTACTAAGATATTATTTCTCTTGTCATTAGTCTTTTTTCCTTTTTGTCTGCACATAATCTCGTGCATGAGGACATTCCTTGCCCTTTGTGCCTGTTACACATGTTTTCACTGGTTCAGTGTTTTATTTTTTATTTTTATTCTCTCCATTTTTATGTACAGCTCTGTGACGTAAGCGCTGCCTGAGGCTTGAGAGCGTAATGAACTGATACACTCTTTGGTAAGAGTACACTTGATTTCTCTATAAAATATGAGTAGAGATATTGGTGCTGGGTATGAGACTCACCCTAGCACTGGGGGCACTAGAATAAAGTATGGATTTAGCCCACAAGTAGGTAGTTTTATTTACCAGACTCTTTTCCTTCCACTCTGCCTTTCCCTGAGAACCTTTACTCAGCTCGTCTAATACAAAACCCCTCTGATCCTCTCCGTTGGAGAGTTGTAGCCCACACCAGGTACTTTGCAGTCATGGCGTGAGGAGGGAACCCTATGATGAAGCATGTCACCCTCAGGTAAGTGAGGGTTCTTGCCCTTAAAGGAGTGCTTTCCCTTTGATCCTTAACATTTGGGTTCCTCCCCTTTACATGACCAGACATACTTTTTGTGTGTATTCTCATTGACCAGGGAGTACTACATCATTGATTGGGTTTCTGCTTCTCTACAACCACTATGTGTATTCATTGATTAAATATTGGCAGCCACAGTCATGACCCATTGTGTTTACCAGATTTACTCCATCGTGAAGGTGGCAATCCCCCCCACATTATTGACAGGGGCTGGCAATGGCATTGCCCTTTATCCTGCAGGTCGTGACACTGAAGTGCCCATGGCTGATATTCTGGTTGTTTCCATAAGATGATCCTGTTTACAGAAAATCAGCTTGGATCAGGATCTTAGGGCCATGGATAAAGGTGTTGGTCGCTTTGCATGGGGCCTTGGGGTGATCCAGGTTTATCATACACTTTTTGTGCATCATAGTGTTGAAGTAGTCATCACCAGGGATCTTCTGATTGTCAAAATGTTCTCTGAGGAATCTCATGGAACCAGTCTCTTCCAGAGATGGTTTGCTGTCATTGGAGGAGATGGCAGACAATGCCAGAAGCAGGAAGTGCACCAAGAGTAATATCCTCAAGGGCCATCTTGATTGTCAGGTGATTGGATCTATAATTTTAGAGAAAGAGAAAGCATATTAAGTAGCTGCTGTAAAGAGGATAATTATTAATGATCATTTAGTCAAGTGGTTTGAAAGCAGACAAAAAAACTGTACAATGACCAATAAAAAAAGTCCTTGCAAAAATAAATGTAACTAGTCCTCCGTTGCAGCAACTGAGCAAGTTGTTATTGCTTGATCCCTACCCACCACAAGAGTTTTACCTCTCTAAAACAATATTCTTTGCAAAAGGTTGTTTTAAACAGTACATATTACTCACAGTTTTATGCCCATTAGGTATATTTCTCTTTAGAAGAGTAACTTGTTATTTGCCTTGCTCACTCTTTACTCTTTGTGTTTCCTTTAGCTACTTTCTCTCTTCTGCATTGTTGTACTCTGACATGTGCTTCCAGTCTGTGTTACTTTCCCCTCTCTTCCAATTCACTCTCCTCAGCTTCACTGCCTCAGCTCCTTACATTAGGGCATAGTCATGAAAGATAGTATCATCACAAAGGCCTGATTTAGAGTTTGGTGGGTGTGCTACTCCATCACATTTGTGAAGGCGGGATATCCCGTCCAACTTATTACAAGTGTATTATACCCTATAGCAATTGTAACAAGACAGGCTGAATATAGGTCACATTGTGATGAAGTAACTCATCTGCCAAACTCTAAATCAAGCTCTAAGTCAAAAAAGTGTGCTAATACAGATGAGGAAACTGACATTAAAGGGCAGTCAAGGTTGATGTGGTATCAGTGGAGGCTACAAGGGGTGGCTACTCTGCTATGGCGGAGGAGCGTCGACCCACTAAAAAATAAAATGATAACAAACCCATTATTTATCCTTTTATTTTTCTTTCCCTATTGCCAGCCAACGTTAGAGCGGGGGAGTGAAATGCACTTGTAAGTGAGCATGCACGTTTGGCCGGCAGTCTTAGGCTGGCCAACAGATGTGCGCACTTAGGTTTCTCCAACCCAGCTGTGTTGTACCGCCGGGTTGGAGAAAAGCAACAGGCTCCCTGTGCCTGAGGGAGCATTAAACCAAAGTGCCCAGGCAAGTCCAGGTGCTGCTCTAATACTAGGCATAGCATAAAATCAGCATCTAGATTGGACGGAGAGCCTGCGCAGTGAACCCCACCCACTTCCGGGATGAGAGGAGAAAGAAGGTGATCCAGCGGTTTACCAATAACAGATACTCTACTACCATATACTCACCTGAGCCCATCAAACACACAATTGAGTAAAACCTCTGGGTGGCGAGTTTATGAGTTTCCCAACAGTTTAGGATTAGTTTAAATACTTTTATTTTCGTAAACTAATTCTTCACAGATGAAAAAGTTCTTACCTCTGGTCAATGGACCATTAGTTGAACTAGTTGATGGTGAAAATGACATAAAGCTAACTTACTCATACTTTAAATTAAAATAATCATAGACTCCTTTAGCGTTTTACATTTTTATCTAAATCTTTGAGCATGTGAACCACTTCAAAGGTACAATATATTCGCCTTTCACTCATTGGAGAGAAAAATCAATCAATTATACATCATATAGGCATCACAAATTCAAGCAATGATCAATGCATAGAAAAGGAGAGGACAGAGAGAGAAGATCATTAAAATAACGAGAAAATATTTTACCAAGAATGGTGTGAAAACCAGCACCCTGGCCAAAGGGCAGGTCAGGGTCCCCTGAGATAGATTCAGGAAAAAAAGACTTTAAGGACAGGAATCAGGACAGGATATTTATCTCTCTAACACCGACAATTGCGCTGCACCCATCTCTGACACTCTCTTCCTCCTCGAGATTTTTCCGCGAGTCTTCTTCTAACCCAATTAAATTAGGAAAGTAAGTTCTGCTTCAGATTCTGCTTTTGATTCTTCATCAGCATCTCACAGCATCCCTCTCAGCATCAGTATCACCCGCTACACCAACAGCATCTCCGCTCAGCAGCATTCAGCGAATCTTCTTGTGTTCTAACTAACTAAAACTGCCTTAGTTATACCTTTCGTTCGGATTGTTCCACCCATTAATGTTTCAATATCGTAAAAATACAAACTGTGATTGGTCAGGCAAGGGGAGGATGATCATCACACCATGCTTACATAGCAATTTTCAGTTAGCCCATCCCCTTAATTCTTTATTCAATCTTTATTTTCCCACCTGCATTCACATTTAATCAGCAACAAATGTTTTAAATTGAACATGTGCGCTCATTCATTAATGTTCTTCACTGCCGGTTCTTAGGCTCCAGCACACTGCAACCTTGTCCTCCTCTCGACCCATCTGTCATTCTTCTGTTTGTTTTTCAATTGCCATGCTCAAAACCCACGTGACTCAGCTAGCTTCAGACATTCACAAGAGGCCCAAGGAGCACTAATGATAAAGTCAAAAGACAGATGTTATTTTCAAGAATAAAGTGGTTTCGCTGTATACCACCCACCTCTACTCTATTCCTTTTTATTAAATAATACTTTTTCCCGCATTAGCGTTAGTATAATAGCATACTTTCTTTCCAGTGAAGCAGATGCCATGCACGCGAGCCTTCAAGCCGCCATATTAGTGCCTCCTGCTCATGCGCAAAAATTTCCCTCCAAGCGTTACAACGTCATACTACGTAGATGCAGTTGACGCATGCGGAGTAAAGATTTCCCAGTTTAGAGCATTTTAGTCCTTCGTTCATTCTGTTAACATTAGCAAACACATAGGCAAGCTTCGCTAACCCTTGGGTTTATGTGGTGTGCATTAGTATTACACAAAACAAACTTAATAACTGGTTAGTAATTTAAAGGAGCAGATTGCGTACGAGCAAGTCTCTTTTCTATGAGTCCTTGCTCCATCAGAGGCAGCTGGCAGCGGGAATACAATCTGATTGTAAATAATTGTATTGAATTACTTCATCTTCCCCTAACTTTACACAAGCACTTTTTTCAAGCAACTGTTATGCACTTTCTCTGGAGTGACCAATGTATATAAAAAGTATATCATGTTCATATGTTAAAAGGCCATTACAATTTTTTTATTAATTTTCGACTGGACTTGGTTTTTTTGTGTTGTGGTTTGATTGGGTACACTCATTCTCATGCTGATTAATGCGTTATCCCCCAGATTTCTAATTGGGGTGGTTCTACTACCTTTTATGGAGTTCAGATTTGTCAATAATATTGCCATATCTGCATACCTTCCATTGAGACTATTTTTGTCTGTATCATGCTTTGCCACCAGCCTCACACACTCCCAGAAACACATTTGGAAGGGAAATACATGGAAGAAACATGCATTCCTCCTAAAACACAGACAGCCAAAAGAATAGAAGAACCTCTTCCTTACAGCTGACAAACGCACCCCATAGGCAGGAATGTGCACTAGTCAATAACAGCCAGTCAGTAAGAGAATGGCATGGATGTAGAACCTTTTGTCAGTGACGAAGTACTCAACAGTGCATGGAGAGTTCTCACAAAATATTGGTGAGAGTCAGGTAACCCATGGATAGAGGAAACCACAGCTCAGGATGGAACCCCGAGAGCCAATGGCATATGGAAGCCTCCACTGTTCTTGAAACTCCTGGACATCCACACACAGTGGTTGACAAGGGCCTTCACCACACTACCAATGTGCTCAACTGGTAATACCCACTACTAGATAGGAAGGCTGGGGTGAATGCCGCTTCACTAGTCCGCGCTGATCAGCTCATATGTGCAGTGACAACGAGCACCAGAAAAGGCTGATGAAATCAAGCAAATGCCAGACTTAGTAAACAATATATTGGAATTGGATTCATATACCAGATAGGTGTGATCGGGTCACCGAGGGCAGAGTCAGCACAGAACCAAAGTTCGGCGCCGAAGAGAGCGCAAGCGACCGCCCTAACAACACCCGCTGTTGCCCGCAATCAGGCGATACAGGTTCAATTGAACAGTTACTTCTGGGACTATCTAACCCAACTCTCCTCACTACAAAGACCTTGTGAACATTTAGGTCTTTCACCACCCAGGTCCTGAAGAAAGCCCGCTTGACCCCTCGGGGCAGAAGAAGGGCTGAAACATGTCGACCTTTTTATGGACACTTTTTTAGCATGCACAGGGTCCTAAATTACCCCTGAGTGCACACCAAAGACCTATGAATCCCCCAACATCCAGTACGATTAAAGTTTTTTTACTGGCTCTGTGGGCTTTTAAGTATATTCTTTTCACCACTAATCACGTCACTAAAACTCACTCTCCTTTTTTATCTACGATCACTACCAATACAACCAGTGGTATGTTCTCCAGGTGGAGAAAGCATTACAGCAAAACCCAATGATGATGCTGTCACGTTACATATAACGAAGCGGAGAATGAAAATATACCGCTAACATCGATCCCAGTATAACGTGATTGAGGGTTTTTTAACAGTACCTTATACTGTCCGTGCACACCCTGGTTCCTTGGGACTAGTGATCCACTCCCCTATTGATTTTTGGATATTAGGTAATGTCAGGTTACAGGGATAAGGTTTTAAAGAGGGGAAGTTGTGATCAATGAAATGAGGTATCAGCCAATTGCAGAATTACAATAAGAAGGATTAAGGCAGACAGGCATCAGACTGAGAGGTGGACATAGAAATGGATGGTATGCATAGCATGAAAGGTAAGAAGAGGGGAAAGAAAGTAGGTCAATGTTCATTTTTCTTGCAGGGTTTTAGGAGTGTAGTGGGAAAGGCTTTCTGGAATGCCAAGCAACTGGAGAATGTAAATTGGAGGTAGAAAGAAACAACATTGTACATTGTGCTTCATATCTAGGGCAGACAGCTTAAACATGTGATTCCGAGTGAACCCACCATTTAAATATTAATAGCCCTACTCTGTTGTGTGCAAAGTCAGGGACAGCTCTTTTAAACATAGTCTGGAGTATTCCAACTATTGGTACAGGGTTTGTATGCTGCACAAAGAGACTTTGCACAGAAATAAAGAAAGGTCCTATTTAAATCTCTGCCCTGACTATGTTGTAAATTAAATGTTTTTCATCTAGTCACTAAATGCGTTATTTGGCTCTGGCTGAGATTATATGTACAGTCAGATTAATACCCTGTTTCGTTACCTAATCCCATCCAAGGGAATCCTTTGCATGTTTGCATATGTAGCTAATGTAGTATATCCATTACATGTATAAGTGGAGCAGATTAATGGAGGCCTGTAGATTCTATTTTGGTGTTTCAGGACGCAGGAGGGAGGAGACCTGGACAGTGAAGTGAGGACAAAGGAGACAAGGCTCCTATAAGCAATTTGATTAGGGGCTTCATGTTGCACTGCCACCTAGAAGATGGTGTGGGGTAAATGGGGTTGTAATCTGTTGTTCAGAGTGAGAAGGGTCTTTTAGGTAAAAACACCTTTTTGTCTCTTTCCTGACCACCTTCTTTGTGTCTGTTTACAGCTAGGTGCAGATAGTTCAAACATCTTTGTGCCTCTGTTGTGTGTGCTCCAGACTGGAAACTATCCATCACCTCACTCAAAGGCTGCCTTCAGAACTGCATAGAGAGGTACTTGAAAGAAAGCTACACTGAACCTGTTCTCCTCCATGCTGCATGAGAAATGAACCCCAGGTTTGCATGTTTTAAGCACAGCGTGCCTGTTCTGCTGACAAGAGAATCGCTCAATGCATTGCCTGACATTGCCGCAGAAACCCAAGCCAAGTGCCAAGTAAAAATGCCATGACCTTCATTGTGCTTGGCTTGCTGGAGACAAATAGTGTCAAGGGCACCAGGATAGTTAACCGTCTAGCCGAGACCATTTATTATTTATTTTCAACACTTGTAAAGTGCACTATCACCTAGCAGGTATCCTGGTGCTAACATATGTGTACACATCCTGACTAATGCTACGGGGTATATGCAGTGTTTTTGCATTAGTAAAGGCAGAAACAGGTGTAGGGATGCAGTGGAATATAAAAATGCCACATAAGAAAAGCGCATGCCAAAAAACACAAAAAGGGAAGACTTCATTCTAGAATGGGCACCTATAGAAAGCACACTGATTAAAGCACAGATTAAATACAGACGGTCTAGACGTGGTCCCAAATATCTCTCACAGTCAAGATGATACGTTGGTCAGCATTAGGTGGGTAAGCTAATGGCATGGCACGGGTGCAGTGGGCCCCTAATGCTACAAATAATTTGTGCTCCTTGACTATTTGGAATGGTGCACCACTGAGCTTCTTTTCCAAAGTACAATAGTACAGAATATAGGGACAAGCATTCCTTTTAGGTTTCTCCTTTACTAGAAAAGATCACATTTTTTGCATCAACGCACATACTCCAGCCAATGCGTTTCCTTACAGCAATATCACAATTTGCGATGTTCATTAGAGTAGCATTTAGGGAATCGTAAATTGCGATGCTCTAAATGCATGCACAAAATAGGAAATTGCACACAGCTAAATTGTGAATTTCAGCGTTTGCGTTTACAATTTAACTTGATACATCTGGCCCTTAATTTCTAAATGTAGGTTTGGTGTGTTTGGGTTAGATACAGATAAAAGCTGTACGTACTAGGGCATTTGTTTTGGAATTCACTTTTTTGTCTTTCTCTGAACAGGTGCATACAGATTGAACACCATACGGCATACTCAATGAGGGTTTGCCAAATATCTATGGTTGATTGTTAATGTGAACTACGCAACAGGTGAACCCATAGCAATTTATACGGCAGTATGTGGGAAAACGAAGCTTGTATGATGTCATCAACGATGTAATCAGTGATGTCATCAATGATGTAATTTGAGATGTCATAAATGATGCCATAGTACATGTCATGAGTGATGTCATATGTGAGGTCATAAGCAGTGTATGGCAGGGGCGCAAGTTATAGCTAGTTTTGCTAACTATAACAGGTGAATTTCTGTGTTTAACTTTTAGTTCAAAATATTAGCACTGTCACTGAGAAATTCACCTAACTATGCCGTCACTTTAACCTTTGTGTGTTTCAGTAACTTTCTAAGGTTTTAAAAAAAGTTGAAAGCACATATATTTACTGCACCTAACTTTAACTATACTATTACTATAACCTTTGTTTGTTGGTGAATTTAAAGGTTTAAAAAATAAAATACAAATATGTCTAATGATACATAGAACGAAACTACTCCAACAATGTTTGCACTCAGAATGTACAACTTTTTGTACCTCATATGCACAGAAATATTCCCAGCATAGTTTTCATACTCTTTTTATGTATCTTAATATAAACTTGATATGTATATTTCAAAAAGACACTGATCAGTTTTTCCAGTACTGTAAACTATGTTTTCACTATGTACATCCATTTTTAAGGTGTGTGATTACTCTTGTGGGAGGCTCGGACATGGCATGCAGGAGACTGGCGGGATCATAGAGTTATACATTTTGTTCTAATCTATTGTACAGAGATCTTTTTCATGTGGTCAGTTATCATTGAATGATAATCTTTAATAATAAAGTAGTACAGTAAGTATATTGCATTAATTGGTCAGTTTACATACTTATGGCTCTCACAAAACTATCAGGGGAGTCGAACACACAAGCCGCTTGTGAGATCGTATATTTGGAATTAAATTCATAACAGTGTATTTTTCCTATTTTGAAGACATGAGAAGTGTTGCTTAAAGTAGAAAACCAGTTGGTGTATTGTTGCATTTGAGATATTAAGAAAATTATCTGTTTATACTATCTCACTGGCCTCTTGCAAGGAACTTCTGAGGTGCACAGGAGAGGAAATTGATTGATTCATATGGATGACTTTATTTAGCATAGAAAGATTCCTTCCTTTTTGCCTAATTTACCTATTGGGTTTTGCTGTGGTAGATCGTTTTGGCTAGCTCTGTGTCATTGCTGATTTTCTGTCACAAGAATGTCATCCTCAGATTCAGATGAGAACCCCACTGCTGTTCCGGCAGCTCAGCTACCTCAGCAACACAAGGAGTCATTGGAATGGTAATTTTTATAAATGGGGCCAGGTGGGAAAAAAGGATCTGAGAAATATGTGATTTGTAAAATATGCAAAAATGAGTTCAGTGGGGTAGCCGGAAAAAGCAAAACAGCATGAGTACCTCTAGGATGTGGCAACATTAGAGGGCTACGCACCCTCAACGCCCAGCTCGAACTTAGTTAGCCCGCGCTGCAGCACTTGATAACTCGTCAGGGGTGTCGAAATGTTTTCAACTTGGTGACACTGTGTCTGCTTAGGTACTCACCGCTAAAGCAGACAAAAACTTTGCTTATCAGAACAATCCCTTTATTGCTGCTTATGCAAGCAGATAAGGTTTTCTTCTGAGACAAGCCGGGTTGCACCGGACAGGCTTGTCCAGGATCCTAAACACCCATCTAGGCAGTAGTTTAAAAAAAAAAAATCACAGTTTTTTCTCTTCTATGTTTCTGAAGAACTTGTTTGATTTACTCCCAATTTCTTTTTTGTTGTACCCTTTTTAAACAAAATATGATTTTTTTTTTTAAATGTGAAAAACACAAAAATGCAGTTGATAAAAACTGATAATTAAAAAAGCTCTTTTCAGAGCTACCACTTTACTTTCATTATGTATGTTGTTTGTACTGTTAAACTTTTTTTCATACTTGAAAGCCAAGAGGCTCTCATGCATAGCGTGGATGACTCTAGTGGGCCTCTCGTGAAAGCTACCTTTAGAATGGAATTAGCATTTTCATTGAACATATCCTTCTGTAATAGATATAACTTATATGCATCCGATATTGGCTACCCCCTTTTTTATATGATCCAACGAGACTCTGTGAGATCGTAAAAGTTATTTAGAGGAATAATTTACATTTTTATTCATTACAATACTTTCTTCTTACAATCCCCACTATTAGAGCATGGCCTCTCCACTGAGACCTTGTATGAAGATAACTAGTGTGTAGAGTAGGGTGAAAACAGACAGTGCCTCTCCATTCACACCTTTCCCAGACTCAGTAAAATGAATAGTAGGGTGGGGATGGAACTCACCTCACGAGTAAGACCTCACTATTCCATACCAAGTATATCAAGTACTAGCCTCCCCACTGACACCTCTCCCAGGGCAATAGCCATATTTATTAGTGAGTGGTAAAGGATGTACCTGTCCACTCACAGCTCTCCCGTGCTCACTACGCCACTGGAGTCAAGCTATCCTGGCTGATGACGGCTGATAGCCAGAAACCGGTCCTAGGATGCTTGATTCCGGTCCAGGGAAGACATGGCTTGGCAGTTCGGGCTGGACTGTTCCCATGAGGCACAGGGTCAAGACTGATTTGCATATGGCCATGTCTGAACTGGGGTGGTGTGGTGAGCAAAATAACGATGGATTAAACCCAGATCTGTGACTGGGGGTGAATGTTTTGCCATTGTGCAACATTCCGTCCATCATCTTGTGTGTTTTGCTGTTCACCCTATGTGGGAAGGGTATGCCCAGACGTGGGTCCCGTGCTCACTACGCCACTGGAGTCAAGCTATCCTGGCTGATGACGGCTGATAGCCAGAAACCGGTCCTAGGATGCTTGATTCCGGTCCAGGGAAGACATGGCTTGGCAGTTCGGGCTGGACTGTTCCCATGAGGCACAGGGTCAAGACTGATTTGCATATGGCCATGTCTGAACTGGGGTGGTGTGGTGAGCAAAATAACGATGGATTAAACCCAGATCTGTGACTGGGGGTGAATGTTTTGCCATTGTGCAACATTCCGTCCATCATCTTGTGTGTTTTGCTGTTCACCCTATGTGGGAAGGGTATGCCCAGACGTGGGTCCCGTGCTCACTACGCCACTGGAGTCAAGCTATCCTGGCTGATGACGGCTGATAGCCAGAAACCGGTCCTAGGATGCTTGATTCCGGTCCAGGGAAGACATGGCTTGGCAGGTCGGGCTGGACTGTTCCCATGAGGCACAGGGTCAAGACTGATTTGCATATGGCCATGTCTGAACTGGGGTGGTGTGGTGAGCAAAATAACGATGGATTAAACCCAGATCTGTGACTGGGGGTGAATGTTTTGCCATTGTGCAACATTCTGTCCATCATCTTGTGTGTTTTGCTGTTCACCCTATGTGGGAAGGGTATGCCCAGACGTGGGTCCCGTGCTCACTACACCACTGGAGTCAAGCTATCCTGGCTGATGACGGCTGATAGCCAGAAACCGGTCCTAGGATGCTTGATTCCGGTCCAGGGAAGACATGGCTTGGCAGTTCGGGCTGGACTGTTCCCATGAGGCACAGGGTCAAGACTGATTTGCATATGGCCATGTCTGAACTGGGGTGGTGTGGTGAGCAAAATAACGATGGATTAAACCCAGATCTGTGACTGGGGGTGAATGTTTTGCCATTGTGCAACATTCCGTCCATCATCTTGTGTGTTTTGCTGTTCACCCTATGTGGGAAGGGTATGCCCAGACGTGGGTCCCGTGCTCACTACGCCACTGGAGTCAAGCTATCCTGGCTGATGACGGCTGATAGCCAGAAACCGGTCCTAGGATGCTTGATTCCGGTACAGGGAAGACATGGCTTGGCAGTTCGGGCTGGACTGTTCCCATGAGGCACAGGGTCAAGACTGATTTGCATATGGCCATGTCTGCACTGGGGTGGTGTGGTGAGCAAAATAACGATGGATTAAACCCAGATCTGTGACTGGGGGTGAATGTTTTGCCATTGTGCAACATTCCGTCCATCATCTTGTGTGTTTTGCACTCACAGCTCTCCCCAGCATCATAGATATATATACAGTAGTATATAGGGAATCCTTGTCTTATGCACTACACCTATCTTCAGGACTACTTGGATGTACATTACAGTGCAGTGAACCAGTGGCGTCTGACCTCACACCTCTCCTTAGATCAACAGCATTGTGCAGTGATGTCTCAGAAGGAACTCATCTCTCTGCTAATACATCTTACCAGAGTAAGAAGTGTCTCTAGTAGGGTTTGAGAAAAATGAATCTCTCCACTCATACCTCTTCTCATGCTGACAGGTATGCATATTATACTGTGGGAAGAAACAGCTGTGTTTCCTGACACAATTCTCTTGCATGATAACTCTGGTTAGTATTGTGTGTCGAGAGACTTGCCTCTGTCCTGTGATGTGTCTCTTTGATAATGCTTATGCAAATTAAGGTGTAAAAAGTGGCTTACCTCTGTGGTCACATCTCTTCCCAGTATAAAAGTAGCACAAGTCAAGTATAGAGTGAAGTTACCATTCTATACTCAAAAGTATGACTTACAAAACATCTTTAGAGACTTTGATATGAAAACACACTGTCCTCTCAAGTGAGACATCTCCCCAGAATAACATGTGCAAAGTAGGCTGTGGGTAAAAACCTTTCTCCCTGCACATACTTCTCCTCATATTGATGAATGTCCACAGAAGAGCATACAATTGAGTATCCTCTCTATTCAGAACTGTGTCTTAGATATCTAGTGTCCATATCATTGTGGAGATATACTTACCTGTGAATCAAACACCTACCAAAGGCAACATCCATACATAATAGGGTATGCACAGCCGCTGATAGCAATGTGTTTTAAAGTATGCACATGTACTTACCTCTGTGCGAAGATGCCTCTCTTGAATAACAGTTACGAACAGCATTCAGCATCTCACTGTTGCATGACAAGTCATCATATCTGCATGGAAAAATAATTGGCTCCTCCATTACCAACTCTCTATAGGACAAAAGATATGCATAGTACCATTCACATCCATATACATGTAATGGCATATTCTCAGTCACTTAATATGGTTGTGAGAGGCTGGCTCAGTATATGATGTGCCTTTATGTAGGTGGACACCTTTCACTGATCCAGACAACCCTTATGGGTATTTTAATGGTCATAGACAACCTTAGAAAGCTCTCTAAGTGGTAGCTGGGGAGAGCAGCCTTCAGGCTTAGTCCAGAAGGGGTGTAAAGCAGCTAGTTTTTACCGGAATACAATCTTTTAGGAATAGATTAAATGAAAAAGAACAAGACAATGTATTTATAAACATATGTATTTATTATAAGACACTCACTAACACATACAGATATCGCTTACCCGGAGATATACACAATGCACACAATACTTTGCAATAGAAATACGTAAGTAGCACAGAATACACATTGGTCCCCAGGGGGAGACCAAACCATAAACTAGAATTGTTATTGTTAAATGGGATTTCTAAAGCACATTATTACCGACAGGTCTCAAAGTGCTGCAAGAGAGAGCCAAACCTGGGCACATTTACAGGAGTGTGCCTTGAAATCTTGGCTTAGGTGGTGCCCCAGGCTTCAACAAAAAGTAGTGTTTTTAGTTTCTTCCTGAAGGGGAGGATGACAGATTCTTTACGAAGGCTAGCGGGTAGCTTGTTCCAGAGTTGGGGGATCATCGAGGAACAGGCCCTGCCCCCTTTAGAAGAGGTATAAAAAGGGGCAGGCCAGCAGGCCAGCATCCAAGGAGCGGAGGGACTGTCCTGGCACATAGCTTACCAGTCGGTCCCTGATGAAAGCTGGGGCCTGGCCGTGGATAGCTTTATGGGCCATGCAAAGCCCTTTGAACATGGTTCTTTGCCGAATCAGGAGCCAGTGCAACTGCTGCAGTAGGGGGTGGCGTGTGCCCACCTTGGGAGTCTGAAAATCAGTCTGGCAGCATCATTCATGACTACCTGGAGTTTGGTTTGCAGCTTCTCCGGGAGGCCAATGTACCAGACGTGACACAATCATTGCTGACACTACCATCCGGAGTGCCTTAAAAGAAAGAAGGGGGGCGAGTCATCGTAGCTGTCTTAACAGGCCCAAACATGTTCCCACCACGGAAGATACTTGGTGAGCCATGGAGAGCTTGGCATCAATTTTTATGCCAAGGCTCTTTACCACTTGGGCTGGTTTGGGGATAGTGCCGAGCTCTTGTGACCAAAAGAGGTCGCACCAAGGATTGGTGTCCGTGGTGATTATCAGGACCTCAGGTTTATCAGGGTTAATTTTAAGGGAGTTGGCAGTCATCCAGTTGACCATGTACTTCAGGATATTTTGCACCCGTCCATGGGCTGCGGGGAAGTTGTCAATCTGGATGATAATTTGGGTGTCATCTGCATAATTAAAAACTTGGCACTCCATGAGGCTCAGTGCGGCTACCAGAGGCTGAAGATAGGCATTGAAGAGGAGGGGGGACAACGCCGAGCCCTGGGGGACCCCACATGAGAGCTCGCCGGTGTTGGACATCTGATCAGCTAGTTGGACCTGTTGGGATTAGTCTGACAGGAAAGACGAGGGCCACTGGAAAGCCGTCCCCTGGATGCCCAGCTCCGAGATTCATGACAAGAGTTGGCTATGATTGACCGCGTCGAATGCCGCAGACAGGTCCAATAGGACCAGGGCTCAAGGCTTCCTGTTGTCGGCCATGGTCCTAAGTTCATCTGTCACTGCCAGCATTACCAATTCTGTACTAAGATGGGCCCTAAAACCTGCCTGTTTTATTTGGAGTAGCTGATTTACCTCGATGTGGTGTGATAGGGTTTGAAGCACATGCTGTTCCAGCACCTTTGCCAGAATAGCGAGCTGGGCCTAAAGTTTTTAAGGTTCTTTGAATAAGTCCCAGGTTTTTTCAGCAGGGGAATGACTCTCGCCTCCTTAAGGTTGGTCGGGACCTGGCCAGTTTCAAGTGACCGATTTAGCAGCGTAAGAAACTTGCTCTCTACCCCCGGGAGTGCCATCCGAAACACCCTGTGGGGACAGGGATCCACTGGTGACCCTGATTTGACCCGGCCCATTAACTGATTCAGAGAATCGTGATTTAGCTTTGGGAAGACGGTGAGGGGTTTGTCATATGGAAGTGGTATGTGGTCCACCGCCGAGGGGCTGTGTACAACGGGGGTGAGCTAAATTTCCATCAGCCTCATTAAACTAGGGGGCCCCTTTACCTATATTCCTCACTCTTTCCCTATGTGCGGGAGCGACTTAATCAATGGCATTGCTCAGCCTAAGTGAGAGGGTCTCACTTTCCTAGTCAAGGTTGCCCTGTGCAAGCCTCATTGAGGCTGAATTACGCAGGGTCCCGACAATGTCATATTCTTTTATTTTTCCCCATCCACACAGCACTTTCCACTCGGGGAGGGTTGGACACTATAGTGGTATGCGAACCACGACTCGAGTCAAGGATATACTCAGAGGAGGTAGAAGTGCAGGGGACCCAAGAAACCATCCAAGGTGAGTATCTAGGAGCCCCATGCCACGGAGGTTGTGTGCAGTGTAAAAACACAACCACGTTCTCTGTACAAATCAATGTGTAAGTTACGGTTTCAATTTTAAAGAAAGAGGACCCTTCCCAGTGGACCCTGAAGAAACCCATAGAAGACAAGAGGTTGGAGAGCCACCCCACCTGTGGATACCCTTAGAACCAGGTAAACTGCACCAGGGAAGCCGGGTGCATAAGTGTGAAGTGACGTCAGAAACCGTCATTAAACTCAAAGGAAGACTTCAGAAAAATGCCGCTGCTGGAGAAGGTGAAAGTGTCTGGTGGAACCCAAAGGTGTATTCAAGATGTGAAGAACCTGCAAAAAGAGGGGTCAGAGTCTATGCCACTCAGGAGTGACCAGGAAGGAAAGAAAACGAATGCCCACCAATATCGGGTGTTGCAGGAGAGCTGACACTGACCATGGATCTGCAGCTGTGTGGACCAGGCGATGCTGTGGAAAACCAGGGACCATACACGAGCTGTCCCACATCGGATGTCGAGAGTTGAGGGGTCGGTGCCTGGCAGGAGCACCATCAAGCCTTGGTAACTGCAACCAATGTGGAAGTTGAAGAAGGTGCAATGTCAGGACCAGGAGTTGCAAGAGGACCTACAAAAGAAGCAGGCCCACGGTGCAAGCAATGCAGTGTGTTCAAAGATTCTGGTTACTGGAGATACTTGAGGTTGGGGCTATTAGGAGCCCAAAGATCTTGATGGAAGGAAGCCAACAAGCCTTTGCAACAGCAAGTCGATGCGGTACACAGGGGTTCCATTCCTGTGGCTCCGACAATGGATACTGGCCTCAAACTTGGTGAGAGGACAGGGCAGTCCTTGAGGGATATGAAGGACTACCATCTGTCTTACGGAGCCTTTCAGAGTCTGTGGGAACCCAAGATTAGCAAACTGGTCAGCTTAGTCCTTCATGTGTCTTAGATGCCCACAGGCGTAGGAAGGTTTCCTGTATGGAGCCCAGGCACAGACATTGCAGCAGATGAGCAGGGCAAAGAGATCAGGAGCAACAGGAGTCTTCGCGGTTGCAGCCTTGATGCCCAGAGCGAAGTCCAGAGTGCCCAGATGGTCGAAGTTGAAGTGGTATCAGAAATTAATCGAGTCCCATGGCGAATCTAGATACCCACCCTAAGGTAAGCCCTTAAGTACCCTAAGGAAAGGGTTGGAAACATTCATGGTTCCCTCCCTGGGGAAGGGGTTGGACAGTGGGGAGGATACTCCCATGTCCTTTGTCCAGTTTCGCGCCACAGAGGGAACGAACGGCTCCCTGAGCTGGCTTGAAATGTACTATGCAAGGAGGGCACCAAGTGTGTCCCTCAAGCAGACTGAGTGGTGCTGGCAAGCGCTACCACCGGGCCCCAATACACTAAACCCTGTCTGGGAGGTGACCACACCTCACTGTGACAGGATACCTATTGTTCTGCCTTCCCCTTCTCGGGCATGGCTTGGTAGAAGGAAGGCAGAATCATGTCTCTGGTGGGCAGCAGCCATGTTGTGCTGTCTGGGTCTACAAAAATGGTACAGGGAGCACTGAGGACCTAACGGAGGGCCTTTACAGTGCCTGGAATCATACCTCCCACACCGTTTATGGTGGGGGGTATGATTCTTTTTTTTTTTATATAGCGTGAAGTTGACACGAATCCAATCAGGTATGAGAGCGCTTTACAATGCACCAGTTACGTTACATGAGGACACACATTCATTTTTTGTTAGGCACAGGGAGATTAAGTGATTTGCCCAGAATCACAGGATTTTTAGCGTCATTACCGAGACTCGAACCCAGTTCCCCAGGTCCGAGGTCGAGTGCCCTAGCCGTTAGGCCAACTCCTCTCCCCATGTTTGATACCAAACACAATAGGGTTAGTTACCGCCAGTTTCAAGTTAGTCATTAGGCAATGATGTTGTGCCCCTCTATATGTTATATGGATGGTTTACTTACAACCCGGGAGATTGGACTCCATAGGCTATAGGGGTATCCTGCTCATGCAAGGGCACCCTCACACTTAGAAATGAGCACCCTGGCTTCAGAATTGGAAAGGCCTGATTTAGGGGTGACTTATTGGTTCTCAGTGCAGTGACCTTAGATATAGGGAAACCTATATCTTTCGTAAGTGGTGCTAGCACCAGCTTATACAGGCCACAATGGCAGGCCTGAAGTTACAGTTTGAGTGGTACCCCATGGGTGGCATAATGCATACTTCAGCCCATGGGGGATCCCTGGGGTATCTATGCCCTGGGTACCTTAGTACCATATACTAGGGACTTATAAGGGTACCTCAGTATCCAATCTGGGATGTAGCTAAATACTTCCCATATCAATGTAGGGGCGGAAGCAGAGAGACTGGGGTCCTGATTAGCAGGATCCCAGTCAGACTAGTCAGAAACAGCAGAGCAGCAGGCAAAATGTGGGGGTAACCATAAAAGCAGTTCCTATTTTCCTACATAACCCCCAAACATAAGGATATGAAACTAACCTTGCCCAGTGGAGTCTATCAATGGGAGAGTCCATCTGCATGGTTACTCCCAGGTCTATGTTCCACTGTATAGTTCCCTGTAGGGAAATGGACCACCTCAAAAGTTTGGGGTTTTCACCAATCATCTGTTTAAGCCATAAGGGGAGCTTGTGGTCTGTCTGAACAATTAAGTGAGTGCCAAACAGCTTCTTCAAGGCCCAGACCACAGCAAAGGCTTCCCTCTCAATGGCTGACCAACTTTTCTCCCTGGGGTTCAACCTTCTGATGATAAAAGCTACTGGTTGATCCTGGCCCACTGCATTAAGTTGTGATAGCACAGCCCCTACCCCTATCTCAGATGCATCTGTCTAGACAATGAATGTTTTGGAGTAGTCAGGACTTTGCAGTATGGGAGCAGTGCACATAACCTCCTTTAGGTCATCAAATGCCTTTTGACAGCTAACTGTCCACTGAACTTTCTTGGGCATTCTTTTTGATGTCAGATTATTCAGGGGAGTCACTCACAATGGACCCATATCGCTTTACAGATCTTCTGGAGTACCCAGTTAGGCCCAAGAAAGCTTTACTAGACACATGGGACCCCTAACTGGATGTCCACACAGAAGCTCAAATGGGCTGTAGCCAACCCCCTTCTGAGGAGCCTCTCTATAGGCAAAAAGAAGACAGGGTAGTAAAACAACCCACATTTTAGCGTCGTGCTGGGTGAATTAGAACTAGGGTCCCCTTGGCACTTACAAATTCACGACTTGCTATTTAGCATCCAACTCTGCTCGCTCGCGGTGCTCTTGGGGAGGGAAATCACCCTGAACCCTCCAAAACTCATCTCTAGGGTCATTGTCCAACTAACTCACAATCCTATGCACACACATCAATTTACATTACATTCATAAATCAGTAATTGCACAAACAGAACGAAAAGTAGATTAAGGTTTCTCTTTCTTTGTCTTTTAATTATTTATGCCCAGTCAACACGTTTCGTCATATGGAGGTTACCCCATGTCTTCTTTAGGGCTACAAAACCATAATAATGCCAAATTACCAACAAATTGTACTCATAAGATTAAAAACATGGTGAAGACACTTTTCACCACTCTATTATCCCCAATTTGGAGGATACATCCTACTTGTGGAGCAGATAGTAATTCCTGGGTGCTGTGGAAACCCATGCACTATGTGGACTCTTGTGGCGCTTACCCTATTATGTGCTACGATCTATTGAACGTATGGTGCCCGTGATGGTCAATACCTATTAGTGTGGTGCCTGTGATCTGAATATTTTTCATCATGCTATTATGGTGTGCTCCACTGTGGCCAGCCACGACCATGTGACCCCTCCCTTTGTTGTCAGATCTTCTAACATGCCTGTCTGGCTTGTCGACTTTTTTGGTTCTTATCTCCTAAAATGTATGGAAAAGCACATGCAACAGACATCACCAAATGCACTGTAATGTGCTTTCCAAGTCCTATCTAATGTTGAGATACCCAACAGTACTGCCCTGAAACCCTCAATGGTATCACGCTCCTCTTACCTCTCCCCCAGTCCTACTTTCGACCTGGCTGGTCAAGTATTAGCGAATCCGCCTTAATATTGGCCTGTTGCTTACAATGTAGCTATATTCCTGTTAATGTAGAGCCACAGCCTTATTTTTTGCTTAGTTATAACCTCAAACAAATGTCACTGTACAAATTGTGCAGACATCGCTGTTATATCACAATGTCGCTTTTCCCTGTTAATGCAAAGCCATAATCCTTACTTATGGCTCAGTCATGCCCCCAAAATTCTAAATAAAAGCATATAAAAATATATTGTTGTAGATCTAATGTAGCACCACCGCCTACATGTCATAATCTCACACAAATGTTCCTATATCTCTAGCACGGACATTGTTGTGTTATCACAATATCGCTGTTCCCTTTGATGCAGAGCCCTCATTGTTAATCATTACTTAGTCAGGCCCCCAAACAATGCCGCTGTTGAAATAGTGCAGACAGTGTTATGGAAACTCCACCCAAATAGTGTTCATAGTATTATTCACTACTTATCACTATATTACTGTATTTATTCCGTAATCTACGTCGTTGTCCTGCCCCATATTCAAACCCCTGAATCCTCTCACATATCCTAGTCCCCCAACGAATCCTGCGGGTGTCATTATACACCTACCTTACAGCGAGTATGCATTCTCATTTCATTTCTTCCGGGACAGTGTGGAGACCTACGCACAAACGGAAGTGGAAGAGGTGTCTTCCGCCCCAGTACTTATGTTCTATGACACACCAAACACTAAAGAGCTCACCCGCATGATGATGTATCGAGACGTAGGTGTATCTCTTGTCTTGCTACTATCTCTGGGGCATATCATCAAGCTGGCGATAAAAAATGATCGCCGCTTTTGCGGAAGTTTTCGGCCGAAAAGGGCCGATAATTTTATCGCCTAATTAGCAAGGCCACGCTAACGCGTGAAACCTTGCATTTGTGTGGGGATTCCTAACGCCCAGCTTTGCATCTCTAATGAGATGCAAAGAGGGCGTTCCTGACCTGACATGACAGGAGAAATGTCGCTAAGCGACATTTCTCCTATCATCAAGCCCCACGCTATGAAGCATAGCGGCAGGAAAAGTAGCAATGACCCCTGTTATCGCTACTTTCCACACGCCTGCTTCAGGACTGACTTAGCCATGATATCCTATGGAAGGTGGATATCATGGCTACATTTTTGAGTTCCTATCAGCAAGCTAACGCCACACTATGTGAGAATATCGCTGGGTTTCCAGCGATAATCTCACGTTAGGTAGTTAGCGCTAGGATTTTTATCGCTTTTGAGATAAGCGTTGCTAATAGCACACTATCTCTGCGATAAAAATCCACGCTAGCCGGCGATAATTATCCTAGCGCTAAGTGCGCTTAGTGATAATTATCGCCAGTTGTTGCTGATATGCCCCTCTATTACTTACTCCTGTCATCCCACATCAGCTGGCACGTCGACTTGCACATCGCGTAAATCAGAATTCCACGCAGGCCTGTTCCCTTAGGTAGACCTACATCATATCTGCACTAAATCCGGCCCCTCCGAGATTTTTTATAAATTATAGCACTCACATGCCCCTCATGTATCATCAAGAATGACGCAGGCACTCATAATCTTTCCTCTCTGTCTGTTATCGGATATTTTTACTGATACGGCACCTCCCCTAGTATGCACCTCTTGATACTTATAACCGCGTCTATTTGGATTATTGGTCATTATCTTGGCCTATGCCCAATCTCTGTCTCTACCTATATCCACTTTGAAGTGATTCCCTCAGTGAGACTGTCATGATTATATTTTGAAACATAAACACTTGAGACCAATCGCATGCATATGTTTTTACTCCCAGTGCAGTTAAATTACTCATCATGCACATCCAAGTGGCACGCCAGCTACAACCAGCTGGTCCTATTCACCGCAAAAACAATCAGTGAAGGACAGAATGCAGAAAAATGTCATACATTCACCCCAGTACAGAGATCTGGGCCTAAATCCATCGGTTTTTTTTTCACCATGCCATTCCAGTTTGGACCCAGCCATATGCAAATCAGTCTTGACCCTGTGCCCAATGGGAACAGTCCAGCCCGAACTGCCAGGCCAGGTCCTCTCTGGACTGGAAAAAAGCATCCTAGGACCGGTTTTGGGGTTTCACCCCTCTTCAGCCAGGATAGCTTGATTCCAGTGGCATGGAGAGCACGGGACTCATGTCTGAGCATACCCGTCCCACTCGGGGTGACAAATGCAAAAAGAACTAGTGATGGACAGAATGGAGAACAATGTCATACATTCACCCCAGTACAGAGATCTGGGCCTAAATCCATCGTTTTTTTGCTCACCATGCCATTCCAGTTTGGGCCCAGCCATATGCAAATCAGTCTTGACCCTGTCCCCAATGGGAACAGTCCAGCCCGAACTGCCGGGCCAGGTCCTCCCTAGACTGGAAACGAGCATCCTAGGACCGGTTTCGGGGTTTCACCCCTCTTCAGCCAGGATAGCTTGATTCCAGTGGCATGGAGAGCATGGGACTCATGTCTGAGCATACCCGTCCCACTCGGGGTGACAAATGCAAAAAGAACAAGAATCCCATTAGAATTTAGTCAAACCCCCATACCTGAATAGTGAGAGTGTGGGACTTTGTCCTGGACTTGAGCAGGACACCCTGCAAGGGATCGTCAGACCACTGTCAGCTGGAGCGTTGGCATGCCGGAGCTGCAGCGTCTATTGTCAGTGTGTCAGCCTTGAAGTCTTGGTTCCCTCCTGCTTTCTGATAGCAAGAGGTGCTGTATTTAGACAGTCTATGTGCAAATGTTCCCCATTGTTCAGTATGAGGATGACGTGGGGGATTAAACCTTGTGCGTCGATGGGAGAGGCGAAGTGTACCTCCCGGAGAGTGTACTCATAAATTATTCATATGTGCTAAGGATGACGTCTTAGCAATATTGATTGGGAAAAACCCACCCTCTGCATGGAACTAGGTGAAAGGTTTAGTCCATAAAAGGCTACAGTCCTTATAAGGTGTTATGTCCATACACGGCAGTCCTTCTTTGGAGTTATGTCCTTATACGGCTCGTTCATATGAAATGAAGGGGATAGTGATGATGTAGGGAAAGAGTACGATGTTCTCTAAACCAATGTCAGGGTACTGATATGAAATTAAACACCCACTCCACCTTATACTTAACAATAATAGTACACATTCAGGATACACATTTATAACGGTGTCAGTGCATAAACATTGTCAAGATGTCATTTAAAATGTTTCTAAAACGTTAAAATTACATTTAAAAACTGTTTAAAAAACAAGGAAAAATGTTCTTTGTGAAAGTATGACATTTGTAGTAAAGTTCTGCAAATCACAGTTCTAAATGAATTCGATCACACAAGTTGAACTACTGCAAGCGTACTTAGAAGGCCATGCTTTAGTATAGAAAGTGTAAATTTGAAAAGTTCTTTAGAGTAAAAAGAAGGGGAAGGAAATAAAAAAAACTGAATTTGTTCCCAGCACACGGTGAGCCAGATTCAGATTATATGTCCTGGTTGGGAGACATAACATGATGTCGTAGGGGACAAACATTGCAGTACCTTGCACAGCACATCAAGAGTGCATAGATGAAACTCATCAGTGCTGCCAACAGTTGTTGGTGAGGAAGCCGTTGCTGTATTCGATACCTCAGTGCCAAGGGTGGAGCTGAAATCCAACTCGGTCAAGGCCACCTGCGGATCCTCGAGGAATGCATGCGTTAAGATGGGAATACGCTGAGGACAGAGTCGAGCATTGGACCGCAGTGGTTCCAGCCTGGAGTCTAAGTCCGCTGGCAACTCCGTTAGAGTTGTCAGACAGATGTCTAACTCGCATTCTTCTCCCAAAAACAGGCATCGGAAAACAGGTACAATGCATTCTTCGAAGACTGGTCTGAATGACAGGAACCAAGAAGTACTTAGTTCTCGAAGGCGAGGCACACCCAGATGTTGTATAATGCGCTCACGGTAATATCTTTCCAGGAGAGCTTTTGCAATCTCGCTGGAGGATGGTCCGTCCATTGCGAAGCAGGTAAAAGACAATCAGGATTCCAGCAATAGCTAGCAGGATCAGCGGTAGATGCTTCCAAATACGGAGTGTATAAAGCTAGGAATAACTCTGAGGATGGTCTGGAAGGTGTTAAGGAATCCTGACCCTATGGTTTTAAATAGGTGTACAAAAGTGCTCGTATCTGACATATTTACGATACGAGCCACCATTTCTACGAAATGTCGGGGGCAGTTTGTATGGATTAGCTCCTGTATCTCTGTCGAGGTCCTTGCAACTTGAAGTTCAAAGGTTTCTCATGCAAAGGTCACTGGCACGGTTTGCTGTAAAAGCATGGCTTTCATTCTGCTCAAACTATTAACAGGGGCTGGCAATGGCATTGCCCTTTATCCTGCAGGTCGTGACACTGAAGTGCCCATGGCTGATATTCTGGTTGTTTCCATAAGATGATCCTGTTTACAGAAAATCAGCTTGGATCAAGATCTTAGGGCCATGGATAAAGGTGTTGGTCGCTTTGCATGGTTCCTTGGGGTGATCCAGGTTTATCATACACTTTTTGTACATCATAGTGTTGAAGTAGTCATCACCAGGGATCTTCTGATTGTCAAAAAGTTCTCTGAGGAATCTCATGGAACCAGTCTCTTTCAGAGATGCAGTCATTGGAGGTGGTGGCAGACAATGCCAGAGGCAGGAAGTGCAACAAGAGTAATATCCTCAAGGGCCATCTTGATCGTCAGGTGACTGGATCTATAATTTTAGAGAAAGAGAAAGCATATTAAGTAGCTGCTGTAAAGAGGATAATTATTAATGATCATTTAGTCACGTGGTTTGAAAACAGACAAAAAAACTGGACAATGACCAACAAAAAAAGTCCTTACAAAAATAAATGTAACTAGCCCTCCGTTGCAGCAACTGAGCAAGTTTATTGCTTGATCCCTACCCACCACGAGTTTTACCTCTCTAAAACAATATTCTTTGCAAAAGGTTGTTTTAAACAGTACATATTACTCACAGTTTTATGCCCAGTAGGTATATTTCTCTTTAGAAGAGTAACTTGTTATTTGCCTTGCTCACTCTTTACTCTTTGTGTTTCCTTTAGCTACTTTCTCTCTTCTGCATTGTTGTACTCTGACATGTGCTTCCAGTCTGTGTTACTTTCCCCTCTCTTCCAATTCACTCTCCTCAGCTTCACTGCCTCAGCTCCTTACATTAGGGCATAGTCATGAAAGATAGTATCATCACAAAGGCCTGATTTAGAGTTTGGTGGGTGTGCTACTCCATCACATTTGTGAAGGCGGGATATCCCGTCCAACTTATTATAAGTGTATTATATCCTATAGCAATTGTAATAAGGCAGGCTGGATATAGGTCACATTGTGATGAAGTAACTCATCTGCCAAACTCTAAATCAAGCTCTAAGTCAAAAAAGTGTGCTAATACAGATGAGGAAACTGACATTAAAGGGCAGTCAAGGTTGATGTGGTATCAGTGGAGGCTACAAGGGGTGGCTACTCTGCTATGGCGGAGGAGCGTCGACCCACTAAAAAATAAAATAACAAACCCATTATTTATCCTTTTATTTTTCTTTCCCTATTGCCAGCCAACGTTAGAGCGGGGGAGTGAAATGCACTTGTAAGTGAGCATGCACGTTTGGCCGGCAGTCTTAGGCTGGCCAACAGATGTGCGCACTTAGGTTTCTCCAACCCAGCTGTGTTGTACCGCCGGGTTGGAGAAAAGCAACAGGCTCCCTGTGCCTGAGGGAGCATTAAACCAAAGTGCCCAGGCCAGTCCAGGTGCTGCTCTAATACTAGGCATAGCATAAAATTAGCATCTAGATTGGACGGAGAGCCTGCGCAGTGAACCCCACCCACTTCCGGGATGAGAGGAGCAAGAAGGTGATCCAGCGGTTTACCAATAACAGATACTCTACTACCATATACTCACCTGGGCCCATCAAACACACAATTGAGTAAAACCTCTGGGTGGCGAGTTTATGAGTTTCCCAACTGTTTAGGATTAGTTTAAATACTTTTATTTTCGTAAACTAATTCTTCACAGATGAAAAAGTTCTTACCTCTGGTCAATGGACCATTAGTTGAACTAGTTGATGGTGAAAATGACATAAAGCTAACTTACTCATACTTTAAATTAAAATAATCATAGACTCCTTTAGCGTTTTACATTTTTATCTAAATCTTTGAGCATGTGAACCACTTCGAAGGTACAATATATTCGCCTTTCACTCATTGGAGAGAAAACTCAATCAATTATACATCATATATTCATCACAAATTCAAACAATGATCAATGCATAGAAAAGGAGAGGACAGAGAGAGAAGATCATTCAAATAACGAGAAAATGTTTTACCAAGAATGGTGTGAAAACCAGCACCCTGGCCAAAGGGCAGGTCAGGGTCCCCTGAGATAGATTCAGGAAAAAAGTCTTTAAGGACAGGAATCAGGACAGGATATTTATCTTTCTAACACAGACGATTGCGCTGCACCCATCTCTGACACTCTCTTCGTCCTCGAGATTTTTCCGCGAGTCTTCTTCTAACCCAATTAAATTAGGAAAGTAAGTTCTGCTTCAGATTCTGCTTTTGATTCTTCATCAGCATCTCACAGCATCCCTCTCAGCATCAGTATCACCCGCTACACCAACAGCATCTCCGCTCAGCAGCATTCAGCGAATCTTCTCGTGTTCTAACTAACTAAAACTGCCTTAGTTATACCTTTCGTTCGGATTGTTCCACCCATTAATGTTTCAATATCGTAAAAATACAAACTGTGATTGGTCAGGCAAGGGGAGGATGATCATCACACCATGCTTACATAGCAATTTTCAGTTAGCCCATCCCCTCAATTCTTTATTCAATCTTTATTTTCCCACCTGCATTCACATTTAATCAGCAACAAATGTTTTAAATTGAACATGTGCGCTCATTCATTAATGTTCTTCACTGCCGGTTCTTAGGCTCCAGCACACTGCAACCTTGTTCTCCTCTCGACCCATCTGTCATTCTTCCGTTTGTTTTTCAATTGCCATTCTCAAAACCCACGTGACTCAGCTAGCTTCAGACATTCACAAGATTCCCAAGGAGCACTAATGATAAAGTCAAAAGACAGATGTTATTTTCAAGAATAAAGTGGTTTCGCTGTATACCACCCACCTCTACTCTATTCCTTTTTATTAAATAATACTTTTTCCCGCATTAGCGTTAGTATAATAGCATGCTTTCTTTCCAGTGAAGCAGATGCCATGCACGCGAGCCCTCAAGCTGCCATATTAGTGCCTCCTGCTCATGCGCAAAAATTTCCCTCCAAGCGTTACAACGTCATGCTACGTAGATGCAGTTGACGCATGCAGAGTAACGATTTCCCAGTTTAGAGCATTTTAGTCCTTCGTTCATTCTGTTAACATTAGCAAACACATAGGCAAGCTTCGCTAACCCTTGGGTTTATGTGGTGTGCATTAGTATTACACAAAACAAACTTAATAACTGGTTAGTAAATTAAAGGAGCAGATTGCGTACGAGCAAGTCTCTTTTCTACGAGTCCTTGCTCCATCAGAGGCAGCTGGCAGCCGGAATACAATCTGATTGTAAATAATTGTATTGAATTACTTCATCTTCCCCCAACTTTACACAAGCACTTTTTTCAAGCAACTGTTATGCACTTTCTCTGGAGTGACCAATGTATATAAAAAGTATATCATATTCATATGTTAAAAGGCCATTACAATTTTTTAATACATTTTCGACTGGACTTGGTTTTTTTGTGTTGTGGTTTGATTGGGTACACTCATTCTCATGCTGATTAATGCGTTATCCCCCAGATTTCAAATTGGGGTGGTTCTACTAACTTTTATGGAGTTCAGATTTGTCAATAATATTGCCATATCTGCATACCTTCCATTGAGACTATTTTTGTCTGTATCATGCTTTGCCACCAGCCGCACACACTCCCAGATGCACATTTGGAAGGGAAATACATGGAAGAAACATGCATTCCTCCTAAAACACAGACAGCCAAAAGAATAGAAGAACCTCTTCCTTACAGCTGACAAACGCACCCCATAGGCAGGAATGTGCACTAGTCAATAACAGCCAGTCAGTAAGAGAATGGCATGGATGTAGAACCTTTTGTCAGTGATGAAGTATTTAACAGTGCCATGGAGAGTTCTCACAAAATATTGGTGAGAGTCAGGTAACCCATGGATAGAGGAAACCACAGCTCAGGATGGAACCCTGAGAGCCAATGGCATATGGAAGCCTCCACTGTTCTTGAAACTCCTGGACATCCACACACAGTGGTTGACAAGGGCCTTCACCTCACTACCAATGTGCTCAACTGGTAAGACCCACTACTAGATAGGAAGGCTGGGGTGAATGCCGCTTCACTAGTCCGCGCTGATCAGCTCATATGTGCAGTGACAATGAGCACCAGAAAAGGCTGATGAAATCAAGCAAATACCAGACTTAGTAAACAATATATTGGAATTGGATTCATATACCAGATAGGTGTGATCATTAGTGGGGGCAATGCAGCTTCAGGTGAATGATTGGCGAGATAGATCAGTTGGCGGAGATTAGGTAATGTCAGGTTACAGGGATAAGGTTTTAAAGAGGGGAAGTTGTGATCAATGAAATGAGGTATCAGCCAATTGCAGAATTACAATAAGAAGGATTAAGGCAGCCAGGCATCAGACTGAGAGGTGGACATAGAAATGGATGGTATGCATAGCATGAAAGGTAAGAAGAGGGGAAAGAAAGTAGGTCAATGTTCTTTTTTCTTGCGGGGTTTTAGGAGTGTCGTGGGAAAGGCTTTCTGGAATGCCAAGCAACTGGAGAATGTAAATTGGAGGTAGAAAGAAACAACATTGTACATTGTGCTTCATATCTAGGGCAGACAGCTTAAACATGTGATTCCGAGTGAACCCACCATTTAAATATAAAGAGCCCTACTCTGTTGTGTGCAAAGTCAGGGACAGCTCTTTTAAACATAGTCTGGAGTATTCCAACTATTGGTACAGGGTTTGTATGCTGCACAAAGAGACTTTGCACAGAAATAAAGAAAGGTCCTATTTAAATCTCTGCCCTGACTATGTTGTAAATTAAATGTTTTTCATCTAGTCACTAAATACGTTATTTGGCTCTGGCTGAGATTATATGTACAGTCAGATTAATACCCTGTTTCGTTACCTAATCCCATCCAAGGGAATCCTGTGCATGTTTGCATATGTAGCTAATGTAGTATATCCATTACATGTATACTTGGAGCAGATTAATGGAGGCCTGTAGATTCTATTTTGGTGTTTCAGGACGCAGGAGGGAGGAGACCTGGACAGTGAAGTGAGGACAAAGGAGACAAGGCTCCTATAAGCAATTTGATTAGGGGCTTCATGTTGCACTGCCACCTAGAAGATGGTGGGGGTAAATGGGGTTGTAATCTGTTGTTCAGAGTGAGAAGGGTCTTTTAGGTAAAAACCACCTTTTTGTCTCTTTCCTGACCACCTTCTTTGTGTCTGTTCACAGCCAGGTGCAGATAGTTCAAGCATCTTTGTGCCTCTGCTGTGCGTGCTCCAGACTGGAAACTATCCATCACCTCACTCAAAGGCTGCCTTCAGAACTGCATAGAGAGGTACTTGAAAGAAAGCTACACTGAACCTGTTCTCCTCCATACTGCATGAGAAATGAACCCCAGGTTTGCATGTTTTAAGCACAGCGTGCCTGTTCTACTGACAAGAGAATCGCTCAATGCATTGCCTGACATTACCGCAGAAACCCAAGCCAAGTGCCAAGTAAAAATGCCATGACCTTCATTGTGCTTGGCTTGCTGGAGACAAATAGTGTCAAGGGCACCAGGATAGTTAACCGTCTAGCCGAGACCATTTATTATTTATTTTCAACACTTGTAAAGTGCACTATCACCTAGCAGGTATCCTGGTGCTAACATATGTGTACACATCCTGACTAATGCTACGGGGTATATGCAGTGTTTTTGCATTAGTAAAGGCAGAAACAGGTGTAGGGATGCAGTGGAATATAAAAATGCCACATAAGAAAAGCGCATGCCAAAAAACACAAAAAGGGAAGACTTCATTCTAGAATGGGCACCTATAGAAAGCACACTGATTAAAGCACAGATTAAATACAGACGGTCTAGACGTGGTCCCAAATATCTCTCACAGTCAAGATGATACGTTGGTCAGCATTAGGTGGGTAAGCTAATGGCATGGCACGGGTGCAGTGGGCCCCTAATGCTACAAATAATTTGTGCTCCTTGACTATTTGGAATGGTGCACCACTGAGCTTCTTTTCCAAAGTACAATAGTACAGAATATAGGGACAAGCATTCCTTTTAGGTTTCTCCTTTACTAGAAAAGATCACATTTTTTGCATCAACGCACATACTCCAGCCAATGCGTTTCCTTACAGCAATATCACAATTTGCGATGTTCAGTAGAGTAGCATTTAGGGAAACGCAAATTGCGATGCTCTAAATGCATGCACAAAATAGGAAATTGCACACAGCTAAATTGTGAATTTCAGCGTTTGCGTTTACAATTTAACTTGATACATCTGGCCCTTAATTTCTAAATGTAGGTTTGGTGTGTTTGGGTTAGATACAGATAAAAGCTGTACGTACTAGGGCATTTGTTTTGGAATTCACTTTTTTGTCTTTCTCTGAACAGGTGCATACCGATTGAACACCATACGGCAAACTCAATGAGGGTTTGCCAAATATCTATGGTTGATTGTTAATGTGAACTACGCAACAGGTGAATCCATAGCAATTTATACGGCAGTAGGTGGGAAAACGAAGCTTGTATGATGTCATCAACGATGTAATCAGTGATGTC
Source organism: Triturus cristatus (assembly GCF_964204655.1). NCBI lineage: Eukaryota > Metazoa > Chordata > Amphibia > Caudata > Salamandridae > Triturus > Triturus cristatus. The sequence continues at coordinate 1,819,370,271 of NC_140590.1, read as the reverse complement.
ATCAATGATGTAATTTGAGATGTCATAAATGATGCCATAGTACATGTCATGAGTGATGTCATATGTGAGGTCATAAGCAGTGTATGGCAGGGGCGCAAGTTATACCTAGTTTTGCTAACTATAACAGGTGAATTTCTGTGTTTATCTTTTAGTTCAAAATATTAGCACTGTCACTGAGAAATTCACCTAACTATACCATCACTTTAACCTTTGTGTGTTTCAGTAAGTTTCTAAGGTTTTAAAAAAAGTTGAAAGCACATATATTTACTGCACCTAACTTTAACTATACTATTACTATAACCTTTGTTTGTTGGTGAATTTAAAGGTTTAAAAAATAAAATACAAATATGTCTAATAATACATAGAACGTAACTACTCCAACAATGTTTGCACTCAGAATGTACAACTTTTTGTACCTCATATGCACAGTAATATTCCCAGCACAGTTTTCATACTCTTTTTATGTATCTTAATATAAACTTGATATGTATATTTCAAAAAGACACTGATCAGTTTTTCCAGGACTGTAAACTATGTTTTCACTATGTACATCCATTTTTAAGGTGTGTGATTACTCTTGTGGGAGGCTCGGACATGGCATGCAGGAGACTGGCGGGATCATAGAGTTATACATTTTGTTCTAATCTATTGTACAGAGATCTTTTTCATGTGGTCAGTTATCATTGAATGATAATCTTTAATAATAAAGTAGTACAGTAAGTATATTGCATTAATTTGTCAGTTTACATACTTATGGCTCTCACAAAACTATCAGGGGAGTCGAACACACAAGCCGCTTGTGAGATCGTATATTTGGAATTAAATTCATAAGTGTATTTTTGCTATTTTGAAGACATGAGAAGTGTTGCTTAAAGTAGAAAACCAGTTGGTGTATTGTTGCATTTGAGATATTAAGAAAATTCTCTGTTTATACTATCTCACTGGCCTCTTGCAAGGAACTTCTGAGGTGCACAGGAGAGGAAATTGATTGATTCATATGGATGACTTTATTTAGCATAGAAAGATTCCTTCCTTTTTGCCTAATTTACCTATTGGGTTTTGCTGTGGTAGATCGTTTTGGCTAGCTCTGTGACATTGCTGATTTTCTGTCACAAGAATGTCATCCTCAGATTCAAATGAGAACCCCACTGCTGTTCCGGCAGCTCAGCTACCTCAGAAACACAAGGAGTCATTGGAATGGTAATTTTTATAAATGGGGCCAGGTGGGAAAAAAGGATCTGAGAAATATGTGATTTGTAAAATATGCAAAAATGAGTTCAGTGGGGTAGCCGGAAAAAGCAAAACAGCATGAGTACCTCTAGGATGTGGCAACATTAGAGGGCTACGCACCCTCAACGCCCAGCTCGAACTTAGTTAGCCCGCGCTGCAGCACTTGATAACTCGTCAGAGGTGTTGAAATGTTTTCAACTTGGTGACACTGTGTCTGCTTAGGTACTCACCGCTAAAGCAGACAAAAACTTTGCTTATCAGAACAATCCCTTTATTGCTGCTTATGCAAGCAGATAATGTTTTCTTCTGAGACAAGCCGGGTTGCACCGGACAGGCTTGTCCAGGATCCTAAACACCCATCTAGGCAGTAGTTTAAAAAAAAAAAAATCACAGTTTTTTCTCTTCTATGTTTCTGAAGAACTTGTTTGATTTACTCCCAATTTCTTTTTTGTTGTTCCCTTTTTAAACAAAATATGATTTTTTTTTAAATGTGAAAAACACAAAAATGCAGTTGATAAAAACTGATAATTAAAAAAGCTCTTTTCAGAGCTACCACTTTACTTTCATTATGTATGTTCTTTGTACTGTTACCCTTTTTTTCATACTTGATAACTTTTGCGAGACACTCATGACAGCCATGAGGCTCTCATGCATAGCGTGGATGACTCTAGTGGGCCTCTCGTGAAAGCGTACCTTTAGAATGGAATTAGCATTTTCATTGAACATATCCTTCTGTAATAGATATAACTTATATGCATCCGATATTGGCTACCCCCTTTTTTATATGATCCAACGAGACTCTGTGAGATCATAAAAATTATTTAGAGGAATAATTTACATTTTTATTCATTACAATACTTTCTTCTTACAATCCCCACTATTAGAGCCTGGCCTCTCCACTGAGACCTTGTATGAAGATAACTAGTGTGTAGAGTAGGGTGAAAACAGACAGTGCCTCTCCATTCACACCTTTCCCAGACTCAGTAAAATGAATAGTAGGGTGGGGATGGAACTCACCTCACGAGTAAGACCTCACTATTCCATACCAAGTATATCAAGTACTAGCCTCCCCACTGACACCTCTCCCAGGGCAATAGCCATATTTATTAGTGTGTGGTAAAGGATGTACCTGTCCACTCACAGCTCTCCCCAGCATCATAGATATATATACAGTAGTATATAGGGAATCCTTGTCTTATGCACTACACCTATCTTCAGGACTACTTGGATGTACATTACAGTGCAGTGAACCAGTGGCATCTGACCTCACACCTCTCCTTAGATCAACAGCATTGTGTAGTGATGTCTCAGAAGGAACTCATCTCTCTGCTAATACATCTTACCAGAGTAAGAAGTGTCTCTAGTAGGGTTTGAGAAAAATGAATCTCTCAACTCATACCTCTTCTCATGCTGACAGGTATGCATATTATACTGTGGGAAGAAACAGCTGTGTTTCCTGACACAATTCTCTTGCATGATAACTCTGGTTAGTATTGTGTGTCGAGAGACTTGCCTCTGTCCTGTGATGTGTCTCTTTGATAATGCTTATGCAAATTAAGGTGTAAAAAGTGGCTTACCTCTATGGTCACATCTCTTCCCAGTATAACAGTAGCACAAGTCAAGTATTGAGTGAAGTTACCATTCTATACTCAAAAGTATGACTTACAAAACATCTTTAGAGACTTTGATATGAAAACACACTGTCCTCTCAAGTGAGACATCTCCCCAGAATAACATGTGCAAAGTAGGCTGTGGGTAAAAACCTTTCTCCCTGCACATACTTCTCCTCATATTGATGAATGTCCACAGAAGAGCATACAATTGAGTATCCGCTCTATTCAGAACTGTGTCTTAGATAACTAGTGTCCATATCATTGTGGAGATATACTTACCTGTGAATCAAACACCTACCAAAGGCAACATCCATACATAGTGTATGCACAGCCGCTGATAGCAATGTGTTTTAAAGTATGCACATGTACTTACCTCTGTGCGAAGATGCCTCTCTTGAATTACAGTTACCAACAGCATTCAGCACCTCACTGTTGCATGACAAGTCATCATATCTGCATGGAAAAATAATTGGCTCCTCCATTACCAACTCTCTATAGGACAAAAGATGTGCATAGTACCATTCACATCCATATACATGTAATGGCATATTCTCAGTCACTTAATATGGTTGTGAGAGGCTGGCTCAGTATATGATGTGCCTTTATGTAAGTGGACACCTTTCACTGATCCAGACAACCCTTATGGTGATTTTAATTGTCATAGACAACCTTAGAAAGCTCTCTAAGTGGTAGCTGGGGAGAGCAGCCTTCAGGCTTAGTCCAGAAGGGGTGTAAAGCAGCTAGTTTTTACCGGAATACAATCTTTTAGGAATAGATTAAATGAAAAAGTTCAAGTTCACGAAAACTTTATTTCGGACAAAGTACATCATAGAGCAAACAAATACATAAAAAGCAATAGTAATTGTACATACAATTTCAGATTAAAAATACATTAAGTTTTGGGATGTATGATTTGGACAAAAGATAGCAAAGTTGGAATAGAAAGTGCATGGTGCAATAAATACTTAAATTAACTAAAAACAGGGCCTCGATAAAAAAAGGAAACATAAGTTCCTATATATAAAACTATACATGAACAAATAACGGGAAATATATTTACACATTTGCTACCAGGCAATCAATTCATCATTATGAGATCTCAAATGGGCCCTTCTAGTGCACCACATAGAAAACAAAAAACCAGCCACCGAGTATACAATTGGAATTCCCGAGTCGGATTTCAGTATCCTAAAAGCTTCGAAGCAGGACCTGCTGCCAAGATTCCTGCAGATTTGAGCCAAGCAGCGACTCCTTGCCTTCTGGTAGCCAGAGCAACAGAAGAAGACATGAGGCTCTGTTTCCTCGGAGTGGTCACAAACCGGGCATTGGGTCATATTTTGATTCCTCCACTTAGATGTAAAACAGCGAAGTGGAAGTACCCCATATCTAAATTGTAGATAGAGCTTCCTAGCCGCTGGTGGAGTGATGAGATCTATTGCCGGTTCAAAACAAGAAAAATCTTTTATTTCTAAGAAAGCAGTAGTGCATTTCCAAATCCCAGAAGAAGTATTAAGTTGGGTTAGACAGTAGTCTCTATAGCATGCCTTCATATGACCCTTAGATATTAGCGGACAAGCTGACTCAGGGTCAAGCCAACAATCTCCTAGGCCCATGCTAGATAAAAGAAGTTTTATATGGTCAAACCACGGAATTTTTACAGCGCCCCGCGTCCTCAATACCTCTGAGAGCTCCTCCCTATATGCTATAAGCTCAGGGGAGGTCCAGAGACGACGCCAATACATTATGGGCTTGAGGCCCGCTACTTCAGCTGTTGGTGTTATACCTGTATCCAAATGTAGCGGGACCAGAGGGGTACTATGAGGTAGTCTAAATAACTGTCTTAAATATTGATTCTCCACCTGCGATAGTTTGGTCAAATTTTGGTGGCCCCATAACTCTGCGCCGTATAAAGCCCCACCTCTTGCTTGAGCCCTATAAATTTCAATTGCTGGACTAACAATGCTTTTACTAGACTTGTTAAGAACCTTCATGATGCCTCCTGAAGATTGTGCTAGTCTTAGCGTAGATTTTGTAATATGTGCCCCCCATTCCATAGACTCGGTAATTGTGAAACCCAAATACACAAAAGATGACACTCTTTCAAGAGGTTTACCATTTAAAAATGGGTTAGGGCATGAGCTTTTTGGACAATTGAATGCCATAAATTTAGTTTTTTGAAGGTTTATTTCTAAACCTCTATCCCTGCAAAACTCCTCAAATTTGTCCAGAACCCTTTGTATCCCCATAGGTGATTTGGCAACCAAAAGGGTGTCGTCGGCAAACATCATAGCCGAGATTCTACGAGAAGCTAGCTTGGGGGCATCCAGGTCTTTTGCTGATGACAGGGCATCAATCAGGCCATTGATGTAAAGGCTAAATAAGGTTGGCGCCAGCACACAACCCTGTCGGACACCACGATTAATTGGTATAGGGGCGGTAAGATTACCATCCTTCCCAAACCTTATTTGGGCATAGTTGCATTCATGCAAGCGTTTAAAAATGAAAAAGAACAAGACAATGTATTTATAAACATATGTATTTATTATAAGACACTCACTAACACATACAGATATCGCTTACCCGGAGATATACACAATGCACACAATACTTTGCAATAGAAATACGTAAGTAGCACAGAATACACAGTGGTCCCGAGGGGGAGACCAAATCATAAACTAGAATTGTTATTGTTAAATGGGATTTCTAAAGCACATTATTACCGACGGGTCTCAAAGTGCTGCAAGAGAGAGCCAATCCTGGGCACATTTACAGGAGTGTGCCTTGAAAACTTGGCTTAGGTGGTGCCCCAGGCTTCAACAAAAAGTAGTGTTTTTAGTTTCTTCCTGAAGGGGAGGATGACAGATTATTTACGAAGGCTAGCGGGTAGCTTGTTCCAGAGTTGGGGGATCAACGAGGAACAGGCCCTGCCCCCTTTAGAAGAGGTATAAAAAGGGGCAGGCCAGCAGGCCAGCATCCAAGGAGCGGAGGGACTGTCCTAGCACATAGCTTACCAGTCGGTCCCTGATGAAAGCTGGGGCCTGGCCGTGGATAGCTTTATGGGCCATGCAAAGCCCTTTGAACATGGTTCTTTGACGAATCAGGAGCCAGTGCAACTACTGCAGTAGGGGGTGGCGTGTGCCCACCTTGGGAGTCTGAAAATCAGTCTGGCAGCATCATTCATGACTACCTGGAGTTTGGTTTGCAGCTTTTCTCCGGGAGGCCAATTTACCAGGCGTGACACAATCATTGCTGACACTACCATCCGGAGTGCCGTAAAAGAAAGGAGGGGGGCGAGTCATCGTAGCTGTCTTAACAGGCCCAAACATGTTCCCACCACGGAAGATGCTTGGTGAGCCATGGAGAGCTTGGCATCAATTTTTATGCCAAGGCTCTTTACCACTTGGGCTGGTTTGGGGATAGTGCCGAGCTCTTGTGACCAAAAGAGGTCGCACCAAGGATTGGTGTCCGTGGTGATTGTCAGGACCTCAGGTTTATCAGGGTTAATTTTAAGGGAGTTGGCAGTCATCCAGTTGACCATGTACTTCAGGATATTCTGCACCCGTCCATGGGCTGCGGGGAAGTTGTCAATCTGGATGATAATTTGGGTGTCATCTGCATAATTAAAATCTTGGCACTCCATGAGGCTCAGTGCAGCTACCAGAGGCTGAAGATAGGCATTGAAGAGGAGGGGGGACAACGCCGAGCCCTGGGGGACCCCACATGAGAGCTCGCCGGTGTTGGACATCTGATCAGCTAGTTGGACCTGTTGGGATTAGTCTGACAGGAAAGACGAGGGCCACTGGAAAGCCGTCCCCTGGATGCCCAGCTCCGAGATTCATGACAAGAGTTGGCTATGATTGACCGCGTCGAATGCCGCAGACAGGTCCAATAGGACCAGGGCGCAAGGCTTCCTGTTGTCGGCCATGGTCCTAAATTCATCTGTCACTGCCAGCATTACCAATTCTGTACTAAGATGGGCCCTAAAACCTGCCTGTTTTACTTGGAGTAGCTGATTTACCTCGATGTGGTGTGATAGGGTTTGAAGCACATGCTGTTCCAGCACCTTTGCCAGAATAGCGAGCTGGGCCTAAAGTTTTTAAGGTTCTTTGAATCAGTCCCAGGTTTTTTCAGCAGGGGAATGACTCTCGCCTCCTTAAAGTTGGTCGGGACCTGGCCAGTTTCAAGTGACCGATTTAGCAGCGTAAGAAACTTGCTCTCTACCCCCGGGAGTGCCATCCGAAACACCCTGTGGGGACAGGGATCCACTGGTGACCCTGATTTGACCCGGCCCATTAACTGATTCAGAGAATCGTGATTTAGCTTTGGGAAGACGGTGAGGGGTTTGTCATATGCAAGTGGTATGTGGTCCACCGCCGAGGGGCTGTGTACAACGGGGGTGCGGTAAATTTCCATCAGCCTCATTAAACTAGGGGGCCCCTTTACCTATATTCCTCACTCTTTCCCTATGTGCGGGAGCGACTTAATCAATGGCATTGCTCAGCCTAAGTGAGAGGGACTCACTTTCCTAGTCAAGGTTGCCCTGTGCAAGCCTCATTGAGGCTGAATTACGCAGGGTCCCGACAATGTCATGTTCTTTTATTTTTCCCTTTCCACACAGCACTTTCCAATCGGGGAGGGTTGGACACTATAGTGGTATGCGAACCACGACTCGAGTCAAGGATATACTCAGAGGAGGTAGAAGTGCAGGGGACCCAAGAAACCATCCAAGGTGAGTATCTAGGAGCCCCATGCCACGGAGGTTGTGTGCAGTGTAGAAACACAACCACGTTCTCTGTACAAATCAATGTGTAAGTTACGGTTTCAATTTTAAAGAAAGAGGACCCTTCCCAGTGGACCCTGAAGAAACCCATAGAAGACAAGAGGTTGGAGAGCCACTCCACCTGTGGATACCCTTAGAACCAGGTAAACTGCACCAGGGAAGCCGGGTGCATAAGAGTGAAGTGACATCAGAAACCGTCATTAAACTCAAAGGAAGACTTCAGAAAAATGCTGCTGCTGGAGAAGGTGAAAGTGTCTGGTGGAACCCAAAGGTGTATTCAAGATATGAAGAACCTGCAAAAAGAGGGGTCAGAGTCTATGCCACTCAGGAGTGACCAGGAAGGAAGGAAGACGAATGCCCACCAATATCGGGTGTTGCAGGAGAGCTGACACTGACCATGGATCTGCAGCTGTGTGGACCAGGCGATGCTGTGGAAAACCAGGGACCATACACGAGCTGTCCCACATCGGATGTCGAGAGTTGAGGGGTCGGTGTCTGGCAGGAGCACCATCAAGCCTTGGTAACTGCAACCAATGTGGAAGATGAAGAAGGTGCAATGTCAGGACCAGGAGTTGCAAGAGGACTTACAAAAGAAGCAGACCCATGGTGCAAGCAATGCAGTGTGGTCAAAGATTCTGGTTACTGGAGATACTTGAGGTTGTGGCTATTAGGAGCCATAAGATCTTGATGGAAGGAAGCTAACAAGCCTTTGCAACAGCAAGTCGATGGCTCCGACAATGGATACTGGCCTCAAACTTGGTGAGAGGACAGGGCAGTCCTTGAGGGATATGAAGGACTACCAACTGTCTTATGGAGCCTTTCAGAGTCTGTGGGAACCCAAGATTAGCAAACTGGTCAGCTTAGTTGTGGTGCCTGTAGATGCAGGGAAGAGACTCCTTTACTTCAAGGGAGATTCCTTCATGTGTCTTAGATGCCCACAGGCGTAGGAAGGTTTCCTGTATGGAGCACAGGCACAGACATTGCAGCAAGCAGATGAGCAGGGCAAAGAGATCAGGACCAACAGGAGTCTTCGCGGTTGCAGCCTTGATGCCCAGAGCGTAGTCCAGAGTGCCCAGATGGTCAAAGTTGAAGTGGTATTAGAAATTTATCGAGTCCCATGGCGAATCTAGATACCCACCCTAAGGTAAGCCCTTAAGTACCCTAAGGAAAGGGTTGGAAAGATTCATGGTTCCCTCCCTGGGGAAGGGTTTGGACAGTGGGGAGGATACTCCCATGTCCTTTGGCTTGAAATGTACTATGCAAGGAGGGCACCAAATGTGTCCCTCAAGCAGACTGAGTGGTGCTGGCAAGCCTTACCACCGGGCCCCAATACACTAAACCCTGTCGGGGAGGTGACCACACCTCACTGTGACAGGATACCTATTGTTCTGCCTTCCCCTTCTCGGGCATGGCTTGGTAGAAGGAAGGCAGAATCATGTCTCTGGTGGGCAGCAGCCATGTTGTGCTGTCTGGGTCTACAAAAATGGTACAGGGAGCACTGAGGACCTAACGGAGGGCCTTTACAGTGCCTGGAATCATACCTCCCACACCGTTTATGGTGTGGGGTATGATTCTTTTTTTTTTATATAGCGCAAACTTGACACGAATCCAATCAGGTATGAGAGCGCTTTACAATGCACCAGTTACGTTACATGAGGACACACATTCATTTTTTGCGTCATTACCGAGACTCGAACCCAGTTCCCCAGGTCCGAGGTCGAGTGCCCTAGCCGTTAGGCCAACTCCTCTCCCCATGTTTGATACCAAACACGATAGGGTTAGTTACCGCCAGTTTCAAGTTAGTCATTGCGCAATGATGTTGTGCCCCTCTATATGTTATATGGATGGTTTACTTACAACCCGGGAGATTGGACTCCATAGACTATAGGGGTATCCTGCTCATGCAAGGGCACCCTCACACTTAGAAATGAGCACCCTGACTTCAGAATTGGAAAGGCCTGATTTAGGGGTGACTTATTGGTTCTCAGTGCAGTGACCTTAGATATAGGGAAACCTATATCTTTCGTAAGTGGTGCTAGCACCAGCTTGTACAGGCCACAATGGCAGGCCTGAAGTTACAGTTTGAGTGGTACCCCATGGGTGGCATAATGCATACTTCAGCATATGGGGGATCCCTGGGGTATCTATGCCCTGGGTACCTTAGTACCATATACTAGGGACTTATAAGGATACCTCAGTATCCAATCTGGGATGTAGCTAAATACTTCCCATATCAATGTAGGGGCGGAAGCAGAGAGACTGGGGTCCTGATTAGCAGGATCCCAGTCAGACTAGTCAGAAACAGCAGAGCAGCAGGCAAAATGTGGGGGTAACCATAAAAGCAGTTCCTATTTTCCTACACAACCCCCAAACATAAGGATATGAAACCAACCTTGCCCAGTGGAGTCTATCAATGGGAGAGTCCATCTGCATGGTTACTCCCAGGTCTATGTTCCACTGTATAGTTCCCTGTAGGGAAATGGACCACCTCAAAAGTTTGGGGTTTTCACCAATCATCTGTTTAAGCCATAAGGGGAGCTTGTGGTCTGTCTGAACAATGAAGTGAGTGCCAAACAGCTTCTTCAAGGCCCAGACCACAGCAAAGGCTTCCCTCTCAATGGCTGACCAACTTTTCTCCCTGGGGTTCAACCTTCTGATGATAAAAGCTACTGGTTGATCCTGGCCCACTGCATTAAGTTGTGATAGCACAGCCCCTACCCCTATCTCAGATGCATCTGTCTAGACAATGAATGTTTTGGAGTAGTCAGGACTTTGCAGTATGGGAGCAGTGCACATAACCTCCTTTAGGTCATCAAATGCCTTTTGACAGCTAACTGTCCACTGAACTTTCTTGGGCATTCTTTTTGATGTCAGATTATTCAGGGGAGTCACTCACAATGGACCCATATTGCTTTACAGATCTTCTGGAGTACCCAGTTAGGCCCAAGAAAGCTTTACTAGACACATGGGACCCCTAACTGGATGTCCACACAGAAGCTCAAATGGGCTGTAGCCAACCCCCTTCTGAGGAGCCTCTCTATAGGCAAAAAGAAGACAGGGTAGTAAGACAACCCACATTTTAGTGTCGTGCTGGGTGAATTAGAACTAGGGTCCCCTTGGCACTTACAAATTCACGACTTGCTATTTAGCATCCAAGTCTGCTCGCTCGCGGTGATCTTGGGGAGGGAAATCACCCTGAACCCTCCAAAACTCATCTCTAGGGTCATTGTCCAACTAACTCACAATCCTATGCACACACATCAATTTACATTACATTCATAAATCAGTAATTGCACAAACAGAACGAAAAGTAGATTAAGGTTTCTCTTTCTTTGTCTTTTAATTATTTATGCCCAGTCAACACGTTTCGTCATATGGAGGTTACCCCATGTCTTCTTTAGGGCTACAAAACCATAATAATGCCAAATTACCAACAAATTGTACTCATAAGATTAAAAACATGGTGAAGACACTTTTCACGACTCTATTATCCCCAATTTGGAGGATACATCCTACTTGTGGAGCAGATAGTAATTCCTGGGTGCTGTGGAAACCCATGCACTATGTGGACTCTTGTGGCGCTTGCCCTATTATGTGCTACGATTTATTGAACGTATGGTGCCCGTGATGGTCAATACCTATTAGTGTGTTGCCTGTGATCTGAATATTTTTCATCATGCTATTATGGTGTGCTCCACTGTGGCCAGCCACGACCATGTGACCCCTCCCTTTGTTGTCAGATCTTCTAACATGCCTGTCTGGCTTGTCGAGTTTTTTGGTTCTTATCTCCTAAGATGTATGGAAAAGCACATGCAACAGACATCACCAAATGCACTGTAATGTGCTTTCCAAGTCCTATCTAATGTTGAGATACCCAACAGTACTGCCCTGAAACCCTCAATGGTATCACGCTCCTCTTACCTCTCCGCCAGTCCTACTTTCCACCTGGCTGGTCAAGTATTAGCGAATCCGCCTTAATATTGGCCTGTTGCTTACAATGTAGCTATCTTCCTGTTAATGTAGAGCCACAGCCTTATTTTTTGCTTAGTTATAACCTCAAACAAATGTAACTGTACAAATTGTGCAGACATCGCAGTTATATCACAATGTCACTGTTCCCTGTTAATGCAAAGCCATAATCCTTACTTATGGCTCAGTCATGCCCCCAAAATTCTAAATAAAAGCATATAAAAATATATTGTTGTAGATCTAATGTAGCACCACCACCTACATTTTGCTATGTCATAATCTCACACAAATGTTCCTATATCTCTAGCACGGACATTGTTGTGTTATCACAATATCACTGTTCCCTTTGATGCAGAGCCATCATTGTTAATCATTACTTAGTCAGGCCCCCAAACAATGCCGCTGTTGAAATAGTGCAGACAGTGTTATGGAAACTCCACCCAAATAGTGTTCAGAGTATTATTCACTAATTATCACTATATTACTGTATTTATTCCGTAATCTACGTCGTTGTCCTGCCCCATATTCAAACCCCTGAATCCCCTCACATATCCTAGTCCCCCAACGAATCCCGCGGGTGTCATTATACACCTACCTTACAGCGAGTATGCATTCTCATTTCATTTCTTCCGGGACAGTGTGGAGACCTACGCACAAACGGAAGTGAAAGAGGTGTCTTCCGCCCCAGTACTTATGTTCTATGACACACCAAACACTAAAGAGCTCACCCGCATGATGATGAATCAAGACGTAGGTGTATCTCTTGTCTTGCTACTATCTCTGGGGCATATCATCAAGCTGGCGATAAAAAATGATCGCCGCTTTTGCGGAAGTTTTCGGCCGAAAAGCGGCGATAATTTTATCGCCTAATCATCAAGGCCACGATAACGCGTGAAACCTTGCATTAGTGTGGGGATTCCTAATGCCCAGCTTTGCATCTCTAATGAGATGCAAAGAGGGCGTTACTGACCTGACATGACAGGAGAAATGTCGCTAAGCGACATTTCTCCTATCATCAAGCCCCACGCTATGAAGCATAGCGGCAGGAAAAGTAGCGATAACCCCTGTTATCGCTACTTTCCACACGCCTGCTTCAGGACTGACTTAGCCATGATATCCTATGGAAGGTGGATATCATGGCTACATTTTTGAGTTCCTATCAGCAAGCTAACGCCACACTATGTGAGAATATCGCGATAATCTCACGTTAGGCAGTTAGCGCTAGGATTTTTATCGCTTTTGAGATAAGCGTTGATAATAGCACACAATCTCAGCGATAAAAATCCACGCTAGCCGGCGATAATTATCCTAGCGCTAAGTGCGCTTAGCGATAATTATCGCCAGTTGTTGCTGATATGCCCCTCTATTACTTACTCCTGTCATCCCACATCAGCTGGCACGTCGACTTGCACATCGCGTAAATCAGAATTCCACGCAGGCCTGTTCCCTTAGGTAGACCTACATCATATCTGCACTAAATCCGGCCCCTCCGAGATTTTAATAAATTATAGCACTCACATGCCCCTCATGTATCATCAAGAATGACGCAGGCACTCATAATCTTTCCTCTCTGTCTGTTATCGGATATTTTTACTGATACGGCACCTCCCCTAGTATGCACCTCTTGATACTTATAACCGCGTCTATTTGGATTATTGGTCATTATCTTGTCCTATGCCCAATCTCTGTCTCTACCTATATCCATTTTGAAGTGATTCCCTCAGTGAGACTGTCATGATTATATTTGAAACATAAACACTTGAGACCAATAGCATGCTTATGTTTTTACTCCCAGTGCAGTTAAATTACTCATCATGCACATCCAAGTGGCACACCAGCTACAACCAGCTGGTCCTATTCACCGTAAAAACAATCAGTGATGGACAGAATGCAGAACAATGTCATACATTCACCCCAGTACAGAGATCTGGGCCTAAATCCATAGTTTTTTTGCTCACCAAGCCATTCCAGTTTGGGCCCAGCCATATGCAAATCAGTCTTGACCCTGTCCCTAATGGGAACAGTCCAGCCCAAACTGCCGGGCCAGGTCCTCCCTAGACTGGAAACAAGCATCCTAGGACCGGTTTCCGGGTTTCACCCCTCTTCAGCCAGGATAGCTTGATTCCAGTGGCATGGAGAGCATGGGACTCATGTCTGAGCATACCCGTCCCACTCGGGGTGACAAATGCAAAAAGAACAAGAATCCGATTAGAATTTAGTCAAACCCCCATACCTGAATAGTGAGAGTGTGGGACTTTGTCCTGGACTTGAGCAGGACACCCTGCAAGGGATCGTCAGACCACTGTCAGCTGGAGCGTTGGCATGCCGGAGCTGCAGCGTCTTTTGTCAGTGTGTCAGCCTTGAAGTCTTGGTTCCCTCCTGCTTTCTGATAGCAAGAGGTGCTGTATTTAGACAGTCTATGTGCAAATGTTCCCCATTGTTCAGTATGAGGATGACGTGGGGGATTAAACCTTGTGCGTCGATGGGAGAGGCGAAGTGTACCTCCCGGAGAGTGTACTCATAAATTATTCATATGTGCTAAGGATGACGTCTTAGCAATATTGATTGGGAAAAACCCACCCTCTGCATGGAACTAGGTGAAAGGTTTAGTCCATAAAAGGCTACAGTCCTTATAAGGTGTTATGTCCATACACGGCAGTCCTTATTTGGTGTTATGTCCTTATACGGCTCGTTCATATGAAATGAAGGGGATAGTGATGATGTAGGGAAAGAGTACGATGTTCTCTAAACCAATGTCAGGGTACTGATATGAAATTAACCTCTTCTGTGCCCATGACGAGATAGTCTCGTCATGGAGCACGGTCGCGCTGTGCCCATGACGAGACTATCTCGTCATGAACCCCACCCACTAATGAAACGCCCGGCACAGGAGGGGGAAAGGGCGTGGCACTGAAGGGGTTAAACACCCACTCCACCTTATACTTAACAATAATAGTACACATTCAGGATACACATTTATAACGGTGTCAGTGCATAAACATTGTCAAGATGTCATTTAAAATGTTTCTAAAACGTTAAAATTACATTTAAAAACTGTTTAAAAAACAAGGAAAAATGTTCTTTGTGAAAGTATGACATTTGTAGTAAAGTTCTGCAAATCACAGTTCTAAATGAATTCGATCACACAAGTTGAACTACTGCAAGCGTACTTAGAAGGCCATGCTTTAGTATAGAAAGTGTAAATTTGAAAAGTTCTTTAGAGTAAAAAGAAGGGGAAGGAAATAAAAAAAAATGAATTTGTTCCCAGCACACGGTGAGCCAGATTCAGATTATATGTCCTGGTTGGGAGACATAACATGATGTCGTAGGGGACAAACATTGCAGTACCTTGCACAGCACATCAAGAGTGCATAGATGAAACTCATCAGTGCTGCCAACAGTTGTTGGTGAGGAAGCCGTTGCTGTATTCGATACCTCACTGCCAAGGGTGGAGCTGAAATCCAACTCGGTCAAGGCCACCTGCGGATCCTCGAGGAATGCATGCGTTAAGATGGGAATACGCTGAGGACAGAGTCGAGCATTGGACCGCAGTGGTTACAGCCTGGAGTCTAAGTCCGCTGGCAACTCCGTTAGAGTTGTCAGACAGATGTCTAACTCGCATTCTTCTCCCAAAAACAGGCATCGGAAAACAGGTACAATGCATTCTTCGAAGACTGGTCTGAATGACAGGAACCAAGAAGTACTTAGTTCTCGAAGGCGAGGCACACCCAGATGTTGTATAATGCGCTCACGGTAATATCTTTCCAGGAGAGCTTTTGCAATCTCGCTGGAGGATGGACCGTCCATTGCGAAGCAGGTAAAAGACAATCAGGATTCCAGCAATAGCTAGCAGGATCAGCGGTAGATGCTTCCAAATACGAAGTGTATAAATCTAGGAATAACTCTGAGGATGGTCTGGAAGGTGTTAAGGAATCCTGACCCTATGGTTTTAAATAGGTGTACAAAAGTGCTCGTATCTGACATATTTACGATACGAGCCACCATTTCTACGAAATGTCGGGGGCAGTTTGTATGGATTAGCTCCTGTATCTCTGTCGAGGTCCTTGCAACTTGAAGTTCCAAGGTTTCTCATGCAAAGGTCACTGGCACGGTTTGCTGTAAAAGCATGGCTTTCATTCCGCTCAAAGCATAAAACTGTATAAAAGAAACATTCAGTGAAGGCCATACTGTCACCTCCCTGACTGTATTTGT
Organism: Triturus cristatus; assembly: GCF_964204655.1. Lineage (NCBI taxonomy): Eukaryota > Metazoa > Chordata > Amphibia > Caudata > Salamandridae > Triturus > Triturus cristatus. The sequence goes on along the minus strand of NC_140590.1, from coordinate 1,819,354,467 downwards.
TGGAGAAAACAATACTTGCATACAGCAAGTAACCCTGGTGTTCATGGTGACCAGATAGGCAATACCCGGGAGAATCTCACAACAACCTTGATCGCTCAGCATCAAGTACGGCAGCTGGAGTTCCTTTCATGCGGCAAGACAGATTCAAAACTGAACCACTATAGGCCCGTGCAAAATGAAATCTTGGCACATGAGAGAACCGCTTAAAGTGCTCTGGCAGTTAGTACCACTAACAAACACTTCTTGATCCCCACTCCGGCATCGAAATCTATATGGTAAATGCCAGTATTCTTTACCCAATTTTTCAAATTTGCATGCCTGCCTTTGTTCAAGGCAATAGTGAAACTGAAAGGTAGTGACCTGGAGAGTGATTTGGCAGTGGATTAGCAACTCTGTGGATGGTAATTCAGCCACTGTGAACAAAAACCTGTCCAGATTTTTAATTTGCAGCATTGTATATTTACCTCCCCTTTGTGCCATTTCTATCTGTGTATCAGTTAGATTGTATTCTGAAAACAGAGACGTACTGTTTATAAAACGCCAAGGCACAAAGCCTGCACACAAAGATTGTAGCGTCCAGCTCAATAGAACGTGACTGTGATTGGCCGTGTTGGAATATCGCTAAATCCTGTTCCAGTATGTCAATAGCAGAAGATACAGTGTTGCCCAATGAATATACTCTGGAGGTCAAAGCTGTTAACCCATTATCCACCACAGCTAAAGCTTTTGTCTAAGTTTATACGGTCTATTTCCCGTATTTTCTCTGCTGCTTCCTGTTGGGAAATCTTCAGGATTTCATTATAGGCAGCATAAATGCATGCATATATGAAACGTTTTTGACATTATTTCCTAGGTCCTAGTAAAAAGTCCCTAAGATCCATGGCTTGTGCGAGCAAATATAAGTGTTATTTAACTTCTGCAAGTGTTGAGGTTTCTAGCCATTCTAGGCACAACTTCCCAACATTATATGATGTCACTACCCCTGGATGTTTTCTCTGTATATATCGTGGGTATGGCCTATGCATACTGATTCCCTTGGTGATGTGCAGGAACCGTTTATGGCATGTGTTTGTGTCTAAGAGCCAAACCAGCCACTCCTTCCAATGTGGGTCTGATCTATTGTACTTTAGTACATCATCAATTGTTGCCCCTTCCTTTGAAGAATAATTCTGCCACCCCTCTGATGGTGTAGGAAATTTTGAGTGTTCAGGTCCTTTATCTTGCCTTTTCCAAGAGAGGATGTCTCTTGCACAGTAACATTTAACACCTTGTTCTATGCGATGGGTAGGCCTCACAGTAGTGAATAATGAATTTGGTGGTTTTGCACTACAAGGACGTGTAAAACTTAAAAACATATGTCCCACTTTTTAATGACACAGCACCCTCACCTATGGGCTACCTAGGGCCTACTGTAGGGTGACTTATATGAAATCCAGTATTTGTTAAGCGCACAATCACTCGAGGGTTTTAAGGCGCTGGAGGCCATTGGGAAGATTAGGTGAGCTATTGCCCAGAGGAGACACATGGTGCTGGGCTAACCTGCCCCTGGCACCCGGGATCGAACCGTGAACCCTGTGCTTTGGAGGGAGGCACCCTTGCCACTGCGCCACACCTCTTTCGCATATGTAGTATAAGGTGAGTTTAAGCCTTGGCATGGTGTTTTAAATGCTAAGTTGGCATAATAGTATAACACAGCATTCTGGTAGGCAATGGCAGGCAATGGACAAGTTTTAGATTGATACTTTTTTTGTAACTTTATTTGTCATTTTTCAAAAAAATTTAAGATACAATTAGATGCAACCCATCACTCCCGCAACTGTCTACTATTTGGATAATTTAGCAAACATCTCTGTACATTTACGCTGTACAACTTATGCATGTTACATTTTGTCATCCTCGTTACGTTTCCCGCCCTCTGCTGTATGTGTCAATACCCAACACTGACTGCGTCATGTAGCACACTTATGTTTCCTGTATACCTCATGTAAAAGCACTAATGTATCGTGCTCTGTTGATCACCCCCCCCCCGACTGGGTTGTTTGTCATGTTCTCCCTGTTGCCTTAGATATTCCCTCAGCGGTTGCCATATGTCCTTTGGGCGAGATGTCTGGGGCTGGAGCTCTGTGTACAGTTGACTTGTGGTGTCACGGTATGTCATACTCTTGATCCAGCCTTTAACCATGGGTCCCTGTCTGCTGCTCCAACGTATAACTATGTTGCATTTTGCAAGGTGCATTGCCATTACTACAAATCTGCGACTTCTCTTAGGGAGTTCATCTATGTAGCCCAGTAGTGGTAGCAGTGGGGAGAGGTTCAGTTGTAATCCGGTCATCTGTTGCACTTCACTAAATATGTCTTGCTAATAGGAAGCTATTATATTACATGTCCATGTCATGTGTACAAAGGGGGCCACATTTGGGACATTGTGCAAACCTGGAAATTTTTTATCCGAACCATCTGCTGCGACGTTACATAGGCCCGTCTTAAGATCCTAAAATAAAGCAATGTGTGTCTAAGGTTGGTTTGTGTGCAACATCTTTTCCACATCTTATCTGTAATAGGTTGCCCCAGATCAGCTGTCCAAACGTCCCTTACTTTAGTGTTGTGTTGTTGCATAAGCGCCAGGCATGCTTTGTATAATCGGGGTGTGATGTGCTCTCCACTGCGGTCTGTGACTACTAGTGTAAGTGGTGTGAACTCCTAAGGCTCGATGGGATAAGTGGGTATTACGTTTCTTAGTGCACTCTGTATATGAGTCAGAACAAAGAGATCAATAAACATGGCTGTCGAAAAGCAGGAGTCTTCTGTATGGGAAAACGCATGCCCATTTGGGAACAGATCTCCTATATCACTTATATGCAAGCGGCGCAGAGTGTGTTTTGTCATGGGTTGGCAGATATTGGTAGTGCTGGGGAGTATAGTGTCGCCCCTTCTGTTTTCCTGAGTAATTTTTACCATGCCCAGCAGGTGGCGGCCAGTGTTTGGATGACATGGGGGTCTCATCATATCCCAAATTGCAAAAGTGCATTCAATGGGGTGGGGTCAGCTAGATCTCTCTCTGGCTTAGTATAAGGCACTCGTGCGTCAGGGTGGTTCCAGTGCCAGGTGTAGCCACACTGCACCACTAGGTAATATAATGGTACGTCTGGCACCCCGAATACTCCCCTGTCATAGGGTAGGGTTAGCATGTTCCAGCCTACTCTCGGTTGTTCCCCCATACCAGTTTTATTAATAATGTACAAATCTGTTTTAAAAAAGCATTCGTGAGCGGGAAAATGATAGAGCAACCTATCTAGTTTTGTGAGCTCATCCTCTAATTTAGTAAGGTTGCGTCTCAGGTCTCTCAGGACCCCTGTGTGCATGGAAATGCATACCGATTTGATACACGCATTAAAGGCCTCCCATAAGACTCCCTGTGTTGAAACTGACTGTTGGACCCGGCCTCGTGGCGTGGTCCTTAACCCCCTGGATTGTGCCCGTTCCCCGCCCCGGCCTTCACGGGCCACCCGTCTGAACTGCACCAAGGCCCTTCACCCGGAGCTGCACGTGGTCGCATACTCCTCGGGGCTCCGCCATCTTGTTGGCATCCACGTCACACCGTGCACCAGCCAGCGCGACCCCGCTCAACCCGGCCGCGACCCCAGCGAAGCCCCGACATCGGGGCACCACGAACTGGCCAGGGGGTGCCGCAGGAACCATTCATCGCCCCCGGCGTAGGACAGTATCGATGGGACCCCCAACTGTCCTCCCCTCTCGAGGTGTGATCGTCCTGCAACTCCCGTGGGCCTGGCGCCTCTCCTGCTGGGCGTCTGGCCACCTCCACCCGGCCACTCCGCCCCCTCGGGCGCATAGGTCCGGACATCAAAGGGCTCCAGACCTATATCTGGGGCGACCCCACCACAGATCGGCAGTTGTATCCCGGAGTCGAGAGCCCTGCTGATTGAATCGCGGCTGACCCTACGGAGAAGAACTCTTGTCGGAACCATCACGAGCCCTGCTGACTGCGTCGCGGCTCCCTCTTGTGAACAATCTGAACCACCTGGAACATCGGAGCCCTGCTGACGCTGTCGCGGCCCAACCTTGCTGAAACCTTCCTCGGAGTCCTGCTGACGACGTCGCGGCTCGAGCTGAGCAGAAACCATCTTGAGAGCCCTGCTGATTGGATCGCGGCTCTCCACGAACTATACGCCAGAGCCCTGCTGACGCCGTCGCGGCTCGACCCCTCCGAGATCGGAGGTCCTCCAGCTTGAGGATAAGAACTGGGCCCCAGGTACCCTCGTACCGCATTCCTGCCAAAGACTGTCCCGCTACCCCTACCCTTCCAAAGAGACATTGAGACTGTGGGTGGATCCCTCGATCCCTTCGTGTAAATATTGAACTCGTAACCTTTTATTGCTGATAAAGAATTGCTTGTCGTAAGACAACCTCCTTGAGTCCTGTGTAGTGGTGTTACTGTGCTAGTACGTGATAGGGGAAGGATCTCTCAGGAGACTTCTCGGCAGCGCTCGGCTACTTCGTGCAGAGTGAGGGCTCCCCTTGGTGGTCTCGCCGACTCCTCGGGGTCCGCCTTCCAACACTGACCCTGTGTTTTGAGGAAACTATTCCACTATATTTGGCAGCAATTCATCCTTGAAGACTGCATTCTGCAGCGCCATGGAAGGGAATCGCCATGGCCCTTCAAAGCCTTCCTCACCTGAGAGTTGTATTGTTAGGAGCACTGGGGAATGGTCGGATAGGGTGAGGGGTAAATGTGTGGCTGATTGGACCCATGGTTTCTTTGAGCTGGACAGTAGCCAAAAGTCTAGTCTCATCCAGGTGTTATATTGTTGTGCATAGTGGGTATACTCTGTGCCCTGAGGATTTTGGTGCTTCCATGCGTCTGTTAGCTCCCAGGTTTGGCATATTTCTTTTAGTATTATGTGAGATCGGGGCTTTTTAACTGGGGATGCAGCTGTACTGTCAAGTGTGGAATTCAACAGGATATTTAAGTCTCCCCCCAGGAAGATGTAGTCAGCTTCCAGAGAGTCTATCTGTGACTGCGGCCATTCATAAAAGGTTGGCTCATCTATGTGAACATTAACTAGTAGGACCTCATCTCCCACAAGTTTCTCTGCCACCAAATTCAAGTGTACCTCCTGGTCAGTGTCTTTAGCAGTATGTGTGAAGGGTAGTTTTTGTTTCTCAATACTGCTACACCTTGAGAGTACAAGCTATAACTCGAGAAAAATTGATGGGGTCCCCAAGCACCCACAAAACTGGGCAGATTAGTTGGTGATAAATGTGTTTCTTGAAGGCAAACAATATCAGCGTTATGCTGTTGCATATATTGAAGCACCTGTCTTCACTTTTTTCTGATTATTAAGACCCCTTATGCTCCATGTCAATAGGATGATGTTCATGCAACTGCAGATGTCTACTCTGTGTGCCATTGTTGGTGTACTAGTGTATGATGATATATCTGCAAGTCATTTATGGTGCATGCATTTGGCAACATATAAAACAAAACCATAACTTTAGACATTCTTATCTTTACTGTACCCAACCCCCTCCCCCACCCCACCTAGTGGCTGTCTGCTAGGTGCAATCCCTTTTCTCCCTAGGATTAACTGCTGATTCTTACAGCGCCAACGTGGCGAACATCCTCATTCCAGTACCATTGTGAAAGCAATGTCATGGCAGCAATGCCACGTGGTTCCCCGTGCACCAGCACTATTCTTAAGTCTCGCCCAACTGCGTCCCCAACTGAGCTTACTTATACATTTTCACCATGTCTTTGGTTATCAATGTACTGTTGCAGTGCAGTTCAGTGTCCCCATCTGCTTCTCCAGCCTCAGCCCCCAGTTCCACCAATGATGGCCTTTAGTTAGCTGTGAATAGATCTGCACTTGTTCCTGATTGGGCACTCTGTAGTGCTCCACCTGAGGAGGTTCCACCATTCAAAGCACCTGCTCCAGCTTGTTGTCTGCAAAATTTCTGGTTGTCCTCAGGATTGCCAAACACCTTAGTTTTCCCATTCATGTCGACTTGCGAATCATGCACGCACGAACAGCGCCAGGAGGCACATTTAAACAGCGCAAAGGCCGGCGGAGCGGGGGAACTCACCTTAGTACCAACGCCGCCACCGCCAGGAGTCACACGAAGCAGCAGGTTGTGCCGCCACCGCCAGGAGTCATCGACAGCCACTCGCAGCGTCGCCGCAACAACAGGACTATAATTCCCGGCAGCACCAGCGGCGGCGCGCGAATCACGCACGCACGAACAGCGCCGGGAGGCGCATTTAAACAGCGCAAAGGCCGGCGGAGCGGGGGAACTCACCTTAGTACCAACGCCGCCTCCGCCAGGATTCACACGAAGCAGAAGGTTGTGCCGCCACCGCCAGGAGTCATCGACAGCCACTCGCAGCGTCACCGCAACAACGGGACTATAATTCCCGGCAGCACCAGCGGCGGCGCGCAAATCACGCACGCATGAACAGCGCCAGGAGGTGCATTTAAACAGCGCAAAGGCCGGCGGAGCGGGGGAACTCACCTTAGTACCAACGCCGCCACCGCCAGGAGTCACACGAAGCAGCAGGTTGTGCCGCCACCGCCAGGAGTCATCGACAGCCACTCGCAGCGTCACCGCAACAACGGGACTATAATTCCCGGCAGCACCAGCGGCGGCGCGCGAATCACGCACGCACGAACAGTGCCAGGAGGCGCATTTAAACAGCGCAAAGGCCGGCGGAGCGGGGGAACTCACCTTAGTACCAACGCCGCCACCGCCAGGAGTCACACGAAGCAGCAGATTGTGCCGCCACCGCCAGGAGTCATCGACAGCCACTCACAGCGTCGCCGCAACAACGGGACTATAATTCCCGGCAGCACCAGCGGCGGCGCGCAAATCACGCACGCACGCACGAACAGCGCCAGGAGGCGCATTTAAAAAGCGCAAAGGCCCGCTATGCGGGACGCGCGCGGGTGTGCGCAGGGCTAAGCCCGGGCAAAGGGCGGGCCGTCTGTGGCCGTCCGGGGCAGGACGTGGCTGGGCTGGGTCATCTCCCTTGAAGTTTGTCATAGGTAATTTGATTTATGTTAATGCTATTGTAACGCTTGACTGCCAGTAAAGTGGTGTTTTATACAGCTGGATTTTACGTGACGTAGTAAGGATGGGCAAAACTACACCAATGTCTACTCGTTCCACCGCAAGAACTAAAGTCCAACCAAAAACCCTTTTACCAAGCCTGACAGCAATAGACAGGATGCTGCAAAAAACTATAGGGGTGGTTGTCAATGCTATTGAGAGCACAGAGAGGCGGCTGTCATTACCTCCTAGTTTGTGTTTACCAACTCAACCTACCCAAGATAACATTACACAAGTGAACACTACCTTGAATACGGCGTACTCGCAGGAATCAATTCTTATGGATTCATATGCGGATTTTCCTGCCAAAGACTCTAACTGTGTTATTATGTCGCAAGTTACATCTCTCGCCGAGTTTATGAGTCGGGTAAATAGGTTGTCTCTTACTCCCAATTTACGGTTAAATGAGGAATCTCCCATTTATAAATAATGATATTAATACAGTAGGATCGACATATAATGCGACTTCCCCACAAGGATTACAAGGGAAAGGCTTAAAAACTAAAGCTGTATCAAATAGGAATTTGCGTAATGTAACTAAAAATAGAGGGAAATTAAAAGGTAAGCAGAAGAAATCTGTACCTATTTCTCTAAAAGAAAAAGGGGAGAAAAGCAAGCCACAACATAGTATAGAAACGTTCAGTAATGATGATAGGCACACTGTGCAACAAGGAATTACATTGACAGATTTAGTAGACCTTATGATAAAAATCCAGCAGTTAATGAAATCACTTGTTTTGCCAGTAGTAGGAAGACTAAAAGTACTTGTTGAAAAAGTAGAGGGTCTAGAAAAGCAGGGAGTAGTTAATTCGGACACATTGGAGCACCTGAGTTTATTAATTAGGCCTATAGCTTCCTTAAATTCTAGAAAATCAGATAATGTTGTTATTGGTGTTTCAAAGTCAGCCGAATCCACAATACCAGCGGTAAGTTGGGATAAGGGTAGTGTACCTCACACCACACCTATGGGGACTAACTTGTCAATCCATAGGGATTCGGGACATAAAGGTGCTGAGAGGGAGACAGGTAAGGGACCCATAGGGAAGAAGGGTACGACAGACTTGATTGCGACTAATCGAGATAAGGTTGTAAATACCAATGATAAGGCCAAACACACACACATTGATCTCCCCCCCGTCAATTCCTTACACAGTGGTGTTGGCAGGGGTGCCGGAGCTGAGTAATGGAAAAAGAGAAAATTACCAAGAACTTAAGAACAAGGTAATGCATTGGCTGAATTATAATAGACCCTTACCCGGACAAATACGAGTGGAGATTTCAAATGTTAGGAGAGTACATTGGATTGGTCATAGGCAAAAAGACTTACCTGGAGATCGTATAATTGTAAATCTCAGAGATAGAGGAGCGGTAAGTTTTATATGTCATTGGGAATCTAATTATGATATAGGCAGAATTCAAACTGTAGATCTGACCTATTTTTACCCACTAATGAACTTAAGGGGAACTAACACGTGGTATCAAGGGGAGTATAGGTCTAGATACAGAGACAATGTCATCCCCAATGTTGATATTCCACTAGCAAACAGATTTCACATCTTGCAAGGGCTAGAAGATATTGACTGACTTAAAATAGATAATAGGTCCACTGACATAATCTCCAGTGGACGGCCGGAGTTTGAGGACCGAGGGATGGAAAGTACCACCATAGATACTGAGACAGTCATGGTGGTCGATATTAGAAAAGGGCAAGGTCCTGTGTGTCAATATAGCCCGCAAATTGAGGTACCTCAAGGGGAAATAACATACTCAATTAGCAATATTGACTTAGCGGTCGGCCAGACAAATGGGGAGGCATGGTCATTTCTGAGATGGAATATTGCAGGGTTGAGATCCAAATTGTGTAATGAAAATTGGAAAAAATTGTTAAGTAACTATGATGTCATAAGTCTCCAGGAAACCTGGACAATCGAACCAGAACACATTAATGGATTTAAAACCTATTTCTCCCCAGCAGTTAGCTCACCTTATGGTAGGGCCAAAGGAGGTTTGTGTACTTACGTTCCAAATTTGTTAGTAAGTACTAAAATTGAGTTAGTTTTTAACAACACGTACTATCACATTATTAGGATCACAACTAATAAAGGGATGTTCTTAGTTTTGGTTAATTTTTATAATAATATTCACGGAGAAGATATAGATGACGTCTTTAGATTATTATGAAATAACATTATATCCGCTATAGGGAGGAGGTCTAAGGAGACATGTATCATATGGGTCGGGGATTTTAACTGCCCAATATGCAGGAATGCAGAGAGTGGGACATGTGGGGTAAAATTAGATAAAGATATTAGTCTCAGTCATTTTGAACATTCTAAATGGGGGGATCATTTAAATGAACTTATATTTGAGAATGATATGGACTTTGTTAACAGATTGATTAGTCCAGAAGTTCCCTTTTTCCCAACGTTTAATGGCAGAGGGGCAAACACAACTATTGATTATGTCATAATGACTACTAGTCATGGGGATCTGATACAGGATTATAGTATTCTTGATTGCCCGCTTAGCGACCACTTTCCTCTCACTCTCAAAGTGAGACTGAGATCTAAAGAATTTTGTGATAGGGCCAAATCTAAAGTGTTAGTAGATAATATTACTATGGCCCGAAAAAATGGATACGCTTTAAAGTGGACAAAAATTTCTCCAGTTGACTTTCAGGAGAAATTAATAAAAAGTATGTTGCCCCAATTCTATGCATGTACAGAGGAGAATGTTGATGACTTTGATATGATTAACAACTTTCTAATGATTGTTGCCCAAACTAGAAAGTTATTATGGGTAGGTATTAGAGGTGGAAATAAGAGGCAGAAGGGGTGGTTTGACTCTGAGTGTACAAAGGCATACTCAAGCCTAAAGCAAGCCCTACATGCCCCGGAGAAAGATACTGGCCTAATTAGAAATTGTAGGAATGTCTATAAGCAAACCCTCAAAGCTAGAAAAAATGCTCTAAAGAAAGAAGCATGGGACGCTTTATGTGATGCTTCATTAAGCAAAGATTCTGCTCTATTTTGGAAAGTTGTCAATGCCCCTTTTTTAAATTATAGTAATATAGACCCATTAGAAGTGGCAATCACAGAGAGTGAGTGGGTTGAACACTTTGCAAAGTTGTATTCCAATGTACAAGATAAGAGGGAATGTGTTAATGAGAATATTCAAATGGGAGCATGTACTTACTCTGGTAGCACTATTGTTCCCGAAATTACAGTAACAGAAGTGCACAAATGTATTGATGCCTGTCTGGGGGGGAAAGCACCCGGCCCTGAAGGGGTCCCCGTCGACTTATTTAAAAATAATAGGGAACTGTGGGCCCCTATTCTCACACGCCTTTTTAATGCCACTTTAGATAAAGGTCTTCTCCCTTCGTGGTGTGAATCCCTGATAGTCCCTATTTTTAAAAAGGGCGACCGAGAAAACTGTCAGTGTTACCGCCCAATATCACTCCTGGATTCCACTGTTAAAATCCTAGGAAGAGTAATTTTAAATAGACTTCATGTGTGGGCAGAAGAAGCTAAAATTCTAAGTGACCTGCAGTATGGTTTTAGGAAAGGGCTTGGAACAATTGAACAGTGTTTGAACCTGCATATTTTAATTGAAAAATATACTAAAGCCAAAGAAGGACGAATGTTTTTAACCTTTGTTGATCTTACTTCTGCATTCGACTCTGTAGTACATAGCAAACTTTGGCTAGTTATGAGAAACATGGGTGTAGACCAACCAGTTATTAATTTTCTCAGAGATCTCTATGCAGGAGCCTCGGCCAGAGTTAGATATGGAAAAAATGGTGAATGTACTAAATGTTTTGCAATTAAAAGGGGTGTGCGCCAGAGTTGTGTCCTGGCACCGTTCCTTTTTACACTCTACATTAATAATGTGGAAAAAATGTTGATAGCTGAGTGAAGGGACGTGCCGATGGTGGGAGAAAGACCAATCCCAACTCTGCTATACGCAGACGACGCGGTCCTGATGGCTCGAACACCGCAGGCCATGCAGAGATTAGCTACCTCCTTTTCTGACTTTATGAAACAGCTTGATTTGAGTATAAACTGCACTAAGACATTTACCATGCACTGTGGGCCGGGGGCACAGAGAAAGAAAAAAGTAATTTATATTGGTTCTACCCCAGTAGAGGCTATTTTAACATTTCCCTATGTAGGGGTTTTAATTGATAGTACAGGCCTATGGAACACTACAATCAAGACTAGGAAACTGTTGTACTGTAAATCTATTATGGCATTGAAAAACTTTAGCCGTAAAATAGGGAGGAAACCAATTAAAGGTATGTTGACTGTATATAAAGCGACTTGCGTAGCCATTGTTACATATGGGGCAGGCCTGTGGGGTTATGCAAATGTAAGTGCTCTGCAAGTGGTTGAAAACAATTTCATGAAATATCTCTTAGCTGTTCCACAAAGTGTCTCTACATATGTCTGCCATGTGGAGCTTGGGGAGCCATATTTGGAAGACACAATAAAAACGGCCCCGTTCTACTTTGGCATAGAATATGGACTGTGGATGAGTCTGGATTAAATCGACTGATTATGGAAAATGCGATGGGATTAGAGAAGTGTGGAAAAATTAGATGGTTGAATTATATTAAGAATTTTTTCACGTTATTAGGCATGGGGAATTATTATTTAGAACCATCTTCCCTATGAAATATCTCTAGAAAATGTTTAAAAGAAAAATGTATGACCTACTTGCATGAGACTAGAACTAGAAATGAGATTAAAAAAACCACGGTGGCAGCTCATGAGCAAATAATTTTTTGTAAGAATACACAGCCGTATCTTAACCCCTTCGCTGCCAGGCCTTTTCCCCCTCCTGTGCCAGGCCTTTTTTTGGCTATTTGGGGTATTGCGCGCTTAGGCCCCTGTAACTTTTTGACCGCATTAGGTAGCCACGCCAAATTTGCGTCCGTTTCTTCTAACATCATGGGGATTCTAAAGGTACTCAGGGTTTGTGGAATCCCCTGGAGGGGTCACAGAAAAGAGCCAAAATACAGCAAAATTGGAAAAACGGGCTGCAAATGAAAGCATCTGGGTTTTTCCCTGCAAATGTTATCAAAAAAGGGTTTGTGGGGTTGAAATCACCATTTTCCCAGCTTTTCGGGAATACCTGACTTTTGTCAGAAACCCAACATTTTTTACACAGTTTGGGCATTTTTCTGGGACATAGCCTATTTTTGCTATTTTTTGTGCTTTTGACCTTCCAGTTAATGTTGGAAATGGGTAAAAAAGCAATAATGGATCCTGGAAAGGTATACATTTTCGAAAAGAAGACAACATTCTGAATTCAGCAAGTGGTCATTTGTGTAGATCCATCAAGGTTTTTTTATAGAAACAAACAGTTAAATGTAGGATAAATTGAAATTTAGTTGAAAAAAACAGCCTTTTGTGTCAACGTTTTCACCTGTAACTTCTTCTAATTATGACAGCTCTTTGAAAGCAATATACCGTTGCATCTGCTGGACATTACTGGTTGTGGAGACATATAGGACTTGTAGGTTCACCAAGAACCCAACGAACCCAGAGCCAAAAACTGAGTAGTAACTTGCAATGGTTTTTTATTATGTACCGGGTATATAGTAATTATTCTGTAAAAAAGTGTACATGGAAAAATCGATATGAAAGACACCTATGTATATCTGAAATGGGAACAAAATATAGAGTTTAGAAACAGTAGATATTTGCACATTTCTGAAATTGGGAATACTCATACTAGCATGAGAATTATCTGTCATTTTTTAGAATGACTTCTTTTTTACACAATATCTTTCATTTGGAAAGCAGAAATGCATGGAAAGTCAATAGATAATAACAGTTCCTTTACAAATCTGAATTACCCTAAGTCTCCCGATAAAAATGGTACCTCACTTGTGTGGGTAGGCATAGTGCCCACGACAGGAAACGGCGCAAAACGCAACGTGGTCACACCACATTTTCACAATGCAAAATTACCCTTTTTTTGCAAAGTGCCTAGCTCTAGTTTTTGAACCCTAGCTCTGCGGGCACCTTGGGAAACCTAGCAAACCTATACATTTTTGAAAACTAGACACAAAGGGGAATCCAGGATGGGGTGACTTGACTGCCTCCCACCAGGGTCTGTTACCCAGAATCCCTTGCAAACTTAAAAAAATTGTCAAAAAAAACACATTTTCCACACATTTCTGTCGTGGAAAGTTCCGGAATCTGTGTGGATCCACAAATTTCCACCCACCCCGCGTTCCCCAAAGTCTTATGAGAAAAACGGTACCTCACTTGTGTGGGTCGGCCTAGTGCCCGCCACAGGAAACGGCGCAAAACGCAACCTGGTCACACCTCAATTTCGCAGTGAAAAATGACCCTTTTTTGGAAAAATGACTAGCTGTAGTTTTTGAACCCTACCTCTGCGGGCACCTTGGGAAACCTAGCAAACCTATATATTTTTGAAACCTAGACACCCAGGGGAATCCAGGATGGGGTGACTTGACTGCCTCCCACCAGGGTCTGTTACCCAGAATCCCTTGCAAACCTAAAAAATTGTCAAAAAAAACCACATTTTCCCCACATTTCTGTCGTGGAAAGTTCCGGAATCTGCGTGGATCCACAAATTTCCACCGACCCCGCGTTCCCCAAAGTCTTACGAGAAAAATGGTACCTCACTTGTGTGGGTCGGCCTAGTGCCCGCGACAGGAAACGGCGCAAAACGCAACCTGGTCACACCTCAATTTCGCAGTGAAAAATGACCCTTTTTTGGCAAAATGACTAGCTGTAGTTTTTGAACCCTACCTCTGCGGGCACCTTGGGAAACCTAGCAAACCTATACATTTTTGAAAACTAGACACCCAGGGAAATCCAGGATGGGGTGACTTGACTGCCTCCCACCAGGGTCTGTTACCCAGAATCCCTTGCAAACCTAAAAAATTGTAAAAAAAAAACACATTTTCCCCACATTTCTGTCATGGAAAGTTCCGGAATCTGCGTGGATCCACAGATTTCCACCCACCCCGCGTTCCCCAAAGTCTTACGAGAAAAACGGTACCTCAATTGTGTGGGTCGGCCTAGTGCCCGTGACAGGAAACGGCGCAAAACGCAACGTGGTCACACCTCAATTTCGCAGTGAAAAATGACCCTTTTTTGGAAAAATGACTAGCTGTAGTTTTTGAACCCTAGCTCTGCGGGCACCTTGAGAAACCTAGCAAACCTATACATTTTTGAAAACTAGACACCCAGGGGAATCCAGGATGGGATGACTTGACTGCCTCCCACCAGGGTCTGTTACCCAGAATCCCTTGCAAACCTAAAAAATTGTCAAAAAAAACACATTTTCCCCACATTTCTGTCGTGGAAAGTTCCGGAATCTGCGTGGGTCCACAAATTTCCACCCACCCCGCGTTCCCCAAAGTCTTACGAGAAAAATGGTACCTCACTTGTGTGGGTCGGCCTAGTGCCCGCGACAGGAAACGGCGCAAAACGCAACCTGGTCACACCTCAATTTCGCAGTGAAAAATGACCCTTTTTTGGAAAAATGACTAGCTGTAGTTTTTGAACCCTACCTCTGCGGGCACCTTGGGAAACCTAGCAAACCTATACATTTTTGAAAACTAGACACCCAGGGGAATCCAGGATGGGGTGACTTGACTGCCTCCCACCAGGGTCTGTTACCCAGAATCCCTTGCAAACCTAAAAAATTGTCAAAAAAAACACATTTTCCCCACATTTCTGTCGTGGAAAGTTCCGGAATCTGCGTGGGTCCACAAATTTCCACCCACCCCGCGTTCCCCAAAGTCTTACGAGAAAAATGGTACCTCACTTGTGTGGGTCGGCCTAGTGCCCGCGACAGGAAACGGCGCAAAACGCAACCTGGTCACACCTCAATTTCGCAGTGAAAAATGACCCTTTTTTGGAAAAATGACTAGCTGTAGTTTTTGAACCCTACCTCTGCGGGCACCTTGGGAAACCTAGCAAACCTATACATTTTTGAAAACTAGACACCCAGGGGAATGCAGGATGGGGTGACTTGACTGCCTCCCACCAGGGTCTGTTACCCAGAATCCCTTGCAAACCTAAAAAATTGTCAAAAAAAACACATTTCTGTCGTGGAAAGTTCCGGAATCTGCATGGATCCACAAATTTCCACCCACCCCGCGTTCCCCGAAGTCTTACAAGAAAAATGGTACCTCACTTGTGTGGGTTGGCCTAGTGCCCGCGACAGGAAACGGCGCAAAACGCAACCTGGTCACACCTCAATTTCGCAGTGAAAAATGACCCTTTTTTGGCAAAAAGACTAGCTGTAGTTTTTGAACCCTAGCTCTGTGGGCACAGTGGGAAACCTAGCAAACCTATACATTTTTGAAAACTAGACACCCAGGGGAATCCAGGATGGGGTGACTTGGCTGCCTCCCACCAGGGTCTGTTACCCAGAATCCCTTGCAAACCTAAAAAATTGTCAAAACAAACACATTTTACCCACATTTCTGTCGTGGAAAGTTCCGGAATCTGCGTGGGTCCACAAATTTCCACCCACCCCGCGTTCCCCAAAGTCTTACGAGAAAAACGGTACCTTACTTGTGTGTGTTGGCCTAGTGCCCTCGACAGGAAACGGCGCAAAACATAGTGAGGTGACATCAAAATTGCCTATCTCAAAACCACCTGATTTTGCAAGGGGGGTCACTTGGGTTTTTGGCCCGGTACACGGCGGCCATCTACGGAAGCCTACCAAACCCATACATTTCTGAAAACTAGACACCCGGGGGCTTCCAGGGAGGTATGACTTGCATGGATCCCCCAACGTTTCCTTACCCAGAATCCCCTGCAAACCTCAATTTTAGCTGAAAAAATCACTTTTTTCACACTTTTTTGTGTGGGAAAGTTGTGGCATCACCAGGCTCACTAAAATTTCACACCTCCCAGCATTCCCCTGGGTCTCCCGGTAAAAATGGTGCCTCACTTGTGTGGGAGGCCCAAGTACCCGTGACAGGCAAGGGCCCAAAACGTAATGATGCGACATCAACATTGCCTATCTCAAAACCACCTGGTTTTGCAAGGGGGCGTCTCTTGGGTTTTTGGCCCGGTGCACGGCGGCCATCTAGGGAAACCTACCAAACCCATACATTTCTGAAAACTAGACACCCGGGGGCTTCCAGGGAGGTATGGCTTGCGTGGATCCCCCAACGTTTCCTTACTCAGAATCCCCTGCAAACCTCAATTTTAGCTGAAAAAATCACTTTTTTCACACTATTTTGTGTGGGAAACTTGTGGCATCACTGGGCTCACTCAAATTTCCCACCTCCCCGCGTTTCCCGTGTGTCTCCCGGTAAAAATGTTGCCCTCACTTGTGTGGGAGGCCCAAGTACCCGCGACAGGCAAGGGCCCAAAACGTAGTGATGCGACATCAACATTGCCCATCTCAAAACCACCTGGTTTTGCAAGGGGGGTCTCTTGGGTTTTTGGCCCGGTGCACGGTGGCCATCTAGGGAAACCTACCAAACCCATACATTTCTGAAAACTAGACACCCGGGGGCTTCCAGGGAGGTATGGCTTGCGTGGATCCCCCAACGTTTCCTTACCCAGAATCCCCTGCAAACCTCAATTTTAGCTGAAAAAATCACTTTTTTCACACTTTTTTGTGTGGGAAAGTTGTGGCATCACCGGGCTCACTCAAATTTCACACCTCCCAGCGTTCCCCTGGGTCTCCCGGTAAAAATGGTGCCTCACTTGTGTGGGAGGCCCAAGTACCCGCAACAGGCAAGGTGATGTCATTTGAGATGTCATCAGTAGGGGTGGACGGAATTTGCGTAATCGCGTTATGCAAATCTCCGCGAAACGGTAAAAAATCTCCGCGAACATGCAGAAATTCCGCGAACACGCGGAATTGCTTGTTCGCGATGCTTTTTTCCTGTTCACAGTTGCTGTTTGCGTGCTCGGGGAGAAATATCTCGCGAACACGCATTTTGAGAACGCGAACAAGAAAAAATTTCGCAAAGTCGCGGAAAGCAGAATTTCGGGCAATTTCGCGTTCTCCGCGGAACGCGAAATTACCGAAATTCCGCAAATTCCGCAAGCGGAACGGAATTTACCACCCAGGCCTAGTCATCAGTGATGTCATGAGTGATGTTACTGACCATGTCATGAGTGATGTAATATGTGACGTCATCAGCAGTGCATTGCGGGCGCGCGAGTTATAGTTAGCTGAACTAACTATAACGGGGGAATTTCAATGGTTTTGTACAAGTGAAAAGTCCAGCTAACTATAACACTCCTGAAACCTATGGTTTTTTCAGTGAATTTCTGAGGTTTTTTATATGCTAATTCCTAACTATAACATGCCTGAAACCTATGGTTTTTTCTGTGAATTTCAAAGGTTTTTTAAATGCTAATTTCTAACTATGCCTACAGAGATAGGACATGTGAAGAAAGAAGAAAAAATGCACAGAAAGAAAAAAAAGAAGTGCAGAAAGAAGCAACAGAAGTCCTCAAAGACGAAGAAAAGTGCAGGAAGAAGGATAACGTGCAGAAAGAACAAAAAGAAGAGCAGAAAGAAGCCTTGTTTCAAAATCATCCTGTACCCTCAACTTTTTAGGACGGATACTGGTGTAACTGAGTCTGACTAACCAGTCCTAGAGCCAGTGCTATATTAAAAGACACTTAGAATACAGTGAAAACACCTACATACACTAGGGAACATTATGCGTTGGGGTCCCCCTGTGATTAGCATGACCTCCTCTGTAAGCCCCTAGTATATAATAGGGCAGGGGGATTAAAACTACCTCTTAAAACAGGCCACAGAGCGTTTTTGCACACGTTAACTCAGGCCCCGTCCCCTCCCTTCACCACTGTGTAAACGCACCCTGTGGCTGTTCTAAGTTGAGAGATTAAGTCCCCTTGAACCTAAGGGTCCCTAGGGTCAAACTAGACCACTAGGTACCTCCAGTAAGCGCCACAGAGCTGCGTTGCAGAGAGGTGTAAAAAGGGGCTTGGCCTCAGAACACCTGTCTGCAGCGCAGCTCCCTGGCGCATACTGGAGATGCCTGTTGGGCTAGTTGGCCCTCAGGGACCCTCAGTATTGAAGAGGAATTAATTCCCCAACTTACAACTCGCCAGGGGGCGCGTTTGCAGAGTGCTGCAAGGAGGGGGCGTGGCCTCCGGCGCGATGCCAGTCTTTTATTTATTTTAATTTTTTAAGAAGGGGGGCTGTGTGGTTCCCCTTCTTATTCTAATTTATTGGCCCTGATGACCCCATCCCCCAGGGCCTGTCTCCTAATTATATTTTTTTGACCCCAATCCCCAGGGACGGCCACTGTTTTTTATTATTTTTAAAAAATATATATTTATAGACACACCTAGGACATGCTGGACAAACCGTACGTACCTATCACCATGACGATTTGCGTGATATTCATTAAAAGGCGACTATGCATACAATGAATCCACGTGGAATGTATTTGCACCACTAGTGAAGCTCTGACATGTCTGATGCCCTACCGTGCCTAATCCCGGTAGACACCCTTGTCGTTTATTTATACAAACATGGGTAACTATTGACGGGCACATTTAATACACATGCACACCAAGCCATTCAAAGGGGATTCGACAAAAATTCGACCAAAACTATGCAAGAAACCCCCCTCACGGTTAATAAAACACACATCCACTGCCGGATGTGTAATACTTTTTATTTTACTCTCTGGAAAGGGGACGAACATCACTTCAGAGTCACAGCGCGCTCCTGGCAGAGCCCAATGCTGTGTTTCACCCACCATTGCCTGCTGAGTGCCACACACCTCTGTGTTGTATTCCACTAGCTAGTGCATATGCTATGACACTCTCTAGCCCATGTGCACTGTAACACCACCCCGTGAATATGTCATGCCACACTTGTCTTCGCACGGGTTATATTGCCCCATCTAACGTGCCTTCCTCGATGACTATGTTATAACGCACAGTGCTATGCCATACATATTACAATCTGGGATCCATATCTTTGTCACAGTGCATATGCAACGTTACACTCCCCAGCACATATTTTATATTACAACTTTAGAGACTAGCTAGGTTACACAACACTGCCCTTTGCATATTATTACACTCCAAGGCGCATATCGCTTAGCACGCGCTAGTGCCTGTGCTATCTCGTGCTCTCCAATGAATCTGTAATTGCGCATAATGTATTGCATATTATATTTCACGCCCGGTTCATCTTATATCACACTTTTTGGTGCATAGTTTACACCATACACTATATCTAGTTTTCATTTTCAATCGTGCTCTCAGGACTATGTTCTATATAACACTGTGTTCACCTACCCTTTTCGCGGGCATTACATTTTGCGATATGGGGTGGAGGGTCAGGGGGTGTTTCTGCCAAGTGAGCCCGGAGTCACAGTCACAAACGTCCTCTTCTTCCTGAATAAAAGTGAGATTATGCTGCATACTTGTTCATATTTTAAGTAGTTTGCACAGACACACGTTTTAAAAACAATAAAGTTCCTAATACCCGCCTTCTCTGAAAAGTTAGCTGGCTGCCCCATCCCCCTCCTCCCTATCCTCTGTTGTGTGAATCCATGGACTAGCCTCCTCCCTCCTGCCATGCATGGTCTGATGTGCTGCCAGTGCCCTCAATTTAGTATGATGTACCAGTCCACTCCTCCTGCCCTCCATTGCCCAATTCTATGCCCCATCATTGACCTTCTGCTTAAACTCTGTGCTTAGCTTGCTGCCCCTATTCTCCTTCCCCCTGCCCTCCGATGTCTTTGTGCATGTCCCTGCTCCATCCTTTTTGCCCACCATGTTCCATGGACCTGCCACTCCTATCTACTCTGAGTGTTCTGTTGAGCTGCCACTCCCCTCCCACCTGCCTAGCATTGTCAGATGACTGAAACCTGTCCCTGCCACCTCCACCCTGCCTGTCCACATGCCATGCCCCTATCCTCTTCCTCCTGTCCTACATGGTCCATTGTACTGCCACACCCTTCTGCCCTCCCTGGTCTGTTGTGCTGCAACTGCTCCTCCTGCCTTCCCCGTGTGGTCTGTTGTGAGGCCCCTTGCCCTGAACTTTCTTGTCTGTGCACAGGTCCTGACCCTCCCTTCTATCCTCCATGGTCCTTTGTGCATGCCCCTGCACCCTCCTTCTTGCCCATCATAGCCATTGTGCTCCCACTAACCCTCCCACTTGCCATGCATGGTCTTCTGTGTTGCCATGGCCCCTCCCACCTTCCCTGTGTGGTCAGTTAGCTGCCCCTGACCCCCTCCCACCTTCCCTCCATGGTCTGTGTGTATGCCATCACAGTCTCACTGTTGCTCTTCATGGTGTGTCTTGCTTCTAGTGCCCATCCTGCCTGACCTCCATGGCTATCTTGCTGCTCCTGCCCTGCCCCCTTGCCCCCAGCCCTCTGTTTACATGTGCAGACCCCTACTCCCTCCCTCCTGGCTTGTGTGTTCCATTGTAATGCCCCTGATCCGTCCCTCCTGCCCTTTATGGTCTGTTATGCTGCAGCTTTCTCTCCTGTCTGTCCATTATGGTCAGCTAGCTACCATTGCCTCTTGCCCCTCTGTTCTCTGTTGTCCATGTGCATGGTCCTGTCCCCTCCCTCTTGCTTTCTATGTATTGTTGTGCTGCACTCCCGTCCCGCATGCCCTGTGTGGTGTATTGTGCTGCTGCAAACCCTGATGCCTGCCCTGCAGGGTCAGTTTGGTGCACCTCTCCATGTCCCTCCTGTCCTCTGTTATCCAAGTCCATGTCCCTACCCCATTTCCTTCCATGATCCAATGTACCATACTTGCAAACATTTTGAACTTGGTAAGGGGGAGATTTTGACAAAAAACTGGGGTATTGATTTTCCCCTTTGAGTTACTTTGAAAAAGAGGAGATTGTAGACAGGAGACAGATCAAATAAAGGCCATTTGAGCTTAAAAACATTGGACGTCTGTTGGCATGTATGGTTGTACTACCATTGCCTCTTCCTTCTGCCCACAATGGTCTATTACATTGCCACAGCCTCTCTTGCAAGTCCTGTATTGTTGGTTTGTTGCCCCTGCCCCCCTTCCACTGCCCTCCATAGTCTGTTGTGCTGCCACGGCCCTTCCTGCCTGCTCAGTGTGGTTAAATTGTTGCCTTTGCACCCTCCTACCTGCCGTCAATTTTCAGAGTCCGTGCCCCTGGCCACTGCCTCTCAACAGTATCCTAATGAACAACTAGATTGATAACATTCTATATTTATTACAAAAGTGTGGAACGCCTGACGTCATCTTGATGTAATCAAAACTGTAATACCTAGAGCATTTCCTTTAGAAATTAAATATATGAGAGGGTCTTATTGGCATCAAAATTATGGTTAGTGCTCTAAAAGACTAAAATAAGGACATATTTTCTGAGTTTTCAAATAGCGACAAAGCACTTTTAAATTATTTGTTATCTTTATGTTTTTTTATCCAGTTGACCACTTGATTAAATGTTGCACTTAGGTGAGAGGATGTGGTGTTACTTCCAGAACTGCAGACTTTGCAACTGGGGAACCAGGTTGGAGTTTCTGCTTCAGCTCGACATTCTGTGATTCTGGTCAAATCACTTAGTCTCCCCATGTCTACAACCAAAATGAATTTGTTCTTGTGTGATGTAACCACTGCTCATGTAAAGCACTCCAATACCTGACAAGTCTGCACTATATAACACTGCAAAAACACAAAATAATAAGTGTTTTGCACACTTCTGTCATTGGGCTATATTTGGGCTACATCTGGGTGATTTTGGGCTACATTTGGGCTCTTTTGTCTCCGGTGGCCATCTTGGGAGATTTATTTGTTATGAAGTTTCCTAATTTCCTCATGTCCTGCAGTCTCCTCAGTAGGAAATACTTTCAGTTTTTTACTTTGATTCCATCATGAAGGTATTCAGATATGTCACACATTTGCCATAAATTCTGAATGTTAGCACTCTAGTTGCTCATTAGATCACTGTAGTAAAACTACTGTTCACCATGGAAGTCTGCTCCTGGTATTAAAAGTGCATGTTTCAGTCTACATGTCAGAATTTTTTAATGAAATAGAAGAGGATTTGAGAAGTCACCCAAAATGTGCCCTCATTTTCTTTCTTCAGCATTAATCATAATTTCTATGGCAAAATGAACCCCCTCATTGTGTTCCTTTTTAAATTAAATGTTTTAAGTATTACCGGTTTATTCCAATCAAGATGGCTTCAGGTGTGCCATACTTTTGTCATAATGAAGACAGTAAGCGCTCTAGTTGTTTTTAAGAACACTCTGGGACATTCTGTCATTGGGCTATTCTTGGGCTACATCTGGGTGATATTTGGGCTACATTTGGGCTCTTTTGTCTCTGGTGGCCATCTTGGGAGACCTATTTGTTAGGAAGTTTCCTAATTTCCTCATTTACTGCAGTCTCCTCAGTAGGAAATACTTTCAGGTTTTTTACTTTGATTCCATCAAGAAGGCATTCAGATGTGTCACACATTTGCCATAAATTCAGAATGTTAGCACTCTTTTTGCTCATTAGATCACTGTAGTAAAGCTACTGCTCACCAGAGAAAACTGCTGCTGGTATTGAAAGTGCATGTTTCAGTCTGCATGTCAGAATGTTTTAATGAAATAGAAGAGGATTTGAGAAGTCACTCAAAATGTGCCCTCATTTTTCTTTCTGCAGCACTAATCATACTTTTTATGGAAAAATGAACCCCCTCATTTTGTTCCTTTTTAAATTAAATGTTTTAAGAGTTACCACTTTAATCCAAGCAAGATGGCTTCCGGTGTGCCATACGTTTATCATAAGTAGGACTGTTAGCGCTCTAGTTGTTCTTTGGAACACTCTGGGAAGCTGCAGTAGAACACAAAGGAATCAACTGACAGTCTCTGCCCTTGTTGGATGTACATGTTTTAGTGAGAATGTCAGACTTCATTCTCACATGACTGAGAAAGCTAATGTGAATTTACAGAAAAAAAGCTCTTAGTTTAGCTTAAGATCACCTTCCAAACCTCTGTGGGAAAAGCATGAGAAAATATTTTTCTCTCAATCATGATATCCCAGCAGAAGGCTTTTTCACATGGTGAAATCACCTTAGAACATACCACACTTCCTAAAATGAGTATGGTACCTTCAACAAATGATTTATAATGTAACTAAAGTCTTAAAACCGTCTATTAACTGCAATGCTTTTTAATGAGGTGCTATCATGTATATTGGTCCCAAGATGGCTGCCAACACTTCTTGGATGAAGTGCTGACAGCCAATCAGATCTCAGGATGAGATGTGTGGTTAGGCTCCGCCCACATATATATATGATTTTACTTTTGATTTTCTCAGGAACTACTGAACAGATTGACTCCATATATGCAAAAGGCACATCCCTGAGCTGAGGACTACCTCTCTGCCAAATTTCAAGTAATTCTGTTCAGCCGTTCGGGCTGTACCGTGGACTAAAGGTCCCTATGGAAAATTGCATGGGGAAAACGCGTTTTGGGACCCCCCTTTTTTCTCAGCCCCCGCTTGACGAATCCCCCCGAGACTTTCAGGGTAGGAGCAGAGTGGAGCGCTCCACCTATTTTGAAAATTTCGCGAGGATTCGTCAACCGGCGCCAAAGTTATTCCAAATAGAATGTTGCGGATTTCCTATGGAAACACGGTCCTAACTATATCTATCTACTGGCGACCGGCAGTAGATAGTATATATATATATATATATATATATTTATATATATATATATATATATATATATATATATTCAGTGAAAAAACCATAGGTTTCACACACGTTATAGTTAGGAATTAGCATTTAAAAAACCTTAGAAATTCAGTGAAAAAACCATAGGTTTCACACATGTTATAGTTAGCTGGACATTTTACTCGTAAAAAACCAATGAAATTGCCCCGTTATAGTTAGTTCAGCTAACTATAACTCGCGCGCCCGCAATGCACTGCTGATGACGTCACATATTACATCACTCATGACATGGTCAGTGACATCACTCGTGACATCACTGATGACATCTCAAATGACATCACTGATGACATCACTGATGACATCATCCAGTGAATGTGGGTTTTTCTGAAAATTAAATATGTTTTATATATGTATATCTCAAGGTCGATGGAAGAATAAATGGGTATATAAGTGTCTAAATGGATGATTTGTTTTTGAAAAATTGATTGTTTAACTGACTGATTAAGTGTATCATAGTGAATACATGTTTTAGTGAGTAATGTTTAAATATGTATATATCTGTATCAGTCTCTCACTTTGTGTATAAGTGGCTGCATGGGTTGGTGAGTAGCTACATGGGTGTCTATATAGGTTATTAGTTGGTTTTTTGAGAATCAGTCTGAGTGTCTGCATGGTTCGGTGGGGGGTATTACGTAGTGCATAGGTGCATGAATGAGTGACTCACTGTTTGTATGTGTTGAACAGAGCATGTGTGCAGGACTGCATGGGTGGATGAGTGTGTGTATGGGTGTGTTAGTGAGTGAATGACTGTCTCAATAGTGTCTTTATGAGTAACTACATATGTTTAAAACTAGTATATGTGACTATTGGTGTATATATGTGAGTATATGCAAGGGTGAGAGATTGGAAGAGTTCCTGTATGAATAAGTATGTGTTTCTATAAGTGATTGTTTAAAAGACTAAGTATGTGTAAGTTTCCGTAGAAGTAAGTATGGTGGTGTGTGTATAACTGTATATGCAAGTAAATGTATGTTTGATTCTTTATTAGCATAAGTGACTATGTGTGTGAGTAACTCTATGGATGAGTGGCATTGTGTAACAGGATGTATAGGTGTATGAGTACATATGATGAGTGAGTACATGTATGAGTGACTGTATTGGACTGTTGGTGAATGAGTGGATGTGTATGTGGATCTTAGAATTACTGAAGAGGTTGTTGTAACTGTTATTGGTATGTCCATTGTTTTTGAAAATTTTAGTCTCTATTTTTGAATGTGTGTGTCAAAGGTTATATTAGGGTGAGAGGAGGTCTGCCACTCTATCACAAGGATGATGTCATCAGTGATGTCATCAGTGATGTCATTTGAGATGTCATCAGTGATGTCATGAGTGATGTCACTGACCATGTCATGAGTGATGTAATATGTGACGTCATCAGCAGTGCATTGCGGGCGCGCGAGTTATAGTTAGCTGAACTAACTATAACGGGGCAATTTCATTGGTTTTTTACGAGTAAAATGTCCAGCTAACTATAACATGTGTGAAACCTATGGTTTTTTCACTGAATTTCTAAGGTTTTTTAAATGCTAATTCCTAACTATAACGTGTGTGAAACCTATGGTTTTTTCACTGAATTTCTAAGGTTTTTTAAATGCTAATTCCTAACTATAACGTGTGTGAAACCCATGGTTTTTTCAGTGAATTTGCAAGGTTTTTTAAATGCTAATTTTTTTTTTTTCTTCTATTTTTTCTAACATATTTTTAATTTAATTATCTTACCTTTTATAAAGACTATGATTAAATTTTTAAAATTCTTTAATATGTTTTTTTAAATATATTTTTTAAAATAAACATGTAAAATTTATTTGCAGTACTTTTTTTAAAAAAAAAAAAAATTTTTTAGTACGCGTACCGTAAGCTCACGGTAAGCGTACGGTTTACGCAACGTCCGTAATCTATCTACGCTGCTTGCGTATAGTTACGCACTTTGCGTAGCCGCACGTATTGCGCGTGGGACGCGTGCGCGCTTACGCCACACGCGCACGTTACACGGAAGTGTCGGGTAGTGACTGTTATGCGCATGCGCGCAAGCGCGTGTCTTTTTTACGCGCATGCGCACTTTTGCCGTAAGCGTACCGTAAGAGTACCGTAAGCGTACGGTAGGTCATGTGATCATGAAACACAACTTTTGATTGGTTGAAACTACTTTCAGTTCTAGAACTCTCCTACACCACACCCATTCCCCTCATTTCTGCTTGTGATCCCTTGGGAGAAGGAGCTGGTTTGTCTTTGGGATACGATGGCAGAACAGCAGAGCTCTTCTGAGAGTGAGGCTAGCACTAGCAGCACTGTCTTGAGGCAGAGAGCGAGGAAACAAAAGCCCTCTTATGTATGGGATTATTTTACTTTTCCTGAAGGTCAGCAAAAGGTGAATGCACCCTTAGTTACTTGCAGGCTGTGTAAGCGTGTACTTTCTAGAGGCAATCCTGACAGGAAGTATTCCTTTGGGAATCACACCATGAAGAGACACCTCCAGGATGTACACAGAAGGACACATGGTCATCTTTTTGTAGGTAACTCTTCAGAAAGACGAGCCAGTACATCCACAGCAGCTCAGCCTGGACCATCATCTGCAGGGCTGACTCCTTCTTCTGCAGGTCAGGTGAGCCCTTCATCTGTGGGGGGAGAATCTCCTTTTGCTGGCCCTCTGGAAATGAACCCTCGATTTCGGAAGGTTGATATTCATTGCACATTTTGTAAAGATCTAATTTGCCATAGGGAGACCAGTGTTTCCCTAGTGAACAACAAAATAGATCAGCACATTTGTCGCTTTGAATAATTTTCCCATGCTTCCTTTCCTCTGTCCCTGCATGAACACAACGGTTCTTTTAAGAGCCAACCTTATCTTTCATCTTTTTTTTACATATGTTTTTAAAAACTTTTTTTTATTTTTTTTTACCGTACGCGTACGGTGCGCGTACTTTTTTTTTTTTTTTTAAAAAACCCACTAAAAATCATTTATCACATTACATTGTCCTTGAGAGACTACAATTATTATTATTGACTTACCATACTCACTGAAAAAATATTTATTCATTTGTTTTTTTAAAAAATAGTTTTAAAAATGTTTGTAGTTTTCGAAAATTTTCTATATCTATCTGGAAAAAAAGAAAAAAGTATTAATATTTTTAAAACATTTTATAATACAGTACACATATTTACATTTTTTTCCAAAAAATATTTTTGCCTTATTTTTGCTGTTTTCAGAATATATTGCATTTCACTATAAATTGTGAAAGCAATTGCATTCATCATTTTACAGCGGGCAAAAAAAAATACCAATCACAAAGATTGTATTAAAAAAGCCCTGATTCTTTTTTTACTTAAACTTAACATTATAGAAATGCATAATATTGTAAAAAAATATCATCTAATACCAATACTTATTTCTTTAAAATACCGTCTGATATGTTTGTTTCAGAAGTATAATCACAATATTATATCTCAAATAACTCCAAAATACATCTGATTTCATTTCCTTTAGACCAAATAGTAATTTAAAATTTTTTTTGGGAATAAATTTCCAACGGTAATCCAATAAAATTCTAAAGTTTAATTTGTCCAGATCTCACCGATTCTCTGTAACATTTTGGTTCACGAAAATTTTTTGAATAATTTATTAAGTCCACAATAGAATTGGTTACTTTTCCACATGGCCAAATAGTAATTTTTTAAATCATTTTTGAAAAAATTTCCAATGGCAGTCCAATAACATTCCAAAATTTAAAATGTGCAGAAGTTACCGATAATCTCTAAATTATTGGTTTTTCAAAGTTTCATTAAAAATTAAAAAAGTCCACATTACAATTGGTTATCTTTCCATTAGGCCAAATGATAATTTAAAAAATCTTTTTTTTACAAAATTGCAATGGTAATCCAGTAAAATGGTAAAATTGTTTTGTCCAGATCTTGCCAAGTCTCTCTAAAATTTAGGTTTCAGGAAGATTAGATAGGAATTTGCTAAATCAAAAGGCAAACGTTGTTTGAAAATCAATTGGGAATCATTACACAGTGTCCAGCCTTTTTCACATTTAAGATAAACTGTGTAATGTCCAGAAGTAACAGTAGGTCCATCATGGAAAATTATTGCAACAGTTACAAAAGTTTTTCCTGAAATTGATAATTGCTGTCCTGTAAACTTCTTTATTAAAGTATCCAATTTTGAACCATCAGCTCTACATCGTTGCATCATTAAAATTACATACTGTCCGTATTCCTTTAAAATTAATGTTGAAAACATGTCAGAATTACACTCACCACATTTCATGCTATGATTAGCATCTTTAACTAATTTTGCAAAAGTGACTGTTTTACTCTCTGGCAATGTCAAATAAATAAACCTTTCATTATCAACAATAGAGCCACATATATTATAACAATTATCACAACTGTGTTCCCATTTATAAGAGAGACCAAAAAAAATGTCAATGGGAACTCCTTCTTCTTCCACTACCTGAAGAAAATACATCAAAAATTCATGTGCATCTTGCTGTTCATTTTGAGAAAACTGTGTTCGTCCTGAACATACATCTAAAAGTTTTCTAATGTCAGTAGCACTTTCTATTTGAGTTTTATCTTTACTCAGCTTTTGAAAAAGGAGACTCAGCTCTGAACAGAATCTTTTTCCCTGATTTACTATTATCTGCTCTTGCAAACTTTCCAGATAAAATGCAACATTCAGCACTACATTTGCGTAGCAGTTGACACCAGAGCTATTTTCAAAATGACATCCTACAACCTGTTCTTCATTTTCCTTTTTCTTTTTGCTTGCAATTACATCACTCCTCTTTTTTTTCCTCTTCTCTACATCTTCATTACAGATATTCTCATTTTTTCTTTTACGAGAAACTACACGTTTCTCCAACACAGGATACTGACCTAAATGAGGAGCATAGCTTCTTCTTAATCTATTATACTCCTTTACACAGTTTGTATCAGCACTAACTTTTGACTCATCAAAGTCTATCATGAATAAACCTGATAATGTTTTCACTCGTGACAAAGCAACATATGCCATACCTTCTTTGAACACAGTTGAACCAATGTTCACAAATGCACAATCTACAGTCAATCCTTGAGATTTGTGAATAGTTACAGCATATGCTAGAGAAAACGGAAACTGCTTCCTACGTACATATAAGTCTTTCACAAGCATAAAACGTACTGTACAACGACAAATATCTTTAACTTCATCTATCTGATCAAATTTTATTTTTAAACATTCAACTCCTTCTTTTTTCTGGTAATTAATAAAACCCACAACTCTTCCCATCGCTCCATTAACTAAACCTTTTTCAACATCCAAATTTCTCCTTAAAAACACTCTACAGTTCATGCAAACATATAGATTTTTTTCTAATCCAGCTGTTTTGGAGATGTTCTTCTCTAGTGAGTCCAATTTATTTTTCAGTTTGCCTGTTACTGTGACACTAATTCTTCCATCCTCAATTTTGTCCACTGCTTCCAATTTCCTGATCTCTTCCTTTTCCAATTTCAAAAGCTCCTCATTGAATATTGAGCATTCACGTAGAGTTGGCATTAAGCAGATGACACTTTTGTTTTCTGCAATGTTCTTGTATATCTTCTCTGCAACTATTTCTTCCTTTGGAAATAAATTATGTAGCAGCCGACTCTGTAATGTTTTTTTGCCAACTTCTGTCAGTAGTCCAATCCTGATATCTTTCAGAATACTTCCATATTCTTCATCGTTTGCTTGCCTCATATTAGTAGTAAGTTCCTTGTACTCAAAGAAGGACCAAATATTTGTATTTCCGATGCTTCCCAATGACTTCTTCGTGTCTTCATGTGTCACAGTATTAAACACTGGTTGTCCTTTAACTGGAGTAAGTTGCAAAAGATCTCCAAAAACTATGACGTGTTTTCCACCAAATAACATGTCATAGTCTGTCTTCAAAATTTGCTGCATTCTTAAATGCACAAAGGCAAGCATTAAGTTTGATACCATGCTCACCTCATCAATAATGAGAACTTGCATCTTCTTCAATACTCTTGAAACTTCCAAGGATGCTTCTCCAGTTAGCTTGTTGAATTGTATTTTGTTCTCATGCTCCACTGGTAACATTAGCAAACGATGTAAAGTGATTCCTTTTATGTTATATGCTGCTAACCCAGTTGGAGCAGTAACCACACAAGACAAAGTAGAATCCGTTTTCTGCTGTAGGTAGCTTCTGATGACTTTTATTAAGAAACTTTTTCCAGTTCCAGCTTGTCCGCTTACATACATCCTGATTGGATGAAATGATGTGCATGAGCACTCTTTTTTTACATGTAGAAATCCGTGATCAATTTTGTTTTTGATCTCTTCATAAATTTGTTGCTGCTCTTGATTCAGTTGTCTTTCCAAATTTTCTAAGTCTATAAATTCTTCTTGAGCTTGATTCATAGCCGTTTCCACTTCATTCATGGCTATTGATGCTTCATTTTCAATGATTGGTTGTCCTAGGGGATCTTGACTGTGTGTTCCTGAACTTTGGCTGTCCTGAGAACTGTCTCTAGCTATTTCTGCTGCAATTGTAGTTTCCTGTTCAATTTCTTCATTTAACATTTGCAGATAACTTGAGAATGTACTGCATTGTATGCTGTCTTTGCAAGCATTAAAAGAATCTTCATAGCTCTGGAATTCTCCCAGTAGTTCATCCTCTGTACGCCATGGTTTAAACAACTGTAAAAGAGCCAAGTAGTAAAATTCTTTCTTGTCAGTAGTGTCGCAACTCAGCTTCCGGTGATTTATCAAACTTCCTTTTGTTTGCTTCACCAAACATCCTTCTTCACCAACGACTTTATATTTTCCATTATTGATGTCTTCTGTGGCTTTCCTTGAATAAATGTAGTTCTGAAGCACTTCATAGAGACACATGTTCTCCAGATGTTGACTTCTCTTGGGATAATATGTGTCCAACATGTTTGTTTTCAAAATATCTGTACTTTCTGGGTCATTCTCGGCCAAATATTCAATTTCTCCTACAGATTTTAGTACCCGATTTCTCATTGCTGCAAGGCCTAAACTTGCCCAAATTATTCTTCTTGACTTCGAGTAGAGACTTGCAGAAGATAACCTATCTGAACATTCGTAGGATCCAATTTCTCGATGCGATAACATCTTCAAACTGAAACTGTACAGCTTCTTACTGACAGTCTTCTCGTGAGAAATCTCTTCCCACATTTCCTTCAATTCTGTTTTTTCTGATTTCGTAATGTAAGACGTTACATATCGTGCAACAGCAATGGAATTGTCAGCTACATACTGTATATCCATGTTAGCGTTCCACATGGATAAAATGACTGGGTTGTAGTCATTTATATTTTTTGATTCTTCTTTTCTTTTAAGGTTGTAGGTATTCTTAGGTGATTTTCTTGTGATAGTATGTCTCACAGCTGACATAAAACTGTTTACTCTTCCATTTGAAAGAACAGGTCTAGGAAATCCAAATCGACATTTAGTGTAGTATTTTTCTTTGCTCTTGTATTTCCGTCGACAGTATTTTCCACACCGATGACTTTGGAAACGTAAAACTTGCTCCTTTAACTTGTTCTCTTCTGTGCTTTTTGGTATAGCACATGTTGCATATTCTTGAATGTAAGATAACACTGCTTCATCAGCATCTGTTCCAAACTTTGGGGCATCCTTGATCCACAACAGCATATGAATATGAGGAGCACCTCTTGCCTGGTACTCTTTTCTCCAAAAGAAATCCACTACTTCTCCAAGGGGTGGATTTTTTTTATTGCAGATGAAGGACATCATAGCCTCAAATCTATGATTGAAATATCTGCAAACATTAACCGGATCCAATGAGCACAGTTCTCCTGCTGTCTTGTATTCGATGTTTTTAATGTTTGAATTGGCCTCTCGTAGAAAATCCAGTAAATCATCCCAAGCGTACTCGGCACAGCTTAGGGTAAGGAACCATGTTGGTGTTCCTAAATTCCGTAACATGCATTTTAGTTCACCATGGCGTCGGTACCAATATTCATTTGTCCCACGCTGACAAGCCATCAGATTGATCAGTTGTGTTTCCAAATGATCATCTCGGTGCTGCACTTTCTCCATAAAATCCTTAGCAGACACATTTTGTAAATGTACTCCACTTTTTAAAATGTGATTTACTGCATAAGACAGTGCAGACAAGTCGCTTTCAAATAAAAGATGGAACAAATAAGGAATACTTTGTCGAAATCTGGGATCTTCAGCATATAGTCTTGTAGTCCGATACTCAGAAGCTGGAATCTGTTCTGGACGTTCATCGTATCGTCCTCCTTTTCCTTTAGGAAACAGCTGGGGAAAACATCGAGCTTCCAAGCTCTCCTCCCATACACTCACAGGAGTTCCTTTTGCTTTCTTCATCTGAAAGAGATCAATATTGTCTCCCATAACTTCTTTCGAATGAAGAGGATGTATGCTAAAATGTTCATAAATTTCTTCTTCCTTTGACTTGTCCACTTTTTCAATTTGTCCAGTTGGTGTTTCTGTGTCTTCTTGAAAATCTTCTTCTTCTTCTTCTTCTATATAAATTGATTCATACCATTTGTTATTTTTTTTCAAATACAAATTTGCTCTTTGTACTTTCCGCACATCTACCAGCTCCTGCCAAATCTTCTTATTCTTTGTAGGTACACCATTAACCAGAATAATTAATGGTTCAGTTTCCAAAGTATCCGCATCAATAGTTTCCATATTTTTTTTCAAATCCAAGGGCAAATACACCACTCTACCTTTTAAACCTCTCAGTAAATCTGAAGGAGGTAATTTACCAGTTTTGGGCTCCATACGTACTATGGTCTGGAACGGATGAACACATTGAATGAGTATAGACTCATATGTATTTAATTCAGAAAGTTCAGCAGGAATAGCATCCAATTCTAAATTATTATGTACAGCTCTGGTCGGCATTCTATTTTCCTCTAACTTGTTGTAACAGTATTTACAAATACGCTGATCTTCACCCAATTCAAAACAATTTTCTAGAAATATATATGTGGCAAAATCCTTCCACTTATAATTATCTTCATTTTCACTCTTTCTGTAGAGATCAACATTCCTAGTTTGTTTTCTATAATGAGTTCTGCGGCAACAAATACAAGTAACATTTGGTCTTTCATTAGAGACTATTGCAAATTTTGTTATGTGATCATTAAATGTCTTACTTACAGAAGGTTCTACATTCTCTTCCACTTCTTCCTCATTTACTGTGTCCTTCTCTGCACTGTTTTGTTCAGGACCAAAGTAACAAAACTGAATTTCATCAACAACCTTCTCTACATCTGATACCGTTCCTCGGAACAGAGCCCTATTCAATTCATTTAACTTTATTGCTGAACTTTTGGCAAAATACAACCGTCTCACAAACTTTCTCATTTCAGTATGATGAACAGCCAGCATCCTAAAATGATGGAAAACACTATTGCACACTTTTCTAGATAGACAAGCCAGAGAATGACCCTGCAAACCAGTATTCTCTCTCACTCTGCATGGATCCAGACTTTGAAGCACCTTAATCTTCTGTTTTACACTTTTTTTACTATATTCTCTAAGAAACTCTCGAAATTTGTCAATAGATTCCTGACGCACAGTGCAAATACTACTACAATTCCAAGTGTACACTGGGGCTTTAGGACGTCTCCCCATTGCCTCATCTGCCATCACTTGTACCTCATCTCTTGGAACCATTATCTCCTTCTCCATTATGCAACCATTTTTCACTTCGTAAGCACGACCTCTGGTGTCAACTGCATGCAGCAAACTATTACTTTGAAAATAGCTCTCTTCATTAAAAAAAGGTTCACTACTTGAACTATGCATCCACTTTCCTAAAAACACTTTACAAAAGTTTGTTCTGTTCACTACTCTTTTCCTTTTGCTTTGTGATTTCAGTACATTAACCATTTTATCTAATGTACGCATCCTATTCAAAATTAATATGAATAGTTTCCTTTTTAATTCTAATGCCTTTGCTGCAATGGCTTCAATTTCTTTTTTTCTCTTGTAATATTTTGCCTTTTGCTTATATTTCTTCACATCCTTTATCAAATTGGACATAACTCTTCTCTGAAACATTTTTCTACGTATCTCTTTAAACGCTGTTTTTCTGTTTATGTAAATCTTTTCAGTTGCAGAAGGTATATTTGCATTAACTAAATTCTCAATTTTTTCCTGTTCTCTTCGTTTCGTAACATTCTTTCCAGTACAGACATTTTGTACATTTTTCTTTGTTTTGAATATATTTTTAAGAAATTGTTTTTTCTGCTTACCAGAAGATTTTTTCTTTTTCCCAACATGAGCATCTTCTACTAACTTTGGTCCTCCAGTTGTCTTCAAATATAGTTTTTTTTTTAGCGTTTTTTGAACTCTGGATTTTGTAGGCATCTTAAATTTTGTTCACTGCTCTTCAGCAATACCTGAAAAAAACTAAAAAAAAAATCCTTTATTGTATTTAAATATATTACTACATTTCTTTTCACAATAGTCACAAAACGAAATTTCTTTGCCAATTTGAATGCACACAAACTGCTCTTTTTTTTGGGCAAGTGAAAATCACTTTTACAAACTGTCACATTATGAAACCACTTTTCAGATTTTTTAAAAAGCCCATGTCCAGACTGCTACACTCCAGCAAGGGCAACCAGCCTTAGTGATGCTGAATGTATTTGCATTACAGACTGAAACCTGAAAACCCCACTCGCTTGTAAATACTGTGCATGACTATACATGGCAAGCACATGGGTGTGTGCTAAGACTCTGCTTCTTCCCCCAAAAATTCGCTCCCCCTTTCCATCTAATGCAACTGTGAAATCACCAGAGCAATACGCAATAAATCTCTGCCTATAATTCCTCTCTGCACACAGAGTCATGTTTTCACATTAGTCCCAAAACGAAATTTCTTTGCCAATTTGAAAGCACACTTACTGCTCTTTTTTTTTTCGGGGCAAGTGAAAATCACTTTTACAGACTGACACATTATGAAACCACTTTTTTTGATTTATTTAAATGCACATGTCCAAACTGTTTTTTCAGACCACCACCATGTGTATTCTCGGTGACTGCCTACACTCCAGCAAGGGCAACCAGCCTTAGTGATGCTGAATGTATTTGCATTACAGACTGAAACCTGAAAACCCCACTCGCTTGTAAATACTGTGCATGACTATACATGGCAAGCACATGGGTGTGTGCTAAGACTCTGCTTTTTCCCCCAAAAATTCTCTCCCTCTTTCCATCTAATGCAACTGTGAAATCACCAGAGCAATACGCAATAAATCTCTGCCTATAATTCCTCTCTGCACACAGAGTCATGTTTTCACATTAGTCCCAAAACGAAATTTCTTTGCCAATTTGAAAGCACACTTACTGCTCTTTTTTTTTTTCGGGGCAAGTGAAAATCACTTTTACAGACTGACACATTATGAAACCACTTTTTTTGATTTATTTAAATGCACATGTCCAAACTGTTTTTTCAGACCACCACCATGTGTATTCTCGGTGACTGCCTACACTCCAGCAAGGGCAACCAGCCTTAGTGATGCTGAATGTATTTGCATAACAGACTGAAACCTGAAAACCCCACTCGCTTGTAAATACTGTGCATGACTATACATGGCAAGCACATGGGTGTGTGCTAAGACTCTGCTTCTTCCCCCAAAAATTCGCTCCCCCTTTCCATCTAATGCAACTGTGAAATCACCAGAGCAATACGCAATAAATCTCTGCCTATAATTCCTCTCTGCACACAGAGTCATGTTTTCACATTAGTCCCAAAACGAAATTTCTTTGCCAATTTGAAAGCACACTTACTGCTCTTTTTTTTTTCGGGGCAAGTGAAAATCACTTTTACAGACTGACACATTATGAAACCACTTTTTTTGATTTATTTAAATGCACATGTCCAAACTGTTTTTTCAGACCACCACCATGTGTATTCTCGGTGACTGCCTACACTCCAGCAAGGGCAACCAGCCTTAGTGATGCTGAATGTATTTGCATTACAGACTGAAACCTGAAAACCCCACTCGCTTGTAAATACTGTGCATGACTATACATGGCAAGCACATGGGTGTGTGCTAAGACTCTGCTTTTTCCCCCAAAAATTCGCTCCCTCTTTCCATCTAATGCAACTGTGAAATCACCAGAGCAATACGCAATAAATCTCTGCCTATAATTCCTCTCTGCACACAGAGTCATGTTTTCACATTAGTCCCAAAACGAAATTTCTTTGCCAATTTGAAAGCACACTTACTGCTCTTTTTTTTTTCGGGGCAAGTGAAAATCACTTTTACAGACTGACACATTATGAAACCACTTTTTTTGATTTATTTAAATGCACATGTCCAAACTGTTTTTTCAGACCACCACCATGTGTATTCTCGGTGACTGCCTACACTCCAGCAAGGGCAACCAGCCTTAGTGATGCTGAATGTATTTGCATAACAGACTGAAACCTGAAAACCCCACTCGCTTGTAAATACTGTGCATGACTATACATGGCAAGCACATGGGTGTGTGCTAAGACTCTGCTTCTTCCCCCAAAAATTCGCTCCCCTTTTCCATCTAATGCAACTGTGAAATCACCAGAGCAATACGCAATAAATCTCTGCCTATAATTCCTCTCTGCACACAGAGTCATGTTTTCACATTAGTCCCAAAACGAAATTTCTTTGCCAATTTGAAAGCACACTTACTGCTCTTTTTTTTTTCGGGGCAAGTGAAAATCACTTTTACAGACTGACACATTATGAAACCACTTTTTTTGATTTATTTAAATGCACATGTCCAAACTGTTTTTTCAGACCACCACCATGTGTATTCTCGGTGACTGCCTACACTCCAGCAAGGGCAACCAGCCTTAGTGATGCTGAATGTATTTGCATAACAGACTGAAACCTGAAAACCCCACTCGCTTGTAAATACTGTGCATGACTATACATGGCAAGCACATGGGTGTGTGCTAAGACTCTGCTTCTTCCCCCAAAAATTTGCTCCCCCTTTCCATCTAATGCAACTGTGAAATCACCAGAGCAATACGCAATAAATCTCTGCCTATAATTCCTCTCTGCACACAGAGTCATGTTTTCACATTAGTCCCAAAACGAAATTTCTTTGCCAATTTGAAAGCACACTTACTGCTCTTTTTTTTTTCGGGGCAAGTGAAAATCACTTTTACAGACTGACACATTATGAAACCACTTTTTTTGATTTATTTAAATGCACATGTCCAAACTGTTTTTTCAGACCACCACCATGTGTATTCTCGGTGACTGCCTACACTCCAGCAAGGGCAACCAGCCTTAGTGATGCTGAATGTATTTGCATAACAGACTGAAACCTGAAAACCCCACTCGCTTGTAAATACTGTGCATGACTATACATGGCAAGCACATGGGTGTGTGCTAAGACTCTGCTTCTTCCCCCAAAAATTCGCTCCCCCTTTCCATCTAATGCAACTGTGAAATCACCAGAGCAATACGCAATAAATCTCTGCCTATAATTCCTCTCTGCACACAGAGTCATGTTTTCACATTAGTCGCAAAACGAAATTTCTTTGCCAATTTGAAAGCACACTTACTGCTCTTTTTTTTTTCGGGGCAAGTGAAAATCACTTTTACAGACTGACACATTATGAAACCACTTTTTTTGATTTATTTAAATGCACATGTCCAAACTGTTTTTTCAGACCACCACCATGTGTATTCTCGGTGACTGCCTACACTCCAGCAAGGGCAACCAGCCTTAGTGATGCTGAATGTATTTGCATAACAGACTGAAACCTGAAAACCCCACTCGCTTGTAAATACTGTGCATGACTATACATGGCAAGCACATGGGTGTGTGCTAAGACTCTGCTTCTTCCCCCAAAAATTCGCTCCCCCTTTCCATCTAATGCAACTGTGAAATCACCAGAGCAATACGCAATAAATCTCTGCCTATAATTCCTCTCTGCACACAGAGTCATGTTTTCACATTAGTCCCAAAACGACATTTCTTTGCCAATTTGAAAGCACACTTACTGCTCTTTTTTTTTTCGGGGCAAGTGAAAATCACTTTTACAGACTGACACATTATGAAACCACTTTTTTTGATTTATTTAAATGCACATGTCCAAACTGTTTTTTCAGACCACCACCATGTGTATTCTCGGTGACTGCCTACACTCCAGCAAGGGCAACCAGCCTTAGTGATGCTGAATGTATTTGCATAACAGACTGAAACCTGAAAACCCCACTCGCTTGTAAATACTGTGCATGACTATACATGGCAAGCACATGGGTGTGTGCTAAGACTCTGCTTCTTCCCCCAAAAATTCGCTCCCCCTTTCCATCTAATGCAACTGTGAAATCACCAGAGCAATACGCAATAAATCTCTGCCTATAATTCCTCTCTGCACACAGAGTCATGTTTTCACATTAGTCCCAAAACAAAATTTCTTTGCCAATTTGAAAGCACACTTACTGCTCTTTTTTTTTTCGGGGCAAGTGAAAATCACTTTTACAGACTGACACATTATGAAACCACTTTTTTTGATTTATTTAAATGCACATGTCCAAACTGTTTTTTCAGACCACCGCCATGTGTATTCTCGGTGACTGCCTACACTCCAGCAAGGGCAACCAGCCTTAGTGATGCTGAATGTATTTGCATTACAGACTGAAACCTGAAAACCCCACTCGCTTGTAAATACTGTGCATGACTATACATGGCAAGCACATGGGTGTGTGCTAAGACTCTGCTTCTTCCCCCAAAAATTCGCCCCCCCTTTCCATCTAATGCAACTGTGAAATCACCAGAGCAATACGCAATAAATCTCTGCCTATAATTCCTCTCTGCACACAGAGTCATGTTTTCACATTAGTCCCAAAACGAAATTTCTTTGCCAATTTGAAAGCACACTTACTGCTCTTTTTTTTTTCGGGGCAAGTGAAAATCACTTTTACAGACTGACACATTATGAAACCACCATGTGTAACTACAACAAAAACAATTTCCATTTCTATTATTCATTTCTTAAGTTACCACATACATCCCCTCTCAAACTGTAAACTCACCTTTAAAATTAGTTAGTTGTGAAAGAAATGTGACACTCAAACAGCAGATTATCAGAGCCAGGATCTCTGTTGTGTTCACCTCTCTCCTCTCAGCAGAACCAGATAATGGCAAACTTTCCCTCTATTTTTCCACACATATACTTGTAAGTTTCAAATCTCAGTGCTTCCCCCTTTTTTTCAAATGTAATCACACATTTCTATTGGTTGAAAACCAACCCTTTTCCAAAAGTACCCTTCCCCCAACTTGACTTCTGCCTAGTACCCTTCCCCCAACTTGACTTCTGCCTGCTACCATAGCAACAGCTCATGGAACACTGCTGTGTTGAGTTAGGTCAGAAGTTCGCCAAACAATGTTTCAATTCCACAGAGCAAGAGTGCTTGACTTTTCAAACCTAACAGCAAATCCATAGTACTGTTCTTTGGTTACACATTTTTTTGTACCAATACAAAACATGCTTCTATTAATTTACACATACAGCCTAGTTTTTATTCTAGAATGGTATGAAACAGCCAATCAGTTCTTTTTGTTTTGAAAAAAATATGTATGCCTCCATTTCCAAACTGTCTTTCATTTCATATTGCCATTCTACTGAAAGACACCTCCTGAGTGCATCCAGTTCTCCTTTGAAGATGTTCACAGTGTGGATTGTAGGGCACAGCTATGTCTTCTGGAGTGAAAAGTTTGCAGAGAAAACAGATATGGTGAGAGACCTTGCTTTGCCAAATGTAGACATTAAATGGTCAGAGAGGGTTAAAGTGGCACCAATTGATGCCATTGGTGAAATCCTTCATGCAAATCCAACACCCTGACCTCATAATAGTGCACTGTGGTGGCAATGACCTAGGCACTTTGACTGGGGTAGGTCTGGAAATGCTTATGAAGGACACCTTTGCACAACTGTTTACACTTTTCCCTAAAACTGCCTTTGTGTTTTCCAACATATGCCAAAGGCAAAAATGGAACTGGTCCAATCATTTCTGTCCACAGATTGACAAAGCAAGAAAGCACGTCAACAAATCTGTTTCTGCTTTCCTCCGTGACTATGGTATGGGTGCCATTTACCACAACAACTTGCGTTATGACATGCAAGACATTTATAGAGGAGATGGTGTGCACTTCAATGATGAAGGGAACAGAGTCTTCCTCTTGAACCTTAGACTCTGCATCGGTACTTACTTGTAGGTACCACTAAAAAAATGACTTCATAAACACAACAGCTCTTTTTAGAGCTCCCTAATATCTAAACTCTTAAATCTGCTTTTCTTTTATTTATTTTTTTTTTTTTTACCGTACGCTTACCGTAAGCTTACCGTACGCGTACCCCGTGATTTTTTTAAAAATCAATAAATGTTTTTTTTGTACTTTTCTGTCCTTCTTTGACCCCCTTACAAATGTTAGGGGGTCTGTAACTCTCCTCATTGCCCCCTTTCCTTGTTTTCACTCTTTTTTTTCAGAGTGAAATACACAAAATGGCGGCCGCCGCTTCCTGGTTTCGGCCGATTCGAATGTTTACTAAGATCTAAGAGCCAATCAGAATCGCGCTCGCGCACGCCACCGTACGCTTACCGTAAGCGTACGGTAAGCGTACCGTAAGCGGGCTCAGATATATATATTGATTTAAAGGCTATTTTCTCAGAATCTACTGAACAGATTTACACCAAACCTACAAAAGGCACTTCCTTGACCTAGGGACTACCTCTCTGCCAAATTTTGAGTAATTCTGTTCAGCCGTTCGGGCTGTAGCTCGTTCTAAAGGTACTATGGAAAAATGCATGGGAAAAACGCGTTTTGGGACCCCCCTTTTATCTCAGCCCCCGCTTGACGGATCCCCCCGAGACTTTCAGGGTAGGAGCGGAGCGTAGCGCCCCACCTATTTTGAGAAATTCGCGAGGATTCGTCGACCGGCGCCAAAGTTATTCAAAATAGAATGTTGAGGTTTTCCTATGGAAACGTGGTCCTAACTATAACTACCTACTGGCGACCGCCAGTAGGTAATATATATATATATATATATATATGCTGGTATTTGAATTTCCTGCCCACAAACATTGCAAGGTGCAAACCCCAGTGGGTGTCTTGATGCTCCCAAAGTTCAAATGTCTACCCCAGTGGGTGGGGTGATGTGATCACATTGCTGCAACATCTCCAATATGTACCAACAGCTCAGGCCCCTCTCGTTCAATTCACCGCTCTGATTGCTGAGCAGTTTCGATCCGCCAGAAGCAGCGGCGGGGCCTCCCAGCGACCGGACGAGTCGCGTAATATGTAGAAACAGGTTGCCCAAGAAGAGAGGCTCACACTCGAGAGGGTTGACACACACTTGCTGCCGGCGGTGGTGTAACAGCATCGACCACACCCGCCCTCTGACTTGCCATACGCGTTTCGGGCTTGGATTCCGCCCTTGTTCACTGGCTACACAAAAGGAGGACAAGACTTCATTTCACGCACCTGTTTTATTGCACGTTAACAAGTCCCGCCCATTTGGGCTGTGGCAAGGCATGCTGGTATTTGAAGTTCCTGCCCACAAACATTGCAAGGTGCAAACCCCAGTGGGTGTCTTGATGCTCCCAAAGTTCAAATGTCTACCCCAGTGGGTGGGGTGATGTGATCACATTGCTGCAACATCTCCAATATGTACCAACAGCTCAGGCCCCTCTCGTTCAATTCACCGCTCTGATTGCTGAGCAGTGTCGATCCGCCAAAAGCAGCGGCGGGGCCTCCCAGCGACCGGACGAGTCGCGTAATATGTAGAAACAGGTTGCCCAAGAAGAGAGGCTCACACTCGAGAGGGTTGACACACACTTGCTGCCGGCGGTGGTGTAACAGCATCGACCACACCCGCCCTCTGACTTGCCATACGCGTTTCGGGCGTGGATTCCGCCCTTGTTCACTGGCTACACAAAAGGAGGACAAGACTTCATTTCACGCACCTGTTTTATTGCACGTTAACAAGTCCCGCCCATGTGGGCTGTGGCAAGGCATGCTGGTGTTTGAAGTTCCTGCCCACAAACATTGCAAGGTGCAAACCCCAGTGGGTGTCTTGATGCTCCCAAAGTTCAAATGTCTACCCCAGTGGGTGGGGTGATGTGATCACATTGCTGCAACATCTCCAATATGTACCAACAGCCCAGGCCCCTCTCGTTCAATTCACCGCTCTGATTGCTGAGCAGTGTCGATCCGCCAGAAGCAGCGGCGGGGCCTCCCAGCGACCGGACGAGTCGCGTAATATGTAGAAACAGGTTGCCCAAGAAGAGAGGCTCACACTCGAGAGGGTTGACACACACTTGCTGCCAGCGGTGGTGTAACAGCATCGACCACACCCGCCCTCTGACTTGCCATACGCGTTTCGGGCGTGGATTCCGCCCTTGTTCACTGGCTACACAAAAGGAGGACAAGACTTCATTTCACGCACCTGTTTTATTGCACGTTAACAAGTCCCGCCCATGTGGGCTGTGGCAAGGCATGCTGGTATTTGAAGTTCCTGCCCACAAACATTGCAAGGTGCAAACCCCAGTGGGTGTCTTGATGCTCCCAAAGTTCAAATGTCTACCCCAGTGTGTGGGGTGATGTGATCACATTGCTGCAACATCTCCAATATGTACCAACAGCTCAGGCCCCTCTCGTTCAATTCACCGCTCTGATTGCTGAGCAGTGTCGATCCGCCAGAAGCAGCGGTGGGGCCTCCCAGCGACCGGACGAGTCGCGTAATATGTAGAAACATGTTGCCCAAGAAGAGAGGCTCACACTCGAGAGGGTTGACACTACTTGCTGTTGTCTGTCCTCTATTGCCAGTGATCAAGGACTTACGTCCGAAACATGTTTGGCGCTTGGTTGGAGGTGGAGGCTGGCTTTGCTGCTGTCCTCACGAAGGAGGACTTTACTTCCCGGGTGTGTGCCTTTTCTCAGAGGGCAACCTTTCGTTCTACATGTTTAAGCGGCCTGCTCGGTCGCGGAAGGGCCCCGCCGCAAATACAGCGGATCCTGGGTTGCTGATTCAGAGACCTGACTGGAACGGGTTGTACCCAAACGTGAGTGACTTTGCTAAAGGCAGAGGAGGCAGCCTTTTTCTTTTACCAAACCCACTGGGGTGAATATTGTTTTAATGGAGGGCGTCCAGGAGCACCAACATGGATAAATTAACAGTGGGACTACGATAACCAGGGTGCAACACTGCACACGCCTACAAGCGAGACCTCAACGCCCACTGGGGCGGGACTTTATCAAATCAAGAGGCACTTTCCACTACTTGCTGTTGTCTGTCTTCTATTGCCAGTGATCAAGGACATACGTCCGAAACATGTTTGGCGCTTGGTTGGAGGTGGAGGCTGGCTTTGCTGCTGTCCTCACGAAGGAGGACTTTACTTCCCGGGTGTGTGCCTTTCCTCAGAGGGCAACCTTTCGTTCTACATGTTTAAGCGGCCTGCTCGGTCGCGGAAGGGCCCCGCCGCAAATACAGCGGATCCTGGGTTGCTGATTCAGAGACCTGACTGGAACGGGTTGTACCCAAACGTGAGTGACTTTGCTAAAGGCAGAGGAGGCAGCCTTTTTCTTTTACCAAACCCACTGGGGTGAATATTGTTTTAATGGAGGGCGTCCAGGAGCACCAACATGGATAAATTAACAGTGGGACTACGATAACCAGGGTGCAACACTGCACACGCCTACAAGCGAGACCTCAACGCCCACTGGGGCGGGACTTTATCAAATAAAGAGGCACTTTCCACTACTTGCTGTTGTCTGTCCTCTATTGCCAGTGATCAAGGACTTACGTCCGAAACATGTTTGGCGCTTGGTTGGAGGTGGAGGCTGGCTTTGCTGCTGTCCTCACGAAGGAGGACTTTACTTCCCGGGTGTGTGCCTTTCCTCAGAGGGCAACCTTTCGTTCTACATTTATATATATATATATATATATATATATATATATATATATATATATATATATATTTATTACCTACTGACAGTCGCCAGTAGGTAGATATAGTTAGGACCTATTTTCCATAGGAAATCCGCAACATTCTATTTGGAATAACGTTGGTGTCGATTGACGAATCTTCGCGAAACTGTCCAAACTTTTGGCCAGCTCCGGTCCGCTCCTATCCTGAAAATTTCACGGTGATTCATCAAGCGACTGCCGAGAAAAAAGTGGAGTCCCAAAACGCGTTTTCCCCATGCATTTTCCCATAGGACCTGTTGACGCAGCTACAGCCCGAACTGCTGAACAGAATTACACCAAATTTAGCAAAGAGGTAGTCCTCAGTTGAGACTTGTGCCTTTTGCTTAAATGGTGTAAATTCGTTCAGTAGT
The DNA here is from genome assembly GCF_964204655.1 of Triturus cristatus. NCBI lineage: Eukaryota > Metazoa > Chordata > Amphibia > Caudata > Salamandridae > Triturus > Triturus cristatus. The sequence continues at coordinate 1,819,310,255 of NC_140590.1, read as the reverse complement.
TGCTGAGAAAATCAAAAGTAAAATCATAGATATATCTATGGCCTCGGAGGATCCGCCCCCTTCCTTTATCATTGTACAAATATTTCTCCAAAATCAACCGAACTACGAATTACGATTTACTCACCACTTCATCTATTCATATAGATAATAGCTCATACTTAGTGTGTTTTAAAATCATTATTACAACTATACAGTTATCCATAAAGTCACTCAGACAATCACTGAGTCTTATGTATACTTATTTATATACAACTGACACATACACTGGCTTTTATTTTTCTAGTTTGTTGGATATGTACCATTGAGACATATATTTGCTCATCGCCACACCCATAAAGATATTCACTCACCCAAACAACTGTTATAACATGTAGTTTTAACTTCATATACCTACTGAATCAACTATTCACACAACATTGGTGAGTCACACACCCCTCACCGAACCACACACACATTCACTCTCCCATACAAATACTCTGACAAAGTGATACAGATATTCACACAGTTTAGTCACTTTCCAATATATTTAGTGAGACACTATAAATTAGTCGAGTAAACAGTCAATCACACTGCTACTAAATCCTCCATCCAGATATTTAATTTTATATATCCACTCATTCTTCAATGCAAATTGCTATATATATAATACATATTTAAATAACAAACCAAACCACATTCTCTGGATGATGTCATCGGTGATGTCCTCAGTGATGTCATTTGAGATGTCATCAGTGATGTCACTGACCATGTCATGACTGATGTAATATGTGACATCATCAGCAGTGGATTGCGGGCGTGCGAGATGTAGTTAGTACAACTAACTATATCGGAGGAATTTCAATGGTTTTGTTCGAGTGAAATGTCCAGCTAACTATAACAGCCATAAAACCTATTGTTTTTTCAGTGAATTTCTAAGGTTTTTAAAATGCTAATTCCTAACTATATCAGGCCTGAAACCTATAGTTTTTTCAGTGAATATATATATATGTAATTGTATTTTAAATGATGTTTTTAATATTTTATAACTAAAAATATGTATTATTCTTTACTATTATTAAGTTATATGCATTTTTATTTTTTTACATTACATTTATTATTTATTAATCTTTTTTAATTATTTTTAAGTATGTTTTACTTAATTATATTTATTATTTCATTAATTTTATATTACTTTTAAGACATTTAAAAAAGTCGATATTTTAGCAAACTATATTATTAACAACGATATTTAGGATTCAATATTTTTGTACTTACCTGTTTGTAGATAGGAAGTCAATATTCTGTCACTCGATATTTTCACCTCGATATTGTGGTAGCTTGATATTCTTCTCCTCGATATTCTGTCAGTGATCCCCACTACCTGGTATCCCTGCACATCATCCCCATTGGGTACAGGTCTTCCCCACAGGCCAGGTCTCAGTGTACAGGTGCCATATGTCTTTCTCTGAGCACTAGCCGTTGCCATCTATATTTGTCAATGTTTCGACCCTGACAGAGCATTATTGGAATGTCATGGTGGGTCCCTTCTCATCCCTTATCATCCTCCACCTGGGAAGAAAGGCCTCAGCGAATCATCCCACTCTCTGGGTGAGTAACGGGACCCCTTAGCTACCTAGCCATCTTGCCTCTTATGTTGGAACACAATTGTCAATTCTCCTCAGCAAATTTTTTTTTTAGGCTGTCTACACCCCCACTTGTCCTGAAGAAGCCCCGCCATTACATTCCAATAGTGCTCTGTCAGAGTCCAAACGTCAACGAATACAGATGGTTCAGATCAATCAAATCTCTGGTTGCCAAATCAATAAGCTAAACCCGCTGTTCATCAAAGCTATTGTCTACTCTCATACTAACCGTATTCTATTCCCCTGTGTAAATAATTGTATATATTCACTTCACTATTATCACCGAGCACTTAATGTCACCTTATCACGTATCACTTTATCAGTATTTCTTGTATGGACAGCCCTCCGATTTTCTGTATATATTCAACTTATGCCTTTATTTGATATAAAAGAAGAGCCTTTAGCACGCATTTATTGGTAGGTGTTTTGCTTAAATCTGTGTCTTTAAGTCATTTGATATACGTTCCAATGTTTTTGTAATATGTTTTATGAACTAACCCTTGTTAATGCTATATTTGTTATACTCAGTCAGTAGATATTAAGTAATTCTCTCTGTCCTTTTCAAAGCAATTGATTTCTCCCCAAAAGAACCATTGTAGCCTGTATACACACAAAGTAGTCCCCTTCAGTGTCAGGCAGTGTTATGGTAATATGTGCTTTTAGAGACAAATGCCCAGCAGCTTTCCAAACAATTAAGGGTCATATGTTCAAGGAAATGGCGGAGTGTGGCATTAAGCTCAAAATGCTAAAGCATGGCTCTGCCATTCCAAAAATGCAGGAATGAGCTGTATTTACAAAGATACAGCACATCTTTGTATTTTCCCTAGCGCTGGTACTAAATTAAGCTGCCTAGCACCCACTGAGGTACCCTTGCACCATAGTACAATGGTGCCTGCATTGTGAGCATGATTGTTTATGTGCCGGAACGTGCCTCTTCCTGCCCATAAACAGTTACAAATGGCGATTTGTAACTTGTATGTGTGCTGCATTGTGCAGCAACATAGAAGTTGCAATTCGCCATTTTTGTAATGATCGTTTATGTGCAGGAAGGGACACCTTTCTGTACATCAACAATCATTCATGGAGTTTTGCTGTTTCTATGTGTGCTGCACCGTGCAGCAGACATAGAACAGCAAACACAAGAAGAAATAAAGCATTTCTCCTTGTTTCACCATGGTCTTAATTTTGGAGCTGCCTCCTGTTTACACCACCCTTGGAAATAGGGGCAACGTCAAAATCAATGGGAGTTGGGGCGGAACGCCCACAGCAACACCCGTTGCTAACTATAGCGTGAATGGGTGACTTATTTGTTTATTTGTAAATAAAGCAAAGCCCCTGTCGCCACAGGAATGTCATTAAAAGTGACGTTCATGTGGTGATAGGGGCTTGTAAAATGCCCCCAAGTTTTGCAAAAGCCATGACAATACAAAACAAGAACTGCCAAAAGCATGGCGGATGATGCTAGACCTAATGACTTTGCCAATGCTTGTTTCCTCTTTTGTCAGTAAAATACAGAGGCGCTGATACTTGCCCCATAATTTTAATGGGGAGGTTTAATAAAATGTATAATGGTATTGACATGATGAAATTTAAAACATAATGAATTTGAAATGTACTGTTATGAAGCTGTGTTTATTTTAAAATCTTGCAACTTTATATTTTCCTAATAAAATATTCAGGGCCTGACCTTGAAGGATTTTTCAGTGGTTAAGACAGTTGTAGGGCTTCAGACTGTTATAAGGCTATCAGCCCTGATTTTCAAGGTTTTTTCATGGCTTCAGACAGGCTGTCTTTCAGGGCCTAAAACTGTATTAACGCTATCTTAAGCATGGGAAAAAACCCTGGGCTAATAAGGTCCAACTTTTTTATATAAAATTCTCTCATTCCGGTTCTTTTTTTGACTAGATTCCCTCCCACTGTAAAAATATTATGCTTCTGATTTAATTACATTTATTTCTATTTCTTTAGCTTAACCCGTTTCAAGCTGAAGGCAGCTTGGAGCCATCCTCAGCTATGGTGGGAGTGTGCTGAGGTCAGCTCCATGCCATCCTTGCACCCATCCTTGAGGGACGCGCCAGCGTTCCCCCCATGGGCCACCACTCTACAGGCTCCTACCCAACGGCATTGTTGTCTAGTGCGAAGCTGGCTAAAATGTTAGCCCTGGACCTTCTCCCTTTTTCATTTGTGGAAGGGGTGGGTTCCATTGAATTTGTGTCAGCCATCTGCCCTAAATGGAAGGTGACCAGCCGGTCCTATTTCACCAGAGTTGCTGTTCCAGCACTACATCACAAATTGCTGGATTGGTTTGCAGCAGAGTGCTGTTCCCAATATCCACCTGACAACAGACATGTGGACCAGTTGCCAAGTCACTGATTACATGTGCATCACTGCACACTGGGTCTCTTTTGTGGGGGTTAGAGATAAGCTATCTGAATTAGGTACTGTTGACACAGCTGAGATTTTGAATGGTACTCGGAAACATGCAACTGTAGCCATGTTCCCATGGAGAAATCTCATACTGCTGTAAACATTTTGGAAGAGTTTCACAGCAAGGTCTTTGAATGGCTGCGCCCAAGAGGGCTTAAGATTGGTTTTGTTTCCACAGATAATGGCTGTAATGTACTTAAGGCCATGGAGCTTGGTTCCTATTTCAGGGTCCCGTGTTTGGTGCACTGCATTAACATTATAGTTCAAGACTTTCTGAAAGATTAAGCCATAGTCAGCAACTTACTGGCCGCCTGCCGAAGAATATGCACTCATTTCAGCCATTCTTTTAAAGCTTGGAAGCAGCTGAGGATCATTCAACGTGATGAAGAATGCCAGTCAAAGCACTCATAGAGGAGGTGGCAACACATTGGAACTCAACTTATTACATGCTTGACCGTCTGTTTGAGCAGTACAGACCAATCAATGAATATGTCATGCAAAGAGGGGATGCTACTGTGAAAGTCATGACTCTTCAGATGGACCAATGGTGCCTAGTTAAATGCCTGACAGAGACGCTTCTTCCTTTCGAGGTCTTCAAACGTGAAGTCAGCAAGGAGGACTGTACTACGGGCCAAGCTATCCCATTTTTGCACATGCTAGAGCAACAGCTGAAGTAGGTGTCTGAAGCGTACAAAGGTGTAGAGGAAAAAACAGAAGCATATGAGTTGCTCGAGAGCTTATCCCGTTGCTTAGCTGACAATACAAGGGTGCAAAAGAAGATTTTGTAAAAAGTACATTACATTTGTGCCACAATTCTGGATCCACGGTCAAAATCGGCACTGAAAAGTAAGACACTAATTCAATTTTCAGAAGTGGATGTTGACCGGTCCAAAACTTGGATAGCTGAGGCAGCCAGTAAGTTGGAAAATGAACGGCTGGTAATTAAAAGCGCGCTACATACAAGCACAACTAGTACTGCAGCAGTGCATCCGGCGTCAAGTTCAACTTCGGAGCCTGAGGGCAGTGCGTTTGGCTCAGAACACTTACCAACACTATCGACAACAGCAAGAACCGGATCATGAGCCCCAGTAAAATCGTTAAAGGATTGGTATTTACAGCAAGCATTTGCTAGGTCCAGTGCTGATGCAAAGACAAAAGGGCCGAACAAAGTGTCGCACCCCTGATCATTGAGGGGATGGTCCAGGCCTTTCTGGATGACCCAACAGAGGTATACATTGATCAAAACCCATTGCGGTATTGGTATGGGAAAAGGGGCCAATGGCCACTGCTCAGCAGGTTGGTGATAAACTATCTGGCTTGCCCTGTCACATGTGTCTCTTCTGAACGTGTTTTCAGTGCTGCTGGTTCCATTGTAACGGTGGGAAGGACCAGTCTCTCACCCAAAAACATGGAGAGGTTAACCATGATCAATGGTTCTTATTATGTCCTCCAGAAATATCCTTGTTCTTGGAGATTTCATTGTACATAGTGAAATTCAAGACAATCCGAAAGCCTCATCTTTTCTGACCGAACTGGCTGCACTCAACCTTACTGTAATAAATAAAGATCCAACCCACCAGGCAGGGCACACGTTAGACATCATCTTAACTAACTCTCCCGACATATCTTACGTTACTACAACTCCTCTGACCTGGTCTGACCATTCTATGGTCAAGTTTTGGATTAACACCCACAAAGCTCACCCCGCTCCTAAATGCTATCCAAATTAAAGCTATAGAAAGTGGAATTTGATTACACCAGCACACTTTGAAGGTGCATTTTGTCCACCTCATCACGCGGAAACAGATAAGGTTGAAAAATGCCTAACCTCCTTTAACGCTAGCCTACTTACTACTTTAGATATTTTAGCACCTCTGAAACAATGCTCTTCAATCATTAAACGACGCCAGGCCCCGTGGTACTTGACCCCCCTGCGGCTAGAAAAAGGCTCATGCAAAAGACTCAAACGCCATTGGCGCCGCTCTCAAAACCCTTCTGATAAAGCTAAATTTAAGGGGGGTTTAAACCATTACCACCGCAATCTAAAAAATGCGAGAAAGACCCATATCGCAGCTTCTCTTGAACAAGCTGGGAGCTCTCAGAAATGCCTTTATCAGATTCTAAAAACCTTCACCAGTCCTTTAGCCTGTGACACGGCATCTGTACCATCCCAAATGTTGAACGATACCATTGCTAGTCATTTCACACAGAAAATAGACACGATCTATAACAAAATCACTTCTGCTATAAATCCCCAATCTAAATCAGGAACTGAACCCCTACACATCCCACCAACAACAAATTCCTTAGGAAATTGTCCACTACTTACTATAGAAGATACAGGAGCTCTCTTAAAAGGCACTAAATCAGGGTCCCCTTTGGACCTGATACCTGCTAAACTAACTGCCACCTTGACCAAACAGCTCGCTGACCCCATTTCTAATATTCTTAATAGCTCTCTGAAGGAAGGAGCTCTCCCTTCAGATTGGAAAGCTGCACAGATATTTCCTATTAAAAAGAATCTCAAAATCTCACCGGAAGACGTTACAAACTACCGACCTATCTCGCTTCTTCCCCTCCACACTAACATTTTAGAAAAACACATCAATACACATCTCTTCAAATTCATTGAATCCACTAACAGCCTAGATTCCTCACAATCTGGATTTCGCCCCAGATACAGCACTGAGTCTACCCTAGTGGCAGTGACGGATAACATCAGGACGCTGTTGGATAAGGGTCAGGCGGTGCTTTTGGTGCTGCTTGACCTTTCCGCAGCATTCAACACCATATCCCACCAAATTTTACTCAGAAGACTGGGTGACATAGGCATCACAGGGAAAGTGCTGAAATGGTTAACCAACTTCCTATCCGACAGAACACAGACCGTTAACCTAGGCTCATACCACTCTAAAACCACCAAAATCACCAAGGGAGTACCTCAGGGCACTTGCTTGAGCCCTACCCTGTTCAATGTTTACATTGCTCCCCTGGCGAGACTGTTGAGAAAACTGGGCTTTATCCCTATATCATACGCTGATGACACCCAGTTACTCCTTCCACTTGACAAATCCAACCCTAACACCCAAGTCATCTTCTGTGAAGGAATGAAATCTATAGCGGAATGGATGAAAATAAATTTTCTCCTATTGAACGCTATCAAGACTGAGATAATGCTATTTGGTGATGCCACTGTGAGATGGTCGCCTACGTGGTGTCCAGAGGAACTAGGCCCCACCCCATGCCCTAAACTGGTAGTGAAAAACCTTGGTGCCCGACTGGACCAAAAACTTACCCTGGTAGACCATGTCTCTTCTACCATCGGAGCCTGCTTCCATACTCTTAGCATGCTCAGAAGAGTCTTCCCTTTCCTACCACTGTATTTGAGGAAAACTGTTAGACCTGGCACCTTGGCGTGGGTCTCCGTTCCATTTTTTTGCTGTTGCCTCATATGTTTTTGCTGGTGTTAGTTGCTCAGGGCACTGTGCCACTGCTGTCCAGTGCCACAGTGCAAGTGCTCCCTATTGTAAATTGATGTGTGACTTTGTGATTCCTTGATTGGCTGGTTTGGTTAACTTGTCAGACCCTAGTACAGTGCACCAGGAGTGCCCGGGGCTTGTAAATCCAAATACTGCTGGTGGGCTTGCAGCACTGGTTGTGCTACACAGAAAAGCAGCCTGTAAAAATGTGTCTAAGTTCTGCCGTTGCAGAGCCGGCGTGCAGTCTGGTACTGTCTTGCTGACTGGGCAAGTGCACCCACTTGCCAGTCCATAAACCTTCCCATTTCTTCATATCAGACACCTCTATGGTAGGCCCATGGGCAGGGTGCATTGCAGGGATAAGGTAGGACATGCCCTGGTGTGTGTGGCATGTTCTAATAGTGAAATTCAGCCACTTTCGGTATTCACAGAAGGCATTTAGGAGTCCTAAAGTTAGGACTCCTAACTTCTGTGAGTACCAATATGAGTTAGTGCCTTCTGTGAATACGAAAATGGTAGTAAGTTTAGGATTTTGTCTTAAGTTAGTTCTGTGAATCGGGCCCATAGTATCTGTTCTGCTAATAAATATGGCAACTGGTCTATTTTGGTGTGAGTGGAAGATCACTTCTGTTATTTTGTTGTTATTATTCAATAAGTGTGTGAGCCTTCCTAGTGCTCACGAAAAATGTAAATCTAGTGCAAGCCTGTTTCTTCTGATCTAAAGTTCTCTGCTAAATACCTCCTCTCAAGCGTGAGCCTATATTAATCATTTCCAAGGGCTTTATTAACAGGAAGTTTTTAAGCTAAATGTAATAATGTGCTTTTAAGTGTTTATATTCTTACAACAAAACATGGGCGAGAGACAGGGGGTGGCAGTGTGTGCTCAAGTTAACAGGGAATTTAACTGGGGACACATATAGTCAACAGAGTGGAGCAGGTCAACATGCATGCACACGACATATACGTACACGCTTTTTATGCATCTGTATTTTTTCTCACTAAAACTGAAACACCATTTTAATTGACGCACCAGGCACCATTTTTAGAAGAAATCCCAACCGAGTCAGTAGAAGATACAGAAAAAAACCTTAAAAACTTGCCATGCAATCAGGCAACTATTTGTCCAAGAGCAAAGAAACAACAATTCCTTCACAATTAATTAAGAGGCAAAAACTGTGTACTTTGTTTGCCAGAAAATAGAAAGAAAGAACTAATTTGTACGATATAAAATATGTCAATAGATAAGAGTGTTTATTTTCTGCTTCACACAGGGAGGACAGGAAGCTACAAAGGAAGCTGTTGTTTAAAAGTGAATCACTTCCTCTTTAGTTTGATACACAGTTCAGAAACACTCTTGTTAAACGGGAAGATATTACAAAGTGAATTATTTGTGTGTATCAGCTATTAACTGTTTTAGCTCTTTAGAAGCTGGGGAATTCTTAATACTTCCTAACACTAAACCTCCCTTGACACCCACGAGACGTAAACTGACAAATAAGTTTAGGAGTTCTGACCCTTTCAGAACCCGCAAGAGCTGAGAGATGCAAAGCACACTCTCCTTTACCTGTCACAATATAAAGACAGTTGAAAACTCCAGGGGCTCTCACCCTGAGCTGTGCTGAAAACTCCAGGGGCCCTCACCCTGAGCTCTGCTGAAAACTCCATGAGCTGTGCTGAAAACTCCAGGGGCTCTCACCCTGAGCTGTGCTGAAAACTCCAGGGGCTCTCACCCTGAGCTGTGCTAAAAACCCCAGGGGCTATCACCCTGAACAGTGCTTCAAACCCCAGGGGCTCTCATCATTAACTGTGCTGAAAACTCCAGGGGCTCTCACCATGAGCTGTGCTAAAAACTCCAGGGGCTCTCACCCTGAGCTGTGCTGAAAACTCCAGGGGCTCTCACCCTGAACAGTGCTTCAAACCCCAAGGGCTCTCCCCCTGAACAGTGCTTCAAACCCCAGAGGCTCTCACCCTGAGCTGTGCTTCAAACTCCAGGGGCTTTCACCCTGAACTATGCTGAAAACCCCAGGGTCTCTCATCATGAACTGTGCTGAAAAGTCCAGGGGCTCTCACCAGGAACAGTGCTGAAAACCCCAGGGGCTCTCATCATGAACTATGCTGAAAACCCCAGGGTCTCTCACCATGTACAGTGCTTCAAACCCCAGGGTCTCTCACCCTGAACTATGCTGAAAAGTCCAGGGGTTCTCACCCTGAACAGTGCTTCAAACCCCAGTGGCTCTCACCCTGAACAGTGCTGAAAAGTCCAGGGGCTCTCACCCTGAGCTGTGCTGAAAACTCCAGGGGCTCTCACCCTGAACTGTGATGAAAACTCCATGAGCTGTGCTGAAAGCTCCAGGGGCTCTCACCCTGAGCTGTGCTGAAAACTCCAGGGGCTCTCACCCTGAGCTGTGCTGAAAACTCCAGGGGCTCTCACCCTGAGCTGTGCTGAAAACTCCAGGGGCTCTCACCCTGAACTGTGATGAAAACTCCATGAGCTGTGTTGAAAACTCCAGGGGCTCTCACCCTGAGCTGTGCTGAAAACTCCAGGGGCTCTCACCCTGAGCTGTGCTGAAAACTCCAGGGGCTCTCACCCTGAGCTGTGCTGAAAACTCCAGGGGCTCTTACCCTGAACTATGCTGAAAACACCAGGGGCTCTCACCCTGAACAGTACTTCAAACCCCAGGGTCTCTCACCCTGAACTATGCTGAAAAGTCCAGGGTTTCTCACCCTGAACAGTGCTTCAGACCCCAGGGGCTCTCACCCTGAACAGTGCTGAAAAGTCCAGGGGCTCTCACCCTGAGCTGTGCTGAAAACTCCAGGGTCTCTCACCCTGAACTGTGATGAAAACTCCATGAGCTGTGCTGAAAACTCCAGGGGCTCTCACCCTGAGCTGTGCTGAAAACTCCAGGGGCTCTCACCCTGAGCTGTGCTGAAAACTCCAGGGGCTCTCACCCTGAACTGTGATGAAAACTCCATGAGCTGTGTTGAAAACTCCAGGGGCTCTCACCCTGAGCTGTGCTGAAAACTCCAGGGGCTCTCACCCTGAGCTGTGCTGAAAACTCCAGGGGCTCTTACCCTGAACTATGCTGAAACCCCCAGGGGCTCTCACCCTGAACAGTGCTTCAAACCCCAGGGTCTCTCACCCTGAACTATGCTGAAAAGTCCAGGGGCTCTCACCATGAACAGTGCTTCAAACCCCAGGGGCTCTCATCATGAACTGTGCTGAAAAGTCCAATGCTGTCACCCTGAACTGTGCTGGAAACTTGGGAGGTGCCACATGCACTCTCCTCTATCTGTCGCAACAAGAAAATACACAGTATAAAAAAAACATGCACGGGAAACCCAGAAACCACAACCTTAAATGTCAAAATCTAACAATAAATCCTGGCTCAGTGCCGGCTCAAGTGTGTCACGTTACAAAGGGGTTGTTTTTTCTTGGCAAGACACCAGTTCAGCAAGGAACTGTGGCTTTGGGCAGCATTACCACTACAAGTTCTCAACCTACCACAGCCATACACTACACCTGGGCAAGGCAATGAGGAAAAAAAGAAAAGCTCTTGACCACATGTGGGCGTGGTCGTTCAGACTAGAAGAGGCACTGAGGGGCAATCTCCATCTGCCACAGAGGAATGTTTTCTCACCTTGCAAGCTGGAAATTCTATGCACGGTCCTTTTTTTGAGGTTACCAGCTGTTGGAGGGTGGTTTTAGGGTGGTTCTTTACCACCTTAATTTGAGAAGGGGTGTGTTATCTAAAATAATAAGACACAAGTGTGAGATACGGGAACTGAGTCAGAGTGGCACAATTTATTTAAACAATTTATACAATTAATGGAAAAAACACTTGATTAATCAAAGGTAACACTAATGCAGTGTAGCAAGTAAAAAGTGTCAAAGACACATAGCAAATTATGAGCCTAAAGATGCAATCTAGTACATTTCAAAATCACGTCAATGCAAAGGAAAGAGAGAAGGAGAGAGAGAAAATGTCAAAGTACAAAAAAGCCTTACAACCTCAATCAAAAATGCTAAAAAACAATGGTTAACTGGTAGCACCCACACATATCTTGTCCCAAGAGTTCACTCTGCGAGGTGCCCATCGAATAGACTGGGGGCAGTTCTTTTAAATTATTTTAATGAGGAACTGCTGACCACAAGTCCAGATTCTGACTGATGTTTGACCATAGATCATCATAACAAAAAATTGAACATTTATCAAAACGATTTGCGTCACTTCTCGGAAACTGATATGAAAGCAGACGATTATAAAAGGTTATTGGTTATGTTGCTGTCATAATTTCTAAAGCTAGCAGAAAAACATCAGATGTGAAGTAATGAAATGTTCCAGCTGGCCCCCACCTGATTCTTACCGAATTGTGCTCTTCTAACTACTGGATGGTTCTTGTGTTTGCCACATTATCGTGATGTGCAGGAAAGATGTGTACATCGGGTACAGCGGCAGGCAGTGGGGGTATGGTGACTTTGTTTACTATGAAAACAGTGAGTTGAGGTTTGTCACCTTTGCAAGAGAAATATCTGTAGTCTAATTAGGGAGGCAGAAGGCCTACTGTCTTCAGTGAATGTTTGGGGGCAGTATGGGCAATTTAGCAAACCCCTACATGTGAGCTGGCATGGCCATCTAAGACCCTCATGTTTCAGATGTGGGACAGAAATGTCTAAGGCATTATCTGGTAAAACTAGACCCTGCTTCAGAAGATAAGTATCTTCAGTGCAACTATCTATCTCATGTATGTCTTCATTACCTCGGGGTGCAGTGCAACCACAAATTCACTGTGACATGACTTAAGCAGCTCACTGAATTACAATCATGAATCTCAACTCTCCTTTAACAGGCCACACTATAAAATAGCATTATATCAACCATGCCAGTCAAAAGGAGCAGGCTTATACTATGAAATCCAGTACAGTACACGTATGGTATAGCCATGATCACAATGTGTATATGAGAACAACTTACCTTAGGGCAGTATATCTGCTTTTGGTGCTAACTTGTACCACAGTACACCCACATTCATCTTCCTCCGTGAAAGAGTAGTTTGGAGAAATAAGCTGTTATCCTACACCTGCTATCATGTCCAGAAGCCATATTTATTTATTTATTATATGTGTCTATCTTATCTTTGTAGCACTTTTTGCCACTGGAAATGGTTGAGATTGCAGGATCAGAAGGAACCAGGGAAGTCAAAGCCTAGAAAAGAGCCATATTTCAATTTAATTTTTTTCTTGGTGTTCTGTCAAATAGTGTAGGAAGAAAGTGACGAAATGGGCACAGTTCAAGTGCCAAAAAAGAAACTGGCCTTTGTCTTAGATATGCCATTATATTTCAATTTACTAAAGATTCTGGTCTAGAGATGAATTTAGTCTGTACTGGAAAAACATTCTGAGAATGAAAATGGAAGCCTTGCCATAGATGGACTTATGGGGAAGGATAAAGCCCTTGATCTGCACACCATTGTCACCAGAAGCTTAACTAGCTATGTGGAATGCTCCAACCTGCTAGTAGCCATCAAAAGGCAAGCAGCATTATGGACAGTCTAACTGTTCCTTCAATTACTTAGGAAAGTTGAGCCTAGTTACAACAAAGGATTAATGTTCTTATGTGGGGTTGTCGCTGTATGTAGACAAATCAGTATTGCACTTTTGGCATTTTTGTATCCTGCCATGTATTCTAAACAATGTTTTGCTAATAAAATGGCTCTATGGAAACAATTTCATTGCTTCCATGTAAGTGTTTTAAAGGCCATTTCCTACTTGGCATTACATTTTTGTAAGAAGCGATCCCGCCATTTCATCTAAGCCCTTTAATCAAAATGCGTCAACAGGGGAAACAAAAATATGGCTGTGATGGTAGCCAACAGAGTAGCCAAAGCACCGCAGTAGAAGGACAGACCACTCACCATATTTTAAATAAGCCCCTACATCTCCAAAGGCATTGCAGTCTGAATACAGTTTTAAATGTCAATTTACCTTGGGAAGATATCCGCCTTGGCTACTCCAATGTAATCCTATTGGAAAGGTAGGCGGTAAAGTATCTCCCAGCATAAACACCACATAGGCTTGCAGTAGTGAATAACTAATTTAAGAGTTCTTCACTACCAGGATATGTAAAGCTTAAAAGAACATGTCCAACTTTTTAAATACATTGAACCCTGCCCTCTGGATGGTTCAGGGCCTACCCCAGGGTTGACATATATATTTAAAAGGAAGGTTTGGGCCTGACAAAAGATTTATTTTGGCAGGTTAAAATGTCAGTTTAAACTGCACGCACAGGCTCTGCAATGGCAGGCCTTAGACATGTCTAAAATGTTACCTTCACAAGCCATGGCAGTGGCAGGCATGTGCTTCAACCTTATCGAGTCTCTTAGAACGTTTTTTGACTTTCTTCCTTTAGCTGCCAATAAATAGGATTAATTTGTTCTTATCACCTCCCGGCTTGACTTTTGTAATGGCTTATAAATGCCTGAGCCTCGAAAGACATTTTGCATAAATTGCATATTGTGCAACATGGAGCCACCAGACTTGTGCTAAAATTCCCCACACGGAGCTCTGCCTCCACCACCTTGAAAAGTCTACACTGGCTACCAGTACATAAAAGGCTCTTTTTTAAGATCCTCCTACTGGTGTACAGATCACACAAAGCTACTGGACCAAAATGCCTTACTGCTAGTTAAATGTCTGCACTATACCCCAACAAAAGCTCTTAGATCTTCCCATGCTAATCTTCTTAAGCCCCCTTCTTTCAGACTAAAAACTAGGGGAGCTAAATCCTTCTCAGTGATAGGATCCATAGCATGTAATTTTCTTCCTAGTCATCTGCATTTCACCGAGTCGTAAGCCCTCTTCAAAAAAGCTTCTGAAGACCTATCTTTTGCAGGCCCTGTACATACTCTGCTATTCCCTTATTTTATGACTGTTTTTTATTTCTACTCTTCTCAACTGAATTCAATCAGTTGCAACCCCAGCACCAGGATGCTCCTTTGGGAGTGACAGAGTGATTTATAAATTCTATATTAATTCATTCATTCACTTAGGTGGGTGGCACAACCCATCTTAATCATTAAATAGGAATTTTCATTACAATTCCAAAGACACCAAATATGATATAGCTACCTGCTCCCAATCGTAAATTATAGCTGATAAAATTTAATAACAAATCTCCAATGTTAGGGTAGGCCTCGCAGTAGCAAAAAATGAATTTAGTTTTGTATTACCATGACATGTAATACATGTCCAACCTTTTAATTACATGCATCCTTCCCTAGAAACTACCTAGGGTCCACATTAGGGGTGACATACACAATAAAAGGGGAGTTTAAGGCTTGGCAAGATGGATAACTTGCCAAGTCAAATTGGCAGCTTAAAACTGGATTCAGACTGCATTGGCAGGCTGGGGAAATGCTTTAAAGGGCTACTCACGTGGGTGGCACACTAAGGAGGACCAAATATGCTAATTTTGCTTCATGGATTAAGTGCAATGATGATGATGACTCTTTTTCACGAAGTACAACTTTGCCATAACATTTTAATTAGGCCGGGAACCCAGCAAGTCAGATGCCCCATCCCAAAATATGTTGCGGGAATTATGAATATGTAGGGAAATCCAGATTTCTCAATTTCATTAGACAGGATTATTCTAACAAGTAGGCACCCTGAGAGCATGATGAAAGAAGCAACTGTTCCTGTGAAATCAACAGTCGACCTGAAGTGTACAACATTGTGGACTGACAGAGAGAACAAGACCTGTCTATCTTAGTACAAAAGGTGGATAGTCCTACCATTATATGTTGTGAAAAATCAGGATTTGTTATGTTATGTTTTGTCAGTTGCGTAAGCCGCACAAATCCCCCCAGCAGGGTTATCTTGGTGAAGCGTAGCACTAAGGCAAACAGTACACACTAGGTCAGAACAGCTCAATCTTAAGATGTTTTCTGAATTTGAGGTGATTAGTGCATTTCCGTATGTTTATAGTTTTTTAGTTTGTTCCAGTACCAAGGGGTTAAATAGGAGAAAGGTCGACCACCCAAACGGGATTTCTTGATTCGAGGAATAGTAAAAAGGGATTTGTCTGTGGATCTTAAGGTTCTGCCTTGCAAGGTGTAAGCTTTGCTGCAAGATAACTAGCTCCTTTCCCATTGAGAGATTTATGAGTTAACTCCAACAAAGCCATGACCACATGAAGCTGTAAAATTATTGTTGTCTGATTTGTGAATCGTTTTTTAAAAAATAATTAGCCCAAACAATTGTATGAAATATATGTTCTTTTCTTTGTTTGTATTTTGGATCTATGAAGAAATACAAACATGATATGTAATTTTCTCATGATCTATATTTAATGTGATAAAAATAAAAGTAATTTCACATTCCTGTATACAATGTCACATACATTCATTCTATTGGTCCGTTTTGCCAACAAATGTTACTAGCACCCTGATTTAGGAATAAATTCCAGGGGCACCCCTATTTTTTCAGAAAAAGAGATTTATGAGTTATACAGTTATACAGTTGTCCTTGAAGATTATTCCTTTTTGCACCAGGAGCCAGTGAAGCAGCGTAAAGGGGGTGAAGAGGCAGCCCTTGAAGAAAGATTTTGGATGAGGTGAGCTGTTGTGTTTTGGGTCACTTGTAGTTTAGTAAGAAGTGTCTCACTGGTATTGGCCAGAAGGGTGTTATAATAGTCCAGGCAGCTGATAACCAATGATTGGACCAAAGTTTAAAGCTCAAAAAGCAGAAGTACGGTAAAGACTTTTTGCAGCAGATGCATCATGTGAAAACAGGTGTCAGTGGTACCCACTACTTGTTCTTTCATGGTCAGCACCTGATCAAGGCAAACGCCCAGGTTTTTTACTACCACTTTAGGAGTTGGTGCTGCGCCTAATTCAGAAGGCCACCAGTCAGGGGCCCAGAGCCGTTGGGCTCTGCCAAAATGCATGACCTCCGTTTCGCTGGTGTTCAGCTGGAGACAGTTATTGGTCATCCAGGAAAAGATGGCTTTCATCCCGGATGCAAAACAGACGAGTTATATTCAGGTCTTTGTCAAAAGAGATTAGGAGCTGAGTATCGTCAGCATATGAGAGGTTTGAAACCAAATGCTCTGATGGTTTCAGCAAGGGGGGCTATGTAGATATTAAACAGTGTGGGGCTGGAGCCCTGGAGCACCCCCTTGTCAAGGTCTATGGTGCGTTATTTAAAAGGATGCAGGTTCTGTGAGAGCCATTCCATGGATTTCAATAGTCTGCAGCCTCAAAAGTAATCTATGGTGAGACACAGTGTCAAAGGCTGCAGACAACTCAAGCAGCACAAGCAAAGATTACTTATTCTTATCTGGAAAGCATCTAATGTGGTCTGTAACTGCAATAAGTGCAGTTTCTGTGCAGTGCACAGGTCTGAACCTGGATTGGGAGGGTCCAGAATCATATTAGATTCTATGAACTCCATAAGTTAGTTGTTTATTTGCCCTTGAAGCAGCTTACTCAATACGGGAAGCAGCAAAATTGGACGATAATTGGACAGGTCTGTAGCAGGAAGATTAGCCTTCTTGCAGGTAGGTATGACCTGAGCGGCTTTCCAGGCTAGTGGAAGTTTTCCAGAGCTGATCGTAAGGAGAAGATGGGCGGGACAAGCTGATTGGAGAGAGCTGCTGAGACCCTGGCAGGGACGATGTCCGTGGGAGACCCTGATTTGACAGCTTTCAGTGCTTTACAAGTGAAGCCTGGCCTCAGAGGTTTGAAGTTGCCTAGGGTGCAAGTACGATTGGCAATATGCAGGCTGATATAGGACTCTAGACACCTTTGATCCACAGTTCTGTGGAGGTTGTTATAAATCACGTTAACTTTTACTTCAAAGTGAATCGCAATAGAATCACACAGAGCTTGAGAAAGTTGGGTGTCAGATGAACAGGAATGAGGGTTTAAAAAAGTGTTGAGAACTTTGTATAACCCTTTAGAGGAGTTAGCTGAGTTGAAGTGCAATGTGTGACTTACGCAGCTTTTATTATTGTTACGATGATACATCGCTAAAGTTACTTTTTAAGCTTCTTTATCCCTGGGGTTATAGGACTGATGCCAATGTTTCTGTAGCTTTTTAACCAGAGCTTTACCACAGCGCAATTCTGATGTGTACCATGGAGCATGTGTACCATGTCTAGCTAAAGGGTGGGTCTTTCTCCACATCTCGATCCTCCATCGTAGCCATAAAATTGAAGTCCGGGGTGACTTTGTGCCAGTGTCTCTAAGGTTTTGCTTAGCTTTTTGGGGTGTTCTTTCACATTTGTTGTGGTGACCTGAAAACTGACTAGGGAATGATCAGTCCATAGGAGTGGACAACGGGGCTCACAAGACAAGGTTGGAAAATTAGTAAGAATTAGTTCAAGGATGTGGCCCATGATATGCATAGCTCCTTCGACTATCTGCTTGAGGCGAGCATGGAAAGGTCAGAGAGGAGTTGCATATATTCTGTATTTAAGGGATCTTCCCCATGGACATTAACATCGCCCAGTAGGAGTGTTTGGAAGTTAAAACATGAGTGGCAATGAGTTCAGTAAGCTGAAGACTAAAATCTCCTTCGGGTCCAGGGGGGCAGTAAACAAGAGTACCTCTACAACACTTGTGATGGGAGAACTCAACCTTGAAAACACATATCTCAGCTCAGTCCTCCGAAAGGGTCTCAATAAGCGAGACTTTTGATGTGTCTTTAAAAATTATAGGGATTTCACCGCCTGTCCTACCTTCCCTGTCCAATCTCAGCATGCAATAATTAACCAGGAGACCTAACGCAATGGAAGGAGTCTGTACTAGAATACGACCATGTCTCCGTTAGAAATCCAATTTTATGTACTATTGAAGAAAGCAAGTCCTAAAATTCAATAGTGTGTTTAGGTAGTGATCTTACTTTGCATAAAAATCCCTTGCAGACCAGAGAGGACAGAGAGAGAGAGAGGTTATAAGGGGGCAGAATTGGGTAGGTCACAGGAGGTATTCGAGGTTATGATATTTAGGTTGTCTTTTGGTAAACTGGGAGTGTGCCTGTCTTACCGGTCGACCTTGAGACTTTGAAAATGTCATTTTAGACAGGCTACAGGTCCTTCTAGGTGAGATCGAAATCTACCTCTGCAACTGGTGCCCTTGAGGGTAGAATCCTCAACTTGGTTACCTATACAGATTAGCTTCTCAGTAGAATAGGTAATTCTAATCAAGTACCTCTTATCTGTAGTAGAAGGAGCAGGGGTCCTGGCTCTTGGCTACAGCCAGGTGTGGACGGGCTCAGACGTGCTTGACTTTTTATGCGCACTTTTGGAATGCCAACTGCATGTCCGTTGTGCATTGTGCGCTGGCATCATTAAATGAAACTGAGGGCGCTGGAAGCCATTTGCTTCCCGCACGTCCAGGACAGATGCGGTGCGTTTCTTCTCGGGGAGGGGGGATTTTGAAATCAAAGAGGCATCGGGGGAAAGGAGAGGGTTTTCCTTTCCTCTGATGCCTCTTTGAGCATTCCTGATGCACGATTGCGTGATAGTGCGGCAGGAATGCCCACTAGATAGCAGGGATTTTTTTTGTTTTAGTTAGTTTTTTTATTGTTTGTAATGCATGCAGAGAGCGTCCCCTTGGGCAAGGGTCACTCTCCTTTGGGGGACATTTTGTTTGGCTGTTTCTGCCCCCCTGGGGGGTAGCTTGGCCCAATGTGATTTTAGATGGCCCACTAGACCACCATGGATTTTTTTTGCTTAATTTGTTTTTCTATATATTTAATGCATGCGTGGAGCGACCCCTTGGGCAAGGGTCACTCCCCTTTGGGGGGCATTTTGTGTGGCCATTTCTTTCCCCCTGGGGGAGTCTGACGGCCCAAAAAATGTTTAGATGGCCCACTAGGCCACCAGGGATTTTTTTATAGAAATATTTGTGGGTAGAATCGCCCCCTGGGCAAGGGTCGCTCCCCTTAATGGGGATGAATATTCTGCATGTCTCTGCCCCCTTTGGGGGCAGGTCAGCATTATGTTTTTAGTCCCAGAAGCCATTAGACACCAGGGATTGTTTTTGCGTTGTTTTGAGAGCAGCTCTTTGGGGGCAGATAGGCCATATGTTTTCAGATCCATCTGTCCCCAAGGTGGGCAGAAGTCACTAGACAGCTGTTTTTTATTATGTTGTTGAGGAGCAGCCCCTTGGGCAAGGACCACTCACCTTTTACCGAGGTGAATATTTTGGCTGTTTCTGCCCCACTTGGGGGCAGATCGGTCTTGTGCTTTTAGGCCACGTACCCCCCAGCTTGGCTGGTGGATTGTGTGTAGACTGGTTCATTATTTGCATATGTGATTGTAATGTTTTAGTTCTCCTTTTTATTCTAGTGCAAAGCGTTTGGTTCTTGTTTGTGGTTTCATCAGTGGTTGATCCGCAGTTTTGCGTAGTTGCATTTATTTGGTAGGAAAAACACTTTTTGTTGTGTTTACTCCAAATGAGTATTATTGTCATGCATGAGTGAATTTTTTGCAAGTGGTTTCATAAAAGCAGCATATTTAGTTTGTGTTTTGAGCGTGAAATTCTTTGCAATGCCTTTTGTAGGCCTGGGCGGTGAACTTCGCTCCGTTCGCAGAGTTTGCAGAGTTTTCTGCACTCCACACTCTGCTGAGCTCGCATACTGCAGAAAACTCCGCCTCACAATGTACAGCAGCGTTTTTTCCCCGCTCGCGATCGTGAGCAGTTAGAAATTGTACACGAGCGGCAGCTCGCGCTCACAAACTTACCGTTCACGATCGCGAGCTGCCGCTCGTGTAGAATTTCTACCCGGCTGCAGGAATACCAGCACAAACTGCAGTTCGCACTGTACTCCACCACTTGCGGAACTTCGTGGAGTTTTTTGTAACTTCGCGAAGTTCCACGTAGCAAAACTCTGTGAGCTACTCCCAAGCCTAGTCTTTTGCGTTGTTTTATGTGTCATTTTCTTTTCTTTTTTTTGTGGGATATTGTTGGCCCTTACTGTGTCTGTGCAGAGTAGGTGGTGGTGAGTATAGCTGCTTCTGACAAGTTAGCGGTATAGTTTTGAAGCATATAGGTCTTTGTGATAAAGCCACATTTTGTTTATTACTTATTTTACAAAGTTTGTTGTTGTTGACTTGTTTGACAAGTTACCTTTGTTAGTAAGGATTATGGATAGCGGCAGAATTACTGCTCAACAGGTATTTGGTATGCTTTTTGAATCTTCCTCTGACCATGAATATGAGACTGACAGTGCGTCTGATGGAGAGGAGGGAGTGCAAGATTCTGGCAGTGAGTTTAATATCCACGAGGAATCATCTGATGATAAAGCTACTCTCAATGAGGATGAAGCTACTCTCAGTGCGGATGAAGGGCCTGTTTTAGAGGAGGACACTGATGTGTTGATGGTGCAGCAAGAGGCACCTGGATTGCAGCCTGGGGTTGCAAGGCTTCCCATTTGAAGTGCTGGTCTCTGGGTTGATCCAAACATGATGCAGCCGATGTTACATGCCTTTAGTGGAGATGCCGGGTGCAGTGTGAATTGTGAACATTTTTTGCCTATGTATTTGTTTCTCTTGTTTATGGATGATGTATTTTTGGCTGAGATTGCTGAGCAGACTAATTTTTATGCTGAACAGTAGTTGAGGGACAACAGTGACATACTTAGGCCCCACTCTAGAGCTACCTGATGGACGCCCACAAATCTGGATGAGATGAATAGGTTTTTGGGGTTTACTTTTTTGATGGGATTGATAAAAAGCCGTCCATGGCTTCATATTGGTCTACCAGTCCATTGATTGCAATGGCCATATTTACTGCAATTATGAGTCGTGATCGATATTTACTTGTGCTTCAAATGCTGCATTTTGTTGATAATGCTTCGGCGTTGCCACGAGATCACCCTGACTGTGACTGTCTTTTTAAGATTCTGCCTGTCCTTGATTACTCTGTAGATCGATTTTCAGAGATCTATACTCCAGGGAACAAATAGCTGTTGATGAGTCTTTGGTCCTGTTCAAGGGTCATTTGGATTTTAGACAGTACATTCCTAGCTAGAGGGCACATTATAGAATTCAGATGTATATGTTGTTTGAGAGTCGGACAGGATATGTCTATTATTTCCAGGTGTACACTGGTAGGGATTCCACTATTGTCCTCCCTGGTTGTCCCTCCACTTTAGGAGTTTCAGAGAAAATTGTGTGGGAACTTGCTAGAGGACTTTTTAACAAAGGTAACCTTTTGTAACTCGATATCTTCTACACTGCTGTGCAATTGTTTAAGGAATTGTTCAAAGTGGACACTCTTGCTTGTGGCACAGTCCACTCTAACTGTAAATGTTACCCAGAAGAGCTTTGCAAAAAGCTGCAGAGGGGACAGTGCAGTGCATTGCGTAGTGATGAACTGCTAGCTGTGAAAATTGTAGGCAGGAGGGATATGTACTAACCCTGGCCAGAGCTAGTGGAGCGGCACTATGCTGAGGTCCACGGAGTTGAGGACAAACTCCATGGAACTCCACTCCGCTCCGCCACCCGCCTCCACACGCCATAATAAAAATTAATTAAAAAAGCACATTAAAGTAAAGGAAAAAGATTTATCTTCACTGCGGTATCCCCGGGCTGCCTTCCTCCTCTTGCTTGAGTCTCAGGGTGATCTGTGCATGCGCGCACTCCAGCACATGCACATTTCTTGCAAGGAAGGCGCGCGCATATGCGCAGATCAACCTTAGATGCAAAGAAGAGGAGGACGGCATACCGGGTATGCCACAGTTGAAGGTAAGTCTTTTTCCTTTACTTTAATGGGCTTTTTTAAAATTAATTTTTAATAGGGGTGGAGGCGGGGGGCCGGCCAACTCCGCTCTGCCGTAGAGTGTGCAAAGTTTTGCCTACTCCGTGTTCTCCGCAGAAAGTGGAGTAGGTAAAACTCTGCACACTCCGCAGGCGGGGCAGAGTTATTCACCCACTGTTAATGTGTACATGTTGACTATCATCCATGATGAAAGAACTTCACCGGTGGCTGTTTGGGGTCAGGTTGCTCAAGTGCGCCAACCTATGTGCATTGTAGACTACAATAAGCACCTGGGTGGTGTCAATAGAGTAGATCAGAGGTTAGAACCTTACACTGCTACTCGTAAGGCTTACATTTGGTATAAGAAGTTGGCCACCCATTTTTCAATTTAGCACTATTAATGCTTTTGTTCAAGGAGTGTTCTCCAACGTCAAAGATGGCTTTTGTTCCGTTTCAGGAGTCTGTGATAGGCAGCCTTGTTGTAGTGGAACAGGCAAGTGTTCCTATAGTTGGAGTGGTACAGGATGTGGCTAGATTGAAAGATTTCCACATTCTCGAATTAAATTCCTGCCACGTCCCAAAAAATAATCCCAGTAAGAGATTTAGAGTATGTTTGCGAAGAGGTCTGAGGAAGGAGAGTCGTATGCACTGTGCTGATTGTCCTTCTAATCCTGGGCAGTGTGTGCCCATATGTTTCAGATTGTATCACACTCAAAAGAGATTTTGGGAGCAACCGTGAGTCTAACAGTGTAGTGCCTGGTCTGTATGGTTTTATATTTGTTGTTCAGTTTCACGGTTGGCATTAGAACGATGTCTTCAGTTACCGCTGTTGTGTTTGTAGTTATAGTTTTGTGTCTAGTTTCATTTGGTTTGTGTTATCTTTATCTAGCGGTATGCTTGAGCTGGCATTTGGCTGGTGGTGCGCATGGGCTGGCACTTAGCTGGTGGTGTGGGTGGGATGGTGCTTGCCTGGTGGTGTGCATGGACTGGCGTTGTGCCTGGGCTGCCATTTGGCTGACAGTGTGTGAGTTGTGACTTGCTGCTGGTCATTACACACACTTCTAGCCAAACGCCACTGAACACACTATGTCAAACACCAGGCGGTGTGATTGCTGTGTCAGTCATGTGGGCGTATAAAAGTGATGGACCCTTGAATGGCACTGTCTGTTGCTGTGATTGTTGTAATGTGCTGGGCCCACGGCTGGCGGTGTGAATGGTCTTGTGTGTCATGTATGAAAGTTGTGTGGATTGCCTGTAAAGAGGTTGGTGCCTTGCCGTGGCTTTACAGCTCACGAGCTGTGAGTCATTGGTTCAGATTTTTAACATTTTATTTATTAACTGTGCATTTCCTTTTTGTAAAATCTCTTGTTTACAGAATTTTATGCTCTGAACCTTCACTCACCCTCGTGCCAACTCCAACCAGTATGTATGTGTACTTAAGAAATTGTTCATTTTGAGGTATCATTTTATTCTGGAGACCAAGGGGATGCTATGTGGTAGGACATTTCTGCGGCACAGTCATCCCACGCAAAACTGTGTGGAAAAAGTGATTTCTTCAGGTAAGTTTGAGGTTGAAGGGGATTTTCGGTATGAAAACTTTAGGTGATCCACGCGAGATATTCCTCCCTGGACTACCCAGGGTGTCTAGTTTTCAGAAATGTGTGGGTTTGGTAGGTTTCCCTAGATGGCTGCCGAGCGCGGAGCCAAAAACCCAGCTGACCCCCTTTGCAAAACCAGGTCATTTTGTGATAGTAATTTTGATGTCTCCACAATCCATTTTGGGTCCTTGTATGTCACGGATACTTGACTCACCCACACAAGTGAGGTACCATATTTATCGCGAGACCTGGGGGAATGGTGGGTTGTAGGATGTTTGTGTCAGCCCAGTGACCCTACAACTTTCCCAGAGAGAAAAGTAAAAATGTTTAGCTTTGCAGGGGATTCTGGGTAGGAAAACATTAGATGATCCACATGAGTCAAACCTCCCTGGACTCCCCAGGGTGTCTAGTTTACAGAAATGTGTGGGGTTGGTAGGTTTCCCTAGTTGACCACTGAACCCGAGACCAGTGACAGGTGACCCCCTTGAAAAACAACACTCTCTGGTTTTCAGAAATGTGTGGATTTGGTAGGGTTCCCTAGATGGATGCTGAGCTTGGGGCAAAAAACCCAGGTGCCTCCCCCCTTGCAAAACTAGGCCGTTTTGTAATAGGTAATTTTGAGTCTCCACAATAATGTTTTGGGCCCTTTCCTGGCGCGGGTTCTTGACCCACCAAACGAATGAGGTACCATTTGTATCGGCGGACTTTGGAGAATGCTGGGTGGCTGGAAGTTTGTGGACCCAAGCAGATTCCAGAACTTTCCATCACAGAAATGTGAGGAATATGTGTTTTTTTTTTTACAAAGTTTGAGGTTTTCAAGGGATTCTTGGTAATAGAACCTGGTGGGAGCCAGACATGTCACCCCCTCCTGGATTCCCCTGGGTGTCTAGTTTTCAAAAATGTATAGGTTTTCTAGGTTTCCCTTGGTGCCGGCGGAGCTAGGGTTCAAAATCCACAGCTAGGCACTTTTCCAAAAAAGGGTCAGTTTTCACTGTAAAAATGTGGTGTGTCCATGTTGCATTTTGGGCCATTTCCTGTCGTGGGCACTAGGCCTACCCACACAAGTGAGGTACCATTTTTATTGGGAGACTTAGAGGAACACAGAATTGTAGAGTAACTGTTATTACCTATTGACTTTTGATGCGTTACTGCCTTCTCAATGTAAGACTTTGTGTAAAAAAGAAGTTACTTTGAAAAATGTCTTATAACTCACATGCTATTATGGGTACCCACAATTTCGCAGATTGCAAATAGCTACTGTTTCTAAACTCTATATTGCTTTCCTGTTTCACAAACACATAGATGTCTTTGAAATTGTGACTCATCACAATTGAATGCCTTCATGGGAAATGGAGCTGCATTTAAAAAGAAAAGATTTTTTTCCGTAACTTTGTTTGAGAGTTGAGAGTTTTTTTAGAGTCTCAAAAGGAAAGGGGTCTGAAGAGGACCCCTTAGCTTTTTGTGAATGTGTTATCACCCCAACTATGGAGTCTCTATCTTTTCATCTCTCTAACTTTTTAATTTATTGCCACCAGAGTTTAGTCACCAAGAGGCATATTTGCGAGGACCCTGCACCACGAAGCATCACTTTTTGTGACACCCTAGAAGAACAGATTACTAAATCATATCTATGAAGCCATGCAAAGTCACTTTGGATGGGCCCATAGATATAGAGTAAAGCAAGACAGTGTTGCCTTACTCTGAGCTTGGGAGGAGTTCCATTTGCATTGTGGTGGGTTTTCCCATGCAGCACCCATAGATTTTGGTGCTAGATTTACAAGATCGTGTAAAACTGGGGAGACACCACATCCTTAAGCCTCCCAAGGTGATGCATAACGAGGAGACAGTTCTTTAATTCTCCTTGCTTTTGCCTCTTTCGTTCTGCAGCATGCATAAAAAGAGGAAATCACCTCTTAGGATTGCTTTTGTACAGGAAGAGGCAAACGATCTTGACAACAACCCATGCACCCTTGCACCATAGTGCAAGAGTGCCTACGTTAGCACTAGCAGCCGGAACAGCACCACCACAGGGAGAAAGGACAGGGATGCACTTTACTGCATAAATAAGGCTCATCCTGCCCTTTTACTTTAGCATAGAGCAGACTCGCTGCACTGTCCTACGCCAAATCCCCATAAATAAGGGCCCAACTATTGAAATAGAACATAACAAATTCCTGTTTATAGCAAACACCCTAGACAAACCCCTTCCAAATAATGCTTGATTGTGCCCATCTAAACGTATTGTGCGATTTGGTAACCTGTGGACGGTTTGGATAAATGGGTCTAGCACAGCTAAGAAAGCCATTTAGCGGTTGCAAATCCTGTGATTTAGAAAGTCACAGGCTTTTCATCCGCTAAACGGGATCCTACATCTAGCCCTATTTTCTTTCCTGTGGAGCCAGTCAGAGGGGTGTGGATCCTACATCTAGCCCTGTTTTCTTTCGTGTGGAGCCAGTCAGAGGGGTGTGGATCCTACATATAGCCCTGTTTTCTTTTGTGCAGAGCCAGTCAGAGGGATGTGGATTCTACATCTAGCCCTGTTTTCTTTCGTGCGGAGCCAGTCAGAGGGGTGTGGATCCTACATCTAGCCCTGTTTTCTTTTGTGCAAAGCCAGTCAGAGGGGTGTGGATCAAACATCTTGCCCTGTTTTCTTTTGTGCAGAGCCAGTCAGATGGGTATGGATCCTACATCTAGCCCTGTTTTCTTTCGTGCAGAGCCAGTCAGAGGGGTGTGGATCCTACATCTAGCCCTGTTTTCTTTCGTGCGGAGTCAGTCAGAGGGGTGTGGATCCTACATCTAGCCCTGTTTTCTTTCGTGTGGAGCCAGTCAGATCAGTCTGGCATTTCTCCAGTGCTTGTCCCCTGCGTCGGTCTTACACTCACGTCTATGAGTGTAGCTGCCCTGTGTATGGGATGATTTGGGAAACAACTGTTTGTATTTATATCACAAAGTTGTTGAAATGTGTGTTTATTATAAAAATGAGGTTGAGTGAGGCAGAAGGGCCAATTTGCGCAGCAAACAGACTCATACCTTGTCTTTGTCTTCTGGGGTCCTATGATGAAAACCTGCGCTGGCTCGGCGGTAAACCACACTTTAGTATTTTTTATTTGCAATTGCGGTGTCTCGAGTTCATACATATAACTATGACAGCAAGGCACAAACTTCAAACAGCCCCGGGCAGGGACAGAGAGAGGTAATCCCAGCTCAGTGTTTCTGACTTGAGCTATCCATATTTCATGCGTTAATACAGAGATATTACGACTTTTACGTATTGCCTTTAGACACTTCAGATACAAAACAAGCATTGGCACAACTAATAGGTCTGCCTTGGCATGCTGGTGAGATGATTAGATTTTTTATTGCAAGCATATTTTGCACAAAAAAAATGAAAAAATATATGCCACTACCTAATGTGGCAGACATCTGTTTGCAACAAACAAATTAAAATGAACAATTATTCACAAAAATGACTGTTTTACTAGTGATGTTTATTAAATATCAAACTTTTATAGTTGTGCCATGCATTTTGTCAATATGATTTGTTAAGGAGTTAAGATGTTATCACCAAATAACCAACCACTCGCAGCTACAGTATTAGAATGTCACATAAACAATTAATAATAACAACTTTAAAAGAAAGCAAAAAATAAAATTCCTTGTAAATGGACGTCTATAAGTTAATATAATACATCAAATAAAATATACTTTGAACTAGGCTTGTCACGGAAAAGAAGGGGACTACTTTTAGATAGATGTGAACAGAGTGCACAGGTTTTGTGCAGTTGCTTAAAATGAAAGGAGCTTTAGTAGTCTGCCACACTGTCCAATGCTGTATCCTGTGGTAGGTGAGAGCAAAATGTGATTGACAATTTAACTGACCAATGGATGAAGTACCTAATTAAAAGCCCCTCTATGTATGTGTATTATGGACTTTTTTTAAAAACAATATTCTATCACATAAACAATTAATAATAACAACTTTAAAAGAAAGCAAAAAATAAAATTCCTTGTAAATGGACGTCTATAAGTTAATATAATACATCAAATAAAATATACTTTGAACTAGGCTTGTCACGGAAAAGAAGGGGACTACTTTTAGATAGATGTGAACAGAGTGCACAGGTTTTGTGCAGTTGCTTAAAATGAAATGAGCTTTAGTGGTCTGCCACACTGTCCAATGCTGTAGCCTGTGGTAGGCGAGAGCAAAATGTGATTGACAATTTAACTGACCAATGGATGAAGTACCTAATTAAAAGCCCCTCTATGTATGTGTATTATGGACCTTTTTTAAAAAAAATATTCTATCACATAAACAATTAATAATAACAACTTTAAAAGAAAGCAAAAAATAAAATTCCTTGTAAATGGACGTCTATAAGTTAATATAATACATCAAATAAAATATACTTTGAACTAGGCTTGTCACGGAAAAGAAGCGGACTACTTTTAGATAGATGTGAACAGAGTGCACAGGTTTTGTGCAGTTGCTTAAAATGAAAGGAGCTTTAGTGGTCTGCCACACTGTCCAATGCTGTATCCTGTGGTAGGCGAGAGCAAAATGTGATTGACAATTTAACTGACCAATGGATGAAGTACCTAATTAAAAGCCCCTCTATGTATGTGTATTATGGACTTTTTTTAAAAACAATATTCTGGCTAGGGAGGTAAAACTGTCTCAAAGGCCAGAACTAAAAACAGGGGCTCAGCTCTGCACTCAGCCAGCTCAGCCCTCCATGATGCGGCCCAACGTGTGGATGTTCCAGGTTATGGTGAGCCCCTCATAAGGAGGTAGGGCCACCGCTGACATTTAAAGATGGATGTGAACTCCTTGTCCATCATGTCTGGCACTTTCTGATGTGGAAGTAGACCGTAATAAGGCTGGGCGGAAGCATTTCCCAGTAACTGCTGAAAGCTGTGGGTGCAGAATACCAAGGCTGTGAAGTCTTGATTCCACCTCATACCTCTTTCATCCACCACTATCCACTACTACAATGGTTTTGCAGACACATGCAATATGAAAAACAACTTGGCAAACATATTAAAAATTGTAAAAAATAAATAGCTGACCCAGAGCCAGCGGCCCCCAAACACCAGCCCTGGCACTGAAGGGCACTTCTTCTCAGGCTGCTGTGCATGTGATCAGGAAAATGCCATCATGTACAGAGTGAGGCAACTCATAAAGTCAGTGGACCCTCTGAAGGAACATGTGAACTACATTTGAACAGACGTAAAACATCTCCCAATAGCTGGCTACTAGAGTTACCAGAGTGACTACAGAATGTATTGAGAACATCTAATGCAGTGTAAAGAAGAAGAAGTAAAATAAAAAGACGAAGCACAAAGAAACGCTACTGTACTCATGTATTTTTATTCTGGACATTGGGTTGCTGAGGGGTCACATTAATGTATCTCCCAATAGCTGGTGGTGGTTGCTCATTTAGGAAAATTATAAAAATATTACAATGACCTTGGACACCCATACCACCATGGATCTACCAGCAGCATACACCCTTCTGGGGCTGAAAGATAGTCCCTGTTGATCCTCATGCCAAAGACATAGACATAGAGGAAGGACATGTTACAGCTGCTAGGCCTGAGAGGGGGCACCCTACAAATTAGAATCCACTGAAAATGAGGACACTCATAGATACTGAGGGCAATTTGCTCGGTTATTGGGAATACTGGCAGCCATAGACATTTACAAGAGCCTTACAACAGTTGCAAGACAGCAGTCAAAATAGCTAGCCTTCAATCTGCTTCACATCCTGCACTGCTCTCACCCACACAGTGACGCATTTGGAAGCAAGACTTCACACACAGTGTTTCACAAATCCTCTCTGAAGCGATGAATGACCTACTGATGCATGCAGGCAACAACATTCACTTTGAAAATGTCATAAAAGGGTATTTCTAAGCCATTCCATTCACATGTGATGTCCTTGGTGCTGTAGACTGTCCACACATCCTATTTTGCCCAAGGGCAAAGTGTGTGTATTGTGCAAGAGGAGTAGGATACACTCTTACATGTGCAGAGGACCAGTGATGCTAAATTACTATTTAATCATTGCTCTATATGCTGTCCTAGGTCTGTCCATGACAGCATGCTCCTCTCAAAGAGCTCCATTCCCAATAACAAGAGGAACCACCTTCACCGACGATAAGTCACACAGGGATGGTTGGGAGTTAACACACATGTACTCACAAAACTGAAAGTTTGCACTGACACCCAAGATGTGTTGAAAAGATGACACTAAACAGCACCCAGGTGACACCTCATTTGTCACTCACAGCCAGAACATTTGTTGAAACAACTGGGTGCGGGATTAAAACACATGCACACGTACACAGACAAACACACAGACTACACAAGACACTCGACCACAGCCAAAGTCCCAAGATCAAATGAGTATTCAATAACAGATACTGATAAATATGAGTAAATGAAGGTGTGTAGCTGCAAAGTAGTCCTGGACCTTTACTGTGACCCTCTTACACATGACTTTGGATGC